>NW_020664413.1:25592425-25891545 GCF_002925995.2 Terrapene triunguis | reverse complement strand
CCCGCCGCCGCCCCCCCCCACCCCCCGCCCCCCAGCGCGGCAGGGGAGGGCGCCGAGCCCGGCTGCGGGCCGCTCTCCCCAACTGGCCGGAGCGCCGGGGGGAGGGCGGCGAGCCCGCCGCGGCTCCGCTGGCGGCCGGAGCCCCGGGAGGAGGGTGGCTCCCCGGCGTCCAGAGTGCCGGGAGGAGGGCGGCGAGCCCGGCCGGGGCTCCGCTCTCCCCGGCGGCCAGAGCGCCGGGGGGAGGGCGGCGAGCCCGCCGCGGCTCCGTTCTCCCCAGTGGCCAGAGCGCCGGGGGAGGGTGGTGAGCCCGTTGCGGCTCCGCTTTCCCTGGCGGACGGAGCCGGAGCGCCGCGCCGCCCCCCTCCAGGTGCCGCCCCAAGCACAAGCTTGGTGGGCTGATGCCTGGAGCCGGCCCTGGGGCAGGCAGGGAGCCTGCCTTAGCCCCACTGCACTGCTGACAGGGAGCCGCCCAAGGTAAGCCCACACCCCAACCCCGAGCCCCAACCCCCTGCCCCAGCCCTGAGCGCCCCCCAAACCCAGAGCCCCCTCCTGCACCCCAAACCTGTGATCCGTGGCCCCAGCCCAGAGCCCATACCCCCTCCTGCACTCCAACTGCCTGCCTCAATCCTCAGCCCCCTCCCACAATCTGAATCCCTTGTCCCTCTCTCCCCCCACCCTGAAGCCCCCTCCTCCAACGCAAACCCCTCATCCCTGGCCCGATGATTCCTGTTCTTGGCACCAGCAGGCTTTGTGAACAATCACATGGGGGCCTACACCTTTTGAAAGATAAGATGAATTTAAGACCTTGGGGCCTAAAATTAGGCCACTAAGGTAATATTTAAGGAACAGGGTTGGCCCTAGACCAAATGGTGCCCCAGGCAAGATGTGTCTTTGGCGCCCCCCGCCCTTTCATTTATTAAGCTTTTGAATACCTTATTTTTTATTGCATTTGTAGCCCATTTCATGACTTCGCATGATTTGGATGCATGATTTATCCCTGTCATATAAGACGATAAATTTGCACACTATGATCTGTAACTCTGTATTTATTCATGCCATATATAAGCAAATAAAGGCAAGGAAAATGTAGTTCTCAGAAAATCTGGAAGGTTCCATGAGATTCTACAAAGGATCAGAACATTCTAGGAGGTTAGTGAAAAATGAATCCACATACGGAATACCTGAAACATATTTTACTTCAAACCTTTTGTCACTAACAACAAAAACAGCCCCCTAAGCTCGGTGGCCCCCCAGCCTGGCACCTAGGGTGACCAGATCACCCAAGTCAAATATCGGGCCCCGGGGGCAGGGGGGCGGGGCAAAAAAAAACCAAAAAAACCCCCACCCTTCCTCCACAAGCGCTGGAGGGAGGCCCGGGAGACGCAGGGGAAGCTCGGAGCCGGGGTGAGTGAGAGTCCGGCCTGGCCCTGAGCAGGCAGGACTCAGTCGGGTGGTAGGGAGAGTAGGGGGGCGGCCCGTGGGGTCAGGCAGCGGCTGTTCTCCCCCCCTGGGCAGCAGGACTCGGGAGCAGCCGCTGCTGCAGCTCCCACTGCCGCGGGGGGAGGAAGCGGCCGATGGCCAAGCTCGGCGGCTGCGGCTGCGGCTCTGGTGCCCCCGAACCCCCCGAGCCTGGGCCTGCTGCGGGGACCCAGCAGCGCACACGCTGCACCCAGTCCCTGGCCAGTTGCGTCTGGGCTGCTGCCCAGCTGGTGCAATCCCGCGGCGGCCCCGGAGTGGGGGCAGCAGGCCCCAGCCCCCCCGTCCTGCTCGGGTCCCGCAGGACTCTCTTTTAAGGAGCCAGCAGAAATATGCAAACCAAGGTGCACCACTGATACTGTTCATCGATTTTCTTATTTCAGTGGTACCCACAAGTGTTGAAAGTTTCTATTTGGAGGTTTTTAGAACAGCCATAAACACTTGCTGCTGTCTGAATCTTGGAGCATAAGCGCTCAGCTAAAGACCTTAGTGTATTTTAAAAAAGAGAGAGTGAGAGAAGGTGGGGGAGAGGCATTTCCTTGGCTATTCTAGTTACTAGCTTTTTATTAAAGATGAACAGAACTGGTGTACTCTTGACAGTACACCTAATTTTCTTGCATAAAAATTGAATGAGGGGTTAGATATACACAATAAGGGAATACAGCAGAGTTGAGGCAGCATAGAGTATGAGTTATAGTAGTTAGAGCCAGTTGCAGGCCTGCAGCATTGTAAGCACTTGTGAATTCAATTACAGGATCAGCACTATTGTTATAGTATAGCAGTAATATTGTTGTTTGTTAGTTCATCTCATTTGATTTATCTTTCTGTAGATGCTAAGGTTACTTCTCAGCACTCCTGTAGTGTAACCCAGTAATGACCCCTTAAAACATTATTAAAGTTTTTGTTTTTCTGAACTTTGATGTTTATTTTATGCAAATTATGACTCATGTTCAAGCTGTATATTTTGTCTTTTACCAGTTGAAAACATCAACAATAAAACACTTTCAGTTTTTGTTTCATAAAATATTTTGAATATTGTTTTCCAAAGCAGCATACTCTAAATCTTTCTCCCAGTTTGAATTTTCAGTTCAAATATAACTTTCTTGCAGAAAAACCTATAAGCTGTAAAACCACATTACTGTGCACCCTCCATCTCTGTGTACTACTTAGCTTCTCAGCAGCAGATATGGGGGCATAATCCAACAGAAACGGTGCAGGGGAGAATACAAGAAATTTCAAAATAGCTACCGTTTTGTGGGGTTATTTTTCAAAAAGCAGAATTGTGAAAAATGGCTTTGGGGTAATTTTTATTGATTTGAAAACATCAGTTATAATGAATACACTTTTTTTTTAAAAAGAGCAAACATGAAAAACACAGAGAGAGATTTCATAAATAGAAAAGGGTCCAATTCTGCTCCATGGAGGAAAGTGAGTGGGTGGGGGGAGGGAACACAAATGGCTTGATGAGCCTTGTAGTATCCTGAGGCGAAAAACACAGATCCATAGAGCATAGAATAGTAACGTGTCTGTCACAACAGGAATATTGCATATAACCTTGAAAGCATTGCAGTGACAGGTAATACAAGGGAATCCTCATGACTTCCCAGAAAATTTGCTGTCCCTAGCTAGGATTGGTAAAGGAAAAGAGAGGCTTCAAAGAGTCTGAGTAGCTCATTTACATTTAATGTGAGTGCCTGTAATTCAGGTTGATATAGCTTTTCAATTATGGGTTGAGAAATTTGCTCCTGTGCACGTGCAATTATTGATTCTGTCTTACAACAAAATATGGGTAAACTAGTTTTTATGGAATGAGAATTAGGAATAAGCCTCAACCCTTCCCCTCCCTGCCCCTGGCAAACCCAAAGCTTCTTTTTAAAAGATATATAAATACAGTGTCTCCTGTGCAAAACTCCCAGCTGGTTCTCTACATTACAATGGATGAAATTCAGCCCTGTGCTGAGGGCTGCCCCAAGGCTCAGATGCTGCTTAAATCCCATGTAAACCCTGTATTGAGGCTTGAAGTGGTGCATAGGCCTTGTGCTGGCCCTCTGCACTGGAGTGAATTTTACCCAATGGGAATGTCTACAGCTTGTCTGGTGAGAAAGAAGAAGCTAGAGGGAAGGGACTAAAGAATGATGGGAGGAAGCTATATTTGTCCTAAGGGATTATGCTTACAGAGAGGAATAGAGACAGAGTGCTGAGGATCTGTTTGGGTAGAAGGGAAGGATTGTGTTGGGGAAGGGGAGAATGTGGCTGGGTTTGGAAAAGAGAATGGGGAGGATGAGTGGAAACTGGCTAATACATTTCAGATAACATCTGTGGCTTCTCTAAACCAAACTTTGCTTTGCCCATCACTGTTCACGAGACTTAGTAGCATAATGTCTCTGTTATTGATTTGATGGGAGATGCTGTGTTCAGAATCCACACAAAACTGTTAATTGGATTAAAAAAAAATCTGATAGACTATTTGACAAGTGCTTAACTCAAGGTTTTCACCACAATCTGGAGCTGCTGGGTTCAAGTGATGATGATAATACTGCAGAGTTAAACAATACAATCAAATCTTTTATAGCTAAGGCTAAGATTTTGTCATGGTTATTTGTAGTAAAAGTCATGGGCAATAAACAAAAATTCACGGAAGCCATGGACTGTCTGTGACTTTTTCTGCTGTGGCTTCATGGATTCCCCCATCACTGTGGTGGCTGGGAGCTGTGGGGTTCCCCCTCTGCCCACGGCCAACTGGTAGCTGCAGGGTGACCATATTTCCCAAAGAGAAAATGGGACACCCCAGCCACTCGCCCGAGGCATTCCCCCTTCCCATGCGAGACTGTTGCCCATTGCTGGAATCCTGAGGAGAGCCCCCTCAGGAGTCACCTGTTGCTGGAACTTTGCAGAGGGCCCCTGTCGCTGCTGTTGCCTGTCGCTGGAACCCTGCCAGGGCTCCAGAGTCGTGCAGCCCCTGGCGCTGAAGCAGAAAATGTCTCAGGAAGTCACGGATTAGGTGACTTCCATGACCTCCTTGACATAAACCTAGCCTTAGTTAGTTAGTTAGTTATAGCTGAAGACAAAAATTTGTCAAATCTCATATACTTGGAGGAGAAGGGATCAGGCTCAACATTACTCTTGAATAAAACCAGATTCCATTCTTCCTGTGCTTTAAAAGACATTACCCTAAATGCTTGTACATGTCTATCAGATGTGCAGCATAATCCAAACTCAGACTTCCTTTGTCATCAGTGGGAGCTGCACAGCTCCAGTCTTGTGAAGTGATGAGACAATATCAACCAAAACTGCAGATTTAGGGCCCAGGCACACTTTAGATAGAACCTTGTCCAAGAGACGTCAAAGGTGTTAGCTGCATTACAGAGCCTGGTTAAAGTCCAGCCTACACTTACAAATTGTAAATGTGCCAAGGGATGACAGTTGTGTTGTAACTGCATCCCCTGCTCCAGTTGTATGTCCTTGAATAGTGTGGAAGAACTCCAAAAGTGCTGGTCTTGTGGTTACATATGGCTGAGTTCTCTAAATTGTGGTGATCTGGCCTTCACTTTATGCTGCAGAAACCAGACAAGACAGATCAAGAAAATCGCAAATGTTCAAAGCATTGTTTGGTATTTCAGCTGTAATTAACCCATGGACAACTAAACCCCCAGAAAAAAATGAAAGTTTACCCCACTGAGGGAGTATTTCAGCCATAAACCTGAAGTTCAAATTTCCAATGATACTTTAATCATCTGCTAATATGTCTGCAAAACTCACATTTCAGCATAAAAATTAGCCTTTATCTGTCCAAATTCCATAGTTGTCCATGTTAACACATTCTTGTGTGTGCAGTTGCTAGATATGCTTGCCAGTGTTCCTATGAACTCAAAGGCATGGTTTTGTGGGTGCAGCTGCTGTGTCCAACTTTGAAAATATAGTCTTCAGTGTTCTGATTGTTATGGCTTTAAGAAAGTATCTCATTAATACGCTCACAGTGAAAGAATAAACATTGCTCTACAAAGGGGCCAAACAAATAATGAACATTCTATCCTGAGTCTTAGGCAAAGCAAGCACAATTGAGAAAACAGATCAGGGTGTGGACCTTATAGCTGGAATGCTTCGTAGGACAGGGAGGTCTTCAGGAGTGTTTTGAAGGAGAAGAGGGAGGCCGTTTGGTGTACACTCAGTGAGAGGGTGCTGCAGCCAAAAGGCTCAAAGTCAAGTTAGGTGAAAGAGGCAAAGAAGCTATCAGAAGAGAGAAACTTGAGCTGAGTGAAGGGAGCAAGAGGGAATGTAACAGGGAAAATGGACAGAGATGTTGGATTGGAGTGACCAGCCTTGGAGATGTAGATGAGGAATTAGAGCTAGATGTGGAAGAAGAATGGAAGTCAGTGAGGAGTTTGAGAAGGGTGGATCACTGGCTTCAACAAATAATTTAGACTACATGGAGTTTTCATTAACCCCACAGCCAAATTAATTTAATTTAGATTATGGGGTTTCCCATCCATAATCTAAGTGAAAGTGATTGTGTTTGGGTGAATGAAAACTCCATGTAGCATAGTCAGAATTGTTTCTTGAAGCAGTGATCTACTTTTCTTTAATGTTACCTTCTCCCCTGTTTGTTTATCCACCTGTTGTCTTGTAATAAAGCTAGACTGAGAATTCTTTGGAGCAGGGGCTGATTTGTACAGTGCCTAGCCCAATGGGGTCCTAATAACTCTGTGAATTGGATCCTCGAAGCACACCCACAACATAAATAATGAATAATGTGACCCACTGCACCATGAAACACATACATTGAAGATTGTATTTACATGTCTGATAGCAAACACCATAGTATGTTACTCACCACGTCCGTCCCACTGATAACAGTGAAAGGAGGTCTCAGATTATTGCAGAACGGTAAATTTAGCTGCAAAAGACATCTTGGAGTATATTCTGAAGAATTAAAGAACAATTGGGGTTAAAGGAATGATTTAGAAATGCACCAAGCGATGTCAGGATGTTCTGGCTAAAGACCTTGTGTGGCATATCTGGGGAGCACATAGTGTAGGGTTACCATATTCAAATTATGACAGGAGAGCTTGCTCTCCCGTCGGCATAGCGCATCTTCATCAGGTGCACTACAGCAGCACAGCTGCATCGGTACAACTGCGCCGATGTAGCGCTTCTAGTGTAGACCTGCCCTTAGTCTCTTATTATATAATGGAAGCTGGTGATCACTGTTTGGAAGCAGCCAGGATTTTTACTCCTTGTATAGCATTGCACAATTAGTATTAGGTACATTTTTGTGCCTGTGTATTTGTGTTCCGAATGTACTTATTACCAACAGAGGCAGGATATTAGATTAGCTAGATCAATACCCTGATCCATTATAGCAACTCATATATTCCTACAAACACTTTTTTTAGGACCAACATAATGAAAACACTGATAGACCAGTAACTAGAGCATCGCTGATGTAATTCAGCTCTGATATACTTTGTTCACTTTTGTATTCTATGTACAGGATTCTGTTTTGTGGCACTGAAAAATGAAGAGTCAAAGTCTTGTCTTGGCAAATTAACATTTCAGACTCTAACATGTCAAAGGTGAACCAGTGTGCTTTGTACACAAAATTATAAGCCTCTCAAAGGACATTTCAGTTTTTAAAAGCTAAATTTTAAAGTCCTTTGAAATTAATTTGATAATCAGAAAAAGGAAAATTCTTAAATAGACTAAAATATCCCAGCAGACTCTAATTAACATCTTTGTGAATATGCATATATCTTTTTATCTGTATAGACATAGTATGTATTTATATCTACTGAATATAAAAACACATGTATATCGCTTAATAATTTTTGCCAGCATTATTTCAAAAGACGATGATTGTATTTTGGCAGTGAATATTTTTTTAGCCATTTCTTTACTTAAAAGCAAAACAAAGTGTGTTGGACTGAAGGCTGTTGGATTAAGAAAACACAACTACAAGAATTGTTAAGTCAGAAAATAATGAGATGATGAAGAGAGATATTAGAAAATAATGAGATGATGAAAAGAGATATTATTTTCTAATAATTAGTATTCACAAAGGAGAAACATGCTCTGAACACCTAGTAATTTCAAAATTGCTGAGACACCTTATGAGCGGTCTTAATAAGGTTACCAAACATGTAGAAGAAACTAATTACTGCTGATGCAAAATGGTTATGCAGGTGTGTGTGCGCGTGTGTGGTGGTTATGCAGGAAAAAAATGAGTTGGTTGGGAGCTGAGCCTTGTCTTGTTTGGACTTTCAAGGGCATGTTCATGTTGTCTCTTGGACTGAGAAAATATTTGAGTACTTTGTGATTTATTAAAAGGTCCTGCTAAGCTGTTGTCTCCCTGCAGCTCTGTTTTGCCCGACTATTTAACATTGCAGCAGCTGTGATGTATTTGTTGCCTCTGGAGAATGTTAAAAGTGTACATTGGGGCTGTGCCTACATGGTAACCTACAAGACTGATCCTGCAGCCCTTCCTCATGGGGGTATCCATTGGCTTAACTGGGCCTACTCGTGTGAATAAGGATTGTAGGGTTGGAAGTCATGGGTGACATTCTGTGGTGCCCCTCCAAGAGGCAGCACAGAACTCACAGCCCAGAAAGGCTGAGGGCTAAGGTGTCTTTAGCCCATCTTTGCGCTGTCCTGATTCCAGGCTAGGTTGACCAGAAAATCCTGATTTTATAGGGACAGTCCCAATATTTGGGGCTTTGTTTTACATAGGCTCCTATTATCCCCCACCTGCTGTCCCAATTTATCACACGTGCTATCTGGTCACCCTATTCCAGGCTGTTCTGGGGGCTGAAATGGCCACCAGTTAATCTGTGCACCCCACTGGGTTGAAAGTTACGTTAGTCCTTCTTGGGCTGTCTATAGTGGCCTAAAATGCCACTTCTGCCACCTGGAGGTGTGCTCCAGCCCCACTCCTGAAACATCTGCTGCTCTAGTGCTTGTGAGGGGTCCTCTACGCAGTGCTAATGCAGGGCGACTTCTCCCCCATACACCAACGGGGCTTTCTGACCACTGTAGCATGGTGATAATATCACCCCATTTATACAGGTGCCTCACTGGTTTTTGTTTGCCTAGTCCTGTCCATTGATTAAACTTAGCTGGCTGCCCTGGGAGCTAATACATAACGAGTGCTAAATGCGTCCAACCCTAGAAGTTTGGGGTTTGTTTAAAAGGTCCTACTGAATCTTCACAAGCCAAATCTCTTTGATCCTCTTCTCTTCTAAAAAATACTCTACCCTGTACTTTACTCAACAGCCGAAGTGAGCTAACCTGACTGTACAACAGTGTATGCTCTCAAGCCATTATTGGTGTCTTACAGAGGATGAAATCACCCCTGTGCAGAGGATCTATACACCATTCAAACCCTATTGTTAGGTGGGATTTGTGAGATGCTAAGGTCTGGTGTAAGCTGTCTGCACAGAGGTGAATTGCACCCACAATGAACAGGCCTTTCAGACAAGAAAGGAGCATCATTCCTTCAAATGGCATAGGGCCATGAGAACAGCATTATAAATATCTGTACATATTTTTCAGTAATAATGCCAAGATTATGGATACTTGCTAAGGGGCTGAGCCTGTTGGGTGATGATAATTTCATGTGAGATGCTGAATGTCCTCAATTCCCATTGAAAGCTAGTGGGAATTGAGGGCATTCACTACCTTGCAGGATTAGGCCCAATTCTTCATTGCAGTTGTTTGAAAGGAAGATGAGTGACTGGCTGGCAAGCAGTTTTCCTGTTAATGAGGGGGAAAAAGCAAACTTGTTTCCAAATATATCTGTTGATTATGTATTTGTCCTTTGTAGAAATTATCTACTCATTAAAGTGCAGCTCTGTCTGAAAAGTAACTCTGTAAAAATGCATCATGGAGTTTCATGTGTTAATTGTTTCTCAGTTATTTCCATATTACTGTATAAATGCGCTCAGTTTCCAAGACATGCCTTGGAAACGAAACCAGGGATCTGAGAATCAATCTGGGTTCTTTCTTGCTAACACATCATCACTAGTAATAAAGATTCTGCAAGCCAAAATCTGAACGCTTACCCTTGTGCAACCCTATATATGTAAATAACAGCAGCTGGAACTTACTTAATAATTCTCTTGATGTGTGAGCCAGAATAGATGTCACCTTTCAGGCAGCAGCCCAAGGAATTTCTCCTCTCCTTCCCTCTCCTTTCTCTCTCTTCCCTCTCAAGGACAACATCCCTCTTGTCCTTCTTAGGGTTGTCTGGAGACTGTCACATAAACAGGGAGGGGATTTCCATGCAGCTTTCTCTTTACATGGGACATACAGCTCCTACCCAGCTGACAGTACTGTGTGTAGAGCTTCCTTCTCTGGTGCAGGGAGTGGTCCTGTGATGAGTGAAGAGAACAGTGATCACTGTGTTCTCCCTGCAGACACAAAAGTGTGAGAGGCCACTGTGGTGATGCAGCAATGTAAAAGGATGTATAGTTATGATGTGATATGAGATATGAGTTGACCGCACAAATTCTCAGGAGTAGCAACCCTTCTATATTCTCTTTGTATAGGAAAGAGATGTTGTTTGGTGGATAAAATGGGTCTGGGAGACAAGACGGCTGTGCTTTCTTCCTTGTTTTGACTTCCTGGGTGGCCTCCTGTCTCTTAGTTTATCCATATCTGAAATGGGCGTACTCGCCTATCACAGAGGTGTCCAGTGGCTTAATTCATTTTGTCAAAATGCTTTGATCAAGATCCTTGGATAAAAGCTGCTACATAAGTGCAAAATATTACTGTAATGCTAGCGCTTGGGTTCTTCAGTAAAAACTGCTTGTCTGCCAGTCACTCATGTTCAATACAGTGTGTGCTCATCTGAAACTCAGTGAAAAGTAGGGTTTCATTTTCCCTTCCTGAAAGTTCTCGTTTTCTCTCCCTCAGAACATGATCTTTCCCTTAACTTAATGTAGTGAACAAAAAAAGGAAAGTTAAACTTTGTTAAAATGGTTCCAGCTGTCCCTGCATGGTGCCTGTCTCACAGCTTTATAAAGAACAAGAGATCACCACATATCCTTTCTTCTCAGTATTCTTTGAAGGATCTTTTGAGGCCTCAAGACACTGGCAGTTGTAACAAATGAGGTCTTTATTTCTTCTTCCTTGCCCTCTGGGTCTCGAGAGATTTCTTTCACATCTCACTCGATAACACCCTCTCTTGCCTAGCGAAGTTAGATTTCTCCTAGCTTCCTTTATTCTTTTAACTTATGCTTTTTTTTTTTTGCAAGCAGCTCTTGGCTTTTTTTGGACAGTGTTTGATGCCCTTTTTTCCCTCCTCCACTTGCTGTGCTCCCGTGGATCTGCTGCTCACTCAAAGTACCACGCTTTTTATTTTTTAAGAACAAATGAGAGGCGACATTGTTAAAGATATTTGAGAATTTCTTTTATCAGCATTTCTAAAACTCAGCTCAACGCTTTCTTGTTTCACAAATGTTCCACTTTCCCAATTATCCATTTTTGCTCAGCTTCTTTAATTCAGAAGGTACCAATGCACCTAATGGATGAATTCCTGGCAAGCAAATGCATATATCTATATGTACTCAGAAAACTTTCCAGTCTGTTATATGTGTTTGCATTTCACAGATAAGGATAAGAAATATAGGAGTTAAGGGGACTTTATTCATGCCTTCTGTTGGCATGAGTATAGTTAAGTGATAATAAATTAAGGCTTTGCAGTATACACTGCCATAAATGACTGCTGTGATAAAATACTGAAGGTGGGTCAATCATGTAATCAATTGCAGAAGCTGTTTCATTATTACACATCAAGTCATAATGTCAACAGGGCGGTTAAGGTATGTGCTGCCTGTTTCAGTGGCGCACAGCTAGTGGTGTGGCTAAGAGACATAACTGAGATCTGGGGTTTAATGGAGCTTTGGGCCTGACTTTCTTAGAAGTGCTGAGCACCCACAGTGGCTTATGAGGAAGATCTTCTCTTCTAGTTTCATTGTACTGGAAAGATGAGTGTTTAGATTGTATAAATCTTTCTATACAGATAGATGAACACCTTTTCAGATTGAATTAAACCATGAGATGTGCTGTATCTAGAATGTGAGGCTCCCTGTAAGTATAAGAAATATATTCAGAAAAATAACAGCGAGTTTTCTTCTATAGAGAAAGAATGGTTTTGTATGTACAGCACATAGGGTGCCCAGATGTCCTGATTTTATAGGGACAGTCCCGATATTTGGGGCTTTGTCTTATCATAGGACTGGAAGGGACCTCGAGAGGTAATCTAGTCCAGTCCCCTGCACCCATGGCAGGACTAAGTATTCTAGACCATTCCTGACAGGTGTTTGTCTAACCTACTCTTAAAAATCTCCAATGATGGAGATTCCACAACCTTCCTAGGCAATTTATTCCAGTGCTTAACCACACAATTTTTCTTAATGTCCAATCTAAACCTCCCTTGCTGCAATTTAAGCCCATTGCTTCTTGTTCTATCCTCAGAGGTTAAGAACAATTTTTTTTCTCCCTCCTCCTTGTAACAACCTTTTATGTACTTGAAAACTGTTATCATGTCTCCACTCAGTCTTCTCTTCTCCAGACTAAACAAATCCAATTTTTTCAATCTTCCGACACGTTTTCTAGACCTTTAATCATTTTGGTTGCTCTTCTCTGGACTTTCTCCAATTTATCCACATCTTTCCTGAAATGTGGTGCCCAGAACTGGACACAGTACTCCAGGTGAGGCCTAATAAGCATGGAATAGAGCGGAAGAATTACTTCTCGTGTCTTGCTTACAACACTCCTGCTAATACATCCCAGAATGCTGTTAGCTTTTTTTTTTTTGCAACAGTGTTACACTGTTGACTCATATTTAGCTTGTGATCCACTATGACCTCCAGATCCCTTTCCACAGTACTCCTTCCTAGGCAGTCATTTCCCATTTTGTATGTGTGCAACTGATTGTTCCTTCCTAAATGAAGTACTTGGTATTTGTCCGTACTGAATTTCATCCTATTTACTTCAGATCATTTCTCCAGTTTGTCCAGATCATCTTGAATTTTAATCCTGTCCTCCAAAGCAGTTGCAACCCCTCCCAGCATGGTATCGTCCGCAAGCTTTATAAGTGTGCTCTCTATGCCATTATCTAAATCATAGGCGCCTATTACCCCGCACCCTCTGTCCCAGTTTTTCACCCTTGCTGTCTGGTCACCCTAACAACACAGGACTGGGAGCTAGGCTATGCATGGATCTTCCATAGGTGGATGGGAGGGGCCTAAAAACTCTTCCTCCCTCCCCTTCCCCACCCTGTTCCATCCAAACATCAATGAGGCATATGTTATCTGAAAGGAACAGGCAAGAAACTCCCGCCCTGTGGCTGGCCAGCAGTTGGTCAGGCACAGAGTGGAGTATGGCTATGGGATGGTGTATGATGTATAGTTTCCCTTCATTCCCCAGAGCTCTGAAAATGTTAGTCTCCTGAGACATATTCCCTTACAAAGCTATACCTGGGGTGATGCAGCTCTGCATAGCTACCAATGTAAGTTAATGCCTTCAAGGCACAATCTGGCCCAAAGTATTATTGTCCAGTGATATAACAATGATATAGCATTGTAATAAGCATTAAAACAGAGGAGGGAAAATGTTAGTGTGTAAGGGAAATAGGAAATTACTGTCAAGAGCATGTGATATACGTTATCTTAGCTGTTAGTTTTTAAAGGGTTAATATTTCTGTGGTTCTTGCATATTCCTCCTTCTGCAGGTTAAGACTCCAGTCATTCAAGTAGAGGAGATGGAAGAATAAGTACTTTGTGGTGGTGTTTGCCTCAGAAGTGAACATCTTTATCTTAGATGGCAGTAATGCAGTTTATGTCATCTCAGTCATGTGATAGTGAAACTGTTGAGTGATAAAAGTATATCAGCATGTGTAGTTTAGCAGCAGAATGACAAGCTACAGGCGGGTTACATTGTCCAGCTCTAGGTAAGGAAATGTCAGAAACTGCCTCTTCTAGCTAAGAAGGATAATACTTGATGTTCCTTTGTTAGTGTAAGCAGATGGTAATTGAAAGGTGTTTTATATTTACAAGGTTGTGACCACATACTGGGCTAAGTAAACTCAGAGTTAGGAGGCCAAAGGTGTTAGAGCAGGATACTGTTATTACAGAACTAACAGGAAGCACTGTCAACTTATTATCATGAAACTAATTGAGCTAAAACATATTACTCATTTAGAATGAGCTCTCCCCTCAGCAAAATGAAGTTGTTGTGGGATGGTGAGTTTTGAGAGTAGGGATTAGTTTACTATGGACCCGTTCCCAATATGCTTATTCAGACCAAATACTTTTTGAAGTTAGAATATTTGGCCTCTTTAAGGTGCTTAAAAGTAGGTCTTACTTGGTTACAGAAAGCTACCATATGCCTGCGAGTCAGTAACTGTATAACATCCCTGCACTCTGCAGAAACCATTCTATGATATCAATATTTATTATTCAAGCCTTTGGTAAAGCTACTGACAGCTGGAGGAATTACCAGCTGCACATGAAACTAAAAGTGTTTGTATGCCCGATTAATCATGAATGGCTGTATTCAATAGGAAGAAATGTTTTCTGATTTTTGCACAGCGGAAGTCCCAAAAAATGAAAGCCATCTGATAGTTTGCATTGAATTCAGCCCTAAACGGCTCATAATATCCAGCCTTCTTTCCGTAATCTGTATACTGGCCTAGAAATGAAATTTCAATTACTTTCTGTGTGGAAGTTTAGTATTTCCTAGCAGGGCTCTGATAACTAAAACAAAGCAGCTCTGTTAGTTTCTCTTTGTAGTTCTGATGGAAATTATAGACAGAAAAGATTGAGAGGTATTAGGTTAGATTGTCAATTCTGAGGGGCAGGGACCATCTTTTTGGTCTGTGTTTGTACAGCACCTAGCACAGTGGGGTCCTGGTCCATGATTAGGGTTCCTAGGTGCTACAATAATATCAAGAATAAATAAATAATATCTAGTTCTCCCCAGGCAAAATTCCTCTCCAACTCATGCAGGATTGTACCATACTATATATTTTTTTAGTACTTTGATTTTTTATTGGTGACATAACCAGCAATAAACAAAGGACTGGAGGAAACGTTGTGTCCATTTTATTGTGACTCTTACAAGGTCTGAACAGGAAGAACCCAACTCATACAGTCACCCCAGTTCACAGACTCCTGGACCAAAAATAGTACATTTTGGCACATTTAGCCTGGTATATTTACTTTTCTTCTCCTCCTTTCCTTATATTAAAGGACTGCACAAAAAAGTGGGGGAGAGGGGTTTGAACTTGTTCCTCCAACAAACCTCATTCTATTATTGACTACAGCAGTGGGATTCTCTTGCCTGTCCCTCTACCACATGATGTTTTCACTACAGGATCTTCTATGATACACAGGGTACATTTGGTGTCAGTTATCTCCTCCTGTTCCTTCTGCTTCAGACTGGATTAAGAGAGGGAGAATTTTAGTAAAACCTTCACTCTGGGCTCCTCCCTTCTTCTGTATAGTTAATTCAGGAGCAATGCCATAACTTCCTAATGAAACCAAGCCAATGATTGAGCATTTCATTACCAGCCCAAAATCTGAGCCATGAATCTCTTGGAGTAAACTCAGGCCAAGTTGCAAGTGAATTTAAGCCCATTTATGGCTTTAGATGGAGACCAGGCAAAATTCTCTTGTTTTGGCTGAGTTTTGCTCTGAGCTTCAAGGTCTGTTTGATTCAAGAAACGGAGTGAGAATGAACCCACATTAACTGAAACTGGGAGGAAAAAAGGGTTTGTGTTTAGCCCTGCAAATCAAACCCTGTGAGTTTCCGCTAGGCTTTGCTAAGCCTTCCATTTACTCTTTAGACCAGCTTAAGGTATAGTGTTGATGGGCTTCATAAGAAGTGTCTTTGAGATGCTGCCTGGCCAAAAGAGACTGAGAATCTTTTCATGAGAGTCAGAGAGAAAAATTGCTTATTTATATCAACATAAGGTATCTGTAGTTTACTCAAAAGAAATGTTTGCAGTTGGACTAGATGTGTTATGCATACCGTTTCTTTTGTTTTAATATTATTTTTCTTATTCTCATCTCAGTTCTTAATTAATTTTGGTTTTAATTCAACCCCTTGAGTCTGAGGCTTTTGTTTTGGGAATTTCAACCAGACAGTTCCAAAGAAATGAAACAACCCTTCTAACCCTAAGGAGAGAGAGTAAAGGGAGGATGTCTGCAGCCTATCCCCACCCAGGATTCCCTGTAATAAAAGGTCTTGGACTAGGGAGTCCTCTCCCATTGGGTGTGTCACTATCAGGGTTTTGGTTGGAGGCATGCCTGTGAAATGTCTGCAGGTCACTGAAGATGAGAAATGGTATGTGTATTACAGTAGTGCATAAGAACCCCAATCAGAGATTGACATCCCATTGAACTTGGCACAGTACAAGGACTTAAGGCTTTCGGAAGCCACATCCAGTCCTTGTCTGGAAGAAAGCTCTTCATGGTATAGGGTATTTGAGAGTGAGGGGGAAGAATGGGGAAATGTGTGTGGAACCTTTGAGCACCGTGGGGGGCATTGAGGATGCTGCTGAGGGAGGGAGAGCATCCAAAGAAGGACTCTGCATAGCAAAAAGCTGGATGCCTGTGAGTTTTGTGGGCTTAGTTATAGAGACTAAGGTCTACTCAAGAACTGGAAGTCGCTCTGCATCACGCCAGTGGAACCCTGGGGTTTAGCAGCACCCAGTGTCAAGTGCAAAGTCACATCTCTCCCCATACATCTATAAATAAACCTGCTGACCTAAAAAATTGTCCTGAGGTGTCTGGAATCCACAGATCCTTTCTGCACTTTTCTAAGTTCTTCCTAAACACAGTGATTTCCACCCCCACCCCACCCCCACTTTTAACACAAAAACTGGTCATATGGCTGTTGGGGAAAGGGTCTGAGGACACAAGCCACCTGGACTTCTGAGGTGGTGCTATAGCAGTCAGATTTCACCCTAATAATACAGGGACCACTTCAGCTATGATTTAACGCCATTAACTTCAGTGTGTTTACAACGGGTGTGGATTCCTTCCTACATCCCAAAGGCAGAGCCTGAGCCCTAGGAGGGGAAAGAGGGATTCTGGCTACTGCCAGATATGCAGTAGTGTAGTGTGAATGCGTGGTTGGAGGAGCAGGCTGGGCTGAGCCTATACCCATTTCTGGATCTCAGACAGTCACTTAGGCCAGGTGCACTTCCCCCCATTCTCCTTCTCAGAGCCATGTGGGGCAGGAACGTTACCCCACCACCCTCCCCAAGGTGGATTTCTGGGAGGAGAAAAGAGGTCTCTCTTTGTTGTCAGAGATGTAGGTGGAAGGTGACGAGGGTGAAGAATCTCCAGGGGGGTAGACTCATTCTCTACTTAGCCACTCCCTGGATATTGTCATTGCTACTATTCATTTGAAAGCTCTCTGGGACAAGGACTTTGTCTTCCTACATGCTATACAATGCACTGCATGTTCTGGCTGCTACCACAATACAAATAATAAATAGTAATTGTTTGATGGTCTGTGTGGCATCACTCAGGCTGCATTTAATTGTTTGAAGCCACTATATTCAGCATCAAGGCAGGACTCTGGGAACTGGGTCTGCCACAATTTATGGGGGCTGAAACTCAGCCATGAGATGCTAGATGTTTGCTTGGACGTGGAATATTTAGGAGGGGTAGATTAAGGATTCTCTTTGGGGGAGGAACTCAGGGTAAGAGCAGGGAGAGAGTCAATGCAGGAGGGACTGATGATTTAAAAGTGTCCCAAATTTTTTTTGGCTCTGACCTCTGACCATATTAAGACTCCAGCTGATCACACAGAATAATTAACTGCCTGGAGATATATTGCCGACTACCTGAAACTTCCTTTAAGGAAGTATTGGCATTTTAGCCCGTTGGGGTTTCAGAGTTGAGCTCTCTTTTACCAGGGATCTTATTGCTAAGTCACTCCTGACAATAGCTACTTTCACGTTGGAGATTATAAAAAAAAAAAAAAGTTGGCTTCCCCCTTAAGCAGCATGTACACTTTATTAACGAGAAGAGCAAATCAGCCCTAGCATGGCATACTACTGCAAGCACTGGAAACTGTGCGCCAGCATGTTTAACTGTTTTATGAAGTTACCAGGCAATCCATATGGAGCTATGCAAAATCAGCCCCATAGGATGTGATTGTCTAGGTATTAACCCCTGTATTTCTACATTCACTACACCACCATCTGCAGATTCTCAGCTCGGCTTCTGTGTGCTCTGTTGGTTTGTCATCTCTGTGACACGCACTGTACTCTGTTCTTACCCACTTTCCAATAAAGAAAACCAAAAATCACTTGACACTCCCCAGTCAGACAAAAAGCTCTCTCCCTTCCTTAGCTAACCTGAAAATCACCGTATGAGGTCTTCTGCTGCAGGCAGGGCCTCGGAAATGTATGGAGCAGAATGCTTCCTGGCTCTGTTACATGCAGCTTGCCTTTCCAAGGGATTGCATATTTTTTGGGACAGTTCAGTGGAATGGTAGCTAAACCATGCTCATTACATGGGAGATAATATCATTTGTGAGGGACAAGTGTTCAGATGTGTGTGATGTTTGTGGCACTCTGAATTTGAAACAGTTTATTCTTGGTACCACTGTAATCTTTATTCTGTTCCATTTAGGAAGGGGGGAGCCAAAAGACGATATTATTCTCCTGTCTCCTATAAGAGGTCGGAAGGCTGCATGGTCTTCTTCCCATTGCTTATGGTGACCCAGTGATCTCCCCCACGCTCTATAAATAGACCAGGCCATAGAAACCCCGAAATCATTGGGGCCAGTGGAGGGAGTGTGAGCCAGCCAGAGGTGTGCATGTATGTTCAGCAGAGAGGCACTGATTATATACCCATAACTGCAGAAACATTATTTAATTCACCATCCTTGGTATCACTTCAAATCCCAGTGTTTTTTGTCTGTCTTGAAAAGATGAACTATAACGATTGATCCAATACGGCTGTAGAGGAGAATAAAAGAGGGGGAAGGTAATTAATGAAAAGAAAAATGAGCTCACCCACAAAAGCAGGAAATTAAACTGCTATCAAATAGATATGAAATGAGCCATACAATCCAGGGGAGAATATAGCTCTCTGTTGAAACCTTTCAGATTGTTAAAACTGGAATGTTCTCAACAGCTATTGGTGCGTGTTTTATCTTCACAAAGATGTTGGGTGTCTCATAGGGTTGCCAATTTTAGTTGGACATATTACTGGAGGTTTTATCGCATGACATAATCTTTAATTAAAGATTAATTTTTAATTTCTGGAGGCTCCAGGACAATCCTGGAGAACTGGCAACCCTATATGGTCTCCAGGGGAGGTAGACAACAAAGTGATATGGCAGTTCCTATGGTAACTGCTCCTTGCATAGTGTATACCAGATTAATTCATAAATTATATACATTCTGGGTAATTTGTTGGCATTGACTCTCAAGGCTCCTTAACCCCAATAAGGCACCTTTAATTTATGTATTCTTTGCTTTGTATTTTGAAAGGCAAATATTCCCTTATTATCTGCGCACAAGGCTCACTATAGAAGGAATAATTTTGAGACCTCCCTGCCATGTACAATTATGGATATGTGCTGTACACCTAGCTAGTTGATTCATCCAAAAATATCTGCTGGCTGACAGAGGCTATATAATATAAATTAAAACAAAAATTAGAGAGTCCTTCCATGCAGTGTCAGGGTCCGGAGAGAAAGAGAGAGAGAGACAATGGATTCAAGAGTTTGAACTTCTCTTTCCTCTGGACTAGCACTTTGTGTTGACATAATTTGCTTTTCACTCTGTGGTCATGTGGTCAGTTATTCTCTCCCACCCATGAGGGTGAAAAAACAAAACACCCCCCCCCACACACACACAAACAAACAAAAACTGGAATATTAAAAAAAAAGTATTAGTATAGCTGTTCAGGACATTTTTGTCTAAATGAAATGTTTGTTGTATTTTCAGTTGAGTTTTGGTGGTAGGAGTGAGACAGGCTGTCCCACTCAAGAGCGTGGTGGGTAGGGAACAGGCCTGGGATGTGGCAGAGCCTGGTGGAAGTCACTGTTCTGCTTGATTCGGAATATGGGATTAAATCTGCTGTGTATCAGGTAGAGCAGGGACTTGAACGTGGGTTTCCCACATGACCAGCCAGTGCTCTAACCACAAGCTTATAGAACACACACGAACCCCTCCCCCCGAAATTTGACAAAATTTCGATTTTGTGAAAATATTACAAAGGTTTTGTGTTTGTTCCAATGAAGAATGAAAACAAATTTTGAAACCTTGAAAGCTGCTGCAAAACTGAATTGTCATCCTCCAGTCGTTTCTATTCATTAGTTCATATTGGGCCAAATTCTACTCTGAGATGCATGTAATCTGCTCCTGCCTGTGCCATGCCTTGATACCATGGTGATGGGCATATTATAAATGGATAAGATAGGGTCAGGGTGCATCCCTGTGTGGCTCATTACTTTTACCAGAAGATACAGTACTAACAAGTAGGAGTTCACATCTCTTTCAAAATGTATTAAATTAAATAGGAAATAAGAATATTCACAGCTACAAAAGAAAGAGTAAAAACTTACATGTGATACCTTCCCTCATACTTCATAAACCAATAAATGGAATATACAATGAACATATTTCCATTCTTGATGGAGCAGGAGTGGAGCCATTTTCTACTCCTTGTATTCTATCAACACCACCACCAACAAAACCCCAATTATTTACTTTTATTAGCAGATACCAATAGTCTCCTATTGTGAGGTTTTTACCCACGAAAGCTTATGCCCAAATAAATCTGTTAGTCTTTAAGGTGCCACCAGACTCCTTGTTGTTTGTGTAGATACAGACTAACACAGCTACCCCCTGATACTTGACACCATGCAAGGCACTAAATTTAGCTGTATGGAGTGGAAATCCATCAACCTCAACAAAAAACTTGCACAGATATAGACAGACATCATCCTCTCCAAATGCAAACAGATGGACATCATACCAAATGGACTGAAGGTAAAAAATCCATTGCAATCAACATACTACACTGACTATGGTGAGAGACTGTGCCACACACTCTCAAAGAAACTGAGGAGCCACCTGATCAGCATCCTGTACAGCAGACAGGAGAAGATCAAGAATGAGCTCTCAAAACTGGAGACTCTCATACAATACCAACCTTCCACACAAACTTCCACATGGTTGGACTTTACAAAAAATGAAACAAGCCATTTACAATGCACACTTCACTTCTCTACAGAGGAAAAAGGACAGTAAGCTATCTAAACTCCTACCTGCCACAGGGGTCTACAACAGTGGTACCCTCAACTCATCTAACAACATTGTCAATCTTTCCAACCACACACTTAGCCCAGCAGAAGAGTCTGTCCTATCTCGGGGACTCTCTTTCTGTCCCACCATCCCCACGAACACGATACAGTTCTGCGGTGATCTGGAAGCCTACTTTTGTCGTCTCCGACTCAAGGAATATTTTCAACGCACCACTGAACAGTGCACTGACCCACAGGAACCCTCCTACCAACACTACAAGAAGAAGAACTCTGCGTGGACTCCTCCTGACGGTCGAAATGACAGACTGGACCTCTACATAAAGTGCTTCCGCAGACGTGCACAGGCTGAAATTGTGGACAAACAATATCACTTGTTCCATAACCTCAGCCGTACAGAACGCAATGCCATCCACAGCCTCAGAAACAACTCTGACATCATCATCAAAGGGGCTGACAAAGGAGGTGCTGTAGTCATAACGAACAGGTTGGATTATGAACAGGAGGCTGCCAGGCAACTCTCCAAGACCACATTCTACAGGCCACTATCCTCTGATCCCACTGAGGAATACCAAAAGAAACTACACCATCTGCTCAAGAAATTCCCAGCTACAGTACGGGAACAAATCTACATGGACACACCCCCAGAACCCCGACCAGGGATATTCTATCTGCCACCCAAGATCCATAAACCCGGAAACCCTGGACGCCCCATCATCTCAGGCATTGGCACTCTTACAGCAGGATTATCTGGCTATTTGGACTCTCTCCTCAGACCCTACGCTACCAGCACTCCCAGCTATCTTCGAGACACCACCGACTTCCTGAGGAAACTACAATGCATTGGTGTTCTTCCTGAAAACAGCATCCTGGCCACCATGGATGTAGAAGCACTTTACACCAATATTCCACATGAGGATGGACTACAAGCTGTCAGGAACAGTATCCCTGATGAGGCCACAGCACGCCTGGTGGCTGAGCTTTGTGACTTTGTCCTCACCCACAACCACTTCAGATTTGGGGACAACTTATACCTTCAAGTCAGTGGCACTGCTATGGGTACCCGCATGGCCCCACAGTATGCCAACATTTTTATGGCTGACTTAGAACAACGCTTCCTCAGCTCTCGTCCCCTAGTGCCCCTCCTCTACCTGCGCTACATTGATGACATCTTCATCATATGGACCCACGAAAAGGAGGCCCTTGAAGAATTCCACCTGGACTTCAACAATTTCCACCCCACCATCAACCTCAGCCTGGACCAGTCCACACAAGAGATCCACTTCCTGGACACTACAGTGCAAATAAGTGATGGTCACATAAACACCACCCTATACCGGAAACCTACTGACCGCTATACGTACCTACATGCCTCCAGCTTCCATCCAAGACACATCACACGATCCATTGTCTACAGCCAAGCCCTAAGATACAACCGAATTTGCTCCAACCCCTCAGACAGAGACAAACACCTACAAGATCTTTATCAAGCATTCTTAAAACTACAGTACCCACCTGGGGAAGTGAGGAAACAGATTGACAGAGCAAGACGGGTACCCAGAAATCACCTACTACAGGACAGGCCCAACAAGGACAATAACAGAACACCACTGGGCATCACATACAGCCCCCAGCTAAAACCTCTCCAGCGCATTATCCACGATCTACAACCTATCCTGGAAAATGATCCCTCACTCTCACAGACCTTGGGAGGCAGGCCAGTCCTCGCTTACAGACAACCCCCCAACCTGAAGCAAATACTCACCAGCAACTACACACCACACCACAGAAACACCAATCCAGGAACCAATGCCTGTAGCAAACCTCGTTGCCTACTCTGTCCCCATATCTACTCTGGCGACACCATCAGAGGACCCAGCCACATCAGCCACACCATCAAGGGCTCATTCACCTGCACATCTACTAACGTTATATATGCCATCATGTGCCAGCAATGCCCCTCTGCCATGTACATTGGCCAAACCGGACAGTCCCTCCGCAAAAGAATAAATGGACACAAATCGGACATCAGGAATGGTAACATACAAAAGCCAGTAAGTGAACACTTCAATCTCCCTGGGTATTCTCTTACAGATTTAAGTCACTATCATTGAACAAAAAAGCTTCAGAAACAGACTTCAAAGAGAAACAGCAGAACTAAAATTCATTTGCAAATTTAACACCATTAATTTGGGCTTGAATAGGGACTGGGAGTGGCTGGCTCATTACAGAAGCAGCTTTTCCTCTCCTGAAATTGACACCTCCTCATCTATTATTGGGAGTGGACTACATCCACCCTGATTGAATTGGCCCTGTCAACACTGGTTCTCCACTTGCGAAGTAACTCCCTGCTCTCCATGTGTCAGTATATAATGCCTGCATCTGTAACTTTCACTCTATGCATCTGAAGAAGTGAGATTTTTACCCACGAAAGCTTATGCCCAAATAAATCTGTTAGTCTTTAAGGTGCACCAGACTCCTTGTTGTTTTTAATAGTCTCCTTGCGGCATGTTCAATTTCATCCATTTGGAGAAGGCCTGTGGCCAAAACATCCCTGTCAGGAACTTCAGGTGGCTGGAGAAGTCCACCCTTAGATATATGCTAATAAGAATGAAGAACTGATTTTGTTCTGGTTTGTCATCAGTATGACTTAAGGAACTGAAAACGAGTAACAAAGGGAGGCGGAGAATATACCTTTAAGTAAGTGAATGGCTTTATTGTCCAGCGATATAAAACTGCCAATGCCTCTTGCTAGAGCTGATAATACAATGTAAGGTTTGATGTGTGTATTATGGGCCAGATCCTCAGCCCCACTAAGTCCCCTTTGTGACACTCAGGCAAAGGGGATTAAAGCTAAAAGAAGCTAGGGATGTCTGTTGTTGGAGAAAACCTTGGCTGGGATACAGTCGGCTCCTCTCATCCTCTCCCACCCCATTCCAAAAGGTGAGTCAGAGTTGAGAGAGGCATGGAAGGAGGCACAGCCAGATCTTGCTACACTTCAGAGATCTCTGCAGGTGTAAAGGCCGCTCTAAATTGCACTGGGAGACAAACTGTAGACCCCCAACAGGGGGGCAGGGAAGTGGAGGGAAGCCACTTGGCTTCTCCCCAGGTGCACCAAGCAAACATAAGATGCACCTGATGATTCAGGCCTATACCAGTACAATATCCTGTAGAATGTTAATTACTATGGCTACAAAGAACACTGTATGTGATAGTAGAGGGAATGGCAACTTAACCATGTCTACATGAAACACTCCATACTCAAAACAACGTAATACGGTCTTTGAAAGGTCTGAAGCTGGAGGGAAAGTAGTAAGATGCTACAGAGAATCAGTACCACAAAGTACTTTTTTTTTGGCTCTAGTTTTCAAAAATAGGCCTATAATGCAGTGTTGCCAATTCTCACAACATTGTTTGCGAGTCTTGCCATATTTGATGTTTCTCCTCAAGCCCCAGCCGCTGGAGTCATATGATTACATGAGAATCTCCGCTTTCATCTAAACAAAAGTAAGTTTCGAATCCTTGTGGATGTAGAGAGACGCTACAAAATGGGAAGCCTAAAAGCTCAAAATAGAAGGCAAATCAAACCCCCCAAATATCTAATTTTTAAAATTGCATGATTTTTATTCCAGTGTCACGATTTTGGAATCCTTGGGGTTGGCAGTACTACAAACTCAACTTCTTGACTTTTTGCTGACAATCACATACGCAAATATCTTTGTAATAAAATATGCCCCAAATCATTTGCAGGTGCAATCAGGTACTTAAATCTCTGGGCACTTATTTGCCCACAATTATTTGCTCTCTTAGACTTGTGGCTTCAGTTATTGTGGGTGTGAGAACGCAGGCACAAAGTCAGAGTCTGCCTTTGAATATCAGCCCGTGTGTTACTTTAGTAGACAGGATCACTGCACAAGCGCTGTGATTTCCAGACAGAGATGCAGATATGTTTTACGCCATTGGTGCTTTGTTTTTAACTGAAGTAGCTAGCTGTCTAACCAATATATGTCCTTAAAATATTGGGTGTACAGCCTGTCTAACTAAGTTGTTATAATCATTTTGTTCCAAAACTTCATCACAATGTTTCTTTAAATCTCACAGCTTTGAATATTCCTTTGGGTATGTCTGATACTTACATCAGAGCATACCTGACTGAATGCTGCTGTACTTAAGTGGAGTTTATGATGAGAGTTCTGAGAATTACTGTTGATTTCTCCTCAGTCTCTACTTATTTTACTTGTCTAAGCTCACTGCCAAATACAGTTATGCTGTTAAATAGCTTCAGACTCGAAAATATACTGAAATGACATCACCATAGAATAAATAGGATACTATTTATCATAGCAGTGAAGATTAGTTTTTAAAAGGCTTTTTTAATGTACTTGCATCTGAATTGGTTGAGTCATGAGTTAATTTAAAACTCTTCTAAAAATTGTGATGAGACAAAATAGTCATCCATTTGACAAAAATAGATTGTTAATGGCTTTCCTGGATGAGAAGATGATTTTTTTCAGTTTGCTACTGAAAATGTGATCACTTAGAAATGTGTTGCTGTACTTATTGGCCAACACTTCACTAAATACAGAAGATCCAGTTAATTAATGCTTCTCTCTTATAAAATTCTATAATATTTTACAGCAATGGTCACAAACGGTGTGGTGTAGAGTTCCTACGGGGCTTTTGATTGTTATTGTACGGTACTACATCCAGCTTCTGCATGGAGATCTGCATGGATAGACTCTTGTGCAGCCCCATTGACTTGGGTTTTATAATGGATGCAAGGATAGTTTTGTTTGTACTATTAGGGTCCTAGCATTGTGCTTTTCTGAACTCATAAATGTACAAAATATGTAAATATAAAAATGTGTTAGTGGGACTAAATTATGCCATTTACATATGGTCTTGTACCCTAAACTTTATATATTATGTGCTGATATTTAAAGTATTAATTGCCATTGCATTCGAGTTTGTAATTCAGAACCTCAAAAATTTGTAATTGTGCAAAGCTACCCACCGTGTGTCATAACAATGCAGAATCTCTAACTGAAATAAAATTAACCGCCGCCATTGCTGGGTGCTGATAAATTAAACTAAATACAAATTAATCGAATTCCAAACCAAATAGTACCTGATTCTGAATCACTGGAGTCAGTGGAAGATTGGGAATTTCATTGGGCACAGGATCAAGTGCAGAAAGAGGAAGGAAGTTTCGTAGCAAAGGCATTACTCACCTAAACAAGTATAAAAATAGACATTCCTCCTGTTTGGGAAATAGAACTGCCATGTGCATATCCTTGCCAGGCGAGATTTACTAGACTATAGGACCAAATCCTAGAGTTTAGCATGCGTAGCATTTTGCAGGATCTGGCCACTACAAAAAAAAAATTAACTTGCCTTTTTAACACCATTTTTAGAAATAAGGCACATCTTCATTCGAATGAAGAGTCATGCAAGTAGAATTGAGCTCTAATTTTGCTAGGCATCTGGGGTCTATTTTGGTTTTTAGATTAATAATATTTTCAAATACTTTGTACATTCTTTTGTCTTTCTTACAAAATCGGGCCCCTATCCTGCAATTGGATCCATGCAGGCATGAAGGTACATTTGTGCCAATCTAATTGCAGAATCAGGACCTCGGTGTCAAGTTGTTTATTATAAAGGGGAGTGTAAAAACACTACTGGTTTTAGATTGTGCCACCCATCCTGAATGGTGACTTGAACAAGACATCTTACTGTAAAGTATATCCTGTTTCTCCCCCTTGCAGACTGATGTATACCCCTTCTGGTTCATATATCATCCCTATCTCATGGTATTGCATAGGATGCATTTGGATTTATGTGTTCCATTGTCAAATAACTTTTTAAATAGTATGTTCTGGCATTTGGCCACTTTTGCTTCTTGATTCACATACATTTGTGTTTAGGTATGATGCATAGAATAATTCTTTGTCTGAGTGCTGCTGGGTACTGAGTAAAGTATTTATATATCAGTAATATATTTACATAGAGAAGAGATTTTAACTGAGACATCTAATAATCTGATTCTATCTGATGTGATGTAACCTTTAACGGAGAGCTGATCTTTAATCCAAGGCTATCAAACAGGATTTAAATCTTGTAATAGGTTGTTTGCTGTTCCCAGTGCTGATTGCCTTATGATGCATACCCATAAGAGAGACTAAGATATTGCACAAGTTCTGAAAAAGAGAGAGATTTCCTTTGGAATTTTGTGTTTTGCAGAAAAATAAAAATTATAAAACTACTTAAATTCCTAGCTATGTCCTGTACAATTTCCTATCAGAAATAAAACACAAAATCTACATAACAAAATTCAGGAAATAAACACTTGAGCAATGTTTTGTGAGTTTGGCTTGGATTCTTCTAAGCAGTATATAATTTTTCTTAACGATGTGCTCTTCTTTTTAGGGATCAGCAGATTCATACACAAGCAGACCATCAGATTCTGATGTATCTTTGGAAGAGGACAGAGAAGCAATTCGCCAGGAGAGAGAACAGCAAGCAGCTATTCAGCTTGAAAGGGCAAAGGTGAGTTCTTCTTTTCAGCTTTAATAATAGCAAAGTTATATGGCATTTGGTGGCACGTCAGCCTTTGCATAGTGTTAGAATTCTTTCTACAGGTTTATAACGGTGATCATATAATTTGAAAATAGCTTGGCAACCAACTACAAGATGCTAGAGGGGGAAATACCAAATATTTTCACAAAGAAGATACTACTTAAAGATGAAGCCAAATCCTGCTGTCAGACCCATGTAACCTTGTGTGTGTTGGTAGGTCCTAGATGTGTAAATGAGAATGGAATTTGGCTCTTTTACTTAAGGGGAAAGGAAAGGAGAACAACATAAGAGACTTCTACCACACTTTCACAGCAATGTACTCGACTCTTTTGAATTTGGATTTGGTCCAGTTGGTCACCCTATGGATGAGCTGTGGATGGACTGGATGTAAATATAATGGGACAAATACTGCCCTGTAATGTATGCACATGAGTTCCATTCATTTCAAATGCCATTGTACCAATATAGTCAGACATAGGATTTTGACCCATTGGCTGCAATTTAGTCCTTTTTTTTGTTTCTCAAATGTTGGTTGCTTGATTCACCCTGTGAAGAAAGGGGCTGCAGATGACAAATGGTGTGCCAGAGGGGTCAGGCATTCAGATACTTCAGTGACAGTAAAATAAATTGGGGGTATGGATAGATACATGCCAGAGGGATTTTCCATCAGTGGAAAGCAGGCAGTGTTTTCAGGGCCACACTTTTCCAGGGGTTCGTCAAGTGGAGGCCAACTTCAGAGAATGGTTGGAACCCTGCTGGGAGAGGCTCCCAACCTTACGGGACTTGTTCAAAATGATACACTTTCTATGGGGTTTTAGACTGTCCTACTGAATTTAATAGAAAATTCTATCCCTTCTATAGGTGGTTTAAAAAAGCCCGTAGAAAGGCTGTCTTGTTCTCTATTAAATTCTATACATTTTTGGATTAATTTCTATAACACCTATTACATTTCTGTAGAACCCTCCTAGTTTCATCCTATTGAATTCCATAGGACTTTTCCATAGGTCTGAATCAGCATGTCTCCCTGTTGCTCTGGCCACCCCACTGTCTTGGTCAGCTTCACCTACTTTTGAGGAAGTTTTAGGCAACTCTTGGCCACCCAGCAGAAAGGTTTTTGTAGGTACCTTGTGATGCTGTGTTCCTCACAAATTTCCTGCTACTCAGGGCATACAGCCCATTTTACAGCAGGAATTAACCAAGCCTTGGAACTCTATAGTTTTCTAGAGTACTTTGTAGCCTACATCTTATGTAGGATCTTCCATCACATCTCATGCCTTAGGACACAAAACAATCTCTGCAAAGGAAGAATTTTCTTGCACTGGGTGCATTGTGGAGGGAGGAATTACCTTCCTTTGAATTATCCTACAAGGGGATTGATACTGATGGATCAATTCTCTTTTGTAGCAAATCAAATGGCTCAAATTTGGACCTGATGTAAGCAAGCAGAACTCCATTGACTTGTGTGGAGTTGTGTCCGCTTACATTAGGTCTGAATTTGGCCGTATTGCCAATGCATGACTAGTAAATACATATTTTTTAATTTGACACAGTGAGCACACTAAGTCTTGAATCTAAAAAGTACAAGAACACTTCTGTAATATGCTTGTGACATGTTTTTTTGTTCCTAGTCTAAACCTGTAGCGTTTGCAGTTAAGACTAATGTGAGTTACTGTGGCGCACTGGATGAAGATGTTCCTGTCCCAAGCACTGCCATTTCTTTTGATGCCAAGGACTTTTTGCACATTAAAGAGGTAACTACAGCATGCAATTATTCCTCTGACCTGCCAACAACTAAAAACTAAGCAGTCAGATTTGAGCCATGTAAGACAAAAGAGAAAGCTGAATAGCAGCCAGCATTACACAGAGCATCTGTTTGATTAACAATAACATCCAGGATCATTCATCCTTATCAGGATTCCAGTGCCATGAGGCTGTATCTTTACTATTATGAATTTGAATCTACAAATTCATTATCTGGTCTTAAAAGCATGCAAGGGAAATCATGTCTTAGTAGATTTTAATACCACTTGAACTTGATGGAGATAGATTTTGTTCTTCACTAAAGCAGTGAGATTGAGACTGGTAGTAGATGTCCTTTCCCAGGCTACCTTGAGCCAAACAGTGGAGTTACACCAGCTTACACCAGGTCTGCAAGTAGCCCCCTAGAGAGGGCCTGTAGAAGAGGGAGAGGGCCTAGAATAAGAGAGGAAGAAAAAGCATCTGTAGGAAAGCTTTCTGCTTTGGGACATAGGGTTCGTCTACACAACAAGTGGCAGTGAGTCCCAGAGCCTGGGTCAACACATTCAGGCTCACGGGGCTCAGGCTACTGTGCTAAAAATAGTTGTGTAGATGTTGCGGCTTTGGCTGGAGCTGGGTACTGCCTACGCTTCAGATCCCAAGCTGCAACATCTACACATCTATTTTTAGAGCCTCAGCCTTGCAAGCTCGAGTGAGTAGACCTGGGATCTGAAGCTAAGTGCCACTCGTGTAGATGTATGGAGAGAGAGACTGAGAGAAATGGGACCTCAGAGCAGAGAGGGGAGCTAAGGGGTAGGGGCACCATCCTAAAATACTAACTGGAGAGAAAATCATTTCTACTGTATGTTGAAGATATTTCCTGCAAATTTTCTTTGGGCTTCCTAAAGTGAACCCACAAAATGTGCATGTGCAACATGTTATTTTGCACACATATATGCAGGCCTAGAACTTGCAAAACAAGATTCATCCATATATGCTGCGGGTTGATTTTAGGGGGCCTGATACCACTTCGGCTTGGAGCCTTTTGAGGTTCTCCCATCTGTGCTTTACAGTCCTGTGATTTTTGAAATGTTCTCTTGCCAAACAGCTCCTAGTTGTAATCCCTCGGAATTTACCAGAATGACAATTCTCCCTTTTCCTACCAATACACAAATATTTTCATTGTATGTTACGAATTTCTAAAACAAATTCTAATATAGCCCATTTTATTGTTGATGCAAAACATTATATATGCAGAACTTTGTACATTTCCCCGCACAGATGTTTTTATCCGTAACAATCCATCTGAAGATGGCAAAAGTTGTGGATGTTACTCTAAAATGGACAGCCAGGAACAAGATCAATTTAAAATGGTTGTCTGGTACTTTAGTTGGTGATTTATTTGTGAGATTCCCAGGACGTAGGGTCTTGTAGTTCAGTCTACAGTTTCTGAAATGAATTCTTTGCATCAGTCTCCACTGCAGAGGATGTTGGGAAGACAGCCACATCAGAGCTATTTTTGGGGTGACAGATCTGAAGTACTGTCCCAAATTGATGCCTCAGTAGAAGAGGTTTTCGTACAAATTGATAAACTAAACAGTAATAAGTCACCAGGACCAGACGGTATTTGCCCAAGAGTTCTGAAGAAACTCAAATATGAAATTGCTGAACTACTAACTCTGGTATGTAACCTATCACTTAAATCACCTCTATCCTAGATGACTGGCAGGTAATTAATGTAATGTTAATTTTTAAAAAGAGCTCCAGAGGAGATCCTGGAAATTACAGGCCAGTGAGCCTAAGTTCAGTACTGGGCAAATTGGTAAAAACAGAACAGAACTTTCAGACACACAGATCAACACAATTTGCTGGGGAAGAGTGGAAGAGTCAACCTGGCTTTTGTAAAGGAAAGTCATGCCTCTCCAATCTAATCTAATTCTTTGAGGGGGCCAACAAGCATGTGGAGTAGGGGATCCAGTCAGTACAGTGTACTTGGATTTTCAGAATACCTTTGACAAGGTCTCTCTCCAAAGGCTCTTAAGCAAACTAAGTAGCCATGGAATAAGAGGGAAGGTAACTGGTTGAAAGGTAGGAAACAAAGGACAGGAATAAATGGTCTGTTTTCACAATGGAGAAAGGTGAACAGCAGGGTCACCCAAGGACCTGTGCTGTTCAACATATTAATTAATGATCAGGAAAAAGGGATGAATAGTGAAGTGGGAAAATTTGCAGACGATACCAAATTATTCAAGATAGTTAAGTCCAAAGCAGACTCCAAGGAGTTACAGAGGGATCTCACAAAACTGGGTGACTGGGCAACAAAATGGCAGATTAACCTCATCATTGATAAGTGCAAAATAACACACATTTGAAAAAATAATTCCAAGTAGCAGTCAAAAAGGCTAACAGTATGTTAGGAACTATTAAGCGAGGGATAGAAAATAAGACAGAAAATATCTTAAAATCATTATATAAATCCATGGTGCACTCACACCTTGAATACTCTGTCCAGTTCCAGTCACTCCATTTCAAAAAGGGAATAGTGGAACTGGAAATGGTTCAGAGAAGGGCAACATAGATTATCAAGGGTATGGAACCGCTTCCATATGAGGAAAGACTGAAAAGATTAGGGCTGTTCAGCTTAGAAAAGAGATGACTGGGTGATGATATAATAGAGGTCTATAAGATCATGAATGATGTGGAAAAAGTGAATAGAATAGTATACAAAAACCAGGGGTCGTCCAATGAAATTAATAGATAGCAGGTTTCATACAAACAAGAGGGAGTACTATTTCACGTGATGCACAATTAATCTGTGGAACTCATTGCCATGGGATGTTGTGATGGCCAAAAGTATAACTGCGTTCAAAAAAGTACTGGATAAGTTCATAGACATATGTCCATCAAGATGGTCAGGGATGTAACCCCACGTGCAAGACTGTTCTAAACTTCTGACTACCAGAAGCCAACAGTGGAAGATGGGTGGATCACTCCATAATTTCCCAGTTTTGTACATTCCCCCTGAAGCTCTGGCATGGACCATTGTCTGAGACAGGATACTGGGCTAGATGGACCATTGGTCTGATCAGTATGGCCATTCTTATGTTCTTAAACTAGCATATCATAATAGTATATAACAAAGGATAATGCAAACCACAGAAAAACTTGTATGGAAGGTGAGGAAAAAATATACTTTTGCTAGGAAGTTATTGAGGCTGAACTTTCAAATTTGAGAGCCTAAAGTTGGGCCCCTAAATAAGTGGTCTGATTTTTTTTAATTGGTCTTGAGCCTGTGCAGATCTCATTGACTTCAAATAGGAGCTTTAGAATTTATTTATTTTGTTGCCCAAGAATGAATTTAAGGGCCTGAGAGTTTGGGGCCAGGGAACTGATAATTTAGAGAGATGGGGGTATATATTTGGCTTCTTCCTCACCCATTTTGCAAACAAATCTTTGATTTATTTTTTTCTGAAAGTATTAAAATGGGATTGATACACACTGGCTTTTATTATGTATAACCTCTCTAGGAAAACTAATATTCCTTTGGAAATATGGTGCCAAGAGCTCTTGCCAAAAAATGATTGCAATTTTTTAGAAAATTACAAAATTGCTAAAAAATATAATCTGCTCAATTTATAAGGACCTAAATGAGGAGAACAAATTGTAAATCTTCAAAAGAGCTTGCTTAAAAAGTCCTGTCACCAGATAGTTGCAACAAATCTTTTGTCTTTATGGCATCACTCTTTATATCACTGTAGTTTAGATTGGGCCAAACTTTCAATTAAATTAATGTATTGTTAACAAAAGTTAACAATACAATAAAATGATGCTTTAAGAAATGTATTAAAGTCTCTGGAAGTAAAATTTCTTAACTTCATTAAAAAATATATCCAAATGGTTTAGCCGTTTCTAGGGTATATGACTGCAAATAAACTGAAGTCAAGATAGAGGAAAGATGGTCCAGTGATTAGGGTGTTAGATAGTAGACCACTCTCCCAAACTACCATTACCCTTGGCACCAGTTTGCATATTTGTTGATGGTGTCAGCAGAAAAGTCATGCCTGGACATAGAGAGTGAATACAGAATTTGACACTCCATGTCAAGGCTGAGAAAGCTCAGAGAGAAACCTGTACTGACACAGCTTGGGCTGTACCTGTTCTGTGGGCACATACAAGTCTTCAGTCTTAAGAGCTCTCAGTATGGCACAATAATCTTTCTGTGTTACAGAAATATAATAACGACTGGTGGATAGGAAGGCTGGTTAAAGAGGGCTGTGAGATTGGCTTCATTCCAAGCCCACTTCGGCTGGAGAATATCCGAATTCAGCAGGAGCAGAAGAGAGGACGTTTCCATGGAGGGTAAGACTGTCCTTAGCCATTTCAAAATGCAACAAACACTGGGCAATATTTGAAGTTCAGCTGATTTGTTTTAATGTTTTCCTCAATCTCCTCTTGTCTAAAAATGGTTTTGTATTCATATACCAAAATGGACAGTGGGTTAAAATATACACGTTTGCAGAAAGTAGCAGGCATCCTAGATCTCTCACTGTCTCTGATGTTGAATACGAGGGACAGGAAAACTACAGGGATAAACTTTGAAAAATGAGTCCTTCAGGATGTGGACTAAAGTGTGGAGGGTTCTGGAGGACAAGCAGTCTGAGCCCATGAAGGGTTAGATCAAATCAGTGATCACTCATGGGCCCTAAGATTTTGCCTCATACTCTTTTCATTCTGACTCACCACTAAATTGGCACGTTGGGAACAGCACAGAGACAGTGTTGCAGCACTCCTATCTCATTGCAACCCTTTCTTTGAGAGAGACTGCACTCCGGCCGCTCCACTGCTTCTCGCCTCAGGTTGCCTCTCCACTTTCATCCCCAGCCTGTCTCCTCCTCGTCTCTCCACCCCTAGGCCTAAATGGTGCACGTCTCTTAGCCCTGGTCTACACTGGGGGGAGGATCGATCTAAGTTACGCAACTTCAGCTACGTGAATAACGTAACTGAAGTCGACGTACTTAGATCAACTTACCGTGGTGTCTTCACTGCGGTGAGTCGACTGCTGCCGCTCCCCCGTCGACTGTGCCTGCGCCTCTCGAGGTGGTGGAGTACAGGAGTCGACAGGAGAGCACTTGGGGGTCGATTTATCGCATCTAGACTAGACACAATAAATCAATCCCCGCTGGATCGGTTGCTGCCCACTGGTGGGTAGTGAAGACATACCCTTAGTTAACACAGGCTTGAGTACAGGCCGGAGAGCCACAGCTCTGACAGTTAATCACTGTGAGGCCTGCCTACTGTGTGTGCAGGGCCGGCTCTGGCTTTTTTGCCGCCCCAGGCAAAAAAGCCTCCCGCCGCCGTCCCCCCCCCCCCGCCCCAGCGCGGCAGGGGAGGGCGCCGAGCCCGGCTGCGGGCCGCTCTCCCCAACTGGCCGGAGCGCCGGGGGGAGGGCGGCGAGCCCGCCGCGGCTCCGCTGGCGGCCGGAGCCCCGGGAGGAGGGTGGCTCCCCGGTGTCCAGAGTGCCGGGAGGAGGGCGGCGAGCCCGGCCGGGGCTCCGCTCTCCCCGGCGGCCAGAGCGCCAGGGGGAGGGCGGCGAGCCCGCCGCGGCTCCGTTCTCCCCAGTGGCCAGAGCGCCGGGGGAGGGTGGTGAGCCCGTTGCGGCTCCGCTTTCCCTGGCGGACGGAGCCGGAGCGCCGCGCCGCCCCCCTCCAGGTGCCGCCCCAAGCACAAGCTTGGTGGGCTGATGCCTGGAGCCGGCCCTGTGTGTGTGAACATGTCACCATCCACTGGCTAAATACCCAAACAACAGACTTACTTTAATCATGGTACTCCTACTAACACTGATGAGAGGGTGCATGCAGATAATGATACTTCATTGTAAAGGAAAGAAAGGTGAGATGATTGAATCTAGCCATAATAGATGGCAAAAGTGAGGAGCATAATTTAGTCTATAAAGTAATGGCAGGGAATTGCCATACTAATTTACTTAATCAACCTCAGGAATCATTTCAAGAGTAAATTATCTGGGGAAATGTTTCTAGAATAATTGAACAACATCAGCTCTGATTTATCCAAATTGCTTTTACAGCTTGAAATAGCTGAGTGTTAGCCCTTGTGCCTTGATGTTTGGAGAGAGAGGTACCTAACTGGGACGGATGCACAGTAAAAGAGAATATCAGATTATGGGAATCTGTGTAGGTGAATTCCTTTTGTATCACTGGGGCCAAGTGATGGAACTCGCCCTTCTCTGATCATATGACTGCGTGGTGAATTAAGCAGGGGCATATGGGATGTAATTTCTCCTCCTCCCAACCTTTAGGCAGGCCCTGGAGGTAGCAGTGCAGCATCTCTGAGGCTGGAATAGGAGCTGCAGGGCCTTGTGAGTTTACTCTCAGAATACTTTGTGTTAATGGGCACTCTTTGTAATGCTGTAGGAAATCAAGTGGAAATTCTTCTTCGAGTCTTGGAGAAATGGTGTCTGGCACATTTAGAGCTACACCCACTTCCACAGGTGAATTTTGGATTTTATATAAGGAAAACTATTACTCTTTCTTAAACTTACCTTAAAAGTAGCAAATAAAATAAAATAAAATAAAGGGCTTCTCCACACCCTCTTATTACTAATTTATAAAAATATCCCATAGATAAATGCTTATTTGTTCAAACCTTCCCCAAAATAATTGGAGGAGAAGAAAAAAATATTTGCTTCTAAATGTATCGGTCATGTAGAGAGCTGGAGAAAAGAACCAGAAAAGCTGGCAGACTCCCTCAGAAGGGTAGTGACTAATACTGATCAGAAAGGAGATGCAGAAATACAAATAATAAGTGCATTGACAGAGTGATCTTTGTTTGCTAATCTTGTGACTATTGCATTATGTGCAGTATGCAAGTTAATAAAGTTCTTGTTTTTGGTCTTTTAGCAAAACAGAAACAAAAAGTGGTAAGTGTATTTTACTACATAGTTTCTACAGTTTGCATGCTGAGTCTGTTTTAGATTATGTGCTGATGGGACATTTTCTTCTTTCAGACGGAACATGTTCCTCCTTATGATGTAGTGCCATCCATGAGGCCTGTTGTGTTAGTTGGCCCGTCGCTGAAAGGTTATGAGGTATCTATTCTATTTAGTTACATTTAATTACTATTTTCTAGTCTCTCTTTCTCTTTCTCTCTCTCTCTCTCTCTCTCTCTCACACACACACACACACACACACACACACACACACACACACACCACGCAGACGTTGCACTAATCAGCCTTTAGAACAAGTTAGTTAAACTGATGCAACAGCCTGTGTCGATATTTTTATTCTGGTTTATCTTAAATATTCCTAGTAGATTTATGCTAAATACAAATAAGCCTGGTTTAAATAAGTGTGGCTATTCAGCCTTTTGCACCCATTTGACTAAATCAGTTTAACATCACATCCAATATGATGTATGCCATCATGTGCCAGCAGTGCCCCTCTGCCATGAACATTGGCCAAACCAGACAGTCTCTACGCAAAAGAATAAATGGACACAAATCAGACATCAAGAATTATAACATTCAAAAACCAGTCAAAGAACACTTCAATCTCCCTGGACATTCAATAGCAGACTTAAAAGTGGCAATTCTTCAACAAAAAAACTTCAAAAATAGATTCCAACGAGAAACTGCAGAACTGGAATTAATTTGCAAACTGGACACCATCAAATTAGGCCTGAATAAAGACTGGGATTGGAGGGGTCACTACAAAAACTAATTGTCTCCCTACTGTTACTCACACCTTCTTGTCAACTGTTTGAAATGGGCCACCCTGATTACATTGGCCTCATTACCACTACAAAAGTGATTTTTCCTCCCTTGGTATTCTACTATTGAGAATAGCCCACTTCCACATTAATTGAATTGTCTCATTAGCACTTACCCCCCCACTTGGTAAGGCAAATACCATCTTTTCATGTACTGTGTATTTATACCTGCCTACTGTATTTTCCACTCCATGCATTTGATGAAGTGGCTTTTAGCCCACAAAAGCTTATGTCCAAATAAATTTGTTAGTCTCTAAGATGCCACAAGTACTCCTCGTTGTTTAAGTTAAACCAGTGCAACTTTCTCATGTGACCTTAGTTAAACTAGTGCAAGTTTCCTGTGTGTTGACAAGACCTAACTGATGCCATATTATGCCATAATCATGCATTATGAGAATTTTACATCTTCCTATGAAATGCCTGGTACTGGAGAGACTAGACTAGCTGCAGCATTGGTCAGCTCCAGTGTGGTAATTTCTACATTCCTACTCCAGGCGCTGATCTTGTGAACCCATCACTATTACTGAAGTGTATGGGGTGCTTTGTTTTTTTTTAAGTTATTGCATAGAAATTTAAGGCTGAAGAGAATCCTAGCCCACCTAAACAATCACCCTCTATTCAGTATAACAATATGTACAGGTCTGTCGCATCTTACGCGCATTTAACATGCGCGATTTCAACTTTACGCAGTCGGCAAAAACAAAAAACAACAACAAAAAAGAGAAAAACAACAGTTTTAATACTATACCTGTAGTGCGGGCGATTCCGCCCGCCATTGAACTCAATGGGGTTTTGGCTATACACGGTTTTCGCTTTACGCGCTAACTGCGGAACGGAACCCCCGCGTAAGATGAGACAGACCTGTACAGCAAAGCCTCACTAATATGCACAGTTAACCAGGACATTCATTATTAAATTCTGAAAATTAGCAAGTAAGATCCAGATTTAGGAAAGCATTTGAACACATGCTTAACTTTAAGCACAGGTGTAAATCCATCCTATTCAGGAAAGCAATGTTAGCATGTGCTGAAAGTTAAGCACATAAAGTGCTTTGCTGAATTGGGTCAAAAAGGAGTATGAAGATATAATCAGTTACACTTCACTTAGTTTAATGACTGTTGATAATACTTCACAGTATATGAGTAAAAGTATTGTAATATATTTTATAAAAGTAGTGAAGTATTAGTAATATGACAGCATGGTGCTATTATTAGTGCAGCACTCTGCTCTTGAATCAGGTTTTTTGGGTGAGAATTATTGGATTTGCAGATTAGCAAAGTGAGAATTAGAAAGGCTCTACTGTATCTCATTTTCTAATATCTGTCTTTTAATTACATGGTAGCTTTCCCCAAAGGGGTAAAAATTCTTCCTTGGCATAACTGAATTGACTTCAGTGGTACTGCAGCCTAAATGAATTTGGTCCAAGGACTCTCAAATTTGGAGGGGTTTCCTTTGCTGGTTTAAATATACAACATGCCACAAATTAGACACACAGAATCTCTCCTGGAAAAAAAAGACTCCTTGGAAATGAAATACCTTTTAGGTGCATAAAGTATCCAGTTAAATGGTGATGGAATTAGGATATTTCCTTCAGTTAGAAAAATATAGAGAGAGACACATTTGTAATCCCTATGTAATCTATATGGGAAAGTTCTTTGCACACTTTTTCTGATGAAAGTGTGCAAGAGGCATGTGAAAAGTATAATTTTTGAGAAATAAACTGCCAGAGACTCAGGGTCTTGAATTGGTTACAATCTAGACTGGCAGATTATGGGTGGCAGTCTGAATTACTCTGAAAGGGCTAAAGAGTTCAACAAGTCAGTGGGAGTTACAGATGCTCAGCATCTCTCAGGATTTTGCCCATATGTGGTAATAGGATCCAGATCCATTTTCTGCCCATACATCTCATTGTGAAGATGTTAACCATTGCTGTTAGAACACTCCCGCATATGAGCACTTTGGAGTATGTTTCAGAAAACTAGAAAACCTTTATAATGAAGTATTTATTCCATCTGTATAGATATAAATTGCAGCTGCCAGATGTGTTTGAATGAGAGCTCGTTGATGATAGCACTACAATTAAATGATTACTATCTATGTAAAGGACACTGATTATTGGAAATGTCCTTACCTTCTACCTCTTTTCTTACTTTTGACTTCTTTCTCTCCCTGTCAATCCTCTTTGTTCAATCTTCCTCACCTCTGCAAAGGTAACAGACATGATGCAGAAAGCCCTCTTTGACTTCCTGAAGCACAGGTTTGATGGGAGGTGAGAAATATAATCCTTTTCATGTTTTTTCCCACATTATAATGATTTTATGTAGTGCCTTTTATCGAGGAGGATCCCAGTGCACGTTCCAACTGATTCACTAACTATATACACCTCTACCTCGATATAATGCTGTCCTTGGGAGCCAAAAAATCTTACCGCGTTATAGGTGAAACCACGTTATATCGAACTTGCTTTGATCTACTGGAGTGCACAGCCCCGCCCTCCACGGAGCACTGCTTTACCGCGTTATATCCGAATTCGTGTTATATCGGGTCGCGTTATATTGGAGTAGAGGTGTATGTAGAAATCCTTTTATTCAACACTGAATTGTAGCCACCGGGTGACAAACAACAACTGTTTTTAAGAGTGTATAACAACACGAAGAATGGAAGGTGTAACAGAGCAGAATTTTGCCTGAATACTGAATCCAACTGAATTTGCAGGGAAAATGTAGGTAGGCAGAATGTAATTATCCTAGGTAGAATTTGACAAGGGCAAAAAGAAAGAAGTGCTATGGAATCTCTAATGATGACATGTGGCAAGGATCTCAGATGCAACATTAAAAAGAACCTGAGGACTGGTCTACATTACCACGGTAAATCGATCTAACTTACGCAACTGCAGTTGCATGAATAACGTAACTGAAGTAAAGTAGTTAGATCCACTTACCGCAGTGGCTACACTGCGCTGTGTCGACGGGATAGCATCTCTTGTTGACTTCCCTTACGCTTCTCGGGGAGGTGGAGTACACAAATTGATGGAAGCGTGCTCTCCCATCGATTTAGCATGTCTTCACAAGACCCACTAAAACGACACTCGCTGCATCGATTGTAGCAGTGCTGATCTGTAGACATGCCCTGAGTGTACCTCCCAAGAACATGATGCTTCTTCGCACCAGGCTGGGGCACTAGTTCACTACTGACTCAGAGGAAACAGTGCCACCTACTGAATCACCAGCAGTACTTTCTACAGTATCAGGGTTTTCCCTGGAGGTCTCCTATTCAAATATTAACTCTGCTCATCTCATGGGACCACAATACAGCATAATTGCTGGTCAAATGAGCTCAGCAAATCAGATTTTTTTCTAATCTAAGAGGCTTCCAGCTACCCTTGCTGAATGTCATTAAACAGTAGAGCTGTGTGAATAACTGATTTTTTTTTAATTTGCTGCCTATACTGAAAAATTAGGGGGTGGGATGCGGGGGGAATTGCTTCAAGAATTTTTTTTCCAGACCAAAAAGTTGATTTTTTTGTTTGCAGTGGGTCAAATTCTGCTCTCATTTACAGCAGCATATCACCACTGGAGCTAACTGAGTTGTTCCAGATTTATACCAGCATAATAGAGAATAGAATTTGGTCTCAAATAAGTTTCTTACATCATCTTCTTAATGTTGTAGTGTATATTTTTTAGCTCGCAAGATGATAAAATTGAGAAGAATAAGTAAGAAACTTCAGCTTATTCAAAACTCTTTCACTAAACCAAAGTTTTGTTGGCATTTGGTACTAGATCTAGCAAAATGATTGAAATCTACTGGCCTCCAAACATTAATGCTTGTTTATTTCATTCTGAAGTTACCATTTAGTGGGCTAATTTTGATCTGATACCATTTGTCAAGTTCAGGGCTCTTATACAACAGAATATGCTCTAAATAAACTAATCACACCCTGATGCTGGAATAACTATCAGGAACAGAGTGAATTTAAACAGTGAGCAAAGAGAAGGCTCAGGGCAGAAACATCAGCTATTACGTGTACTCAAGAGTCAAAAATATTTAAAAATTCAATTTTGGAAAAGACAATGCCCAAAAACAAAAATGTAGGAAAACATGTCAGGTACAGTAACTCCTCACTTAAAGTCGTCCCGGTTAACGTTGTTTCGTTGTTACGTTGCTGATCAATTAGGGAACATGCTCGTTTAAAGTTGCGCAATGCTCCCTTCTAACGTCGTTTGGCAGCCGCCTGCTTTGTCTACTGCTTGCAGGAAGAGCAGCCCATTGCAGCTAGCTGGTGGGGGCTTGGAACCAGGGTGGACTGGCAGCCCCCATATCAGCTCCCCCTATCAGCTCCCCGCTCCCCTAAGTTCCCTGTGCAGCAGCTGCCTGCAGTTCAGCTGTGTCCCTCCCCCCTGCACAGCAAGCAGGAGTCTGGGGGAGCAGCTCCAAGGCAGAGGACAGGAGCAGCACATGGCAGTGGGGGGAGGGACACAGCTGAACTGCAGGCAGCTGCTGCACAGGGAACTTAGGGGAGCGGGGGGGCTAATGTCAGGGTGTCCCCCTCCCCCTGCTCCTGCACCCCACTTACCCCATCTTCCATAGAGCAGGGGGGACACTCAGGACCGAGGGAGCTTGCAGCAGCTGCAGTCTCAACAAGCTGATCTAATTACCAAGGCAGTGTACTTAAAGGGGAATTGCGCATATCTCCCTCCATTCCTGACGCCTTGTAAAGTGAGAGAGTTAACCCTTGAGGGCTCAGCCAATTGCTAGTTCATCATTTAGCAGTAAGGGAAATATCCCACCCTCTGACTCCTCCACCTCAACCAAGCTTCACAATCATCATCACTGTGTACCAGTATTAAATTGTTTGTTTAAAACTTATACTGTGTGTGTGTGTGTGTGTGTGTGTATCTGTGTGTATATATATATATATATATATATATGTATATATGTATATATATATATAAAAGCCCTTTGAAAGCCCTCCTATATAATATAGTCTTTTGAAAAAAATTTCCCTGGAACCTAACCCTCGTTTACATTAATTCTTATGGGGAAATTGGATTCGCTTAACATCGTTTCACTTAAAGTCGCATTTTTCAGGAATGTAACTACAACGTTAAGTGAGGAGTTACTGTACTTGAAAAGGTTGCAGAAACTGCAGGGGGATGCAGGAGGGAGAGAGAACAAAGTATACAGCCTCCTGAGCTCATGCAAAGAAAGGCTTTTCCTTGAGCAACTGAGAGCAAGAGAAGAATTTTAATTCCTTTAAGAATTTAGACTGAGCTCACTGCTCTACCGCTGCTCTCAGGTGTTGTTGGGGAAGTCCCTGATGTTCTAGGGGTTGGCTCAACCCCCGGGAAGTCCTAATCTGCTTTCCCCAATCCCTGGGGCACATTGGTGGGGGCAGTTTGCACGGTGCCAGCCACCACATGGTAGCAATTGTTTTTCTAAAGCATCTAGCGACATTGTAGGAACTAATACGCTATAAATAATAAGGTCCATGAGGTTATGGTAAAGGCACCATAATGGCAAAAAGCAAAATTGGCATTTCGTTGTTGCCAGCAAACATATATCGTTGATGTTTTTTGTGGTATCCGCTCCAGGGAAATTACTTTCTGTATATGCACCCAATAGATGGTGCTCCCTTTTTTGTCATTCATTCCCTTTTGGTAGTAAGTAACCATTTGTAGATTATTTGAACTTCCGTCCTAGATCATTTGAACTCTGCTTTCCATGGGCACACCACATGCCCTCACATGTCAAAAAATGCTGCAGAACTTTAGGAGACTCTCCAATGGCTTTGAAAGCCCTCCTGATTTAATGACAAACAGCGCATTACTGAGACTGTGACATTGTGCAGAGTTGGTTTCTGGAAGGATAATGTCTTCACTAAGATTTATAAATGTTTCCAGATGAGAAGCCAAGTGCTGGCTCAGGTGGCCAATCTCACTAAGCTAAAAGTTACAAGTCATTAAAACTTTGTTCATGGGATAATTCCTACAGACCCTGCTGTTTGTGTGGATGGGTTTAAAAAGTACAATATTTTCTTAAAATATCAAGATAACTGAAGGTAGTAGTGCTGACTGTTTTGTTTGTGTGTCTGGATTGGTTCAAATGTATTGTTGTCAGGATCCAACATGGTGACTGAGTTGCTGGAACTAAACTTGTCACCCGTATCTAGAGTCAGGTGGTGTTGTTTCATATATTGATTAGTGGGCGAAAGAGTCTAAACTGATGTTAGAGGCTCACTGTGCTGGTTGGTTACCACTTGTAGATTCTAGGCCCTCAGTGGTGAAAGTGAAGTAAAAGGGCTACAAGGCTCCTGAAGCTTTCATCTACTAGTTGCAGCCCTGAAAGTAGACAGCACTTGGCAGTACGGAGTGTGGTCAAAGAGTCAAGGATATGTGGAGAGTCAATGCACCTTCCAGCAGAGCTCCAGTGGGGCCCCAGCTATCCTTTTAAAGAGCCTAAATTGGTGTAACTTACATGCTGAGGGGTTGGAAGAATGTGTGAAAATATTAAAAGTCTGAATGCAGGTGGAGCTACTTGAACTGACACCCTCCACTTCTTTCCATGTGGCCTCTTGCTGTGTGAGTTACATAAACTTAGACTCAATGGGTCAAATCTGCCCTGAATTATACCCATGAAACTCCACTGAAGTCAGTACACTTGCATGTGTGTAACTCAGCACACAGTGTGGGCAAATCAATGTTTTTAGTGACTGATTAGTTGTTATTAAATCTGTGGCCTTTGACTTCAAATGACTCTGATGCTATGTTAACATCAGGGTAGGGGACCTGAGCTCCCTAGTGTTAATGTGATAAATATAAAGAGGTTAATATTGTGATACAGGAGGAGTACATAGCAAGCACATCTGAGGTGATGGCACTTCTGGGAATTTGCTACTCTTTGCAGCCTTCATAGAATTATGAGAGAAGAGTGGAATGCTATCACTGTGGGATGTGGGATCCCCTGAGACAAACAGCTGAAGAATATCTAACATTCTAAACTCTCTAATACTTTGGCACTTCGATGTAGAATTTGATGCAAAGTGTTAATTCCATATGTAGTAGTATTTAATTACAGTAGCTCTGAACTGTCCAAATTACATTTCTTTAGTACAATTTGAGGCATAGTCATACAATAAATGCTTGTCTTAAGGCTTTGGGGTACCTTTTAGTGCCATTTTTCTGTTGTTGCAATATATGTGTCAAATCTGAATACAAGCCACTTACTTGACTGTCAGAAAATGCATTTCAGCTGCAGAAAACTGAACTACATTTTTGTCAAGAGTCAGCAGTTAAATGAGTCCCATTCTTTAGAGAGCCTGGTCATTGATAAAGATGTTAAATAGTGTAGACCCAAGAGCTGATCCCTGTGGGACCACACAGTTACATTTTGAGACCTGTTACTTAGCCAATTTTTTATCTTTTTAATGTGTGCCATGCTGATTTTCATATTCTAATTTTTCAATCAAAATGTCATGCAGTACTAAATCAAATGCCTTATAGAAGTATATTATGTTAACACTATTACCTTTATAAACCAAACTTGTAATCTCATAAAAAGAAGATATGAAGTTATTTGACAGAATCTATTTTCCATAAATCCATGTTGATATGCATTAATTACACTAACCCCCTTTACTTCTTTATTAATCGAGTCCTATAACAGCTGCTCCACTATCTTGCTTGTTTTTGATGTCAGGCTTACAGGCCTGTAATTACTTGGGTCATCTTGTTTACCCTTTTAAAAATTGTCATAACGTTAACTTTCTTCCAGTCTTCTGGAACTTCCCCAGTGCTTTAAGACTTATTGAAAATCAACATTAATGGTCCAGCAAGCTCCTCAGCCAACTCTAAAAATTCTTAGATGCATATTATTTGGACCTGCTGACTTAAAAAGTCTAACCTTAGTAGCTTCTTTTTAATATCCTCCAGAGATATACAAGTGACATGGGAAGAGTGTTATCTTCACCATATGATGAAATTGTATCATCTGTTTTTTCCAAATACATAACAGAAGTATCTATTGAATACATCTGTCTTTTCTGCATTGTTATTGATTATTCTACCATTTACATCTAGTAATAATAGACCAATACCATTGTTGGGATTCTTTTTGTTCCTAATATATTTAAAAAACTCCTTATTGGCCTTAACTCTGCTAGCCAGAGATTTCTCCTAGTGTTCCTTGGTTTCCCTTATCAACATTCTACAATTAATAACTTCTGATTTATATTAATTATTATTAACTTCCCCCCTTCTTCCATTTGTTATATATATATATATATATTTATTATTTACAGCTGCCTTCACTTCCTCTCTAAACCAGGACAGTTTTTTAACCAACGCAGCCTTCTTCCTTGATTGTGGCTTTTTGGGCATTTAGTAAGATGTACTTAAATGATTCCCAATGATCACTCACATTTTTTTTATTAAATTTTTCCTCCCACCTGTTTTGTCTCTATTGTTTTCAGCTTTGTGAAACTGGCCCTATTAAAGCACTAAGTGTATATATTACTGGTTTAGATTGTGTTCTGCTTGCACATTAGATATGTGATCAAGTGATGATCACTTGTACTTAAGCTATCATTAACTTTTAATTCTGTGATCAGTTCCTCTTTATTTGTTAGAACAAGGTCTAAAATAGAAATTCCCCGTGTTGACTGCAACACTTTTTCAGTTAGGAAATTGTCATCTATTATGTTTAAAAATTCTAAGGATGTTTAAGTACTGGCAGCAAGAGATCTCCAGCATGTGTCATTCACATTGAAGTTCCCCCATGATCACACAGCTTTCTTGCCTACACATTGTACATAGGTACATAAGGAGGCGGTCATCCTGTTCCCTAGTGCGATTTGGTGGTCCATAGCAGACCCCAACTAATACTCCATCTTGTGCTTTATCTGTTAGGACATTGATCCATAAGCATTCAAGATAATTTTCTTCTGACTTATCAGTGACTCAGGAACAGGTAATGCCATTTTTGATATGGAGTGCTATTCCCCCTACGCTTTTGCCCATTTGATCCTTCCTAAATAGGTTATAATCATTGATTTTAACATTCCACTTGTGTGAATCATCCCACCAGGTTTCAATAATACCAACTACATTGAATTTATGCTCATAAATCAGAAGTTCCAATTCTGCTTGTTTATTACCCAGGCTCCTAGCATTGGTGTATAGGCAATTAAAGAATTTCTTCTCCATGCCCTTTGGTTCCTTGATTATTGTTCTCAACATCTTGATTTTGTATTGAGTGCTCATATCCTCACTCTTTTACCCTCCCTTTTTGTTATTAGTTTAATTCCCTCCATCCATGCCTGTATTGATATGGGCCCCAATGATATGTGACAGCCTAAGTGGTCTGCAGTACTCCTTACTGCTCCTCCAGAAGTGTTTCTTTCTTTCTTAGTACTTGTGGCCAGGAGCAGCCAGGGTTCTGGAGGCCTCAAGCCAGCTGATTCTTGGGGCGATAGAGCACTGCTGGATGCCCTAACTAGGTCCCGGTCTAGTGTTCCATTGAGCAATGGGTCATATCCTGCCCTGTTGTTTCATGCCATAAGGATCCATGGGTCTAGAATTTGGGGTTGTGAGGTCCTGGGTGACCACTGCCTCTATGTCACCACTGGGGAGCCAGGTGAAGCAGCACCCAACAATTACTGGAGAGTTAGGCACCGCAGCAAGTACTACCCAAAGAGGCCAGAGCAACAGAACTTTGGTCCACACCAACGGTTTAAACCAGGAGTTACCCTCAGGAGCCGTCTGAGCAACAACATAGATTCTAGCTTGCTACCTTGTCTTTCGCCTCATCTTGCTCCTTACTTCTGCCTTTGACCCAGGCCTGGCTTGACCTTGGTACCCGTCTCCTGACTCGGCTTAGTAGCTAGTCTCCACTCCTGCCTTCAACTCTGGCCCAGCCTGGTCACCTAAGCCCCAGCCATTACACATGGATGATCTTCAAGGAGGAGGTATCTTCCTGTGCCCCTTTTCCCACAGTGTACATGCATTTAATATGCAGGGTTACATTAGAAGCCCTGTAAAATAAGATTATCCAGTTAGGTTGTGGAGTGGGGATAGGGTAGGTATTCATGGGAGGCAAAGAAGTGACTACGACTCCTCCCTAACCCGTGAACAGCTCTGAGGAATGACAGCTTTAGCTGCAGGCTATGGTGTAAGACTTGTAGCCCTTCCCCAGTTTTTAATTTGCCTAACACAGATGACATTAGCAAACCCACAAACTTAGTATTTAATTTTAAAACCTGGTGGATTGAGCATTTTACACAGCAGCCTGCAGTTTAATGAGTCATTTCTCTGAGCTCTTCATGATTCTCGTCCATACCCTCTTCCATCCCCCCCCCCCCCCACTCCTGAACTGTTTGACTAATCTTATTTCACTTCAGTTTATTGCATGGATTCCCAGGGCACATTTGTATTAAGAGTAGGTACAGAGCAGTGACATCTGTTCTCTTCCCAGTTGTTGGCACGTGTCCTTCAGCTTTGCATATGCCTATGGTAGCTAGAAGTCATTATCTTCAATAGGACACCATGGCAACTGGAAGTGAAAAGTCCTGTCAAGTTGCTGGGATGTGATTGCTATGAATATATCTTTTGTGAAGTATATTTCTGTACTATAAGGGAGAAGTACTGAGGTGTATCAGAAGCCACAAAAATCAGTAATGTCTGTTTACACAGGAGAAGTAAAAAAGTAAGGTATCCTTATAAACCCCCGTTTGGTTGTCAAATCTAGTCAGAGGTACTGTCCTATAGCCTTTCCCTGATGTGTGTTTAGTCCACGCAAAGAGAGAGAAATAGAGAGGGTCCATCTGCAATCTTTGTCACTGTCAGTTTTACAAATTGTCCCATTGCTGTTAGCTCTTAGCAGGGCGGATCAGACAGAGGTATGAATTTCATCCACAGATAGGTAAAGTGAGGAGCTAACAGCCTAAAATCTTAAAGGAACACACTCCACTTGAAATCTAAACCTTTTTTGAAAAATAAGTTAAATGGTATTTCAGGTGCTACAATTGCCTTTCAGTACCCCAGCAGTTTTTATGGATTTGCAACCACATTTTCCTAATTTTTAAAACATTTTTCTCTCCACTGTTAACTGTGTGACAAATCTACACCCACAACAAGGGGGAATGGACATGGAAGGAGGAGATTTTCCTAAAACTTTCAGTGGGATTTATTCTCTTAAATCCCTTAAGTGCTTTGTGAAAATCTCACCTAAATGAACAGATGAAACAGTGAAACTGCTAAGACTGTGAGGAATTGATTTAAGCTCCGTTGGTATAAGGCATTCTGAAACCAAAAGTGTCCACACAGGAGGTTTCTACCAATTTAGTTAATCGGTTTTGTGTACAGCTCTACTCTAGAGCTATGTGAATAACAGATTTTGTTTTGGTTCACTAGAAATTCAGAAAAATAATATTTAAAAAATGGTTTTAAATTAAATTTTGGATTTTTTTGGTGAATTTAAATTTTAAAAAAATTATTTCTAGTTGAACAAAGCATTTCATTCAATCCTAAACAAAAATGTTTTCTTTTGATTTCCTGCATTTTTTAACATTTTATAGCATTTTAACATCCCAGGATAGCACAAACAAGTCCAAATAAAAGGCCAAACAAATCTTTAGAATAATAGCCCTTCTGACCCTCTCAGGCTTCAGTGTAGTCCCCTTGTTGGCTCTGTCTCAGGGCCTCCCCCTGCAGAAGCCTAACCTGCTCCAGTAGTGTTCTTCCTCAGTTGTTGCTTGTCTGTTTAAACCTTATCCCCGGGCTTCCCTCCACTAGAGAGACCTGTCTCCTCTGCAGTCTCTCTCCAACAGAGCTCCCTCAGTCTACTTATAAGGCCTAGCTTCGCCTTCTCTGGCCAGGGGGAACCTCCTCCAGGTGCAGAGTATGACTAATTGGTGTTCGTTCCCTTTCCTTGCCAATGGTGGGGGTTAAACCCCATCACACTCCTCCTTTATCACCCCTCTCAAGGATTAGGAACAATTGTGGTCCCTGCATTCATGTGTCAGGGAAGGGGCTTCACCATATTCTCACATTCTACACCAGTTTACAGAGCTGGGCAGCCACAGTGTGCACGTGACATGTGCTACTCGCAGCTCTGAGAAGAACTATGCTCCCTGAGGTACAGTTCCTCCGGCAAGACCTCTCCACACCACTCTACCCTCCCTCCCTGCAAAATGATCCCTCCATGCTATTCCCAGCTCCAGGCTGTGTTGAATGCTACCGTCTAGCCTGTAGTGTGAGGAGTATTCTTTGTGGTGACCTACTTCGCATAGTCCAGCTTGGTGCGTGTGTGCATGAGTGTGACAGAGAGAGAGAGGTGGTTAGAATTTCCCAGCTTACAAGCCTTTGTTCTAATTTTGCCTCTGATATGGACTTTCTTTGCAGCCTTGGGCAAGTGACTTAACTAGCCTGCTCTAGGAATGCAGGATGCATGTTGTAGGGGATAGCTCGCTGGACTGGGATCCTAAAGACCTCATTTTAATAACCAGTCACAGACTCTCCTTTGTGACCTTGGGCAAGTAACCTAACCCTGTGCCTCAGTTCCTTGTCTGTAAAGTGGCAACAACTGCCTACCTCATGAAGGGTTGTGAGAATAAATCCATTAATGACTGAGGCGCCTAGATAGATAGAATCTCTCTGTTGCCATTCCGCAAATTGTAAATTGGGGATTACATTCTTTACTTACCTCAGAGGAATATATGAAGATTAATTAATGTTTATAAAATGCTTTGAAGATGAAGTATTATTATTATTTTATGATTTATTATGGCTCTGCTGTTGTACTTGCCCTGAGATCCGCTTTAGCTTGTGAAATTATTTCTGATATTGCACTTAGGGTGACCAGGTATCCGGTTTTTGACCAGAACACCCGGTCGAAAAGGGACCCTGACGGCTCCGGTCAGCACCACTGACCGGGCTGTTTAAAGTGCGGTCAGTGGTGCTGCGGGGCTCAGGCAGGCTAGTTCCTACCTGTCCTGTCACCGCACTGTGCCCTGGAAGCGGCCAGCAGGTCCGGCTCTTAGGTGGCGGGGCCACGGGGCTATGCATGCTGCTCCCGCCCCGAGCACCAGTTCTGCATTCCCATCGTCCAGGAACCGGTTCCCAGCCAATGGGAGCTGGGGGGTCAGTGCCTGCAGGTGAGAGCGGCGTGTGGAGTCTCCTGGCCCCCCTACCTAAGACCCGCACCTGCTGGCCGCTTCCGGGGTGCAGCGCGGTGCCAGGATAGGCAGACAGACTGCCTTAGTCCCGCTGCGCCACTGACTGGGAACCGCCTGAGTTAAGCCCACACCCCAGCTTCGAGGTCCAACCCCCTGCCTCAGCCCTGAGCCCCCCCAAACCCAGAGCCCCCTCCTATACCCCAAGCCCCTCATCCCTGGCCCCACTCCAGAGCCTGCACCCCCAGCCAGAGCCCTCACCCCCCCCTGAACTCCAGCCCTCTGCCCCAGCCCAGAGCCTCCTCCTACACCTTGAACCCCTCATCCCAGGCCCCACCCCAAAGCCTGCACCCCCAGCTGGAGCCCTCACCCCCCCTGCACCCCACCCCCTGCCTCAACCCGTGGCCCCCTCCCGCACTCCGAATCACTCAGCCCCACCCCCCTGCGTGGAGCCCCCTCCTGCACCCCAAACCCCTCATACCCAGCTCCACCCCAGATCCAGCACCCCCAGCCCAGAGCCTGTACCCCCTCCCATGCCCCAACCCCCTGCCTCAACCTGCAGCTTCCTCCCACATTCCGAATCCGTCGGCCCCACCCCCCCAGCCTGGAGCCCCCTCCCATACCTTTAACCCCTCATCCCCAGCCCCACCCCATAGCCCGCACCCTCAGCTGGAGCCCTCACCACCTCCCACACCCAACTCCCTGCCCCAGCCCGGAGCCCCCTCCCACACCCTGAACCCCTCATTTCTGGCCCCACCCTGGAGCTCATATCCTCAGTTAGAGCCCTCACCCCCTCCCCATCCCCCAACCCAACCCCCTGCCCCACCCAGTGAAAGTGAGTGAGGGTGGGGGAGAGCGAGCCACCCAAGGAGGGGGAATGTAGTGAGCGGGGGGTGGGGCCTTGGGAAGGGGCGGGGCTAGGGTGTTCAGTTTTGTGCGATTAGAAAGTTGGCAACCCTAATCACACCTCATTAGCACAAGTAGAAGTTTGTGTTAGTGTCTCTGTATAGGTAGATGGATGACTACATATAGAAAGAGAGAGAGAAATATATGTAGTAGTGAGTGTGGTATTAGAAATTATATGCTTGCACACATATACATTATCAGTTAAAAGCGAAATAGACAAACATTGTACAATTGCGTGGGGTTTTTTAGTGCTTGAGTACCATGGGTTTTACTTGAAAGGAGAGTTTCTTTATTTCTGCCTCTCTTTCTTACTTTAATGATCATATAATTCAACTATAAAACACATCTGACTGGTGTTATACTATGTTCAAACTCTACAACACAAAGTAGTTTTAAATCACATACAATAAGTAAAAATGTGACTGCAGTGTTTTTGTTCTTTCCTGTGTTCTTATTCATAGGATATCAATAACTAGAGTGACAGCCGACATTTCTCTTGCTAAGAGGTCTGTCCTAAATAATCCGAGCAAGAGGGCAATAATTGAGCGGTCGAATACCAGGTCCAGTTTAGGTAAGATGTTAGCACATGTACTGCACTGCACATAGTGACATCCAGGAGCAAAGTGACAGCTTTTAAATGTCATGAGCCCTTCTGTTATAACCATGAGATGCCTATAGCATCAGCCACTGGAAATAAGCAGGTTCTTGCAGAAACTGGATTACAGCTTTATGGGATCCCATAGAGCCTTTGAGATTTCCAGATGAAAAGTCTTTTTGGCAGTCCACCAGAACTTTTCGGCACCAGTATAAATCTTATTCACCTATTCCTGATCCATTGCCTATTGAAGTCAATAAGAAGAGTCTTTGTATTGACTTCAGTGGGCTTTGGATCAGGTCCATAACCCGTATCTGAATTTAACTCCAAGTGATCTGTTCCCCTATTGATGCAGTGGATTTAAATGGGTAAATCCAAATTTCATACATGTTGATGGGAGAAAAAGGCTCTTGGGGATAAAATTCACCCCAGTGTGTACTGGCTGGACAAAGCTCAGTGCACTATATAAGCTTCATATTAAGTGCCCAAGTGGAACATTAGTATGGCATACTTAGAACCTTTTCTGGGCCTTGTACATTAAGGTTTGCTTCATTCTGAGTGACTGATTTTGTATTTTAAGTCATGAATAGTGCTAAGAAAACAACTGTGAAATGTTTAGAAATAATTAGTTTGGTCATGTAGCCACTTTATTGGGTGAACCATATTATTTCTAACGGATTTAGAGTCTGTGTGTGTTTAGGGGCACGTAAGAACAAATCTTAGTAAGTAACCTTATGCTTTATAGATTATTGGAGTAGCAGTTAGGTGGATAGACTACATTGACTATAATTTTTATTAATATTTCCAAATACAGCAAATATACCAACATATCAGATTCATCATAGTATGCAAAATAAATAAATAGGGTTAGTATTAAGTGAGGGGCAGGGAAGTGACATATCTTTCTTCAGGGTCTAAGTTAATCATAGACCTCTAAAAACTCAGCCCAAATTGCTTTGAATTTTTCGGGAATTCCCTTTCTGCGGAATGCGTGTCATTCATTAGCTGCGAGATCAGCCATATCATTGATCCAGGCATCAATATTTGGTGGGGATCCACTTTTTCATGATTAATTTTTTAGCCACTAAAGCTCCATTTTGGAACCGTGCTACCTTGTTACCAGGTAATCTCCAGATATTGGAAATATATCCAAGAATTAAACTTAAGGAGGAGGGCTCCAATTTAGCATCCAATATCAAATTGGTCCTTTGACCCAACTTACATCAGAAATTCTTGATACAGAGGTGCTCCCAAAACGTATGAGCTAACATAACATCAAGGGAGTTACATTGCCAACAACAGTCAGCATTCATGAGGCTTATTCCCTTTAGCGTTTGTGGGGACCAAAGTAGCATTTTTAAAAACAGTCTAAAAATGTATGGTCTGTACTTGCATCACCTGTTCTAGTTTCCTGTGTAAATCACAAACATTTATTTATACATGAAGTCCATTTATTGTACATATACTGTACACCAAAACCAATGGCACATGTGATTTATTTTTCTAAACAGTATTGGGGTAGAGCAGTTATGACCTGTTGTTTTGTTGTTGTTGTTTAGCTGAAGTGCAGAGTGAAATTGAAAGAATCTTTGAGTTGGCAAGATCCTTACAGCTGGTTGTCCTAGATGCGGATACTATCAATCATCCAGCACAACTTATTAAGACATCTTTAGCACCGATTATTGTCCATGTTAAAGTGTCATCTCCAAAGGTAATTACAATCATCTTTAAAATATATGCATTTTACTTTTAAAATGTTACATGCTCGTTGTCCTCTGAGATAGGGTGTGTTCTCTTTCCCCCTCAAAATGCACATGTTGACACCAGTGAGAGCTTTGTGCTCATATCAGAAGAAAACCATGCTGTTGTATACAGGTTCTTATACAGGCCCATCCCTGTAATATCTGAGCCCTTTCCAGTAGTGCATTAAATGCCATGACTAACCTGTCTCATATGGTCCCCTTTTTATTTTTTTTCTCTCATCCTCTCCCTAGAGGGGGAATCCTTCTCTGTTTAAAATCCTCATGCAACTATTTACCTTGAAAATAGATATTTATTTTCAGTTAAAATTATAGTGAGTTTAATGTTCATGAAAGATGCTGCATTGACAGTCCTAGAGATTTAAGCCCTTAATTCATCTTCAGAACAAGTGCCATCTCTCCTCACTCCACCTTAACTCTCCCTTGGAGGGCCACCTCTAGAGGTGAGAGATTAGATCAGTCCTTGGTGCTTCTATTGAGACTCCCAACCAGGACACTAGCTAGTGCCAGTTGTGGTTTTTGGGATGTCCTCTGGGTTCTTCATGTAGAGCACAAAAGTCATTTCTTTAAAGTGCTGCTTTAAGGTCCTTAATAACCTTTGCACACTGAGGCCTTGTCTATATTATTGCACCAGTTTAACTGAAGATGTGTTTTTAAATTGATTTAAACCTGGTTTATATTGATTTAGCGTAATTCAGTTACTAACTAAATAAAGCTAAAATAATATAAACAAGGAGGACATTGATATAAGAGAATCCACACAGGGGTTTGCACCAATTTTCATTTAAAAAACAATCTTAATGAAACTTCTGAAAGTTTTAATATAGACAAGGCTGTAGCCCCGATAGTGGTTTAGCAGTCAATACCTGACTACTTGTGTTCTTTCACAATTTGCTTGTCGTTACATTAACTACTGGCAGTTAAGGATGGCTTCTATTACCTAGCATTATACTTCAGTACCATAGACTTTGGGGTGAATAACTTCTTCCAGATCCTTCACTCACTTTTCTAGAAAACCTACATGTTTTCTAAAGCTAAAAGTCCGAATCTTCACGTGGTGCAAATGGAGGTACGGTGATTTATGTCAGTTGGGGATCTGGCTCACATTCTATAAGGAAACAGTATAATTTAAGTTTTAACAGCACCCCTTAGTGCACTTATAATAATATAAAGTTCTTAATGTAAACTCAGTATATATAATTTGCATATTCCCTGCTGACTGCTATTGAATTTTCCTGAGGTGGTGCTGGTTGTACTAGCTACACCCATTCTATTGAATGGAAAGTTATCTGGCAAGTGAGTGGGGGGGGGGGGGAGGATCAAGAGCACAAAGGTCAAGGGCACACTTTTCTTTTTGAAGTCTTTCGCCCAAAGGCTTATGAGCAGGGTGTTTGATACTATAATTTTCTTTTATAGTTTATAGATAAATAATTTAGAATTCCTAATTTCTCCCGCCCCCTAAATTCTATTAATGAGCATACTGCAGGAAAAAATGAGGTAATATGAACTGTGGGTGTTAAAAAACCTTCTTTATCAAAATATATTTCTGAGCAGACTGTTACCATAATATCAGTATTGCATAGCATAATATACTATTACTGTTATGCTATAATCAAACTAGTGCAACTGCATAATTTTCAGGGAGCACTGGAAAGCAGTCCTTTAGAAAATTATATTTGTTGACAATAACCTTGTACTTAGAACCAGAACAAAGCAAAATCACAGTTTAAACTGCATTTGGAAAATATGCTATGGGTCGAATCCTATGCTGAGATAAACACGCACAAATCCCAGTGAAGTAAATTGAAAAATTTGCATTTGTATGATGACAAAATTTGGTCCATTATATTAAATGTAATACAAATAAGAGCTTATTACATTGGTTAATCCTGTCATTGGCATTTGGATCTCTTGTATCTGGGGATGTTTGACTCTTATACTCATGTTTTCCTCTTTTCCTCTCTCAGGTTTTGCAGCGACTGATTAAATCCAGAGGAAAGTCACAAAGTAAACACTTAAATGTTCAGTTGGTGGCAGCTGATAAACTTGCACAGTGTCCACCAGTAAGTACAGAAAAACCCAACAAGAATAAAACTCCAGATCAATGAACTGGAGTTTTGTACATTTCTACTGTGTTTATCATTGATATAATTGAATTCACATTTTGTCAGTTGACTTTTTGGTGATGCTCACAGCCCTCCAGCCCTAGACCAGCTAAGAAAAAAAAGTCAATGCTATTCAGTCACTTTTTATACTCAAAGAAGTAGCCTGTCTGTGGCCCTAAAATAACCTGCATTTTAAGATTTTCTGGCACTTCAGCAAGGAACACTCTCAAAAGATCATCTGTTGAGACATTCCAGTTGGTCCAGTGGAGCTAGACAATTATCGCAAGCCACCTTGTTGGGATCATGATTAGCCATTTTAATTGATGTGGAGTCCTGTATTTAGCAGGCCTGCAAGCTGCCCCAGATGTTTAGGCAAACTGATGGGGTAGTTTTCTATGGGGAGGGCATATAGGTGTATATGGAAAACCAGCTAAAATTGTTTAGACTTTTGAAACTCAGCCCAAGGTTTTGTTGCAGGACAAACCTTTCTGTTGAAACACACACAGATGGTAACTTGCCTATATGACAACCCAATGTCTATGCATGAGAATGAGCATGGTAAGACAAAACAGTCCACGTCACATCATGGGGTCTCATTGGGAAATCTATCTTAGGTTTTTCTAGAGCACCCACTGGTGTAGTATCAAAGAGAAAAATCATGGAAAAATCAGATTTGAAGAGTGAGAGCTATAGTGGACTTCAAATAACAGAATCCTCCCAGCTCTTCCCAAGTACTAGGAAGTTCTGTTTAGCGTATATCTACATTTCTAGCTGTCCTCCTTCAAGTCCACCCCAAGGAGGTGGTGGATTTAGCAGTAATTTATTGTAAGGGTCAGAAGGGAATTGGGTGCTGCTGTCATGCTCCCAGCTGCCAAGCAGAAAGCCTACTGTAATGGTCTCCTTAATCCAAGAATAGAGAAATATGGGAGACCTGTAAGGCCATGTCTACGCTACCACTTATGTCAGCAAAACTTACGTTGCTCAGGGGTGTGAAAAAAACACCCCCTTGAGCAACATAAGTTTTGCCAGAATAAGTGGTAGTGAACACAGTGCTGTGTCAGCAGAAGAGCTTCTCCTGCCAACATAGCTACTGTCGCCCATTGGGGGTGGTTTATGTCAACGGGAGAGATCTCTCCTGGTGGCATAGAGTGGCTACAAAAGAGATCTTATAGTGGTGCAACTGCATCTGTACAGCTACGCTGCTGTAAACTCTCTAATGTAGACAAGTCAGTGTGTCATCCAACAGGTATAGGAAGGTTAAGAAACAGCCACTGCTGCCAATAGGATGCCAGCTAGTAACTTGTTAGACAAAAGAGATGCTCTCCAACATCCAAGAGCTGTTTTCTGAGTCCTCAAGCTGATCATGGGCGAAAGGTTGATTCTGTGGTTCTGTCCAGACTTGGTGGGAAAACTGTGGAATTTTTTGTTGTTTGTTTAATCGGGTGAGTCTTGGTCCACATGCAAATTTGCACTGAAATGATAGAAGTTGTGAATTCAAACCAATTTAGTCATTTTGGTGCATGTCTTTGTGTGGACACTGTTATTTCAGAATGAAAGTGACTAAACTCAAACCACTTTTCTTTCAAAATAAGAGTGTCCACACACAAATCTGCCCAAAAATAACTACATTGATTTTGCATGTACCTGGAGGTAGTTAACCCCATCTGAAACACTGCTTAACACCTAGTCTAGAATCAGTTTAACACCCTTACCATCATGTTAACTGGAGGGGTTGATGCTAACCTGATTATAAAGGTGTTAGGCTTTGTCTGGATTAGAATTTGAAGATACGATGGTAGCAAATCTTAGGGCTTGTCTACACTGGCAATTTACAGCGCTGCAACTTTCTCGCTCAGGGGTGTGAAAAAACACACCCCTGAGCGCAGCAAGTTTCAGCGCTGTAAAGCGCCAGTGTAGACAGTGCTCCAGCACTGGGAGCTGCGCCCCTTGTGGAGGTGGGTTTTTTTAGAGCGCTGGGAGAGAGCTCTGCCGTGACCACACAAGCCATGTTAAAGCGCTGCTGCGGCAGCACTTTAGCATTGCCAGTGTACACTAGCCCTTAGTTAAGTCTAGTGTAGACAAGGCACACTGCCTTTAACATGTGCTAGGTTCCCCACTAGGCTCAACCCATTTAGCACAGTAAGGCAGTATGCTTTCTTTACACTAGACTTTTAAAGCCTGTTAGTTAACACAGGTCACCTGGCATGTGCTAACGTCACACCTGAAATTCTAGTCTAGACAAGACCTTAAACTGCATCTAGTTAAGTGGTGGGTCAAATGGGGTTAGGTACCTCGAGGTACTTGACTTGATTTAAAGAGGCACCTTTTTTCCTAGGCTAGAGAGCTCTTGTGTCATTGGTGGCCATAGGACTAGTGTAGTCTCCCAAGCTGAGTGTCAGTGGCGAGGGGAGTCTCAAAAGGCAGGCCAGCACACTTGAGCCAGTTCAAACAGGAAGAGGTTGGAAGGCAGCTGATATCACTGCCAAGAACAAAAGCAGCAAAAAAGCTGAAGTCCAGCCCCATGTTAAAAAGAGGCTCAGTTAGGTCTTTGCTCCGCACCCTGCCCCCCAGATAACAAGTAGGGGAACTGCTTCCTCCTCCCCTTTACTGACTGGCCCTAATAAGGGAGCTAGAGTATCCCAGGGCTGTCACCCCTTGCTGCAGCAACTAATCTCCTTCCTTTTTAACTTCTTCTGGTGGTAGAATCTCTGGCCTGTGTCCACACTTACCACCCTCCTCCCTCATCCCCACACTCCCTCTGTTGCAACAATCCTCCTACCCCCTGGAAACATTCCAGAGCAGCCAGCGGGAATGGTGGAGCCCAAGCCAACGCCAATGTGGGAAGGACAGGCTCAGGTATGTATGTGGGGAAAAAACTTTTCCCTCTTCCCCCACTTGAACCAGTTCTCTTGTCAACAGGCTGCCTTTTCAGGTCAAATCCCTCCTTCAGCCATTGAGACTGGGAGTCCCTACCCAATTGCATCCCACTTAGGCCATGACTACACTATGGGCATTATAGTGGCATAGCTACAGTAAGACCATAATGTAGAGACAGACTTCAGGAACAGAAGGAACTCCACCTCCCCAAGCAACGGTAGCTAGGTTGATGGACACCAACTCACACCGGGGTTAGGAGGTCATAGCTAAGGTTCTCAGGGGTGTTGTTCTTTCACACTCCTGAATGCTGTAGCTCTGTCAGCCTAAGTTTTAAGTGTAGACCAGTCTTTAGCCTATGTCTTCACTGCAAGTGAAGGTGTGATTGCAGCAAGGGTAGACATACCCATACTGGCTTTAATGTAGCTAGCGCAGGTAACAATAGTAGTGAAGGGGTTATAGCACAGTCCATCACTAGCAACCCAAATAAGTATCCAGGGTCCCTGGCAGGCTTTTACTCAGGCAGCTAGCCTGAGTTCAAGCCCATGCCACCATGTCTACAATGCTATTATTACCCTTTCTAGCTAGATTAAACCTAACAGGATTATTCCTACCAGTGCTTCAGTCACACCATCACTTTTCAGTGAAGACATACCTTTAGTAGAGCCTGGGTATAGTAGGGTCACTGCATCACAGCTGACAGCTTTTCATAAGCAGTTGTTGCTTTCTTCTTCTCCTGCCTGCTGGAACTTGGCCCCCTCCCTCTATACCCTAACTGCTGGGAGTCCAGATGCCTCCTTTCTTCCATTGGATTTTGAAGCATGGCAGAGGAGTGAGGATGAATTATTTCCTACAGCAAGCTCCTTACATGGCAAAAACAAGCCTGTTAAACTGAAATAAAGGACCACCTTCTCCCCGCCACAGACTAAGTCTTTACTCTCTGATCTATTAAAAATACCAGAACTGTGTGGAACAAATAATTACAGATAACCACAGTTGATAGTTACAATATTGCCATCTCAAGCATTTCAAATTCATAAGTTAGGCCATGAAAAATCATGAGATTGACTTAAAATCATGTCAAGTCATTTCTTTTGCCCTCTGGTTTTTGAGTGTTCACACTTTCAAGCCTTTCTCTGCAGCTGTGAGGGACAGAAAATTCCTTTTATTTTGTTTGTTTTTATATGAAAGCTGAGATTCTCCCTTAATTCCATAATTCCGGGAACTGGAGCTTTAAGAAAAATGCAAACACCAAATATTTTGAGACTCTCACTGAAGTTATGAGCATTGTCAGCACATTTTATGGTGAGCAAAGAGGGAGCCTGTTATGAAAGGTATAATGCCTCGAGTGCTGTGTGGAACACTGGTGCACAGCAAATCTTGCTACAGCTTTAAAAAGCTGTAGCAAGGTCTCCCCTTAGCACAGTCATCCTAGCATGTGAGGATATGAGGCATAGCCCCTCCCCTGCTGAGTAATGCCCCTGCTGCAGTAATGCTCAGCACTGCCTGCAGCATAAAACAGCCACCTTCCCCAGACCTGGGAGATAGATTATGTGTGCCCTTTGTGTTGGTATGCTGGAGGCAGGGCACCGCACCGTCGTCCCCAGTCTAGTACTCCTGTACAAGGAGACTCCTGATTTAACCCAACCAGTGCCCCCTGCAATATAAACATTGTTTCTTGTTCTTAGTTATAGAACTTTCATTGAGGATAGAAAGAGAGGGCAACCAAACAAATGTGGACATGTAATTCCTTAACTGCACTTGGTTGGAGAGCAGCATGTATTGTCATAAACTGTCCCATTCTTCTCAGGAAGGGGGGCTTCTGTCCCGTGCCATCTTAGAAAAGGATAGGTGATGATGATTATTTTAGAGCAAAGAATCCATTCTGTCCCAACCCCTCCCTTTTCATGGCAATGACATACTGTAAGCATCTCTGGTTACAGTAACAGTAGGATCTAGTGTTCTCTCCTCTGTCACCCTGCTTGTGTTCCACCCTGAGCAGTACTGAAAGTTGTTCAAGTCATCTCAAATTTATATTGGGGAGTCCACTGTATTATGTTTATCTCATGAGTAATTTTCCATTGAATCATGTTGTTACGTTGAAGGGAAGAAAAAGGATATTTCTATGGATGCTGTTCAGAACACATTAACTAAAACAAAATATTATATAAGTTCTGTAGCAGTAATAACCAAAAAGATATATCAGGCCTAATTCAGACTGGGTGTAAATGGAGTTAAATGGAGTCTGACCTATTCACATTGCATCTGAATTTGGTCCAGGGTGTTTATTCAGGGCTGTCATTGCTGCTTGCATGTACAACACTATCTGTAGAGTTCACCATCACATTCTTCACATTGGAAAAATCATTTATTTCTCCAGTTGAAAAGAGCAGCCTGTGCAGTGCTTAATTTGTAATGAAAGAGATGCCGGGGCTCAAGCAATTTTTTTACATTCATAACTGAAGCAGCAAGCCCAGAGGTGCCGGGGCTATGAACTGCCAAGGCTAGAGGTGCCGGGGATCAGTCCTGGCACAAAATAAGCACTGAGCCTGTGCATATTTCATTCATGCGCTCATTTATGCAATGCCTTCCTCTTATTTTAGCTAAGTCTTTTCCTACCAGTTGGACTGAAGTGAGTGAGTTTGATTGAAAGAAATGGCCTGCACCTGCAGGGTGCATGCCACATCTTACCTAGCACATAATAGCACTTTATAATATCCACAACATCTGATATAATTCAGCTTTTATTCCACATCCTGAGATTTTATTTAGACAAACTCTCACTGACATTCAGTGAGACCTTGCCTGAGCAAGGACTGAGTGTAAAGCTCAAGATTTGGACTTGTAGTTCCCATGAGCCAAATTCCATCCACAGATACACACGTCAGCTTCCCACTTAAGTCAATTAGTCTCACTCGAATTTCACACAGTTTTTACTTCATTGAAATTACCCCAATTTACACCACTGCTTAGGAGATAGATATTTGTAGAGGAGGGCAGAATCTGGCCCATGGTGAATACATTTAAAGGCCATATTCTACTTTTGGCTATGCAAACACAGCTCCCATTGGTGTTACTATTGTTGGACAGATAAGATGAGGAAAATTGGGCCTGTACTCTATTCTGTCTCATTCAGAATGTTGGTTTTCCTTAAATCAGTGGCAACTTTTCTAGTCAGAGACCAAACTAGCCAATAATATCTGCCCCAAGCAATTAGATTAAAAGGGTGAAGGCTGTGTTATTTTTAATACAAAGGATGGGCTACCTTGTTAAATCCTTTCCCACGTTGTTGGGCAATTACTTGGAGCTGTGGGGTCACTCGTGTGTAAATATTCACCAGTGTGAGTAAGGGTCACACAATTTGATTGCTGAGGTTTTGGTTAAATTTCACAGGAGGAGTAAATTAAGCAATGATTCAATTAAGTGAAAGTATATTGCTAATATGGAAGATTCTTATCATAACCCTGTGCAATATTGTATATCTTTTACATTTTAATCTATGCAGTATATTTCACAGCTCAAATTCTAGCAAGAAGAATATTTGCATACTCCCATCTTCTTTATGTATTGGGCATGAAATGTTTAGTGTATTTGGATATATCTGAAAGCCATCAAAAATCACATTTCTAATTTGCATGGTGCTGAGAGTCGTTGTTATGAAACTGATTAGTACTGTACATCTAGACATAAAAATACTTGTCTTTTTGGAATATCTAACTGCTTTCATTATCAATTGCTCATTAATTTTTCACTGATGCTGCTCATGCTGTGCTAAGAATACCTATCACTGCAGAATTCATTAAGCAGTAGCAGTTACTTTACATGGCTTAATGAAACAAGAACTGTACCAAGAATGTAGTTAAAATGTGCTAGTCAAATACAGTTTATTATTTCATTTTGGATTTATACAAGTGCTCAAAAAAGGTGCATCTGTGTGTGCTCTAGGTGCTTTTGACATAACTTAAAATTCATTGGAAATAATACCCCATCATAACTAAAGTGCAGCAGTACAATTAAGTATAACCCAGCACCAGCTAGCCAGGAAATTTAAAATGTCAAGTCCCCCCTCACCTTCCAGTAATTCTCCACCCTTACAGTTCCATCTGTGGAGTTCATTCCCTCTGGATCTACCAGTATCCCTGAAGGAAGCTAGAGAGTGGGGTGCAGGAAGCCAACCCTTCTTCCTTTTCAGCCCCCATAACCTTTATGCGAAGGGAGGGTGGTAAGGTCCCAGCAATGGGCTGGCTGGGACCAGGTTGGGAAGAGGGATGGCTGGCAGCTGCCTCCTAAATAGGTGAATGTGATGAAGGAAATAATGGTGACCTGCACTGTACAATTTATTGCCAGGTACTCCCAGATATTTTAGGTGAATAAAATTGCAGCCCTAACTACATCACATCCATTGCCTCCTGTCTTCCGTCCTGTGTGGCTGGACAATGGTAACATAGTAAACATAAGGAAATGAAAATACTAGCTATCCTAGATAGGAATTCTAAATAGATAAAGCTGAGGAGAGGCGATTTCTTCCTTGGTTCATTTTGGTTCAAGAAAAGCAACAGGGAAATCTTTACACATGAGGTTTTGTCCAAACGATAGAGAACACTGCAATAATACGTACTGCTTAGGAAATTGATAGTGAATTGAGCTGTTTACAACATAGATACTATCTCTACTGTGCTCTTTATCATTGACCTGGAAGAAAATATACAATTATCACTGATAAAAATTTGCAGATGATATAAAACTTGGAGGAGTGGTGAATAATGAAGGAGACAGATCACTGTTTCAGAGCAACCTGGATTGCTTGGTAAACTAGGTATAAGCAAATGATACGTGTTTGTAATATGACTAAATGTAAAAGTATACATCTAGGAACAAAGAATGTAGCTCATACTTACGGGATTGTGGGACTCTGTCCTGGGAAACAGTGACTCTGAAAAAGATTTGGGGGTCATGGAGGATAATCAGCTGAACTCCAGTGTGATATCTTGGCCAAAAAACCAAATGTGATCCTATAGTGCATAGAATCATAGAAGATTAGAGTTGGAAGAGACCTCAGGAGGTCATCTAGTTCAACCCCCTGCTTAAAGCAGGATCAACCCCAACTAAATCATTCCAGCCAGGGCTTTGTCAAGCTGGTCCTTAAAAACCTTTAAGGATGGAGATTCCACCACCTCCCTAGGTAACCCATTCCAGTGCTTCACCACCCTCCTAGTGAAATAGTTTTTCCTAATATCTAACCTAGACCTCCCCCACTGCAACTTGAGACCATTGCTCCTTGTTCTGTCATCTGCCACCACTGAGAACAGCCTAGCTCCATTAACAGGGGAATCTCCAGTAGGACTAGAGAGGTTATTTGAACTCTGTAGTTGGCACTGGTTCAACTGCTGCTGGAATACTGTGCCAGTTCTGGTTCCCACAATTCAACAAGGATGTTGATAAATTGGAGACAGTTCAGAGAAGAGCCATGAGAATGATTAAAGAAAGCATGCCTTATAGTGATACTCAAGGAGGTCAATCTATCTTAACAACGAGAAGGTTAAGGGGTGACATGATAAAAATTTATAATAATCTATAGGGAACAAATATTTAATAATGTGCTCTTCAGCTTAGAAGGTATAACATGATCCAATGGTAAATGGATCAGCAGACTGGAAACAAAATGTCTGTGCTAGCTAAGATAAGGGAGAACATCCAGGGAACAATTTACAATGGACAAGATAACAATGGATAAAATGAGACTGAAACATAAGATGAGGTAAAAGTAAGTTGTGCATGGACAGTGTGTGCTATGCAGAGAATGGTTCCTACAAAGTGACCAAGCCAATCACAAAATGGTAATGCAATGTATAGTGAATACAATGGAATGTATATAATGGAAAGGGATTTCTGTGTAACTTTGAATTTGTAATGTACCCTGCATCTACCGCCTGCATTAAGTCTGATCAACTCAGCCTAGCATTGCTGTATGTCAAGTAAAAATACCTAAGTGACTAAAAAAAAAAAAGCGCCAAGTGAAAAAAGGCCTTGGGATTTTTTTTCAAGAGCCTGTGTATAGAGGAGGTCAGATTAGATGATCAGAGTGGTCCCTTCTGGCCTTGGAATCTATGAATCTGTGTATCCATAAAAAGCTCTAAAGTAAAGATGATGATCTTAATGGAAAATGCATTTCAAGTAGAATCAGAGGGAAACTGTTTTAATCTCCTGCCTTTTCCCACAGGGTCATTTTTTGCTTATTCTCTCTCTCTCTCTCCTCTCACGTGCGTGCAATCCAAGTTAATCAGGAGTAAAATGGCTTGATACAGTAAAAACTTGAGTGATTCCTTTTGTAATGTACAGTTTTCCTATCTGATTTTTCAGTTCATGGAGAAATTGCACTATATTAGGATTCAGATCGTGACACTTTTGATTAAGTCAGTGGGATCATTTTGCTACTCAGCATGAGTAGGGTGGCAAAATCAGACCCTAAAAAGTGGCTTTTTGGTGACATTTATTAATATAATTAAAGAAAGGAAAATAAGGTTTTGTTCCAGATTTGATTGATTTTTTGTAGATCAGTTTTACATTTTTTTCAGCTTCCTCCTCCTCATACTGAAGAATTAAAGGAATTCTGGTACTAAGTAATTTGTGTCATTTCTGCTTTACTCTTCTACTTATTTAGAATATTTAACTGTTTTCTTACTGAATATACTGGTCAGCAATAGAGATGTATATTTCATAGACAGTTGCTCATTTAGGACCTGATTCTGCCACTCTTACTGACATTGAGACTCGCATCAAAATAAGGGTTAAATGGGACTTAAGTTATGCATAGACTTTGTGCTGGGCCTTTACATAGGGGTGAAGTTCAGTTTGTATAAGGGTGGATGAATCAGGTTCCTGGGGTCTGTTCTTCCCTGGCTAAACAAAATTCCCATTAATGGGAATTATTTGCCAACCTCACCTTATTTAGGAATCCGTCAGATATGGAAAGATAGTCTACTTTATCGTGGTGGTGAATTCTAAGAGACTCACAGTTATAGCTACTAGTGTTCTACTATAATTTATTGTCACAAAGGAAACAGTAACATTCTGTTCCTACTGTTTTCTCCAACTGCATTTAAATGTGAGCTGCTTTCATAGTTGTTCTCACATAATTTTAGCTTAATAAAATCATGTTCTCAGTCCAAATATTCTACTATTTCACATGCTATTGTGGAAATACATTGCTCAGGTACATTAACTACTTTCTCTCCTCCACATTTTTGGAGATGTCTGAATTATTATTGTATTATTCATGATACTGTTCTCTGTACCCTACAAATTGGGAGAGAGGGTGCCTGCCCCAAGGAGCTTAAAATCTATAGGCTCTATCTTGCCTGGAACAGAGCAGTTCTTCTTCAATTAGTGTTCTTAGGAGTGCTCCATTGTAGGTGTATCTGTGCCTCTAATCCGAGATTTTAGGAGCAGTGTCCATTCAGCCCTCACATGCGTTCTCCCTCCCTCATGGTCTGCCTCAAGGCTATCTGGCACTGCGTGGGTAAACCCCCATCAGTTCCTTCTCTACCACCTTTGGCCTCCAATGGAGCAAGCAGTTGTCCCTTCCTTATCTGTGTCATTAGCATAAGGAGTAGTTTCTTTTGTTCTCCTTAATAGTTAGTGTTTCCTTTTTACCTGTTTTTTTTGGGGGGGGGGGGCGAGAAAAGAAGAAAAAGAACTTTAGTTTGCATTTCCCACCTTGGTTAGGGGGATTCCTCCCCCTCACTCCCCATATAAAAGATTGTCTACGTTCTTTCAGTTTAAAAAAAAAGAAGAAAGAAGAACTTTCTTCAGCATTCCTCACTGCTAGAGGATGATAGCGTCCCCCCCCACCCCCGTCCTCCGGGCATGTCCGTCTCCCCCACTTCAGCCTCCAAGGAACTCCGGTGCTGACCTGAGATCATCTCCCAAAGGAGATAGAGTCGCGGAAAAGACTAGCAGATTTTCCCCCCATAAAGGCTCGAGAAAAAAAGCTCCAAGCCCCCAAACTGAGTCGCTGGCCAGCCAGAAGGGTTACTCCGGTGCAGCGACCTCAGTACCAGCAGCTCCAAAGACGTATCAGGGTGCCTCCGCTATGAGCTCTGCAGTACTGCCGAGATGCAAGGGGCTCAGGCTCTGAGGCAGTGGTACCGCCCTTGAGGACGAAGACAAATACTGTACCACTTCTAAAGGAGCAACACCAAGAAAACCATCAGTACTGGGTGCGACAAAGCTCCTGTTTAGGGAATGCTCTGCACCTTCACAACCGTTAGTACTAACAATGTACCACGGATACTCCTCTGCGGCACACTGCGTGAGCAGACGGTAACACAAGAGTTCTAGTACCTTAGAGATCTGATGGCTGGGGAAGAACGTCAATTCCCGTTACTCTGTACTGGGGCCCTAGTTCCGAACACATCCTGGTGCCCGGAATCACCCTAGGCATCAGGCCATGTACCACCAATACCCTTGTCAGCACCACCATTACTCCGTGACAAGTCTGACAGTGACCAGGAGGATGTCATTTCCCTGGCCTCTCATCATGGCCCGGTATCACAATAAAATGGTCCTCCTCAATTCCCTAAGATGATCCATGATTGTGGTAAGGGCCCCCTTGGGTACTCCTCCACCCATGCTCTTCCTCCCCCAATTGAGATCCTTGGGTGACATACAGATCCCATATTTTGCAGGGGTCTAGTGTCTCTCGGAAGGCTGATGAGCTGCAGATTCCCCTTCAGGAGGTGCCAGATACAAATCACAAGCTGGTGGATATTCTGCACACTTCCTCCTTGTCCAGAATTGCCCTACCAATTAATGAGGTGAAGTCATCTGGCAGATACCAGCCTCCATCGCACCAGCCAGCAAGAGAGCCAACAAAAAATACTACATCAAAAGGAGTAGTTTCAGACACAAAAGGAGCAGTTTCAGGCCATTATCAGAGAGGGTCAGTTAGTAGCCAGAACGGCACCACTAGCAGCACTGGATGCAGCCGATACAGCAGCCTGCTTGGTCTCCACATCAGTGGTAATGAGGCGTGCTTCTTGGTTACACCTTTCCGTGTTGCCTAAAAAGCTGCAGATGATGGTGGAAGATCTCTTCTTTAAAGGGCCCAAGCTTTTTGCAGAGAAGACAGACTCGTCTCTCCACACCTTGAAAGATTCTTTGGCCACATTACACTCCCTGAGAATCTTCTCTGCAGGACAGAAGAGAAGATATAGTTCTCAGCCACAGCACAGGTCATGACCTCTTCAGTACCCACCGTCTTAGTGCTATTACAAGTTGCAACGTAAGAGGCCCAGGGTTCAGAAGCAGAAGCAGTCATCACCCCAATCCGTGACCTCTCAGACTGCCTCTTCTAAGCACTTTTGATGGGTTGGTTGAGGGCCTATACAACTGTACCTTGCAACATCAGCTGCCATCTACATACCTGTTACGCCCCTTTGGAAGTCGTCAGGCCCTCTTTCACAGCAGTTGGGAGAGGATCACCTCCAACAGATGGTCTTGGAGATTATTTTGAAGGGTTACACCATTCAATTCATGCCCCTCTCCCATTCCCATCCTACTTCCTTGTCCCTCTTCAGGGACCCTTCTCACGAGAACGTACTTTGCCAGGAAATAGATCATCTGTTGTGCTTAGGGGCCATAGAACCAGTCCAGGTGCAACTCAGGGGAAATGGGTTTTACTCCCATTATTTCCTGATCTCCAAGACAAAGGGAGGTTGGAGGTCCATTATAGATGTAAGGGCATTAAACAAATACGTGAAAGCACAGAAGTTCAAGATGGTGATCCCAGCAATTACAGACCAGTAAATCTAACGTCAGTACCGGGCAAATTAGTTGAAACAATAGTAAAGAATAAAATTGTCAGACACATAGAAGAACATAAATTGTTGGGGGAAAAGTCAACATGGTTTCTGTAAAGGGAAATCATGTCATACTAATCTATTAGAATTCTTTGAAGGGGTCAACAAACGTGGGCAAGGGGGATCCAGTGGACATAGTGTACTTGGATTTCCAGAAAGTCTTTGACAAAGTCCCTCACCAAAGGCTCTTACGTAAATTAAGTTGTCATGAGATAAGAGGGAAGATCCTTTCATGGATTGAGAACTGGTTAAAAGACCGGGAACAAAGGATAGGAATAAATGGTAAATTTTCAGAATGGAGAGGGGTAACTAGTGGTGTTCCCCAAGGGTCAGTCCTAGGACCAATCCTATTCAACTTATTCATAAATGATCTGGAGAAAGGGGTAAACAGTGAGGTGGCAGTTTGCAGATGATACTAAACTGCTCAAGATAGTTAAGACCAGAGCAGACTGTGAAGAACTTCAAAAAGATCTTACAAAACTAAGTGATTGGGCAACAAAATGGCAAAGGAAATTTAATGTGGATAAATGTAAAGTAATGCACATTGGAAAAAATAACCCCAACTATACATACACTATGATGGGGGCTAATTTAGCTACAACTAGTCAGGAAAGAGATCTTGGAGTCATCGTGGATAGTTCTCTGAAGATGTCCATGCAGTGTGCAGAAGAGTCAAAAAAGCAAACAGGATGTTAGGAATCATTTAAAAAAGGGATAGAGAATAAGATGGAGAATATCTTATTGCCCTTATATAAATCCATGGCACGCCCACATCTTGAATACAGCATACAGATGTGGTCTCCTCATCTCAAAAAAGATATATTGGCATTAGAAAAGATTCAGAGAAGGGCAACTAAAATGATTAGGGGTTTAGAACGGGTTCCATATGAGGAGAGATTAAAGAGGCTAGGACTTTTCAGCTTGGAAAAGAGGAGACTAAGGGGGGATATGATAGAGGTATATAAGATCATGAGTGTTGTGGAGAAAGTGAATAAGGAAAAGTTATTTACTTGTTCCCATAATATAAGAACTAGGGGTCACCAAATGAAATTAATGGCCATCAGGTTTAAAACAAATAAAAGGAAGTTCTTCTTTACACAGCGCACAGTCAACCTGTGGAACTCCTTGCTTGAGGAGGTTGTGAAGGCTAGGACTTTAACAGGGTTTAAAAGAAAACTGGGTGAATTCATGGCGATTAAATCCATTAATGGCTATTAGCCAGGATGGGTAAGGAGTGGTGTCCCTAGCCTCTGTTTGTCAAAGGGTGGCGATGGATGGCAGGAGAGAGATCACTTGATCATTACCTGTTAGGTTCACTCCCTCTGGGGCACCTGGCATTGGCCACTGTTGGTAGACAGGATACTGGGCTGGATGGACATTTGGTCTGACCCAGTATGGCCGTTCTTATGGTCACGCTAGCAGACATTATTCCATTTCTAGAGTAAGGAGATTGGTTTTCGGCCCTCGACCTAAAAGATGCATACTTCCACATCTCAATACGACCATCGCACAGGAGAGTCCTACAGTTTGCCTTTGGGCAGGACCATGATCAGTAAAGGGTGCTCCCATTCAGCCTCCTGTACACATGCAGGTATTCGCCAAGGTTCTCTCCATTGTAGTGGCACACCTGTGAACATTGGGCATTGTGATCTACCCACACCTAGACGACTGACTCCTTAGAGCTCCCTTGTTTCAGGACGCTGTACGAGCCACCCAGATGACCATGTGCACATTTGCACAACAGGGTCTAACAGCTCACCTTACAGAAATTGACACTGACCCCGGTACAGCGACTGGAATTTATCGGCGCCGACCTCAATACAGTACAAGCAAAGCATTTCTTACGCTACACAGGCTCACCACCCTTACAAGTCTCATAGAGACAGTCCAGGCCAGCTCTGAAACATCAGCCAGGAACTCCCTGCAGCTGCTAGGTCATATGGCAGCATGTACCTTTGTCAGGCCAAACACCCGGATGTTCATGAGCTGTCTTCAGATATGGCTCACTTCTGTCTATTCCCCAAACAGGGACAGACTAACCAAACTGATATCACTGCCCTCTGCAGTAAAGCACTCCTTGGACTGATGGTAAGACCCATCCAGTGTTTGAGCAAGTGTTCCATTCGTGCAACCGCCACTGACACCGACTCTAACGATGGATGCCTCCCTAATGGGCTGCGGAACTCACCTACATGATTGCAAGGTTCAAAGCAAGTGGTCTTCCATAGAAGTGACCCTCCATATCAATCTTTTGGAGCTAAGGGCCATCAGGAATGTTTGTGCCTGCTTTTTGCGTTTCATCAAGAATACCCACTCAAAGGTCATGACAGACAATATGAAGTGTATGTTTTACATAAATTGCCAGGGAGGTGCCATATCTCCCTCCTTCTGCACGGAAGCACTCAAACTCATCTCAGCTGTCCATCTACCAGGGATACAGAATGTGACAGCCGACTGTCTCAGAACTTTTCTCACCACCACAAATGGGAACTGAACTCAGAGGTGCTTTGAGACATATTCACCCTTTGGGGAACCCCGACTGCAGAGCTCTTTGCTACTTACTGGAACAAGAAATATCATTGTTACTGCTCCAGGGCCAGCCTGGGGAAACATTCACTGGGAGACACCCTCATCCTTGCATGGGACAAGAACCTCTTGTATGCCTTTCCCCTGTTTCCTTTTCTATCCAAGGTCCTGTTGAAAATTTGACGAGACAAAATGAGAGTTATTCTGAGTGTCCTCTCCTGGCCAAGATAAGTCTGGTTCCCTTACCTGACATAGATGGCAATATGGCCTCCAGTTCCTCTTTGGCCCATTCCCCACCTGCTCTCTCAAAGCGACAGGCTGATCCTTCACCCTAACATTCAGGTCCTCCACCTCCAGGGTTGGCTTCTTCTTGGTTCCAAGACTTAGAGGCAGAATGCTCTGACGAGGTGAAAGACGTGTTGCTGCACAGCCAAAAGTCAACCACTCAATGTACTGACCTACAAAAATTGAAATGATCCCAAGTTTGGTGTCATTCTAAACACACAGACCTTTCCCTCCCTCTAATTTTAAACTACGTTTTAGACCTCAAAGGTCAAAAGTCTCACTCAGCTCCCTTAAGGTACCTCTTGCGGCCATAATAGCTTTCCACTATCAAGCAGATGGATATTCTACTGATCTAGATAATCTACACCTGCTGATGTATAGATTCCTTAAGGGCATTGGGAATCTCTTCCTGCATGTGAGACCACCCACTCCAATCTGGGATCTTAACCTAGTTCTCAGAGCTTTGATTAGATCTCCCTTTGAGCCCATGGCAACTTGCTATCTCTTACACCTGTCCATGAAGACAGCATTTCTAATTACCATCACTTCAGCTAGGCACATAGGAGAATTAGTGGCCCTAATGGCACACCCACCATACACGGTCTTTTAAAAAGACAAAGTAACTCTGAGGCTGCACCCCAAGTTTCTCCCTAAAGTTGCCTCTACTTTCCATATGAACCAATAGATCCATTGTCCTGTTTTTTCCCCAAAACCACATCGCGACAACAGGGAAGCAATTCTGCATATGCTAGATGTTAGAAGAGCACTAATATTCTACTTGGACAGGACTAAGGATTTCAGGAAGTCCCCTAAATTCTTCCTTTCATTCACGGAAAGATCCAAAGGCTCCGTGATATCGGCTTAAAGATTATCCAAATGGGTCTTGGGTTGCATTAATCTCTATTATCAAAGGTGCAACCTGTTGCCTCCATCCAAAATCCATATGCACTCCATGAGGTCAATTTCTATCTCAGTCACATTCCTTAAAGATGCCCCATCTCAGAAATCTGCAGAGCAGTGACTTGGCCCCCTTCCAACACTTTCGCAGAACATTATGCGATCACTGGAGATTTGGCCTCTGATGCCATCTTCAGCTCCACAGTGTTCTCTGTAGTAACAGACTCCCATTCCAAAGCCCCAGCCCTCCATGGGGGATACTGCTCAGGAGTCCCCTACAGTGGAACACCCATAAGGACACTACTCGAAGAAGAAGAGGAAGTTACTCACCTTGGGCAGTCATGATGGTTCTTCAAGATGTGTGTCCCTATGGGTGCTCCACAACCCGTCCTTCTCCCCTCTACTTTGGAGTTCTCCATAAGGGGCTCTGGGATAGAGAAGGAACTGAGGGGAGTTTGCCCGCACAGTGTTAGACTCAAGGCAGACCAGGACGGAGGAAGAGCACATGTGCAGGCTGAATGGACATTGCTACCCAAAATCTCCGATCAGAGGCGCAGATACAGCTACAGTGGAGCACCCATAGGGACATACATCTGAAAGAACCATCGTTACTGCACAAGGTGAGTAACTTCCTTTTCATGGAAATTACTTAACCTCCTCAAATCAGCCTGTCTCAGAATTGACCCTGTAGTAAACACAGACAATACAGTCCAAATACCACATTGCATGTTCATATTATTTTCAAAAGTACTGTGTGCTTTTGGCTTGCATGTACAGATAATCTTAATTCTGGCATTTCCTAACTTTTAAGTGCTTGACTTTGGAACATTTATAATGTTGTTTTAGTGGTTTTGTGGGTGTGCGCGTGTGTGTAATGTAATGGAATACATGATTTTATCAGCATTTGTTTGAAAGGATGAATTACTCATGAGTGGCAAAGCCACGTGTGAGTTGCAGGTAAACTCAGACAAGTGTCAGTAGAACACTCAGACTGCACTAAACCAGCATGATTTCTGTATAACGAAAAGATGGTACAAAAAGCTATTTTAGAAATGGTTTAGAGAATTTTAAAGCTTTTTACTGGGACCATTTTTCATAGTCCTTCACCCACTAATCCTTCATTATCATAAGTCCATTTGTACATGACTCGGGCAGCCATAAAATAGTTTTTCTGCAGTTAAATATGTCATAACTAAATTCCATTATCTCAGGTCCCCTAGAGCTAGAAGCAAAGGTGATTCCCATTTGGAAACTGGGAATCTACACTTGCCAGTGAGCTATAGCTCACATATAGTCTTGCAGGGCTGCAGAATAACTAGCTGTAACATCATATTGTTTTTATGTACAGAGAAGCTATCACTAGATTAGCACTGAATCTTGCCCATCCTAGGTTTCAAGCAGTCTTCGTGTTTGGAGTATGTGAGTTGGAGGAGGTGAGGATTTAATTCCACTTTTGCGGGGAGGACGAGGAAACATTTATTAAGTCAGTTGGTTAAAAAAAATTAAAGTGGCAGTTAAAGAGTTAGAGGAAGTTGTGGGGACTGGATTAGTGGGCAGACATCAGATGAAACAATTTACCATATGGATGTCCGCTTCACATATATTGTGGAGTTACATGTCTATTTAGATATATATGTGTATATAAGGGATGGGGGAGCAGGGTATTATGTGGTTTTTTTGTGTGTGTTTTTACTGTACCAATCACTACAACACCTGCACCATGCAGTCCTTATTTTATTCCTGCTATAGTTCCATGGTATATTTTCCCACTGAATTGAAAGTGAAGGGGAAAGACACAGGTGCAAAACTTCACTGCTGAAAATGCTGAATTTTCTCAATGGACTAAATTTGTGAATATTCATGAAAATATGTTTTCTATAGAAAACGGGCATTTATTTTATTATGCCTGTCTTGCAATTCATAAAAATCCACTCATCTAGTACAGCTCTAAACCACTTCCATTGCTGATAGAATATGAAAACACTAGCTGCATATAAACTGCCCTGTTGGCAGCCAGAAAGTCACAGGAGCTGTGTGTCCTACATTCCTTTGGTGTTCAACAATAGATATACTTTGTGTGGCATATAAGTGTCAGCAGATCTGAGGTAGTGTATTGAGGTATTTGTTCTGGTGCTTAAGTACTGTCACCAATGAATGAGTTCCTGGTGGAAAAAAAAGAAATCCTAAGACCTCACCAATTTAAGAACAGGCACAGGGCCATTTCGACAGATAGTTATAAATGAAGGCAGTTAAGACAATGCATACACATCATATGTAGGTGCTGTAGACAGAATTCCCAGCTGTGAATGTTTGAACAGCTGTATGTCCTGAACTTTAGCAGTTATGCTAAGTAGAAATGCCGTTGCTAATATAACTGTAAATTGTATGAACTAGAATAGAGATGTTCTTCAGCAGCACAGTTCAATTCCGGATCTGAGTTCAGAATCAGGATTTTGTTTATCAGAGAGATCTGAGTCAGCCCCAGAGTTCAGAACTACAATTAGAATTCAAAATGATCTGGACAAACTGGAGAAATGGGCTGAAATAAATACGATGAAATGAAAGTCAATAAGGCCAATGCTTACGAAAGAATAATCAATTGCACAAATACAGAATGGGAAATGACTGCCTAGGAAGAAATACTGCAGAAAAGGATCTGAGGGTTATAGTGGATCACAAACTAAATATGAGCCAACAATGGAATACTGTTGCAAAAAAAGTTAACATTCTGGGATGTATTAGCAGGGGCATTGTAAGCTAGAAATGAGAAGTAATTATTCTACTCTGCTCAGCACTGATGAGGCCTCTGTTGGAGTATTGTGTCCAATTCTGGGCAGTAACCTTTGCGAAAGATGTGGACAAATTGGAGAAAGTCCAGAGGAGAGCAACAAAAATGATTAAAGGTCTAGAAAACATGACCTATGAGAAAAGATTGAAAAAGCTGAGTTTGTTTGGTCTGGAGAAGAGAAGACTGGGAAGGGGGGAAATAACAGTCATCAAGTACATAAAATGTTGTTATAAAGAGGAGGGTGGTAAATTGTTCTCCTTAACTATTGAGGACTGGACAAGAAGTATTGGACTTAAATTTAGGCTAGACATAAAAAAACTTCCTAACTGTACGGGTAGTTAAGCACTGGAGCAAATTACCTGGGGAGGTTGTGGAATCTCCGTTATTGGAGATTTTTAAGAACAGGTTGGACAATCACCTGCCAGGGATGGTCTAGTTATTATGTAGTCCTGCCTTGAGTGCAGGGGACTAGACTAGATGGCGTATTGAGGTCTGTTGCAGTCCAACGTTTCTATGAACCTATGGTTATTTGGGTGTCCCTCTTTTGCTGCCCATAAAAAAAATACTGAACTAGCATTTTCTTGCTGTGAACAGGAAATGTTTGATGTCATTTTGGATGAAAATCAGCTTGAGGATGCGTGTGAACATTTGGCAGAATACCTAGAGGCATACTGGCGTGCTACACATACCACCAATAGCACACCTATGACTCCTCTTCTTGGAAGAAACCTAGGATCGACTGCACTTTCACCATACCCTACTGCAATCTCCGGATTACAGGTATGAATATGCATCTTGGCCCCCAGTCACCAGTACAGGTCAGTTTTATTAATTATAGGAAAACAGAATAATATGTTTTATAAACTGTATCCAGTATTTGTTTCGTTAATTAGTATTTGCTGTTTGGTAAGTGCCAACAGCAAGAAAGCAAAATAGACCCACTTATTCAACAGAGAAACATTTTATTAATGGAGTGCACTGGTGTTCGGACTAGTTTTGTTTTAATGGGGAATATAATACCCATAACTCCTTTTGGCATGAGGAATAAACTGAGATAAATGGCACTCTGTCAAAAGCTATTTTAGCTATATAACAAAATTGCATCTTTTTATGTGAGAAAGTGCCATTAGAATTAAGAGTCTTTCAGACTGAAAATAAGCATGTAAAATATGATAGCAGTTATGCTGGTAAGAAATACTATAGTTAAGGCTGCAGATCTTATTCTGTTATAACTCCATTTTCACATGCTCATAACTTTTCATCACATTCATCTTTTGGGCCAAAATTTTCCATGCTTGGCCCAAGGTAAAGCTTCAGCAAAATCCCTTTCATCTGTTTGAGTTCATTGAGTGTGAATAAAATACATTTTTTCCCATTGAAAAAAAAATTCTGACCATTTTTTTTCACAGGGATAGCTCAAAAACGGCGAACTTTGAAACTTCAAACGTGGCATGTAAATAGTCCTTAATGAGAAGTACGTGCTTTACTAAGTTTGAAAAAAATGTTTTTGAAATAACAGTTATGAATGTTTGAAGATGCAAGACCGGGAGGGAATTCAGTGAACATTTTTTTCATTATTTCTGAAAGTTTCAGAAAAAGTTCTGCATGTGTGTGTGACTTTTGAGGAATGTGCACTTGCTAATATGTGTCAGCAATAGAGCTGAGCAAATAATTTGTAATGCATAATTCACCTGAAAAATTTAACCTCTGTTCTGCTCATGGAATATTTGGAGGCAGATCCTAATTTCTGAATAAAGTGATTCAACATTCAAATTGATTGATTATTTAAATTTATTCAATAAATATATAAAAATTACTCTGTGAATTAATTGCACAGTTGACTACAGATAGATAGTTTTTGGTAATCATATTTTTCACCAGGTAGCTTGATTCTGTTAGGCCCAATAAATTGTGTGGTATTATTTTCCCTGATTGGATGAGTGCACTAGCACTTCTGGCATTAGTAATCACATGAACAATTGTAAAATATTGTTTCCATGTTCACTTAACTGTAACATTTCAGTTTGCCATCCATTCATATCAGTAAAATGACATCTCTTGAATGTTCACCTAAGCAAACCCAAAAGGACTGTGGGCATAGCCAAAGCAAATCCATTTGAAGAATTATGGCTATCCACCGCATTTTTTTCCACTATTTGTTTACCCCTAGTCAGTAGGCACTGATAGTGACTGTGACATGTGGCTCCACTTACATAGGGAAAACTTACACTGAAGATGAAAATTACCCCTATGCAGGGGGCCAGCAGAAGGTCTATGCATTGTCCCTTAATACCCACTGAGTTTATTATGGCTGAGTAAAGATTGCCGGATTTGGTTCACAATGCCACTTAAGTGTTTCAGACCATTTAGAAAGTTGGGTTGACATAGTTGTATCACATTAAGGACATACATATCTTAAGTGCTTATGTCTTACACCACTTTCAAGACATTTGCCATCTGAATAATTACATCAGTTTAAGTGTTTGACACCATAAGGTGATTGAAGTACTTATACAGACTTTAGGAATTAAACCAGCATAGGTGCTTGTGCTACATTAAGTATTTACTACAGTTCTTTAAGCCCTTATGACTTTTTTTCCTTTTCTTTATCAGCTATACTACCTTTAAATTACTAGGAAATCGAATGCAGAAAAAGCCAGAATCCTATGTTAATGCAGTACAGGTGTACATTTATGCACTCAAGTCCAGGAGAAACAAAAGTGAAGAGTGCGCACACACAAGTTTAATAATGTACTTGTTTATATTTTATATACCGGTATATATAAACTGTGCCAGTCTGAAGCTCAAGATTCAAGATGCAATGCAACTTAGAAATATGTAAAATTCAAATTGAGCATATTAATCGTATGCAGTTGCAACACACGTTGAGATTTGTCACCCTCTAGTGGCTGATCCACATACAAGGCTGAAGTCTGCAAGTTCCAGCTAATAGACTGAAGCCCTTTGGCTTGAGTGGTGGAAGCTCAATGTTTTTATCTCTGCAGGACCCAGTTTTGAACCCAGCAGTTCAAGTGAGGCCAGATATGGGTTATGACAACCTCTTATCTCATAATGTAAGACTGTATCTTTTGTACAACACCTACAAATATTAACTCACATTAAATATGTTCCACACCCAGAAGAGGTGAAGAGATTGAGATCAGAATAACTACAAAATCAAGCCAGTAATACATAGATATCTCTGTATCCAGTAAAGCAGTGTTTCCCAAACTTGGGACGCCACTTGTGTAGGGAAAGCCCCTGGCAGGCCGGGCGGTTAGTTTACCTGCCCCGTCTGCAGGTTCCGCCGATCGCGGCTCCTACGGACGGGACAGGTAAACAAACCAGCCCGGCCCGCCAGGGGCTTTCCCTACACAAGCGGCGTCTCAAGTTTGGGAAACACTGCAGTAAAGGAAAGAGCATATATTACAAATTAACTGGGGGAGGGACAAGTTGCATTCACAGAGATCAATTGCAGAGATGTTGTAGATATTAGACCAAGGAGTTAAATAAGAAGACATATTAACCAAAAATAAAAACTATGAGCTTGACAATGGAGGAGGACCTTGCCATAATAGATATTTTGAAACAACATGGAATGACAAAAATCTTTGGGATAACATAATACTTGGCTATGAATTAGAGAATTATAACAGATTAGGTCATAGAGGTGAAAAGTAGAACTATACCAGAAAGATTACATAGAATAGAGAAAAATTCTGAGTTGAGAGGACCATACAGTAAAATCTGTATGGATACAAATCTCAGATCATAAGAATACAAACATACCGTATTTACTTGTTCATAAGCCGAATTTTTTTAGTAAAAAAGGAAGCACCAGAGGACGGGGTCGGCTTATGAACGGGTATAGAGAGGGAGAGGTGGGACACAGCCCCTCCCCCCAACAAAGGGAGCAAGGAGAGGCAGCACAGCCAGCAGACACAGAAGGGAAGAGGCGGGGCCAGAGTCTCTCCGCTTCTGGCCATGCTGCTCTCCCCCCAGCCTCCAAAGCAGCTGCAGCTCCGGGGCTGGCAGGCTGCAGCCGTGCCGCTCAGCCCCACCCCCCAGAGCAGGCTGTGACCAAGCCGCCCAGCCCAGCCCGCTGGAACATGCTGTGGCCGCTCTGCCCGGTCTGGCCCGTCAGAGCAGGCTGCGACCGTGCTGCCCAGCCTGCCGGAGCAGCTCCAGCCAGGTCAGAGACATCCTCCCCTGGCCCTCCCCAGATAAGGTGGGAAGGGATGGCATGGGGAGGGTGTGGGGGTCCTGGGCTAGGGGTGGAGTCATGTGGGGGGTGGTCACAGGGGTTACTCCCCTGACTCCCAGCTTCTCCCCCACCAAAAAATTTTCTCACCAGTTGCTGTCCCGGCCTGTCAGGGTAAGCAGCTGGTGCGCCGGGACACTTTGTTTACTTAGGTTTACCTCCGTGCCTGCGGACGCTCGAGGTAAACAAACCATCTCGGCCCCCCAGTGGCTTATCCTGATGGACCGGGAGCCAAAGTTTGCTGACCCCTGAATTACAGGGTCGGCTTATGAACGGGTTATAAAAATTTTTCATTTTTACTTATCCATCCTGGGGGGGGGGGGGGGTCGGCTTATAAATGAACCGGCTTATGATCGAGTATATACGGCACTAGTAGCATTTTACTATTGGCCTTTGGATCAGAAAAAGGATATTGAGTGCAAAATGGTGAGAGAAAGAAGAGTCAGCTAAGTTGATGCTTGATCTACCTTTTGAATTTCTGTTAAAGATGGTTGTGCGGAGACATGAGAGAATAACAGTGGTAATAATGGACCGTGTCTGATGACATTGGATGGAATGTTGTTCTCTCAATATGGATTATTGCCTCATTGCACCAGTTTAGAGGCAATAATGTGAACTAATTTTGATCTTGTGACCACACATGGTTAGATATTAACCAATCACTATGGAAACATAAGGACAACAAAGGCCAAATCCCTACTTGGTAAATGGTTTGGTCAAGGAGTTTCTGTGCAAGTTATTTGAAATATTTATTATGTTTTAGTTATAAAAGTCACTTAACATCTAACTACTTCAGCTATCCTTCCTGTAGAGTATTTGGTTATACACTATTAGCTCATAGTTTAAAAACCTTTAAATAATGCATAATGAGGTGCACCTTTTGGAAAAATCAAAAACTCCTTTTCAGAAAGTTTCTGCAAAACACACTGATTCATCACAAATTTCTAAAAGGAATCAAAATAGAAATATGAATGTTATGATCATGATTGGGGAGAGGAACTGATAAATGCAGTGTGTTCTGAATCGATCTACTAGTCACTTCTTACTGAAAGTGCTCTGTAAAATTTTATAAGATTGCATATAAAAATATCATAAAAATACATTGTATTATGCTGTGTTTGGTCTCCTATCAGTTTCAGGAATCAGACTATTCTCACATCCATCTCCCATTGCAAATAAATTTTACTATTAAAAAGGAATTACAAACGTGGATAGATTCTGAAGGACCTCAAACTGAGGCTCACAACTAACTTACAAGAGGTGAAATAAAATTGTATCTGTATTAATCCTTACATTCTTTACATTTTTAGAGTCAGCGTATGAGACATAGCAACCACTCTACTGAGAACTCTCCAGTTGAACGAAGAAGTCTAATGACCTCTGATGAAAATTATCACAATGAAAGGGCTCGGAAGAGCAGGAACCGCTTGTCTTCCAGTTCCCAACACAGCCGAGATCATTACCCACTTGTGGAAGAAGAGTACTCTGACACTTACCAGGACACTTACAAACCCCATAGGAACCGAGGATCGCCTGGAGGATATAGCCATGATTCACGACATAGGCTTTGAGTTTAAGAACCTGGGGGAAAATAGTATTCATTAGTTGACAACTTGCCATAACATAGCTAGGAAAAACAAATCATCTTAATTTAGCAGGTGTAACACGGTTTTACTGTAGTTACAAGCTGCTGTCATTTGATGCTTTAAAAAAGGGAGAAGGGGAAGAAATTCACCATGCCCTGATGTTTAGGAGGAAATTAGCTTGCCCAATCATATTGGATTTTTTTTTAGTACATCATTTGCATTTATAGCAGTACCTTTTCTCCTCGTTAGATATTCAACACATCAGTTTGTAATTTAGGGTACTTATCAAGGCACATATAAAACAATTTCCTGTGCTGGAAATTCCAAATGACCAGTTCCAGTTGGAACCAATTTATAAACCAATTCTTGTTGGAATTTGGGTGAACTGACTGGAAAGTTGACTTGAACAAGTTGCAATCAATTGAAAAAAAAATGCAGATGAAGAAATAGAAAATTAACCACTATCAGCCAAAAATCAGCTACAGTATTTGTTTGCTGGAAGCTAAATTTACACTCAAGGTTAGAATAAAAACATTTTAATGTGTATTCACTTTTCCTGAATGGCTTTTTCAGACTAACCAAATGTAAACCATCTGTAGTGCCAAATATCACAAATTAATGCAGCAGTTACAAAGTACTTTCCTGTTTGAATTTTTTTTAATTTTTTCTCCTGATACATACATTGCAGCAATTTTTTTTCTTTTGTTTAGTCAGTACTGATACTTTTGTGGTCAGCAATGATGATATGAACTTCAGCAACATGGAAGAGACTAGTAGGAGTATGAACAAATCCAAGCCAAGCAGGAATGAAGAGTGTGAGAATACATGTCTGTTCTTTCTTTGGTTCATCATCACAAAATCCACTATCAAACAGTAGAGATGTGATACTTTTTCTCCCATTCTCAATGTTCTGCCTTGTCAAATGGAAATTGATCCATTCTCCCAACCACACATGTACAGCATGTACTGTATTTACATTCCCGCACAATTGAGTACCTTCACATTACATTTTTCAGTCTCCCTCTTTGAATGTCTGAAAATTCCAGAATCGCACAAGAACCCTCCATAACCACATCATTTAAATTTTATTGATAAAAGCAGACTTTTTTTTCAACACGCCAGTAAATTATAAAACAAAGGTTCCGAAAGATACAGCTTGCAATAAAAACAGACTAGAGTACCAGAGAAGGTCTGCTCATGGTAAAATTATAGAGCTGACATTTTTAATTCAAAGAACTATGATAAAGTCTTTGGAGATTTTGCTGCCTTACTTCTAATGAACACTGCTTTTCACCTACTGACTCTTCAGTTTTTTTTAATGGATACATTTATGTAGCTAGACCTTATATCTTACATTATCATTGAAGCCTTAGATCCAATATGATTGAAATAATTATTGTAATTGATCATTTTATACAACACACTGGTGTCTTTAAGCATAGACTCTTTCTAAAACACCCCAGACACTGCATGCATTTTCTAAAATTGACAGAACTATGTGTAAAATATCATTTTATGCTGGTTCATGTCAAAGCTATTTTTTGAAAATGAAAATAATTAAGTTTTTATATTTTTCTCTTTCTTTCCCAAAGCCTCTTGAGAGGCAGGCTATAAAAGCATGTAGCACTAAACAAATTTCCTGAACATTATGATGTCTTCTACTTTCTGGACCAATTAACAAAGATGCTTTTGATATATTTCCCCACTAGTGAGCCTTGGTATCTGCTTGGTGATGACAACTAGAAATGTAATTCACTGCATATCTGGTACAACCAAAAATAATACATGTCTCTAGTAGCAAAAGATAGTGGATGCAACTCTGGCTTTTTGGACAGGTTTACTGCATAAAAGACGCCTTTAATGATCAGTCACTAGATGATTCAGTTGGGCCAATTGTCAACAACTAAAACATAAAATACTTGCATCCACTGAAGTAATAAAGTTAAGAATTAACATATAGGGTCAGTTCCTGCTGCCCTTTTTCAGGTTAAACTCCTATTGATCTCAGTGGGAGTTTGGCCTGAGGAACTAATGCAGGATCAGCCCCCATAGTGGGGGCATATGCTGCCATTTCTAATATTTTATGCTATAGCACAGTGGAACATTCTCCAATAATATTTACAAGTCTTTGTTACATGTACAGCACACATCTGCATGAAACAGAAGGTATTAGGCAAAACATTTTTCTATAAGCTTTGACAGTTTCTTTTTATGTGCATTAAAGTATTGATTGCAAAGAATGCACTGAAATGTATAAACCTAGATTAGACAGCTGTTTATCTTTATTCTGTAGTAGGATTAGGAATCAGATCATTAACTGCTTGAAGATATTTGCATTTTATGACAGGTAGCGGCAACACCACATTTTCTAGTAAATGAGATTATTGCTTTATCATTTCAGAGACAAAAATGTCATTTATTTTTAAAGCCTTTTGGAGCCTTGTTTTAAAGTCTTCCATGTCATGCTAGTAAAGGGAAAGATCCCCAGAACACACATGCACAAAATCCACCTACTGCATTGTCTGAAGTGCCAAAACCACTTTTGTTTAACATTCTTATGAAAATAACCTGTTGAAAGGAGTCATGTATATGTCTTGAAGGAAAATTTTTAATGTTTACCTTAATTCTGCAGGTTTATTTTAAGTTTACCTTCCTTTTTTGTATGAGTTATACCCCCTCATTCTAATACTTAAATATCATCAAAGTTTACTTGTTTTGTTTTGCTTTTGTTTTGCAGGGAGATATATTCTGAAAGTATACATTTATATAAAATACTGACAGGAATACATTTCATTGTGAGTAAATGCTATTGGGAATCTTTCTTTTAAAAATATTTTTTAAGAAACAAGAAAAATAATAAGAGCTGCAATGCTGATTAAGGCCATTTAAATTCATAGTATAAACTATGTATTAGAACTTCTACAATGTTAGCCAGCCATCTTGTGTGGTTTTTTTATGCAATGGCTTTATGTGAAGATGTGAAATTAATGTAGTCCTGAATGAGTAGGAATAAGACTAATTTTCCAATCCTGCTATAATTTCTCATGATTATAACCTGATTATAGTAACGATCAGGGGTTCTACTGCTACGCTCCAGTATATACACAAGTATTTATTTAGAAATGTTTATAAAATGTTGAAGGTTCTTCGTTATTTTTATAGGTTTTTATTTAAGACTTTTGGGGTTAATGATAATTTAGGGACTGATAGACTATGCTGATATGACAATCTCAGTGACATGATCATCTAAAGATAGTATGCTTCAATGCATTCATTTGCCTGACTATAATTGAAGAACAAATTAATTTTAAAATATGGCGCATATTTATAAGAATTGTAATTGTTACCCTCAATCTTGAATTATTATTTTTTAATTTTACAGAATTTTTTTCATCTCTTTTGCTATTTATGTAGTTGAACATTTTCCCCATGGGACAGGCAGTTGTAAATTGGGTACATTTTCTGACTGATACAATATATTAGGAAATTATTGTTTAAAAAAAAGAAGATAACTAAAGCTGTTTTGAAGTAATTTTAACTTAAACACTCTGGGCCATATCATGCCAACATTTTCTAAACAAAACTTTCTGTTGAGTTTAGTGGATCACTGCTTAGAAATCCATGTACATTATGACCCTAGGACCTAGATTTTGCCCTCAGAAGTTAGTTTCCCATTGAAGTCAGTGGAAGTTGCACCCTGACTACTTATTTTTGTGCTCAGTAAAGCAAGAGTAATTTTTGTAGCAATAGCTTTTGCTATTTATGCTACCTCTTTGCTAGAGAACATTGAGCCTGATTCTGATCTCCCATATTTCTGACTTATACTGATAAAGCCAGATATAAATCAGGAGCACCTGAGATTAGAAAAATTCCCAATGTCTTCAGTAAACACGCCAATAAATCATACTCAGAATGTTAGTGTTGGCTTTGCTGCAAGTGGAAATACACTTGACTATGGGCTGGTCTACACTACACAGCTAGGTTGACATAAGGCAGTTTATGTTGACCTCCTTATGTCAGTGTCTACACTACAGCCTTCCTCTCCTCAGTGTAAGGGCATGTCTTCACTACCCGCCGATCCGGCGGGTAGCAATCGGTCTATCGGGGATCGACTTACCGCGTCTAGTGAAGACTCAGTAAAATCGATCCCTGATCGCTCTGCCATCGACTCCGGAAATCCACCTCGGCAAGAGGCGGCAGCGGAGTCGGCGGCAGCGCGGCAGCGGTCGACTTTCCCGCGTCCTCACCGCCAGGTAAGCCGACCTAAAATACGCAACTTCAGCTACGGTATTCACGTAGCTGAAGTTGCATATCTTAGGTCGGACCCCCGCTGTAGTGTAGACCCAGCCTATGTGGCCTACTACACCAACATAATAACTCCATCTCCACCATAGGCATAAGGTCCATGTAATTAGGGTGATGCCCTGTCTGTGTAGACATTGTGTCCCTACATCCACTGTCTTGTCAATTTCACAGCAGGAGCCATGAAACTGACAAGAAAGCCCCTGCTCCCCTGGAGAGCTGGGCGGCTGGACCCTGCTCCCAGCTGGGAGCCAGGGTGAGAAGCCCAAGCATCCCCCCGCCCGCTCCCTGCGAGGAGCCTGCCTGGCTTCCAGTGCGGAGTGGGCAGCAGGGGGATAAGAAGAGCAGATGGACTCTACTCCCTGGCAGCAAGAAGACATGGGTGACTTCCCCCTGCTCCCGGCGGGGAACAAGGAGCAGGGAAAGGGGAGCCTGCGGAGAACCCAGGAGCTTGTGGGCCAGCCAAGCTTCTGGCAGGGAGCTGCTAACTGAGCTGAGAGACTGGGCTCTCAGCTCCCCACACTGCCCCTCTAGGTTGGTGGAAGTGCTCCTGGTGAGGACATGCACCACCGACCTAAGGAGGTTAGTGGGGACATGCACAACAGCAGTAATTACTGTGGTGGCTGTAAGTTGACCTAATATAGGTCGACTTAGGTTTGTAGTGTAGACATACCCCATATTTTCCCCCAGGTTTTAAAGCTCCTTTTACAACTGATGTTTGGGTATTTCATCCTTTCTTTGCTCCTTGCTTTTTAAGCTAGTGTTTGTGAGAATAAAGATTGCAAGTAGGGAAGAAAGTAATTTTAAGAACAAGAAACTACTAGAAAGTGAGTGCTTATGGCAGTTCTTTTCTGTGCCACAAGCTACCTGCTTCTATAAATAATGGTAGTTTCCATAGGGGTGCACAGGTCCATAACTTCAAGTTCAGTTCAGTTTCAGACAAATCTTCAGAATTCACCTTGGTCTCAATTCCATATTCTTTGAACTTCCCTGGGGTTCACAGCCCTCACTAATGTTCCTATGTATCATTTTCAGAAGCACACACTTAATAGTCACAATATCTTATTGTATAGTTACTTGAGTAAGCTAGGGCAGTTGGCTATTTGATCAGTCCATTTGCTTTATATAGGAATAAATTAAATTTATCCCTTGCTCATATATTGATTTCTGGATTCAGCAGTCATGAAACCTGGCCGTGACTCCATGTTGTTCTTGAATTTTTTAAAAGCAGAGTACACATCCTGACTGGTGAATGAAAAATTGGATGCAAAATTGTGTACAGTAGAATCAGATTTATGCAAACTCCTCTGATCCATTAAAAAAAACCCGTTGTTTGAAAATTGGGTTGTTTCCCAACTTGCATGATTAGTTTGAATAAATGGATTCAGCTATCATCTATTTTGCCCCAGTAATCTCTCATGCCTTTAAATAGTAGTTCAACTGATAATAATGGGGCTACAAAATACAGTTACCTAGCCAAGTCCAAATTTGGTGAAAGCTATCTCCTGCTATCTCTATACTTTATTGCCAAAAGGGAATGCAACCTTTGAAGAGCAATCATCCATATTAGTCTTGTTCTATGATTATTTAAGCCCAACATACGCTATATAGAAAAAGAATGGTACATTTTGATAATATCATAGAAAATATCTAAATGAATGAATTTGGACAAAGGGCTGTAAACTCTACCTAGGATCAAAAGCTTGTTATAAATAATGGAGGCAAACATACTTTTCTGATTTGTGGAATATACTTATGTATACTTCTAGAGAAACTTCCTCCTTTCTTCAATTCCTGTGATCCAAGTGAAGTGTTTTGGGAGAAGATAGAAATACTAATGATAATAATAAACTTAAAGAGTTTATAATTCTTTTTAGGTACATCTAGTAGCTATTTCCTTTGAAATTATGGTGGCCAAGGTGAGAGCAACCATTGACACCTTTTGGCTTGGTCTTAGAGCTGCTTCACAGTAGACTTGCCTTTTTGGTACTGCCACTACAATTTTTAAGCAATGAGCTACTGTTTGTACTTTCTAGGGCTGGATCCTGAAAATGCTTACTGCTGACCATAAGGCTTATTAGTGATAAGCATTTGCAAGTTCTGGCCTTCAGTGTTGCATACTGTTTATCATATGCCTTACAAATATTTTCTGGGACATTATTAAAAAGAGAGCATTCTATTGCTAAAATAACCCTTTGTTATTACTTCTACTCTGTATTACTACTAGAAAATAAAGTAATGTAGCAAGAAATTATATTGTACAGTACAAAATTATAGTATATATATTTTTTGCCAATAATATAAAAAATAGAGCAAGGAAAAAAAGCACATTTGTAATAGCACAAATTTACAAGAAATCCATGTTACATTTGCCATTGCATTTTTGAAAAAGTAGGTACGTTGTTGATCCAGTTTCAGTGGATTTATTGCATTTTCCATCATTTTAACTTGCTGCCTGAAACTTCTCCAGTAATTTATTTTACAGCCTTGCAATTTGCATATGTAATTTGATTTTTCCATGAAATTTTATCCCTCTTCAATGTTAACTCAGTAAAAAAAAATCAGTCTTTTAAAATTAGAAAAGTTGTTATACTCATTTCTCCTATTTCTACTCTCAAATTTTGAAATCATATGACTATAAGTAAGGTCTTAATTAGTGCTCATTTATAATTTTTTGGCATAAATGACTGAAGAATATACCACTAATCATATTTGTAGTCCAAGGTCTGTAATGAAAATGAAAATATCTCAAACAAAATGACATCCTGGGGCTATAAAAGCATTTTTGCCATTGCATACTATTATGCTATTCGGGAGAGGGGTTGAAATATGTAAAAGCTACTAAAGGGTCCATACTAGCCCACCTAAAACTTCCAGTGAAATCACCGGGAGTTTTATATATGCAAGGAATGCATGCTCAGGCCTAAAATATGTATACATTTGAAATAGGCCTGATTCTTCTCCCATGTACACTGGTGAAGTCAATGGTGTTGCATTAGTGTAATAACAGTGTAGGAGGAGAGTCAAGCCAAATAAAATTCTGTATGTGCACTAAAAATAGATATGGCAAAATAACGTGGTGAAAACAATCATCCAAACTCTGAACCATGGACCTTGGGCTATTTACCTCCCAGTCAGTCTCTGATTATTGGCCAAACCTGTTTCCACTGACATTGCAGGGAGCTTTCCCTCTTGCATCAATGGAGGCCAGCTCAGGCTAATTATGGTAGAGAAAATTATTGCCTTTATTAAACCAAAAGAGTACAAATTTATATTTTCTTTGTTGCTGATTTGCCCCTTCCTATTTTTACTTATATAGATACTGTATGTGTAGCATTCTACAAGGCATGCTGGGTAAAATATACTATGCAAATGTGTACAGTGTTGCATGTTTTGCTCTCCCTCTGCTTTAGTGGCTTTCAAGGAAAAAAAAGTGGTGTTATTTTTGTGAACAGAAACATTAACAAAGAAAATGCAGACCGCATGCGTACAATATCCTAATTTCTATGGATTTGTTTTATGGAATTTAGATGTATAAAAATGAACTGCATTAAAAAAAATTTTCTACAATAAATGAAAAACTATCTAAACATAGTGTTTAAAGACTTTTAGTCTTTGACATCTGTTCTTGAACTGTACACACCAGCTCTAATTCTCAAAAACTTTAAATGTAGGAGACAAGCCTTCAAAAGGTTGGACAAATGCTCAAAATGATCAACGAAGAACAACAGCAGAAGACATTCAAAATTATGTGGGAATTAAACGTGTTTGAAGATTTCATTAACCTCAGATTCAACATTCTGCCTGATATAAATAATGTACAGTTAATAATCAATGAAATTGAGAGAAATGATGTACATTTGGGCCTACAAAGTGAATGATGCACTGTTCAGGAACATACGGCCCCCAATCCTTGCGACCCAGAAGTGCAGCAATTTACTATAAAATCAGTCTCTATATTCCATACATTAGTGAAAAACTCCTACTTAAGGCCTAATCCAAAGACCACTGAAGTAAATGAAAAGACTCCCATGGACTGCAATGGCCTTTGGATTAAGTCCTTGATATGCTGGTCTATCAGTTTACAACCCAAAGCTAGTCCAATACACAAGATTAGCAAATTACAGAAAAGTATGTGTGGTATGAAGGACTGTGGGGAGGAGTCGGAGCAAAGCCAAAATACTGTTTATGCTACCCCTGAAATCTCTGTGAGAACTCCTTGTGGAGTTCTTCCCCTATTGGTCCATTGGGGAGCAAGATTTCTTTCTCCACAGAATAGACTGTGGGGCTGACTTTCCGAGGCTAACCAAAATGTTCAGAGTAAATCACTACCACTTAAAGTGTGAAGTAATCTCATCTGTGCCCACTGGCGGATGTTCGCCTATAACTACCAACTGCAGGCAACACAAGCACTGTGTACACCCCACTCAGCCCAGTATCCTACCACAAGCCCTGTAAATTGCAGGGTAGCAATTTACATGCCCCCATCTTGTTTCATTACAGTGCCCAGTCCCTCGTCTTCTGGACACCCACAATGTACACCGATCCAATGCCTCCATGTTAACTGGCTCCTCCTTCCCCTGTTAACTGGCTTCAGCTCAGTTCAACACTCTCCTTAGCACAAGGCACTGAGACAAGTCTCTAGTAAAACCAAATTGAAATTTATTTAACAAAGCTTGATTAAACATTCCAATAAAAGCAAGTAACAGGGTTTGGAAACAAGGTTACAGGTAAACAAAAAACATAACACGCACTCTATAGTCTATGTTTATTAACAAGTTACTTTCCTGTCTAATAAGGTATTTCTCATCCAAAATTCAGTCCATACAGTGCTTGTCCAATCCAGAGAGCTGGGATCCACTTTTCATGAGACACTCATGCTGCCACAGTATCTCCTCTGTAATGGATCATATCTTATGCTCTTTCTTCTTTTTCTCTTATATAGTCCCAGGCTTTGTCATTTTTCATAATCAGGGTGTTTTATTAACTCCAGCTCAGTCCTGAGGGCCCCCTATTCAGATCCTCTTTTTGGGGTCTTTTGTCTTTGTAAATACTCAGGCCTGCATCTGGTCCAGCCTGTAAACACAGGGCTCGTTGGGCTGAAATATGTTGATTGTTCTCAGTCTAGACTGAGTTAGCTGAGACCCAAGTCCACCTCAGGTCACATGCTTCATTTCCAACAGTTTCAGAACATAATATTCTACATATCTCTTAAAATATTTCCCAAACCAACATTGCGCAATAACCATGACAATCAGCTAGTTCATAGCTTTCGTCACAGACCACAAACAACCTCCTTCAGAGAAACCGTGGGAGGATATACCAGCCTGATGTGTCTGGGCACATCTGTGTCACTGGGGCTCACCGCCAAACCTGGGAGATCCTCAAGGATCCACGTGGGCAGTGGTCATCTGTACAGAGACACTCTGCCTTTGCACTAGCTATGGCATCTGGTGGACCAGTCCAGCTTCCTAGCAGTGTGATTCCATAATCATCACCGGTAACACAACTATAGTCTGTCAATGTTTTTGTTATGAGCCCTCTGCCTGTTGAGGACAATATACAGTATCAGATAAGCCACGTTACTTGCATCTGATTTAACTTTGACTTTTAAGTTCTTACTGCACATGCAGTTTCTTTCTTTTTTTTTTTTTTAAACATTTGAATTCAATCAGTTTGACTAAGTGGCACAAATGAGTCATGATCCAGAGGCAAACACATGTGAGTTGTGCTCTGAGCTTGTTTATTAATAAAGTGCTGTGAGATTCTGCTATGAAATGGGATGTAAAGTGCAAAATTATATAAGTATTAGTTTATATTTCTTCATATTATCCTAGAATAGATGCTAGAGATGGGAAAGATTTATTAAGCCAGTTAAGCCATCCCCTCTGCCAGTTCAGGCTTCTTCCCCTTCATTGCTTTGAAAATCCTGGAAGCCTGTAGAAGATGGAAAAAAGAAGGAGCTCTTAGCCAAGCTGCTTCCAGTAGTGGGTGATCACTGCATCAGAAGAGAAGGAGAAAAACAGAAGTCACTCCCAGGAACAGAAGCCTCAAAAAGGAACCAGAAGCCATCATCTGGACCAAAGCCTCCATCCAGTGAGAAAGGAATGTTCACATCAGCAGTGGACTGGAAGGAAGATAGAGGCATACAAGGAAGAAGGAGATCAAGCAGCAGGAAAGCCATTGAGAGGCAATCGAGGGGGACCAGGCAGCATCTGCAGGGGGAGAGGAGTACCAGGCAGCAGAGTAGGTGAGAAAGGGAGCGAATGATAGAGAAGCATGTGCTTAGGAACAGAACAGATGGGAGGAGGAAATGCAAAGCAAAAGAAGACTATGATTAGGGTTTTCAAAAATGACACAACACTTATTAGAGATAGCTGAAGTACCTAGATGTTTTCCTATTATTACTCTTCCGTGTAAGCAATATTTCTAGTTGCCACAAGGAATTTGTGTCAATACCAACAGGATTGTAACTGGAAGACTGGGTTGGGCAGCAGTCCGTGAGACAAATCCTACTAGGATGTAAAAATGTTTGAGAATCCCCTGCCTTAGATGACTTATAAAATTGTTTTCTGTTTTTAGTGTCTCATTAGAGATGGACAATGTCAAATCATCATGCTGTATCACACATTTAGTGCTCTGTATCCATTAAAAATCACTCACAAAAAAAGTTTATTTTAATGAGACTATTGATCTTGAAAAACTTTCATTTCTCTGAAATGAAAATATATGCCATGTTAAAGAGTCTCCATCATTGTTGGTCAATGTTAGCAGGCACAAAAATTGCTTCATGCAAAGCAACTGGATGTGTGTGCTTTTCAGTGGTCTTGAGGAAACCAGTGCAATTGCTCTTGTATCACACAAGTGCAGCAATTTTTTTTATTTGTTGAAGGTGGTCTGGAATATATTTTAGAATTGTTAAATAACCAATACAGCCAGAGTAAGAGGGACAATTGGCACATTTGTCATGTAAAACTTGACACATGCACTATGGTACCCTCTGTTTCTTTGTGGCATTCAAATGATTCTAAAGTTCTTTGGCCTAGTCTATGCTGCTGGGGGGGGGGGGGGGGAATCGATCTAAGTTATGCAACTTCAGCTACGTGAATAACGTAGCTCAAGTAGACGTACTTAGATCGACTTACCATGGTGTCTTCACTGTGGTGAGTCGACTACTGCCACTTCCCCGTTGACTCTGCCTGCGCCTCTCGCCGAGCTGGAGTACAGGAGTCCACGGGAGAGCACTCGGGGATCGATTTAACGTGTCTAGATTAGACGCGATAAATCGATCCCTGCTTGATCGATCGCTGCCCACCGATCTGGCCGGTAATGAAGACATCCATTTCCAAGTCACTTATAATAAAAATCTGTTATAGCACTAAAAAATATTTAGGGGATCAGAAAAACATTGCAAAAATGATGCAAAGGCAGCTTGAATGAGGGTCTTTACCTTTACATCATGGTGACCACTTTAAACTCTAGATAAGTAGGGTTTAAATACATGCTCAAGATTGGTAAAATAAACATTTGATCGACCTCAAAAGTTACAGTAAGATGGTTTAAACATCCAGCTGATATCAAAGTTTGAGGTTCTATTTCAAATGAGAATTGCAAAGATGCTTTCTGAAGTTAAAAAACAAACTGTGTGCCACTTTTGATTTTCATGTTGCCCATCTATTCATATCTTCCAGTAAGTTAGTAATGGTAAATTTACAAAAATCCTGACCTTTTCAGAGAACTCATGGTATGTTCATAGTTTACGATACCTAGTAACTTTATAAATGTAAACCTACTTACAGATGAGAATTACTTAAACTGAATGCAATGCAAGTACTGCAGAGTGGTCTTACAAATTTGGGCCCTAATGTCAAAAACACATGTATGTTTATAATTACAGTCAGTAATCCCACTGAAGTAAACAACGACTACTGATAAGTGTAAAATCACGCATGTGTGTAACAGGATTAGAGTTTGGGGGCCAAATTCTAGCAGGTTTTATGCATTGGAGCTGCTAGGCAACTCACAGCCAACATGGGAAGAACAGGATGGAAGTTGTCTATGCATATTCTATCTCTCTCTATAACCCATGCAGACAACTTCATAGGATTATAGAAATGTATGGGTTGAAGGGACTTCCAGAGATTATCAAGCCCATTCACTACACCCTGAGGAATGATTAAGTATACATAGACCATCCCTACCAGATGTTTATCTAGCCCATTCACTACACCCTGAGGAATGATTAAGTATACATAGACCATCCCTACCAGATGTTTATCTAACCTGTTCTTAAAGATCACCAATGACAGGGCTTCCATGACTTCCCTGTTTCAGTGCTTAGGGCCAGTGCTTGGACCCTAAATCTCCTTTGGTGCAGACTAAACCCATTACTTCTTATTCTATGCTTGGTGGACATGGAGAACAAATTGATCACCATCCTCTTTAAAACAACCTTTTATGTATTTAAAAACTATTGTCATAACTGCTCCTCCCACCTCTTTAGTCTTCTTTTCTCTAAACTAACATGCTCAATTCTTTCAACCTTTCCTCATAGGTCAGGTTTTCTAAACCTTTGATATCTGTTGCTGTCCTCTGGACAGTCTCCAGTTTGTCCACATCTTTCTTGAAGTGTGGTGCCCAGAACTGGACATAGTACAGTACTCCAGCTGAGGCCTCACCACTGCTGAGCAGAGTATACGTGACACTTACAGAATGACATTTGCCTTTTTTGCAACAGCATCATGTTGTTGACTCATATTCCATTTGTTATCCATCATCCCCATATCCTTTTCTGCAGTACTGCTCCCTTGCCAATTATTTCCAGTTTTGCATTGATTTTTCCTTCCTAATTGTACTACTTTGCACTTGTCTTTATTGAATTTCATCTTATTGATTTCAGACCAATTTCCCAAATTTATCAAGACTATCTTGAATGCTGCTCCTGTCCTCCCAAATGCTTGTAACTCCTCCCAGCTTGATTTCATTTGCAAATTTTATGTATTTTGTCTATTCCATCATCCAAGTCGTTAATGAAAATATTGAATAGTAGTGGACCCAGGCTAGACACCTGCAGTACCCCATTTGCTATTTCCTTCCAGTTTTACAGTGAATTACTGTTGCACCTTCTGCGACAGAAACTGCAGAAAGGCATTCTAAGTCACAGCCTAGGGGCAAATGGTATGGTCACATGTTTATGTGAGATACCTACACAAACAGTCAGTGCAGATTGCTGCTGGCCATAATACTTACAAACATTATCATTACTTTTAAAGCATATAAGTGCAGCAAGTGGGTTTCATTTCTATCCCTACCCTGGTCAGAATCCAGCCCTTAGAATTTTACTCTTCAGTTGTTCCCTGGTAACTCAGAGCAAGAAACAGAGCTCGTACTTCCAACCGCACACATCCAAAAATCATTAGTCAGGCCCCTAAATATCTTCAGATTGGCTTAAAAAATCATGAGATTTTCAAGATCATGCATTTGGCACTCTTTTTGTATGCCTTCCGTTTTTCCAGCCCTTAGGGTTCATATTTTCAAGATTCTTTCCACAACCATGAGGGCTATGAAACTTATTTTCTTTAAAATGAAAACTGAGATTCTCATGTAATCACCTGGCTCCAGAAAGTTGGGCTTTAAGAAAAACACCCCAACACTGTGAGACTTGATTCAATCAAGAGTTGGCAACGCTGCCTTTCTCTTGTCCACAGTCACCCGTGGTGTTTTCTGCAGCGTGGCACGGGTGGTTCTGGGCACTCATGGCATGGTGGTGGTTGGCAGGGAGCAAGGGGTAGACACAGCAGCAGCTAGTAGGGGGCGAGTGAGTGAGGGGCAGTCCTGGCAGTGGTCTGGGGCAAGCGCAGCGAGGTGGCAGGGAGCAATGGGCAAGTGCAGCGGTGGGTTGGCAGGGATGAGGAGGGGCAGTCGGGGCGGTTGGGAGGGGACATGGGGCAGTTACAGAAGTTAGAAGGGGGCGGTTATGGCGGTTGCCAGGGCGGCAGGCGGTCGGCATGGGGGACGGCGGCCCCAGTGGCGCTGCTGGGTGGGCAGGGCGCTGGGGGGGCGGGGTGTGGGTGCTGTAAGGGGCAGGCCCTATGGCTGGCGGAGGCCACACGCCCATTGCCCTGGATCGGCCCCGCACGCAAGGGCCCAGCCTCCACCGAGGCTGCCCGGGCTGCAGGTGGAGCGCGCGCGACGGCTCGTAAACCTGTCAGTACCCTGGGGCCGCTAAGGTTAAAATGAGTCACGTGAACGTCTCTGCCCATTCGCGGAACTCGCCTACTAGGGGGCGGGCCGTGGTATGCAAATGACTCTTTAATAGCGTCACGCCTCTCTCTCGTTCGCTCGGCCCTTCGGGTGGACGGTGGCCCGGAGGAGCGACTCGTTGTATTTTATTCCCCCCCTGGAAGCCGTGGTCGGGAAGGCGAATCGGAAAAGGGAGCTGGGCTAGTGGCGATGTCCGTGAGCGGGGGCTGCACGGCCAGGAGTGCGCAGCCCCAGCGGGCCCGGCGCGGCCTCAGCCTGCCACCTCCTCGGGTAGCGCGGGACAGGGGCCGGGACTGAGCCGCCCTGGGCCCAGCAGGGAGAGCAGCCGCGGAGCCCAGAGGAGACGGGAGCTGCCGCGGGGTCGGGGCCGCCCGAGGATGGGAATCCTCTTCACCAGGATCTGGAGGCTGTTCAACCACCAGGGTGAGGGGCTCGGTCCGGGGCCGCTAGCTCGGCTGGGGGGCGGGGGCTCTCCTGGCCCTGGGGGAGGAAGCGGGGCCCGGTGGAGGCGTCCCGGGGGTCCGCTGTGGCTGTGCCGGGAGCAGTGATCCCGGCAGGCCGGCTCTGTGCTCGGGCTCGCTCCGTTTACGTGTCACGCTCGCCGCCCGCACCCAGGGCAGGTGCTCCGTGGAACCCAGCGCTCCTGCGGCATCAGCGATGCACCGCCCGCAGCGGGAGCGGAGCAGGCTGCGCCGGGCAGACCCGAGTCCAGGTTCCCCGTCGAAGTGCTGAGGCGTGCAGGGCTAAAGAGCGAGCAGGAGGCGCTCTCGTGTCCGAGCTGTGACTCAGAAGCGCTTGTGGGGAGCAGATGGGGTCTCTCCTCATACTGCAGCTGGACTCTGACATCCACAAAGGAGCGAGAAGGGTCAGAAAGCAGCACTGGGTCGCTCCGTTTTTGGCTAAAATACACCACGTTCCTTTTCTGCTCATATTACGTTTGATGGTTATTTTTTCCTAAAAGGCAAGCACCGGCTCAAGAAATAAGCTGTATCATTAACTTCTTTGTATCAAGCGTTCTCTGATTGTATTAGTAAACTTGTTTCTCTGCATCTCTATAGTAGTGACTTTTGCCTTAATGAGTCTACAAAACCTAGTTTAGTTTTTATGTTTAGGAAAAAATGCTCTGTGAAGATCACAGAGTACTTGAAGGCTAAGAGATGAATTATTTAAGTATGAACCAAATACAACTTCTTATGGTGCCACATAACGTTTCCTTCCTTCAGTAGATTAGATTCAGAACAATTCCTGCCATGTTACTCTCATCCAATATTCCCTAGTCCATGGAATAACTAGTCCAATTGCTCGTGAGTTTTAACAGAAAAGTTGGCTAGTAATCTTTACAAATGAACTCCACATATTAAGTTTTATTTGCTGAACATTACTTAATAGTTTGCCTTTAAACACATTAGAAAGGGATGAGACAAGAGTTGGCAGAAGAGAATAAAGGTACAGAAGTGATTTGTAGAAATTAGGCAGAGAAGTGCAGATGGAGAAAACATATACTCAAAACAGCACTCCTTTAATGGCAAATATGACATACTGCTTCATGAAAGTGCTACAGACATGGAGATGTTTCAGGAATTATGAAAAGGGTCCAAATCACAATTTTTACACTGGGTCAAGTAATAAATAAGTAGTGAGCATAACACACATCCTAGTTTGATAAATTTCTTAAATGAGACAGGGTGACACTTATCACAGTACACTGCTCAGATATGCATTCTGTGGTCAGAATAAGGCAAACTGCAAAATACTTCAGAAAACTTTTAGTTAACGTGTTTGCGAGTTTTTCTGCTTCTCTGCTGTATTTAGTGTTTTTTTTCAGGAGAAAAGGAAGTGACTAACCTGCACAAGGGAAAAAATAAAACTGACTAAGCAAACTGCTGTCAAATGCAAAAAGTGAATAAGTTGCTTTAAAAAAATTACTTCTTGTAGTTTAAAATAATCTTAGGTTACTTGTAACCATAATCGATACAAACTCTACAAACCAAAGTAGTTTTTTTTGTTTTGTTTTTTTCCTTTTGAGTTTGAATTTTGCCTTATCAGGTAGTAATGAAAGTTTCTTATGTAATTTTTTTGCATTGTCTAATTTTTTTAACTAGATGTAACAGTTAGAATATCTGAATATCTTGTGTTCCACATTAGTTTTCTGTTAATTAGCAGCCTCTTTCATGGCTAGTGTTTTATTTTTTAACCTTATTCACGGTATTAAGCTATCTGCAATTTGTCTTTCGATTTGTGTGTTTAAAAAAAAAAAGCTAGCTTGACTAAGTAGGGAGCATTAGTGCCACCTGTAGTCATGACTAAGATGTAACTGAGATTCTGAGCAGCATTGGGTGGAGCCAAAAAGGTATCTCATAAATATTTCGCTCATCCCCAAATTTATAAAACTTATTTTTAACATCAATATTATAATTGTAATAATATACATACAATCATACCATACTGCTGAGTATGCTCTGTCGGGTCTTGTTGCTTAATGTGTGTTTTATTAGTGACAGTCAGTAAGTCTTAATAGCTGTCATGAAAACTGCTTATTTTAGAAAGAATATATTTTGTTCCTAATGCCACTTTCTTCTGAAAGATCTCTAATATCACATAAAATGCATGTTAACTTTTCTGTAAGTAGAATTTGTAAGCTCCTTTAAAGTTGCTTTTCGAATGAATTTATACAACTTTATACATACATGCTGAATGGCCCCCATAGTCAGAGCATTATCCATTCAGCACAAAAACTTTTAAACCCCACTTTTTTGTCTTTTAAGGTCTTGCAATATCCAGCTCCACTGCAGGTCTTCTGCTCCAGGTGATTTCCTAGCATCCAGTATGCTGGTGACATCACACCTGAAACAAAAGCGCCTACTTACAGGGGGTCAGGTAATCAGCCATTTTTTTTAAAATATTGTGCAGTTATGCCAAGTTATTCAAACTTGAATTTATACCCTCTGGGCTATAAAACAGCTCTTCAAAACCACACAATATTGATTAAAAGCAAAAAGGCACTTACGTGACCCCCTGTTTTAGAACAATTGCAGCCGTAATGGGAGGAATTACTGCTGTAGTTGAGGTTTGGGTATACTTCAATGGCTTGATTTTTAGCATGTCTGTAGACCATTTGGGCAAAAGAATACCCTTGCTCACATTGATGAGCCCTTACTCACATGTACATTTTCTTTGAAGTGAATAAAACTGAGTAAAGCTGTGTACTTTAGCCCACGGTGAGTAGCTCCCAACAATACCACTTCTTCTTCAATTTACATTTTGGTAAATAGGAAATAAGAGATGCTGAATGAATATAAATACTTGGTTGAGGATGGCATTTGGTTTCAAAATGAATTTGCTTATAAGAGGCTCCAAAAAAATGATCAAGGCCCAATTGTGCTGTGTGCTATACAAATGTATAGTAAGACCGTCCCTGTCTGAAGGACTTAATTTAGTTAAGAGAACACTGAACAACTAGGTGTTACAAAAAATAGAGGGAAGACAGCAAAAGCAGTGATAGTTCATGTTACCATGTGTCTCTATCTATGTATACAACGTGCTTTGATGCGTGCGCTTTTTTTTTTTTTTTTTTTAATTTAAAACAAGCACCAGTGTGAACTCTTTGCTGAAAAGCGCTAAAGTGTTATTAGCTACAATGGTAACTGTGACTTACCATTTAAATTTTTATTTCAGAGCACAAAGTAATCATTGTTGGTCTGGATAATGCAGGAAAAACAACCATCCTTTACCAGTTGTAAGTACATACTATGAATTCGCTGGCAAAAAATATTAATGTATTTTTGAGAAATCCACTCTGCATCTTGCTCTGACTTTTCATTAACCCCCTTTGTTTCCTCACGTCAGTTTAAGAGCAGCACACTGAGCATAGGTGGTGATCGTTTCATACATAAAAATGGCATTGGGAAATCCTGTTGTCTGACTGGTTAGAAAGCAACTGATTCTGGCCCATCAGCAGGGTTTGGAGCTACTTATATTTAATGAACGGTGTCATAAATATCAATGCACCATAACAAGCTATGGCTATTTGCTGGTCAGAATTCAGGATCTTAATGGCATTTATAATATATAGCCACTATTATGTCAGGGACCACCAGTATGCACAAAGTTACTGAGATTCATACATTTTGTGGAAGTGTTGTTACTATCTAGTGCCTAAAAGTCAGCCAGGAATGAGGCCCTGGGGTAAGATCCATGTTAGTAAAAGCTGTTTGTGTTGAAGATTAGAGGTGGTTTGGTCAACCAATCCATGTTACAGGGTTTTTTTTTAATATGGAGTCGTATCTTTTTCACAGTAAGCACTTCAGTATTTTGAAAACTGATTTAGTTGGGGATTGATCTTGCTTTGAGCAGGAGGGTTGGACAAGATGACCTCCTGAGGTCCCTTCCCACCCTGATATTCTATGAAAACTCTTTTGACTCAATCCCCAAAACTGTTCAAGGAGTGTTTAAAGGGCTATTGTCATCTAGGTTACACCATAAGCTTATGTTTTGGATTTTGTTCAAAATAGATGTATTTATAACTCTTTTAATGTTTTGTTTGAAACTCAAAGCCCATGCAGTATTTGCAACCTCAGGCCTGGTCTACACTAACACCCCAATTCGATCTAAGGTACGCAACTTCAGCTACGTGAATAACGTAGCTGAAGTCGACATACCTTAGTTCGAATTTACCGCGGTTCAGACGCGGTCCACACGCGGCAGGCAGGCTCCCCCGTCGACTCCGCGGTACTCCTCTCGCTGAGGTGGAGTACCGCAGTCGACGGCGAGCACTTCCTGGTTCGACTTATCGCGTCCAGACCAGACGCGATAAATCGAACCCGGAAGTTTGATTGCCAGCCGTCGAACTACCGCGGTAGTGTAGACCTGGCCTCAGAGTACATTAGCACAATAAAAGCCAGAAAAATAAAATTCAACCAAAGGTGTCTTGCTCTGTCATTTTCATTATTCCCTTCTACCTCTTGCTCTACTCCTTCTAATCCTCCTGTTCCGACCCTGCCCTTATTTCATCTTCCTTACAAATGTATGTTATGATGAAATCACTTATTACATGCTCATATACCACTGGGCAGTGGGGATTCGTTCCCAGAATACTACTGCTGGATTCTGTTCAAATAATGTTCTAACAGTGTTTCAAGACTCAAATCTCTCTCCGCGCAACTGAAGACTTTGAAGAAATTGGAAAACTTTAGACAGTCTTTTTATTTTTGTCAAGAGCACTGGTCAGTTTATGGAAACAATAGTAATCATAAGCAAGTTCTTGAAAATGCTTCATTTTCCTTGAAAATGTTTTTGTGTGGGCAGTACTGCAATACATTTCATTTACTTTGAATCCCTGCATTGGATATTCATGGATACTGCTAATGTGTTACTTTGGTTGTCTTGGCAACTAAGTCCATCAGTTGATGTACTGAGTCGATTTAAAACAGTATTTTAAAATATCTTGGTTTTTCCTCAAAACATTTTCTTCTTTAACTTGTGGTTTTTGACTTATGGGGGTGGGTTTAGGCAAAGGGAGGAGGAGAACTGATACACTGTATTGGGATGGGGTTGTCTTGGTTTTCTTTTATTATTATTTATTATTATTTTTCAGCAATCCTATAAATCAAGTTGTTTAGCACCATTCTTTTTATTTCAGAGTTGGAGAAGAATAATCATTCTCTCCCAGACTGAGCTACAATGTGCCAAGTTTCATCGTGGTGGGGGAATTGACGTTTTTCTATCCACTCTTAAGCAGTGGAAGCCCTTAAAACAGAGTAAAAAAGAAGTGCTCTCTGAGGGCTTGTCTACACTACCACGCGGGATCAATTTAAGATATGCAACTTCAGCTACGTGAAGTCGGCGTACTTAGATCTACTTACCGTGGTGTCTTCACTGTGGTAAGTTGACAGCTGACGCTCTTCCATCGACTCCACTTGTGCTTCTCGTTCTGGTGGAGTACCGGAGTCGACGGGAGAGCGCTCAGTGGCAGGTAGTGTAGACAGGTCCAGTCCGGCAGGTAGTGTAGACAAGCCCTCAGTTTTATAGTTACTGATTGTGCAGATTTGTTCACTGGAAGTCAAACAGTAAATCATTCATCTGCTGTTTCTTTTCTTCACCCCACCCCTTCTGTTGCGTCAAGGAATGCCTACCACAATTCTGCAGATGAGCCTTCCAGTCTGAGACAACTGTCCATTTTAGTTTTTAAAAAAATGGGCCAATTTTGTGGTCTAGTATGTGTGACCGTGCATCTCCAAATACAGTTGACTTTTGTCAATATTGCGTATGCAGTTTTTGATCAGTCATTCTTTTCCTTTTGTAGTTCTATGAATGAAGTGGTGCATACTTCTCCTACAATAGGCAGCAATGTAGAAGAGATAGTGGTTAATAACACACGTTTTCTAATGTGGGATATTGGAGGGCAAGAATCTCTTCGATCTTCATGGAATACTTATTATACAAACACAGAGGTAAGAGTTTATTCCCTATTGGAAGATATGTTCTTATAAGGAATTAAAATAACCTCTTTATGAATAATCCAAGAGAGAGTTTGGTTAACTAAAGTTTATATCTTACTCCATTTCAAATATTACTGTAGCACTTGTAGACATTCTGGATGCTTGTATTTCAATTTGTATGTCATCTTCTTAGCATGCTGTTCCAGTTCACACCTATATATCCCATAAGCTACATAACAAAACAGTATAATTTAAAAGAACCAGAAACTAACCATCAAAAAAAGTAAGAACTTTTCCATGTAAGGTACCCTTTTTAAAAATGAGAATAATCACATGTGAAAATTCCCCTTATGCTTTTCACAGACAACCTTAATCAGGCACAAAACCCACACTGAACTCTTTCAACATATACATCACCAATATTCATGCATCTTTAACTAAGAAAAGTACATAATTGGTGATATCAGAAACTCTGTGTAGTTAAATTGGAACTTTTGCTGCATTGTCAAGGTTGTCAGTTCCTCCCAACATGTTTTTCCTTCAGTGCTAAATGTTCTGTACTCTGCCCCTGGATCAAATAACGAAGAAACTTAGCTTCTGAAAAATGATTTAATCATCATAAAAACTGTAACTGTTTGGCCATTTTCAAGTGACTCAGATGTGCATGTAACTCTAGATTTCCTGTCTTCCAGCTGCATGCTTTTACTTGACATGGGGGTTGGGGAGGGCATGTGTGTGACCCTAGCACAGGCTACCCACTCTCCCTTTTAAAATAATTGCTAGTCATTTCATTGCAAAATAGCAGGGCAGGTGGGGGAAGGAATTCGGCGAGTTGGTGTGCTGCTCTTCTTGTAAGAGCATATCAATTACAGTCAATGGGAATTGGGTGTCTCTGTGCCATTGAAAATCTACCCCTAAAATTGTAGTTGATTAAGGATGAAATCCTGACCTCATTTGAAGTCAGTGGGACCAGGATTTCACCCTAAATGCTTACAGAAACTTAAGAAACAATTGTTCAGTTAAAATGGGCAAAAGTGAAATCCAAAGCCATGATAACAGAGCAGGCTTCCTGAATTATTGTTTATTTCTATTTAAAGAGGACTTAAATAAAATAATAAATAATTTTGCATGCCAAATTTATTAGTATACAAACTTAAACATAAATTACAAATATTTTAATACTAGAATTATCAACGAACCATTGATTTGTGGACAAAACTGTAATATGCCTATGAGTAAGGCTCTACCAAATTCACAGTCCATTTTGGTCAATTTCACAGTCCTAGGATTTTTAAATAGCAAATTTCATGATTTCAGCTAATTAAATCTGAAATTTCACGGTGTTGTAATTGTAGGAGTCCTGACCCAAAAAGGAATTGTGGGGGGTCGCAAGGTTATTGTACGGGGGTTGTGGTATTGCTACCCTTACTTCTGCGCTTCTGCAGACGGCGGCGCTGCCTTCAGAGCTGGGCACCTGAACAGCAGAGGCTGCTCACCAGGAGCCCAGCTCTGAAGGCAGGGCCGCCACCAGCAGCAGCACAGAAGTATTGTCACCCTTACTTCTCACTGCTGCTTGCAGAGCTGTGCCTTTTGTTAGCAGCCGCAACTCTCCGGCCGCCTAGCTCTGAAGGCAGCAGCTCAGAAGTGAGGATGGCGTGGTATGGTATTGCCACCCTTACTTCTGCGCTGCTGCTGGTGGGGTGCTGCTTTCAGAGCTGGATGCCCAGCCAACAGCCACTGCTCTCCAGCCACACAGCTCTGAAGGCAGCGTAGAATTGAGGGTGGCAATACTGAAACCTCCCTAAAATAACCTTGACCTCCTGCAACTCCCTTTTGGGTCAGGACCCCCAGTTTGAGAAACTCTGGTCTCCCCCTTGAAATCTGTATAGTATAGGGTAAAAGCATGCAAAGACCAGATTTCATGGTCCATGACGTGTTTTTCATGGCCGTGAATTTAGTAGGGCCCTACCTATGAGGGAGGAAGTTAACACTTTGTTATGACCCAGGGTGCACATCTATTAAACTTGTTCAAGAGTATGCACACTATGTATTTGTTTACTGATCATTTTTTACCCTTTAAAGTTTGTCATCGTTGTTGTAGACAGCACAGACAGAGAGAGAATTTCTGTAACTAAAGAAGAACTTTATAAAATGTTAGCACATGAGGTGAGTAGTGTTTTTACATTTTTGGTGAATATTTACAACTGTTTTTCTCACAAATAAATAGCATGTGAATGTATTATTTACCTAACACACTTGGCTATTTGTAAATATATTTACAAAAAACAAGTTTGACTCTTTTTTTTTTTTCTTTTTTCCTCTCGTTTCCCTACTACAACATAACTTTTTTTAAAAAACTTTTTATTAAGGCAAAGTTACAATAAAACATTAACATGCTACATCATACATTGCTTATTCAGGATCAAGTTAATATTAAAAAAATAATATTTTAAAAAGTTTGTGGCACGCCGGTTGGGAAGCCCTCCTCTTCTGAATATGCTAAAAAGGGTGCTGAGATTTCAAAATACCTATCCTCTTTTTAGCCCTTCTCTTGTGTACATACTTGTTATGAAAGTTTTTTCCTTTACAAGGACAGTCCATATTTTACTGTACCACAATTCCATAAGAGAAGTCATATTTTTCCAATAATGTGCAATACTAATTCTTCCTGCTAACAGTAAAAAATAAATTAATTTGTCATTCTGTTTGAAATGTGTATCTTCTGCCAGAGCACTAGGGTTCTCTAGGAAGCTGATATTTTGTCATAGATGAATCTCTTTAATGATGTCCTCCCAAAACTGTCTAATTCAACCACCACATGTGCAAATATGTTACCCTTTCCCTGCAACCTCTCTAACAGAGCATCTCCTTACTAGCAAAGATATGATGGCATCTGACTGCAGTTAAGATCCATCTATATTGTATAACAATTTTTTTTTAACTACACAAAATGAAGATGTATATCCTCTTTCCCATATAGAGACCCACTCTTCCAGATCAATTTCTTTGTTCAAATCTTGCTTTGGACCAACTTCATTAATTCCTGACACCGATGTCCTTTCCCTTAGCTACTTTCATTAATAATCAGGAATTTATCCCTAGGAAATATAAGTGATTATTTGTTGTGGGTAAGAGCTGAGATTACTCAGCTTTAGACAGCTGTTCCTGGGTCCTGACTTGAAATTCTATCAAGAAATATGTAATAATATAAATAGTATAAAGATAGTATAAACTGTGGTTTTCAGTTTTTATAAGTCAGCATTTTATTGTGAAATATGGATACAGGATGGCTTATCTAGACCTTTAACTACATTAGAGGAATTGTCCCAGGAGTAAGCTGGAACAAAAGGTTTAATTTCTGAGATATGTACAAGTTTGACTGAAAAAGATCTTGATAAGAAAACATAACTATTTTAAGAAATCTTTCTGCACAATGTTGTGATCTTAAAAAATTAGTGACTCTCTTCTATACAGTAAAGTAAATTCAAGAAAGTGTAGCTGTCTGTAGTGTATATGACATAATTCTGAATGCCTGACTTGGAAAGCACATAACTATTAGTTGGATGACTAAACCTGCTGTTTGGAGGTAGATAAAGAGCAGGGCGGAGGGTAGCCCAAAGTCCAAGGGCAGCACTTATATGAACCCATCCATGGCTGCTGGGAAGTACCAGGGTGCTGTCCCCAGACCTTGATTAGGGGTTCCATCTTTTTATATCTATGTGTGTATCTCTCTCTCTCTCTCTCTCCAAAAAGAAAGAAAAAAAAAAAAAAAAAAACACGAACGAGAACAGCCAGAACACTGATCTATCACTCCAGAAGCTCTTGGCTGCTGCAAGCAGGTGAGGGTAGAGAAACAGAAAAGGTTTCCATTACTCAGTTCCTTCCCCATTCCCGCCCACCTTTTTTCTTTTTTGAATGGGGTCAGAATTATTGTCCTTGTTGAATAACTCAAGCTTCTTTCTGTGCAACAAATAGCTTAATCTTGTAGTTTTACTTAACAAAACCAAAAGCAAGCTGATACTTAGGCTTGGAGAGGTCTTCTGTGAGCTGACTCAAAAAATAAAGTTGAGTACATCTGATTCTTTCTAAAAATATTGGGAATATTTTGAGTATTGAAACTGAATTAAAAGAATAAAATTGACCAGAAAACATTAAAACAACTTACAAGGCTGTGGGTAAATATTGAAGCCCTAGAAAGATAATTAAATAATTCATATGTGATAATTGACTAAACGAGAACACAGTATCTTTCTCTCTCTCTAGTGAAACCACAGAAGAAAACTTTGATAAAGGAGACGAATGAGACCAATATAGTATTTCTAAATGAAAATACCATAAATGATTCAGATGCCTCTTGCAAACCAGCTTTTTCTTTTTAGATAGCAGAAAATACCCATGTTGGAGGGAAGGGAAGATCGCCAGTATAAATGAGAAATGCTTTACAAGGAGGCTGTTGTAGTTAATATTTTAGTTAGTATATCAATTGTATGACACTGGGTATTTAAGAGACTTGCATTTGTGCCTACCATTAAATTAATTTTGTTTATTTTCCTACCCAAAAAGAAGTTCATGATTAGCACTTAGGGTAATGATTTACAGATGCCAGTCATAATTATAAAGACACTTTTTGTTCTGGTTACATCTAATATCCATTGATGATTTAGTTGACCGGATATAGGACCCAACTTTGTTCTCAGTTATTTGTACTGTACGTTCTTCAGGAGAAGGGAACATGTCCTCTTACTGCCAGTAAAGAACTTGTCTGGGTGGGCTAAAGGAAGGAGCAGAAGGTTTGGCGCAAGAAGTTCCTGAATACTAATCCTGCCACTGAGTCACGTTTGGCCTTAGTCAAGCTGTTTCACTTCTCTTTTCCCTATATGACAAATGGTGGTAATACCCACCAACCTCAGGGGATCATAGCAGATTACATATGAACATTAAAAAAAATACACAAATTCTAGTGATAAGTTTCATCATTCTCAATTTACAGATGGGGAAAGTGAAGTAACTTGCTCGGGGTCACATATAGGTCATAAGTTTCAGGAACATACTGACTTTCTTGAAGTACGGTAGAACCTCAGATATGAACACCTTGGGAATGGAGGTTGTTCATAACTCTGAAATGTTCATAACTGAACAAAACATTATGGTTCTTTCAAATGTTTGCAACTGAATGTTGACTTACTACAGCTTTGAAACTTCACTGTGCAGAAGAAAAATGCTGCTTTTAACCGTCTTAAATTAAATGAAACAACCATGGAAAGTTTCCTTACCTTATCAAAAAAATTTTTTTTAAACTGTCCCTTTATTTTGTTAGTAGTTTACATTTAACACAGTACTGTATTATATTTGCTTTTTTTCCCATCTCTGCTGCCTGATTGTGAACTTCCGGTTCCAAATGAGGGGTGTGGTTGACCGGTCAGTTTGTAACTCTGGTGTTTGTAGCTCTGAGGTTCTACTGTACTGCTACCTGCCTCCTGTGTACAGCTGTTAATGAAATGCAAGGCTTGCTTAAGGGAATACTGTCCATTGGATTTTGTTGTAATTTAATCAACTAAAATATATACTTTCTTATCTAGCACTCGGATAGTAAAAATCCATAAATGCTTAATGTTAGCAGAATAAACAACTCTGTTTAGGAGAGTCTTTTGGGCAGGGCCGGCTCCAGGCACCAGCTTAACAAGCAGGTGCTTGGGGCGGCCAAGGGAGGGGGGTGGCACCTGAGGCAATTTGGGGGCGGCAGTTCCCTCACTCCCTTGAGGAGCAAAGGACCTGCTGCTGAACTGCCGCCGCCGATCGCGGGTTTTTTTTTTTTTTTTTTTTGCTTGGGGTGGCAGAAATGCTGGAGCCGGCCCTGCTTTTGGGCAGACTGAGAGTAGCAACACCAAACATGTTTAGAACCTCTGCTTCCCCTTTCAGTCAGTGTACTCAGTTGCTTTCCAGTAATAGCAGAAGAGGTGAAATGGATCAAAAACCTTTTAGGGCTTAAGAAAGTTCCTAATGCACTGCCTATCTATACTCACATCATTGATAAATGCACAAAGTTTTAAAAAAAAAAAAAAACTAAGAATAAAACAAAATTTTCCTCTAATCTTTCATGTATAGTAGTAACTTTAGTGATTACTTGTAGAATTAATAGATACAAACACTTCAGGTGGAAATGTGACTTGCAAATTGACAATGTCCCTTTAAAAACAGTTATTTTCAGGCCTGAAATTGTACTGTATATGTCATGTTCTATTAAAACTTTAATATTCAAGTTAAAGGCTTTCATTCTCCCCATGGTACCCTCTTGCCTCACACCTCATGGAATTTATAAAAGATGAATGTTTCTTAAAAAGTTGAATCTTCCCAGGCACTACATGTTAGTGACAAAGTGGTCTTTTGTTGTGTGATAAGCTAATAAAGAGTATTAGGCCACGATCCCTCATTGCGTAGCAGATTGGTAGACAACTGCACCTGCATGAAGTACCATTTGAGGCTCTGCAGTGACGCAGCAGTCTGCCCACACACTACAGGATGGCAGCCTTAGTTTTTACTAAGGATATGTAGTTACTTAGCTGGGTATAACTGAGGTTCATTTACCTGTTTTCTCTTGTAAGTGGTTCCAATTTGATGTGTTGAAAATTTTAATTTAATAAATTTAAATTTCTGATTATATTTAAGGTTTTAGGTTTACTAAATGTAAAACTGGCATTAATGTGGAGTAATAAGATGAAATACAGCCACATAAAATGCAGACCTGTGTACAAAGTAATCAGGTGGCACAATATAGGCCAAGCTGAAGATCAGCACTCTGATATTTTTATAACTAAATGTCCACTGTTAGTAGAGAGGGGAGGGGAAAATATTTCATCCAAAAACCTGAATATCGTTATAAGTGATCATGGTATTCTATAGAAATGTTTAAGAGCAAACAAGAGCAGTTCTTCCTTTAACTTTGACCTCCATTTTGTAGTCCACATATGAGATTTCAGTATTTAACTCTGACAGATTAATCTATCATTTATTTGTTTATGACAGATGGTGTGGTTGTGGGTGAAAGCCAGAAGAGAGGTAACTTAGTTCTTTGAGAAGAACTAAATGTAATATTAAGTGCCTATCATATGCAAGGCAAAACTCAGAAGTTTTGCTATTGCATCAGATGTTTACTAACTGGTTTTCATGCAATACTTTTAGGCAAGAATATGACTTCAAAAAGGAAATTGGGGGAGAACATAAGAACGGCCATACCGGGTCAGACCAAAGGTCCATCTAGCCCAGTATCCTGTCTACTGACAGTGGCCAATGCCAGCTGCCCCAGAGGGAGTGTACCAACAGGCAATGATCAAGTGATCTCTCTCCTGCCATCCATCTCCACCCTCTGACAAACAGAGGCTAGGGACACCATTCCTTACCCATCCTGGCTAATAGCCATTAATGGACTTAACCACCATGAATTTATCCAGTTCTCTCTTAAACGCTGTTATAGTCCTAGCCTTCACAACCTCCACAGGTAAGGAGTTCCACGAGTTGACTGTGCGCTGCATGAAGAAGAACTTCCTTGTGTTTGTTTTAAACCTGCTGCCTATTAATTTCATTTGGTGACCCCTAGTTCTTGTATTATGGGAATAAGTAAATAACTTTTCCTTATCCACTTTCTCCACATCACTCATGATTTTATATACCTCTATCATATCCCCCCTTAGTCTCCTGTTTTCCAAGCCGAAGAGTCCTAGCCTCTTTAATCTCTCCTCATATGGGACCCGTTCCAAACCCCTAATCATTTTAGTTGCCCTTTTCTGAACCTTTTCTAGTGCCAATTTTTCTTTTTTTTTTTTTTTTTTTTTTTTAGATGAGGAGACCACATCTGTACGCAGTATTCGAGATGTGGGCTTACCATCGATTTATATAAGGGCAATAATATATTCTCAGTCTTATTCTCTATCCCCTTTTTAATGATCCCTAACATCCTGTTTGCTTTTTTGACCGCCACTGCACACTGCGCGGACATCTTCAGAGAACTATCCACGATGACTCCCAAGATCTTTTTCCTGACTTGTTGTAGCTAAATTAGCCCCCATCATATTGTCTGTATAGTTGGGGTTATTTTTTCCAATGTGCATTACTTTACATTTATCCACATTAAATTTCATTTGCCATTTTGTTGCCCAATCACTTAGTTTTGTGAGATCTTTTTGAAGTTCATCACAGTCTGCTTTGGTCTTAACTATCTTGAGCAGTTTAGTATCATCTGCAAACTTTGCCACCTCACTGTTTACCCCTTTCTCCAGATCATTTAGAAATAAGTTGAATAGGATTGGTCCGAGGACTGACCCTTGGGGAACACCACTAGTTACCCCTCTCCATTCTGAGAATTTACCATTAATTCCTACCCTTTGTTCCCGGTCTTTTAACCAGTTCTCAATCCATGAAAGGACCTTCCCTTTTATCCCATGACAACTTAATTTACGTAAGAGCCTTTGGTGAGTGACCTTGTCAAAGGCTTTCTGGAAATCTAAGTACACTATGTCCACTGGATCCCCCTTATCCACATGTTTGTTGACCCCTTCAAAGAACTCTAATAGATTAGTAAGACACGATTTCCCTTTACAGAAACCATGTTGAGTATTGCTCAACAGTTTGTTTTTCTATGTGTCTGACAATTTTATTCTTAACTATTGTTTCAACTAATTTGCCCAGTACCGACGTTAGACTTACCGGTCTGTAATTGCCGGGATCACCTCTAGAGCCCTTTTTAAATATTGGCGTTAAATTAGCTAACTTCCAGTCATTGGGTACGGAAGCCGATTTAAAGGACAGGTTACAAACCTTAGTTAATAGTTCCGCAACTTCACATTTGAGTTCTTTCAGAACTCTTGGGTGAATGCCATCTGGTCCTGGTGACTTGTTAATGTTAAGTTTATCAATTAATTCCAAAACCTCCTCTAGTGACACTTCAATCTGTGACAGTTCCTCAGATTTATCACCTTTATCATCTTTAAGCGCTCCTTTTGTATCTCGATCATCAAGGGGCCCCACTGGTTGTTTAGCAGGCTTCCTGCGTCTGATATACTTAAAAAACATTTTGTTATTACCTTTGGAGTTTTTGGCTAGCCGTTCTTCAGACTCCTCTTTGGCTTTTCTTATTAAATTCTTGCACTTAATTTGGCAGCGTTTATGCTCCTTTCTATTTGCCTCACTAGGATTTGACTTCCACTTTTTAAAGGAAGTCTTTTTATCTCTCACTGCTTTTTTTACATGGTTGTTAAGCCACGGTGGCTCTTTTTTAGTTCTTTTACTGTGTTTCTTAATTTGGGGTATACATTGAAGTTGGGCCTCTATTATGGTGTCTTTAAAAGCGCCCATGCAGCTTGCAGGGATTTCACTTTAGTCACTGTACTTTTTAACTTCGGTTTAACTAACCCCCTCATTTTTGCATAGTTCCCCCTTTTGAAATTAAATGCCACAGTGTTGGGCTGTTGAGATGTTCTTCCCACCACAGGGATGTTCAGTGCTATTGTATTATGGTCACTATTTCCAAGGGGTCCTGTTATAGTTACCTCTTGGACCAGCTCCTGCGCTCCACTCAGGACTAAATCTAAAGTTGCCTCTCCCCTTGTGGGTTCCCGTACCAGCTGCTCCATGAAGCAGTCATTTAAGGTATCGAGAAATTTTATCTCTGCATTTCGTCCTGAAGTGAAATGTTCCCAGTCAATATGGGGATAATTGAAATCCCCCACTATTATTGGATTCTTAATTTTGATAGCCTCTCTAATTTCCCTTAGCATTTCATCATCACTATCACTGTCCTGGTCAGGTGGTCTATAATAGATCCCTAATGTTATATTCTTATTAGAGCATGAAATTTCTATCCATAGAGATTCTGTGGAACATGTGGATTCACTTAAGATTTTTACTTAAGGGAGGAGGAGTGGGAGAGACGATTTCACTATAAGAAGGAAGAAGTCAGATGTCTCATGACATATGGTAGAATTTATTAATGGGGCCAGTGCTCCTTGCTCCATATTAGCTTGCTATTTGAGTTTAAATGCAGCATCAATGAAACAGTTGTCTTGAGGTTCAGTGGCTGCTTGATCCAAAATGCACTATATCAGTTATATACCATGATGAAATTGCATGCTACAATCGGCAACTTCTGCAGTATCTAGTCTGTTGCATTTAGAATATGTAGTGGTTATATAATGTTTAATTTGTAGTTAAATAACGAAGCTTTAGTATTGCTTGTACAAATTTGAGGGAAATGAGGGAAAACTAGAACTTTAAACAACATCAGCTTCATTGGTTTGTCACAATTATCAGACAATTTTTTTGCTTTAGGAGCATCAATCCAGTAGTGACTGTATGACTTTGTTAACTCAAGGTCTGACATAATTAACATCTGTTTGCAGTGTTGTTGTAGCTGTGTTGGTTCCAGGATATTTGAGAAACAAGGTGGGTGAAGCAATAGCTTTTATTGAGCCAACATTCTGTTGGTGACCGAGACAAGCTTTTAAGCTTACATAGGTCTTACTTCAAGTCTGGAAAAGGTACTCACTGTCTCAGCTAAATACAAGGTGGAACAGATTGTTTAGCATAAGTAGTTAACACTTATCTGTTATGGAAGGGTCTGGTGCTGCTTTGAGTTGTGAGTCTATGGGGGGGCTTGCTTAGGATGATGAAGTTGGAAGGTTGTTTTGAAGTCCAGATGAGGTGATACAGGAAAAATTTCTTTCAGGATGTGGCCCCTATCTGCGTGGGCTGGAGCTTGGGCTCTGAAGCCTCGGGAGTGGTATGGTCTTGAGAGCCCAAGCTCCAGCCTGAACTGCAACTTCAAAATGCTGTCTACCGCTGTTTTTTTTGAGCCCTAGTGTGAACCTTGCTAGTCTGAGTCTGACCCTGGGTGGGAGGCTCACTCCAAAATGCTGTGTAGACATAATCTCTGTGTGTGAAATGCTAGTGCAGATTAATGCACCTTGTCCACGAGCCCTTGAATGAACTGTTGATCCACTGTGGATCCATAATAGATTTTAAAGATGGAAAAAACTCTCTAAACAAAATGACAAATGTTTCCATTGCCAATCAGAAACTGTTAGACTAGCAGTTGCTCTCATATTTTGTAAGTTTCAGTTATACTTAGAAACACAGGCAATATGTTTTCATTCTGGATTTTGAAGCCTTTCAAAATTCTAAAAGCAGAATGTGTGTTGGCACTTAAGTGAAAGATGCATGCACAAATGTTTTCAATATCATAAAGACACTTCCAAATCAGAAACCTAATTTGACTCTGAAAAATCTTGAAATCCTAATAGAAAAATAATTAAACCTCTAAACATTTTTCTGTCTCTTCCTCTGTAGGATTTAAAGAAAGCAGGTTTGCTTATTTTTGCTAACAAACAAGATGTTAAAGAGTGCATGACGATAGCTGAAATATCCCAGTTTCTGAAACTAACTTCAGTTAAAGATCACCAGTGGCATATCCAAGCATGCTGTGCTCTAACTGGCGAGGGGTAAGAATTCTTCTTGGGAATACTTTCTGAATAATTTTGGTACCTGTATCGTGGTATACATAGGCTGTTATTTGACGTACATCCCCTAGCACACCTATGCATTCTGAGACCTGACTCTCAAGGCACATTGAAAATGATATCCTTTTAAACATGAATTCTTCTTGGGCCCTGTATTAAATTCAGCACCATATAGAACATTCAAGGAAAAACAAAGACCTGCCCCAAAGATGTAGTACCACTGGGAAATAACTGTCGTGTACTGTGAAGCGATACTGTTCGTTACGTGTATGGGTTGTTTAGCATCTTAAAAGTTGTAACTCACCTCACTAGTCTTTGTTAAAGCACACAGCAGTGGCAGTTATGTGGCAGGTTACAATGAAACGCAGAATATCCATAAATGTTTATTATTGATAATCTTTTTCATTGGTTTGTGTATGTGTGGTGAAATCGTTTGCCAACATTTACCAATTTAAAAATCTAATCCTTCGAAGCCTAGACACATTGTTAAGGGGTTGTTAGAAGTTTACAATCTTACTTTTACTGTTGTGTAGATTGAAATAAGGTTGCAGGACTTTCACAAGCACATGCTCTCTGAGTTCTGACTAAAGTTACCATGACAGAATATTTATAGGGTTTTTTTATGCAAAAATACATATTTTAATTTTTATTTACAGATTGTGCCAAGGACTTGAATGGATGATGTCAAGACTTAAAATCAGATGATTTTTAATGACCTCTTTGCACCGACATTGCATACAAAAGTGCTGTACCTATGGATACCTTGGTTACCTGTACCTATGGTAACCTGCAAAATTAATGGGTTAGATGTATTTATAATAAACTGATTTCAACTTTATTTTCTACACACATATATTAAGACCACCTCTTTGAAAACGGATGAAGATGAAGGCTCTAGTTTATTTTCCCATTAGTTTACTCTGAAGATAGGTTTAAAAACTGTGGTTGACATTCTTCTCAAGATAAAGCCACTCAGGACTATGTGTGGTGAGTATGAAGTGAGAGGAAGGAATTTTTAACTTTACATTTTATATTCCAATATAACCCTCCTAGTTGAAGGTGTTGGCCTCATTATTCCAGTAAATTAGCAAGCAAATCAGTGGCATAGGTATTGACTTTCCAGTATTTTAAAAACTTGTTCAAATGTGCTACAGATACAAAAATATTTTCCTCTGTGTACTGTACATATTTGTGTATATTTATACCTCAAGTGTAGGTTAACTGAAATCTGTTCCAAGAAAAAGTGAATAACACTGCATCTCAGTGTACTGAGAATAGTACTAATGTTGAGATTGTTGACATGTCACAACTGCTTTTCCTTTGTTCTCTGTACTGCTCTAACCTTCACCAAATAATTGGTGCACCATTTCTTTATAAAGTGAAATCTCTTAAGACTATTGGTTTTTATGCTTGTCATATATATACTCTGCAATTAAGAATGATCACAAAAAGGGATAGTGTGTCTGAATGTGGATTTTATACTTTGTTCAGTATTGGCAACTAACTGCAATTCTTTGCTAAAAGGTAAAGAATCCAAAAAGTTAGCATTCTCATTTTGTTGGATAAGACCATTCCAAAAAATGCCCGTGTTGTGCTCTGCTTTATGCCATCATGTTGAGTATTTATGATAGATTCCTATCTAGGGGGTAAATCTTCACCGTTAATAAAGGGGAAATGTGTCTTAGTTTTCCTTATGCAAAGAAATGACCAAAAAAGTGTGCCATAATGTTCTCACCAGAAATCTTACAGAACAGTCTATTTTGTATTAATATCTTTTCAGAGAAAGAGGATACTGACTGGTGATAATCCAAAATTGCTGAAGTAACTATTTGTATCTGTGTATAAGAGACTGACATGGGGGAGAGGAAAGGATCAGGGCCGGCTCCTGGCACCAACGTCGCAAGCAGGTGCTTGGGGTGGCCAACGGAGAGGGGCGGCACGTCCGGCTCTTCAGCGGCAATTCAGCAGCGGGTCCCTCAGTCCTTCTCGGAGGGAAGGACCTGCCGCCGAAGTGTCGCCGATCACGGCTCGTTTTTGGTTTTTTTTTTTTTTTTTTTTTTTTGGCTGCTTGGGGTGGCAAAAACGCTGGAGCTGGCCCTGGAAAGGATACACTATTCCACTGTAACTGATGCTTGATTCTGCTCCTATAGAAGTCCATGTGAAAACTCAGAATTAAATGATGTATGTAAATGATGCTTCAGTATCATAATGCTGAGGCCCCAACTGAATGGTCATGATTCATAGGGAATATGCGAAGAATTATGGGAATCATGACTATCCTGTCCTTCCTATATTGGTAAATGGGAGGAGTGTGGGGGTCCTAATATAGAAATAGTTGAGAACCACTGGTGTAAAGGATTTTGGATCTTCATGAGAATGACACTTGGGTGGTGTGAAATGTTATTGGTATCATGAAATGTGTGCATAATCATAATCAAAGATTTTCTGTCTTATTCTGTACATGTGTATATTTAAGTAATATTGTAAAACTAGACAAAAAAAAGTTTAAGGACAAGACCATTTTAAACCCGGTTTAATTTTTAAGGCAGTTATGAACTCATCTTTAGATGAGATTGTGAAACACATCCAGTTTCCATTTAATTTAGTTTAGTTTATTTGTGTACTGCATTATATTGATTAAAATGTTGACATAGTATTCATGGGGGACAATAATGAAGACCACTTGAAAAGTGTGTATTTAACAGCTGAGTTGTCCCAAGTATGAAGTATAACTTTCTGATATAGTCATGAAATCTCTTTTGCTAATTGGCTGATGGAGGTTCGGCTATGTCCATTTTTTAAATTCATACATGCATTTATTTACATAAAAAGCATGCACAGAGATCAGTGTTATTAACTAACTGGTGTATTGCATAATGTGTAAATGTTTTAAGGAAAAAATAACAATGCAAAGACTGTTTTTTAGTTTTATCTGCAGGTATTTTCAAGAAACAAAATTTGCATCCTTAGAACACGGAAATGAATAATTTTAGTTTTCCTACTCTAACAAAAAATAAAATGCTGAACTTAACTACATTCATAATGTTCATCTTCAAGTACCGCGACTACTCTTTTTCTAGATTTTTTTCATGCTTGAAGTGCTATATTCTTTTGTCTGAATCGCTGTTCCTTTTAAATTGTAAAGTTTTTTTATAAGATAAAAATTACTCTTATTAACAGAATATGAAATACAAAACCATATTCATGTACAATTTTTTAAAATATTTTGTTGGAATTTGCTGTTCTTACCCTCTTCAAGTTTTTATGGCTTAAAATGTTTGCCTAATAAATAGCATGGCTGAAGGGAATCTATAAATATTTTTCTAAAAGCATGACTTTTATGTCACAAACAGGGTTTGGAGACCTTCTAATGCATGTGAACTATCTTCCCTCTTCCAGGTGACAGGGAAACCATCCATTTCCATTTCTATCTTAATGCGGTAGCCAGATATCCATGTGATTTTATTATTTGTGTTGAAGTAGTGGCAAGAGGTCCCCATCAGGGGTCGATATCTTATTGCATGCACAGGGAACAGCATTCACACTCAATAAATTGTTCCAGGCCCAAAGTGTTTATAATCTAACCAACCATATACAACTTTGGGCTTTGAACAGTAGTGGAGCCTTAACTAAGGGTAAACTAGGTAATCCACCCACTTCTTCCTGCTACCTTTAATGTTGCATATGTGTGGTTTAGGTTTAAACTTACTTTTAAAACTAATGTTGATCCCATTTAAACAGAAAAGAGAAAGCGAGGTTGCCTTTCTCCTCTAGTCAGAACCTGTTACCTGCATGTAACTTTACCAGCATTGTATGTTTGGAGAATTGTTGATTTCTAAACTGGTAATCAAGAGGGGATATGTATGAAACTGATATGAATCTTGTGTTTATTCTTAAGTAAAAGTTATAATCAGCTGATTAATATCTCTTGCTTATGATATTCATTGCACCTTTTAGAATGTGGAATTTTTTTTCAGGGGAAAATGAGATAATCTTGAAGATGTAAGCAGGTAGTATTGTCTAGTAGTTTAGAGTACAGAACCAGGGATAGGAGATTTGGGTTTTAATCCTGGTGACCTTGAGTGATTCATTAATCTTTCTTTTGTCTCCATTCCCGTATCTAAGATGGGGATGGGATAGTTGCCATATCTGCCTCACTGCGGGGGTTGTGAGGCTTCATTAAAGTGTATCAAGTGCTCAGATTTAAGGCACTATACAAAATAGAAATTTTGCACCCAGATATTACAATGATGGCCTTAGCAGAAAAGTATGTAATAAGATTCTGTCTGCCTGAAGGGGTGTTAAGAGAATTTGAGCATTTCTTCCAAATTATTGTAACGTGAACTTTTACACAGAATGTGTAAGCATCTGTATGCAGTTCATGCTTGTTGGGTTTTATCCCACTGCAGACCCCTCTTTGCTCTCCATCTTAATATGTAGCTCCTTGTTATGCATGGAGATATGTTAATTATAAACTTAATTTAGATATGTTAAGGCTTAATTCTGTACATAGAAGAAATTCTCTTTGCCTAATTTCATTAACTTTCTAAAGCCACTCCAATTCTGAACAATTACATTAAATAGTAAGTGACAGAACTTCATTTGTGCTGCTCTTAGTAATGGTCTGCAGTTCCATCTTCTCCCTATTGTTCTTGGCTTTTATACAAATTTCTTTTCTATAAGCTTAACTCCTAGTTGAAACGTAGAGTCCTATACATAACTCCCACTGAGATCAATGCCAACTGAGGGCAGTGTATGGTCTTTGGTATACAGCTTGGGAATGATTTTTTCCCCCCACCCCCCGTTTTCTTATTTTTAAAGTTCATGTATACCTCAAAATGACCTTAATATTCAAAGGTTTGTGTTTGAGTTGTGAATATCCATCCATGGAAAACTGAAAGGTACACTTGATGAATAATTTGTGATATGGTCTAATTGCCACTAGTATCTTGAAAAATAAATAACTGCATGTAGATTAATTATTTAAAAAAAAAAAAAGTTACTAGGAGACTTAGCATGTAGAATTTTGGAGAATAGATCAGCAATACATGCAGACATCTAGCCTCATAATTTTCATTGTGCTGCAGGGAGACATGGTAGCTAAATTCATATGCATTATGCTGAAAAAATATTCCTAATTGTATTTTTCCTTCTTCCATGTACTACCTCTTCTAGTTAGTTTTGTGTATACCAGTGGTCCCCAACCTTTTTGTGGCCAGTAGCACATTCATGTTTTCAGAAGACTATGGCGGGCGCCAACAATTTTTCAAGGCTTATTTTGTATTTGTACATTAAATAATATGAAAAACATCATATTTAATATTACATAATGTATGAATCCATAAGATAAAAAAGGTAATTTTACATGTAAAAGGTATTAATTAAATTATTCGGCAATTACTCTTTCACCTTACCATGTCAATTTGCTCTTTTTTTATCTACCTGTAAGAGAAATTAAGGAGTTTTTACAAAATAAATATCGTAAACATTCGGTCCATTCTGCAGAGGCAGAGCAGTTTTGTTTTGTCTTGTTTTTGGCGGCAGTTCTGGGCAGTGCAGAGAGAAGCCTGAGAGAAGCTGCAAGGACAGAGAACACCAGCGCCCGCAGCCTACACCCCCAGAGAAGCCACAGCCTCATGCCTGCCAGGGACAGAGAACACCGGTGCCCGCAGCCTGCAGCCCTGTAGTTCTCTGACCCCGGCAGTGCTGGGCCGCAGCTTCTCTCCCCTGCTGGGCACTAGGCAGGTGCACATAAATGCCCCGGCGGGCGCCATGGCGCCCGCGGGCGCTGTGTTGGGGACCACTGGTGTATACCATGTTATATACACACATCTAGCTGTGTGAACACAAGTGATGTTGTCCCTTCCTCCTTCCCGGTTTAACCTATACTTGATGGCTAATTGTAACAAAAATGTTAACAATATTCAGAACCTTCTATACCCATACATTCCAAACATTTCAGTTTCCCACAATTATCAGTTGTTGTGTAGATGTAAAGCTTATTTTGTGGGAGGGAGGGTAACTTACTCTCTTAACACATCAGCTCCAGAGTATAGGAAACTGAGTTCCGATAACATTTAAGTATATGACTTAAACCCAGAAAGGAAGGAAATTATGGTAAGAGAAGACTCATGCCCTGCAAGTGTTAAATATAAAAACATTTAAGTGGAATTTTTTTTAATTGGCTACTTTTAAAAAAATGGCAATAACTTTGCTTCTGTCAAACCAATTGTATGTGTGGAAAGCAGTTTTTCAGAGATTCCATTCAAATGAATGTAATACCAAGCCTTTAAATAGTCCATCCTTCAATGTTATAAGTTAAGTATGGTATAGTACTGCATAAAGACAGGATATAATGAAAGAGACTGAAGATAGTCTCTGCATATTGTAACGAGGTATACAATATTGCAAATCATAATATTGTATATAATTATTGAGGTGAGAAAATGCATTTAATGTACAGATCTGAAAAAAATGGTTGTAAAGAAGCAAAAAAAGTTGCAAGAAAAAAGTCATTAGAAAAGAATTGTGTCCTTGCCTTATTGGGGTTTACCAGTTGATTATTGTTATTAATATATCTAGTGTATAGAATGTTCTTATATGCATGCAAATGCTATTTTTTTATTTGAAGAAAGTTTAATAGTGCCATCTAAATGACTCTTGGGTTTTGTTGTGCATTATAAGACAACTTTTTGTGCAGGTACACATGTTTTTTGAGTGTCCTTTATGATTTTAAATTTGAAGATATAATTTGTACTGAATTAACTTGAAAAGGCTGTTTCACTCAATAGACTGTAAATGATTTTTCTAAGCCAGTGGTTCATGCTACTCTTGTTGAAACACTTCCCGAACAAAACACTGATGAAGTAGAGCGGTTGGAAGAGAAGGTGAAGGAGCAGACTATTCTCCTACAAAGGCGTTCACAGAAGGAAAAAGTGGGAGAACCACTGCTTGAACTGTTTATGGTCAATAAATTTTAAGATGCTGTTGTGTATGATGGACTAATAACTATCTGAGCCATTTTAAACTCTAGTATGTTTTTTTAAAAATGCCTTTTAAAAGTGTTTAAACATGCCTTTGGTTGTCTACTACCTAAATTGTCTTCAAAATTCTGTCTAAATTGACAGAAATAATATGTACATGCCTTGTTACAAATTGGAAGTTTGGGGAATACATATATACTTAAACTAATGAACCTTTTTTGCTTTGTGGTAATTTTTAAAAATTGTGGTTAATTCAGTCTCCTTTAGCTAAAATTTTGTTTTCCTTTTTGTATCAAATGCTTCCTAGATAGTTGAAATGATCAAGACAGCCAGTTGGACGGTGGGCAGACTCTGCTATGCCTCATGTATGCCATGTCTGGCTCTCAGAGTAATTATACTAGTTTTGTCCATAAGACATTCTGTGTTCTGCACTCCACCCTGGCTCAGCTGTTTCTGGAATACCTACTTGCATTATTGTTCCCCTAACTCCAAAATGGAGCCAAGTGGGGTTAGCTTGTTGCTTTCTCTACACTTTACCAAAAACGAAGCCACATTTATTTCTTCCATTTAGCCTAATTTCTTCTTTTTAGTACAATTAGGTACTAAGGGCAAAATTCACTCCACCTGCACAAAGCTGGAGTTACCAGTTCTCTATGCAGGTGGAGTGTGGCGAGGCTAGGGGACATGAAATCCAGAAAGGGGTCCGTTGGGTGAATGGCAACTTCTAGCTAGTTGCGTGGGGCCAGGGGATCTGCATAAATGCAAGTAATTGGGCCCCCTTGCCTTCTTCCTGGCCTTTTGTGCCATCTGGTGGAGGGCGGTAGCAGGGTTTAAGGTGGGTAGACTCTATGTACCCTATATGCTATACGTAGAAGTCTGTTTCTTGCTTATACTTCAGTAGAGAAGCTCTGGCTCTGAACCAGTATTTGGGCTTTAAGAACCTGGAGCTGCTCAAAGCACATACAGAGTATAAGAGGGGAGAGCAGATTGGGGAAGGAGGAGAGCGAGAGAGACAGACAGAGAGATGCTCCACCCAACCTTCCTCCCTATGCATCTGTCATGAATCTTTAACTTTCAAGCCTCCGACTTTGGCCTCTATCAGTTTTGTCATCTGATAGTCTATTAGAACATTAAATAATGTAACAGAGACCATATCCCTGGCATACTTCTGATTCTACTGAAAACAAGCTTGCAATAAATATATAAATGTGAAACGTTGCTTTTTCACCCTAAATATTGACCCTCATACAGGTAAATGTACCGATGGCAAAGTGCCTCCATTAGGAACTCCTAAATGGTACAGTGGGTCTGCACTGGTACTCTACATTCCGGGTGAAAATTGCCCTAAATATATATCTGATACTCAAACAAAGGAGTTTGGCATTTTAATATGGATTTGATGTTTGTCTTCTCAGCTTGAAGCAGCAACATTGGAAATTTCCATATCTGTAGTGTAGGAGGTGATGAAAACCTTAATTTTCAATTTCCAATACAAATTATTTTAATGTTGTTCTTTTCAAATAAAGATGTTTTGTTTTTAGATGGTACAGTAATAAGAATTTTAGATCCGTAGGAAATGCATTGGCAAAGTAGTACTACATGAACACTTTCTAACCAAACTGTTAATGGTGATTTGAAAGATATGTACAGCTACAGAAGTTGGTCCAGCTTGTGTGTCGAATATCCTGGGATCAAAATGGTTACAACTACACTTCAGTGGTTAGCTTTGTGCTGTTAAATTATGGTCAGTCAATGGGAGAGATGCTGACTTTTAAAAAGTGATGGACTGGTTTGGAGCTCATTTTCAACAATACTTCAACAAAATAAAAAAAATGAAATGCAAGTGGATCATTGTATGTGTTGTCATTTTACAAATAAGAAAACTGACTTGGTAACCATCATACTCTTTTAGTGTGGAGTTTCTGGTGCTTTGGAAAATATTCAGTTCGGTATAATGTATGGAAAGAACTAAAAATGTTAGTCTCTTTACAGGCTGTGAATTGCTTTTGGTTTTCTGAAGGTTTCATAAATACTGTATCATGCATATGATCAACTATTAATTGATGTGTGAATCACATAATAGTAAAAGTTGCTGATGTTGAAAGTGGATACAATATAACAGTATGTTATATCAAAGTTTAGCTGACCGACTGTGAGGGTCACTTTTTTGCATCAAGTTGTACAAAGTACTGTAGAACTTATACAAGAGGAAATCTGAAGGGATTTTTGGAGACTTTAAAAGATTCCAGGTTTTGTTTAACTGATCATGACAAACCTTTACAAAAAACCTAATTATTTTTTCTTTTGTGGTATATTTTTGAGTGTCTACTAAGTCTTAAGTGTTTTTTGTCATTTCTAAAGTCTTAAAGCTTCTTTAACTTTGAATTTTGTTTCATTCATAGCAGGTTTTGCATAGGTATACTATGTATGCATATGAAATAGACATTAACCCATAACTATTTTGCTACTTTGGTAAACATGTCAATAAATTGTCACTTTAATGCTTATATCCTACCTCCTGTACCCATTTCATGTATATCACACATTTTTAATATTCATTTGTACAGTTCAAATGTACTGCATATAACTATTCAGTTATGATTTTCCCCCCCACTATCATCTTTGTACAGCTTTGTTACAGCAATTCAAATCCAGTATGTATAACACTATTGAATTCAGAATGTACCAGCAGATGGGTTGCCTTTAAATATGGCTAGTGGTTTTTATTGTGTTATTAATTAGGTAGTATTTACTGCAGAAGAAAAAATTTCAAGCTCCCAGAAGCACTACAGGGTTTCTGGGATAAGTCAGGCCACTTGGAGACCATCAGCTAGCCTCGGTTTAGGTAAAGCACAAGGTCTTGAGCTGCTGTTGGAATTGTAGTCAAACGGGGCTGAGGCTTAGAATCTTTCCTTTCACTCTGATCTATTGCTCCCTAATCTCTCGTAGGAGTGAAGTTTTTCTCCCCTTCCAACATGTCTATGAGGAAGCAATGGCAGTTGTGCATATTGGGGCATTTGGAAGGGGATAGAGAATTTTTGACTGAAGAGCAGCATGCAACTTTCCTTAAGAATGCATCCCCCTTCCTACAGGATCTGTTTGGATCTCAGAGGTGTGGCATACATACATGTCATTCTCTTCACCTGCTTACCCCCTTCATGACAGTTTTGGGAAGAGTAGAACTTCTGCAGTAAGTGCTGCCTCTCATATTGAGATAACTTCCTATTGCTTTGATTCTGCCTCTCTCTAGCATCTGGTAGAACTATTGATTTCAATGCAAACACCTGAAGAACAAGGTACAACTCATGAGTTAAGTGGAAGGAGTGTCTTCCTACCTTTATCCAAGGGGCAGACAGCTACGGGTAGCACATGATCTCAAAATAAACGTTTTAACAATTAGATCAAAACTGATCTCTTTTTTTTGTGAGTTCAGTGAAGGGTCCCATCCTCTAAAATAGGCACTCCTCCTAGCTGTTTGTTTTGGTTTTGTTTAGGATGGCAGTTAGCTTTTATTAATCCAAAGGGCTGTTTTGGTACTGCATTGAGCCAGACTTTCTCTGAGATAGTAGCTATTTACATAAACTTCAGACTTGCAGACTCATTAAGTACAGTCTGTTTTATTTTTGCAAATACACAGAGCCCCATATCCCCTGATTAAAAGAAGTACTTATGCCTAGAGGAATAGGGCTGCTGGCTTACAAGTACTGTCTCTTTACTGGTTTCAGAATGGTAGCCGTGTTAGTCTGTATCAGCAAAAAGAATGAGTAGTACTTGTGGCACCTTAGAGACTAAACCTTGTGCTCAAATAAATTTGTTAGTCTCTAAGGTGCCACAAGTACTCCTCGTTCTTTTTGTCTCTCTATTGTATATTTGAAAGTTTTTGTACGAGGCTGGCAAAATGCAAAACTTCAGTGTTCTTTGTAGTAAAATAAAGTTTACTTGAACATGTGAGTTAAACTTCTTTTAAAGGGTAAGTTAAATAAGGCACTGAAGTAGTCCCCTCACTGTTAGAATGTGATTTGATGTGAGAGTGTGACAAGATTAAACCTCACACTGGCACTAAAAGGTAAGCTGGTGCAGGAGAGCTCAATTAAGGTACTTGGTTGCAGCTGGTGGGTTAGCTAGGCTCAACTCTAGATAAAGCCCAGTTGGGGAAAGAAGCCCAGATGAAGAGGGGACTGTAGAGAGAGAGAAAGGAAGAACTCTGCCATCCCTCTGGTCACTAGAGAGTATCAGGAAGGCCCTGAGAGAAGCAGATGTCAAGTAAGCCCAGGGAGGGGCTGTAAGAAAGTGTCTGAAGAAAGGCCAAGGTAGGGAGAAATCCTGGGAGGCAGCGAGGAGTCTATTGGAGCAGACTTCAGCTGCTCACTGAATAGGTTCTGGACTAGAGGGATAGCTCAGTGGTTTGAGTAGGGTTACCATATGTCCAGTTTTCCCCAGACACGGCCGGCTTTTTGGTGCTCAAATCCCCATCCAGGGGGAATTGCCAAAAAGCCGAACATGTCTGGGAAAATACTTCCTCCCCCAGTCCCCTGCTTACCTTGGCTCTGGCAGGCTGCGAGCTGCAGGCAGATTCCCCTGTGGCAGTGGCTGCTGCTGCTCCCCCCAGACACCTCAGCTCTGTAGCTGAAGAGCCAAGTTGCCCCAGCGGCTTCATGGTTTGCTGGGCAGCCCCCAGATCTCCAGACCCTGCTCCCCCGGGCTCTGAGCAGGGGGTTGGACTAGATAACCTTCTGAGGGCCCTTCCAACCCTGATATTCTATGAATGTGACAATTATTTTCTGTTTTCTCTGAATAGAAGAACCCATTTGTTCCATTGTTGGCGTATATGCTTATCTGCTTTTGGCCACAGATTTCATAATGTAGTTTTTTCTCCACCTCATTTGGTTGTGATGTTTTTTTTTTAAAGTTAATTTCCTTATCAGTCTGTTTAAATACATGGGAAAACTCAAAATTAAACAGTATATATTGTAAGTATTTCATCTAAGTTATATGAAAATATGCTCCATTACTGTGAACTTCCCAGGTTCTACAGGGCTGTGCTTTTAAGAGGCACAGCACACAACTTGCAGGCATGGGGGTGGTTAAGATGGCTTTAGGCCACCTTTGATCCCTGGAGGCCTGCTTAAGGCCTCTTGTACAGTGGGCTAAATGCATGCTATGGGGGTGTGATTTCTGAACTACACTAATGTGTTGTGCACTTTAATGTGGTGGTGCTTGAAACGGTACCCTGCTAAGCACAAAAAGTTCCCTAATGTGCTTTATCAGCATTGTCTACACAGACCAATTAATGTGCAGTGTGTTGGTGTGCTTTAGAAATCACACCCCTGTAGAGCACGTTACCCCACCATGTGGACAGGCCCTGAGTTGTTACAGCCTCCTTTGGCTGTATTAGGCACCTCAGTATTCTGCAATATCTTCACAGTGCTGTGGCCCTGTCCTCGACACACACCCTTTCAGCCTCACTTGTGGTGTGGCCCCTAGCCCAGGGCTTGTGAGAGAGTCCTTGGAGGACAGACACAGCTGCCTCCTGTGCTGGGGGATTCCTGTGCCATATAAGGCTTTTAGAACTCTTTAACCTGGCATAAAGAGTCCAGGGTGGGGATTTTACCCATAAAATTTACTTTCCCACTGGTTTATATTGTATTTACATGACTCTGCTGTTTTAGAAGAGTTACTTGTTATAAGCCCTCAATGCTGATGAAATTCAGTGTTGACAAGCACAAGGTAATGAACATTACAAGTAACAATCTGAACTAGTCATACACATTAGTTAAGTTAGAACCCAACAACCCTCAGGAAAAACACCTGTGTATTACTGTAGATACTCATCAAAATCCACTGTTCATAGCAATGGTCCAAAAAAACAACCAAACCCCAAATAAAATGTTAAGATGCAGAAAGAATGGGAAAGTAGAGTGGAAATATATTTACCATCTCTTAAATCAATACTATTCCCTCAACTCTGCCTCTGAATTTGGCAACCCCCATTTTAAAAAGAAAAAGTAAAAATACAAGATGGTTGATAAAAATGATTAGTGGCCTGGAAAGACTTCTACACTGAGAGAGAAGAGTTGTAAAATTAGGGCTGTTTAATTTAGAGAGTAGGTAAATAAGAAGGGACATGATAGAAGATAACAAATGGTATAAAAAAGTAAACTATGTGAAAGGTACAGCAACTGCCTGAAGGTAGCAGCTTTAAAATTGATCAAAAGGAATCCACTCTTGTGCAGTGTATTAACCCTTTGGAGTTATAGCCACATAATATCATTGAGGCAAACAGCTTAGACTTCAGCTAGGATTAAATATATGGATAACATCAATAGCTACAATAGAGAGAACTTTTAAAGAGCCCTCATGCTTCAGTGCATAAACAAACCACTAATTGATAGGGCCAGGAAGAAAATTCCTGCAGGGGCAGATTATGCTATAGTTGTCTAATATGGGATTGAGGTACCTTGCTCAGATGCATAAAGTACTTGCTACTGTTTGAGATAGGAAACTGAAACTAGTAGTCTGAAATTTGATATGGTATAGCAATTCCTAAGTTATTAGCTAAAGTAGTGTTTCTTAGCCAATGGATTGCAACACCTGGGACATGTGTGTGTTATGAAAGGCAATCAAGGAGGCCACCAGGCACTAAACATTTTATTATCTAAAGCAAAGAAAATATCACTCCCCAATTCCCCCCACACCCTTTACCCATCAAGGTCAAGGATTCTCTATCAACTTCTGAAACAAATACATTATAGGCTTATAATTTTTATCACTGAGACACTAACTCTTATAGTAAACATAAGCTGGGATCATGAAAATTTTGACTTTGAATAAGGGGTCACCAACCTGCAAAGGTTGAGAAATGCTGAACTACAGCATAGATGATAAAATCCATAAATCATTTTTGGTTTTAAAAAAATGAAGGCATTTTATAACAGTGCAGTAAAGGTGTTCGATAAGAGGACAGAGCCAGGAAGTGAATTTTTTGAACAAATGTTTTTTTAATTATCTAAAATATCAAAGCTGCAACTAGTTACAACTTGATACTTTCATTTTTATTAAAATCTTTCCATAGGGATGGGCTTCCTTATGAATTTTGATGCAAACTCTTGGGCATAACTATATGTAATCTGATGAAAAGAGAGGAGATGTGGATGCATAATCAAATCATATCCATCTGTGCAGGAGTTATTTTGCTAAATCTTGCTGTTCTCAAAAGCAAACGGAGGAACTCCTGAGCTCCAAGCAGTTACCGTGTTCAAAGTAGATGCAGTGAGAGTTCCCCCTCCAGTTCCAAAGGTGAAAGGGAGTTTTGGCAAATGCTGCTCCACCAAGCCTGGGAGAGGAGGCAGGTGGTCTCCCTTATGTTTTATCAGAGAAAGGGCAGCTGGGCTCCCCTTGCTTAAAAGCAAGCTGCTCATTAGTCTTTTGTGAGATCTCTGCCTAATGGTATGTCTACACGTAAACTGCAACAGTGGCATTGCTGCAGCTGCACCACTGTAGCACTTCAGTGAAGACACTACCTCACAGAGAGGCGGTAGGTAGGTCATCGGGAGAATTCTCCTGTCAACCTAGCATTGTCTACATTAGGAGTTAGGTTGGTTTAACTGTATTTCTCAGGGGTGTGGATTCACTCTCCTGAGTGATGTAGTTATAGCAACCTAATTTCCTAGGGTAGACCTGGCCTTAGTGTCCACATCTGTAAAAGTATGATACCACCTCACAGGTGTACCATGAGTTAATTAAAAGAAACTCAATTTGAACTTTCTGAAACTGACTAATCTAAATGTCCCAGTTCTCCCAAAGTAAATCCTGCCTTTTTAAATTCCTTTAAAAAAAAATACAGGTTTTTGTGCATCATATTGATGTTTATAAGGATCTTAGTAGCAACAAACATGCTTGTGCTAATGTCTCCTCCCTGGTACTCCGCTGCCTCTTCAGCTTCAAATTTGCTGCTGCTGCTGTTACCAGTAAGCACCTACTAGTAGGGTCTGGGGAAGAGCTTGTGTGTGCACTCCTATCCTTTCCATTCAGGTGCTTATACTGTACCTCTTGCCATGGAATCTGAGCATAAGACTAAAGGTATGCTGCTAGTGCAAGTGGCCAATGTGGTTTTAAAAAACAACAACAACCCAACCTCCGGAGATTGGCTGTGTGAAAATGTTTTGTAAGTTTTCATTTATAATAAACTTAGGGCTCACTTTAGAAGTACCAAATCGATACAGAAGGAAACTCTCAAGTTGAAGACCTTCTAATATATGTGAAATATGAAGATGGTGTGGATAGCTCTAGGGATCTGGGGCAAAAAATCAGTACTTGGTCTGGCTAGTGAAGGCAGGGGGCTGGACTTGATGACCTTTTGGGGTCCCTTCCAGTTCTATGAGATAGGTATATCTCCATAACTATTAATGTTCTGATATGTAAATTTAAGCTGTTTATGAGGACTATTTTTAAACTTTTTGGCAGGGTTAAACAAAATCCAATTGTGGATGGTGAATCATAATGCAAATAGCTCTGTAAACATCCCATGAGAAGAACCTACTGTCTGCTGATAAAGTGTTGTAGTTACCAAACACCACTTAAACAAATGATGTGAACTACTTTTTTAAAGGTGAACCGTAAAGGGGAAAAAATGGATATGAGCCCTCTTCTGCTACTTCATGATGTATAAAGGAGGTCTGAAAAGTTCTTAATGGTTTTTTTTTATGCATTTTAGGAATATCAATTCTTATTGTCTCCATTTTTGTTGGAGGAATCATTGGATGATTCAGAAATGTAGATTGGTAACTTTCTTAGCCCATAATTGAAATGAGATGGTATACTGCCTCCTTAACACACAGCATTTTTCCACAATTATGTTAGCTAAAAGAGAGTTTTGAACAGTCTAACTAAAACTGAAAAAGGAAGTTAAATCTACTGTCTCAAATCATCCATCGTCTTTCAGAGTAGACAATAGCTGTATTACTAATGTAAAATAACCAGCAGGGGGAGAGGTAGAAGGAGGAATTAATGCAAATTTGCCAGGCCCATCTTTTACACATAAGAAAAAAGCACAACCTGCTTGTTTTTTCTTCACAGTTCCCTTTTAAATATACTGCCCTAGCTTTCTTCTGTCATGTAAGCTCAGAATAGAAGTTTTGATAGGTGAGGTAGTGGACTGAAGACAATTTTGTGTGGATACAAGTTCCATTTAGACATTATTTGGAATAGAATTTCAGCATTTCATTATGCATTAATGAAAATGTTCAATATAAAAACTTTTAACATTTCTCAATCCTATTGTTTTGTGTAACATAACTGGAAAAATGAGCCATAAGGGTTTATTTATAACCGCACCAATAGCTATGACTTTATGTTATCCTACATGATGTGGTGGCTTTTCAATGTTATGTGGTTAATGAAAAAAATTAAACCATGTTAAAATGACCTGCAACTTACTATTACCATTTTGTAAGGAGGACTGGTGTTGGGAATACTGTTTCATACATTATAGCACTCCAAATATGATGTGTTACTTTCAAAGGGGATTTTTCCTCCATGTAACAGAAAATAAGTGATTTTACAAATACCCTAGCGCAGGATTTTTCATGTAATTATGAGACTCCAGCTTCTGGAAGAAATTCTACAGCCTGGGGCGGGAGGAAGGGTCTGGCTGAATGGTTGTGGTGCTCCTTTCCGGCCTTGGAATTTGTGAATCCCTCTCTTCATTCCCTTCGTTCGTAGGATATGTGGAGAACAGGATTGCCTGCATTGCCCTCAACATGTTCATAGCACTTGCAGCTCTGCATTAAGATAATGTCTGTAATCAAATCAAAAGCTTCAGGGCTTCAGCCAGTCACCTGTAGGAGCTGTTTTCCTTGGTGCACAATTGGCTAGGTGTATTCTGTTTGTCACCTTCTTCTGATGCTTCAGAGATTGGCCACAGCTGGAGATGGGTCACTAAATGGGGTGGACCAGTGCTCTGGGGTAGTACAGAGAATCCTCTTTCAAGATGTTTGGCTGGTATGTCTTGCTTCCATGCTCAGGAGTCATATGGCTCACCAGACTGGGGGTCATAACGGAATTTTCCTCAAATCGGATTGGCACCTTCTGCAGTATAAGGTGTGGGTCACCTGTTATCATCTGGGCATGTCTCACCTAATCAGTTCCCTGCCACTGCAGAGGCATCAGGCATGGGTGGCATCTCAGTCTCTTCTGTTGTGTGCCACAGGCAGAGAACAGTTTAGTCTCCTGAGGACTGAAATGCTTTAGTCTTAACTCAAGTTATTGAGTTCAATATAAAGATATTGGGTGTAATTTAATGGCCTGTGCTATACAGGAGGTCAGACTAGATCTGCTGATTCCTTCTGGCCTTAAACTATGAATCTGCAAGATAGCTACTACTGTAGCAAAAAGAACAACTTTTAAAAGAAGTGTAAGTGCTGTCACAATAGTGTCATAGTGGGGCACACTGATTTCAGGTATTACTCATGATTGCTGTGCAGATCCACATATCTTCTTTCATCTTCCCATAAGGAGAGTATGGTGTATGTTGATGATGGAAATCCACATGATAACTTGCATTTATATTGCTCCTTTTACTGTCTCACCTGCACCCTGCCCACTAATCCATCGCACGTGAGAGCTATTGACAGCATTCCAAAGCCCTGAGTAGCTTCAGACAGCTGCCTTTAGTTTTCTCCAGAATGATTTCACAAAAATGTCCCCAGGTGTGTCTCCTGTCCCTGTTCCCCCATTAAAATTGCATTGGTCTGAGGACACGATGAGCAATATTCAGACCAGGACCAGAGGACATAGGTTCTAATATCTACTCTTTTGTATAAAAGGTGGGGACGGTTAAAACAATCAGTGGACAGAAATCCACTTGGGAAGAGTAATAAACTCAAATCCTGAAATTCTGGCCCCATTGAAGTCAATGGGAGTTTCCTCATGGAGTTTAATGAGGCCAGGATGTCACCCAAAATTACTTCTCTATGGGTAAGGCCCTACTTAATTTGCGATATTGCAGAAATTGTAGATTCCTCAATATTAGGCTTCCACTGCAATTTTTATTTTAATTAGCTTACTTTGTACAGCTCACGATTTGGGGATTTGCAACACAATCTTTTTCTCATTAGTACAGTAGAACCCCATTTATCAGAGCTGATAGCAGCTGGGGCTCGGGCTGTCAGCCCCACGCATTAATGACAGTAATATAGGTGCAGCAAAATGTCTGGTTATCAAAAATTTACCAGGCACAACGTAATACTTGAGTGTTTATATTGTTTCAGCAAAATTTTCTTACATAGGTCTTCTGTGGCTTTTCCAAATTACTGCCATTAATAAAGATCCATTATTACTTTTCCATGATTTTCCATGTCTTGTCAGCAATTCAGCTACAATTATGTGACAAATCATCCCACAATTCAAGTAGGGCCTTATCTATGGGATAATTAATGACTTGCACCTCTTAGTCTCACCAGGGATGAGCCATCCTTGTATCAAGTAGGGAGACATATCTTATAGATTTTGTGGTCTCTATGGTTTTGAGTTAGAAAATCATTTTGTAATAGTGCATAACAGTAGAGGACTAGGAACACCAGAAGGTGAGTGCTGTTATGAATTTGTTTGCTATTGTATAGGTATAACATGACAGATTCATGGGAAGGAGCTGGAGAGATTATCTAATCCATTCCCCCCCCCCCCCCGCCATGCTGAGGAATGACCAGACTGTTTGCCCAGTCTTCTGGGACCTGACCCTTCCTCCATGAGTTCTCAAATATCATCACAAATGGTTTCAAGATTGCGTTAGCTAGTTCCTTAAGTACCCCACTGTAAATTTTCATCAGTCCCTGCTGACTTTAATGCATCTGGAATAAAAATGGTTATTTATACCATTGGAAAACTGGGGTTTCGCTTCTCATCACCTGTCCCAGCCCCTGTAACAGGAAATAGACGAGCTTTGGCAAACCATGAGAGATCAGACTTTGAAATTGCAACATTAATTTTACATATAAGCTTTTTTTAGACATTTCATAAGATTCCAATTGTTCCACTTATATCTGGATTCAATGAAACTAAGAGTGCCTAGCTTTACAGGAGGAGGGATAGGGGAAAAGTACAAATGTCCCTTTAAAATGTTTTAAAATAAAATAAAAATCAAAGTATGCAATGTAGTATAAAGTGTTATTAGCTTTGCCTGCATAACTCATGTAGCTTTCCACCCTTCAGGAATGTGACAGTCTCAATTCATGCCTATAAAACCTTAATACCACACTGCCAACATCACACGTGTGTGTGTGTGTGTGTGTGTGTGTAGTAGGAGAGAAAGGTGTATGGGGATGTGCTCCATTTGTATGCTGTGTTAATAGATTATGATGCTTCTAGACTATCATGAAGGCTTTCCTAAGCAGGCTGACATCCTTGTTAATTTCTGTGCGGGGAGGGGTAGCACTTATTTCCCCCCCCCTCTTTTTTTTTTTAATACTTCAAACTTAAAATAGGGTTTTTCATGCATATATCTTGAACTCCTTTAAAGTGAAAGGTAAATACCATTCCCCAGGCTCTCCTTAGAACAATGGAGCCCAACTTTCTTAGGTAACTGTCCCAGTTCAGCAGACTTAGACCTTGCCTAGGCCTACATCTTGTCCTGCTCTAAACCCCAGCACACACTCAGAGTAGCTACACTCCAGTGTGAGTTAAAGTGTGAACAGTTGAAGAGGCAGCTCTGGTGAACTGGGGACTAGCAGAGTTTATCATTGTTGGGAGGATAAACCTCTGGTACCAGTTAAAAGGACCTGGAGTGAAATCCTGGTGCCACTGAAGTCGATGGGAATTACTGGGCCACTGATGTTAACGGGGGCAGGATCTTGTTCCACGACAAGCCATGTTGATACATGTGTCAGTAGTTAGAAACCCTGTTGCATTATCGTATGATGCCGGTCTTGTTTGTTTGGGTTTTTTTGTTTTGTTTGTTTTTAAAATGCTAAAATTCTCCTAAGTGTCTGAGTTGTCCTTCTGAATCTGCTCTCCTGTGATGTTTTGGTGTTAGGAAAAAAGATTGCAATTAGAGAGCAACAACAAGGTGGAGTTTAAATTGGAATCACTTCATCTAAAGCAACTGTGTCTTCAGTATCTTGATTTCTTATGATAAGCTGTTACAAAAATGTTACTTTGGGGGTGCATCTTACAGCAAAATCCTCTGCTTTGGTCCAAGGCTGACTAAATGGGCTTGACAGTAGGGACACAATCCTCCCCAAAGCTATCGAGTGGCAGCAGTGCTGCTCCATGGCTACTACTGCCTCTGAAGGCTCCAGTAGTTCATCTTGCAGCCATCACATCCCCCTGTTGGAGTGACCAAAAGAACCACTGCTTTTGTCTCTCAAAACCATCTGCATGCTATGTCGGAGGGAGCTCATATAAAGCCCTGCTCCACAGTCCATATGTGGTATGGATCCTGATCCTGTCATGTAGATTAACTATGATTGGTCTGCTGCTGGTTGGGCCATAGTGAAATAATTATTTTCACCCCCAAACACTTCCACTGGACATATCACCAGAACTGAACTTTGCACATTGTTAGGATTTTCATTCTGTTGCCTTGTATCCATAGTCTCTGAGCAGCTTCCACTGTTTCATCTTTTTCTGTTACCCAGCAGAGAATGGAAAAAGGGGATCAGTTCAAAAGAAAAATGCATATTTTAGTTGTACCATCTGCATGGGCAGGAGGAGCAGCATCATACAGATTGAGAAATAAAGCAAAGCGTGGCATATATAAATTTTTTTTCTGCACTTACGTTACTAAGCCTTGTTCAGCCAAATGCTATTGTTTCCTTGGTAACTTCAAAGGGGGAAAAAATCAGCGACACACTAAATAGGCAAAATAGTGAATTCACTGTCTGTGGTATATCAAATTGTATCAAATTCAACCTTACTGGGCGTAGGTCTATAGATGTCACTCCCATTGCAGTTACATCAGGGCTGAGTCTGGCCAAAAATGCAGGGGGGGGGGTTGTTGTGCTATATATTATGCATTATTATGTGTTTCTGGTGGTTGATGCTGTGCAAATATAAAGACTTTTCTACATGGAGCAGCAATGCACACTAGAAGGGTATGATTTCTAAAGTGCACCACCGGTTTGCATGCTAACGGCCTGTGTAGTCACGGCTGGCATGAAGTAAAAGTTCTCTAGTGCACGTTAATGTAGTACTGTTTGGTGTGTGTTAAAAATTAAACCCTTCTAGTGAGCATTGCTGTTCCATGTGGGAAAGCCCTTAGTCCCCTGTCACAAACAACTTGCAATCTAGAACAGACCGATAAACAAAAAGGGTAGCACAAAGGGGTATGAAATACCATTAGTGGGGTCAGGAAGGTGAATGGCTATGTCTCAGTAAATAATTTCCTCCCTCCCACCTGCTTTTATTAAATAATATAATAGCTCTAAAAGCCCTTCACCCTTGTTATTAGAAGTGCCATACAGAGTTGGATTAAGGTGTAGGCGGCATAGACCCATAACTAAGGTCCCAGTTCCTGGAATCACATGGATACATCAGTGTCTTCTCAGTTTCATTATTTTTTTTTTTTTTTAATGAATGTCTGCAGCCCTCATGGCTGTGAGGAAAAGCTTGCAAACCTGACCCAATTGTAACCTGTGCAGTGATGAGTGAGTTGGCAAAAACACACCTTTCAAAGTTATTGCTGCAGGGAATTGCCCCATGCATCTTAGTGGTGCTGTTGGTCACTGCACAGTCTGCTGTGCCTGAGAGCCCTGCTGCATGTGGCAGGAAGAGAGGAATCAGTGGGCCCAGCCCACCAACTCAAGCAGGTATGTCCCCAGATGCTAAAGTAAACCCTAGGAGGGGGACCTGCTGCCACTCCCAGAAGGGAGAAGAGGGCCTCCATCCTGCTGGCCCTGCCTCTCCGGGTGGGATTGGTAGCTGGAGCCTTGGGGGAGCAGAGGCAAGGCATGGCATGGATTGTCTAGGGTCTCTGGAATGCCTTAATCCAGGGGTTGGCAACTTTTCAGAAGTGGTGTGCCGAGTCTTCATTTATTCCCTCTAATTTAAGGTTTCGCGTGCCAGTAATATATTTTAACCTTTTTAGAAGGTCTCTATAATATATAACTAAACTATTGTTGTATGTAAAATAAATAAGGTTTCAAAATGTTTAAGAAGCTTCATTTAAAATTAAATTAAAATGCAGAGCCCCCGCGGACCGGTGGCCAGGACCCGGGCAGTATGAGTGCCACTGAAAATCAGCTCGCATGCCGCTTTCGGCACGCGTGCCATAGGTTGCCTACCCCTGCCTTAATCCATCCCTGATGGCTGTTCCCTGTAGGTGTTTGTTTGGAGGAGGATCTTCAGGCAGGAGTTAAATTCTGAATGGGTTAGTGTCGTTGCAATAACTACTGTATTTGCAAACTGACCTAAATACAGTCTGTCTTTTTAAGCCCTCTGCTACCTCAACCAGCCCAGCTTGGCGGGAGCATGAGAAATGAGAGGCCCTGCTTCACAGCAGGGCAGCAATCCAGACTTTGTCAGAGCCAAAGATCAATGCACTGAGACTGAGGTGCCTTCTCCCTGCTGCCAGCCCCCTCCATTTACACCAAAGGCCCAACAGCTCAAGCACCTCAGCTAGTTGCAAGTGCCATAGTACGTCAGAGGGAAAGCCTAAGGTAGCCTGGTCCATCATCACCTGTTCCTCAGTTAAAATGCACGCTACAGATGTTCTACCAAAAGTGTGATTCAGTCACTCATCATGAGGACTCAGAACCTTTAAAAGATGGGAATCTCAATAAAGCATTTGACCTAAGCCAAGTCTCTCTCTGCCTTCACTTCCACGTTACACACTAGCAGGAGCTCCACTGCCATTCTCTTGGGTTTACTTCCAACTTCCCTAGCCTGCCACAAAGTACTCTCTTGTGACCCCCCCCCCTTCCTTTCCCCCCAGCATGCCTCCTGGCCAACTGCCTCCTTGCACAGAATATCTCCAACTGTACTCCGCACCTGGTGTGTTTTTTGCATACATGCTGCTTCCCTGCTACTAGTTCCACCTATGAGGGCATGGTTCCTCCTAGCAGTAGGAGGAACTGAACTGCATTGGGAGAGGCCAGGGAAATGGGGGCATTCCTAGCAGAGAGAAGCCCAGGTCAGTCAGTACTCAGCTGCCAGAAACCACTCTCTTTCAATCTTCCTTGTGGTTCTGCAAAACCCTTAGGAACTGGCTAGTTCCCAGGGTTGAGCTAGTATCCTAAGGGTTAACAGCATCCAGTCTTTGCTACACAGTGGCTACTGCCTTGCACTACTATGTTAGAAATCTTGTTCAGGGGATTTGCTTTCTAGTTACCTCTGACTACTCAGACTACTGCTAAATGCTAGATAGAAAGATGACAGCAAATGGAACGAGAATAATTTCTGGTTTTACTATGTTGTAATATGAAATTTTTTATTCCAGGTATTTATACAAGCTGTTAGCTTCAGGACTGGACTCGGGGGGTTACATTCTCTGTTAAATGTGAGATGAGCTCATGCAATAAAACATGTATGCTGTGTAATGGATAATATAGCAGCTGCCTTCTTGTTGTTGAACATGGAAACCTTTTGTGATAGATTGCTGCATCTGTTGTCTTATGTTCTGAATGACTCTTGCACCATAAATAATTTATTTTGATTGTATAATTGGCAGCATAATGCAAAAGAAAAACTTAAGTGATACTTTAGGAGAACACAAGATATCTCTCTCAAAATCTTACTTCTATCCAGGCTAATTTGAATGGATTTTAAGCCTCCTCACATGGATTGAAAAACAAGAGATCAGTGCTAGGTCTTATTCAATAAAGGAACAGGGGATATACTAGACCATTAATCAAATTCACAGTTGTTATCAAATCAGAAGGTGTTGCAAATACCAGTGAGGACAGATATAGTACAAAAGAACAGAGAGAGACCAGAGGAACTGTATTGGCAAGAAAGAGCTGAAAGGCTTTTCACCTGGGCGGGGGCGGGGGTGGGGGTGGGGGGAAACCAGGGCCGGCTCTGGCTTTTTTGCCGCCCTAGGCAAAAAAGCCACCGGCCACCCCCCCCGCATTGTGGCAGGGGAGGGCGCCGAGCCCGGCCGAGGCCCGCAATCCCCGACCGGCCGGAGCGCCGGGGGGAGAGTGGCGAGCCCGGCCGGGGCCCCACTCTCCCTGACCGGCCAGTGCGCTGGGGGAGGGCGGCGAGCCCGCTGTGGCTCCGCTCTCGGGCCGGAGCGCCCCGCCTCGCCGCCCCCCTCCAGGCGCCGCCCCAAGCACATGCTTGGTGGGCTGGTGCCTGGAGCCGGCCCTGGGGGAAGCATGCTGTTACCTTTGAAGAAAACCAATAGGAAACACAGATATTCAGTCTGAGGGGACTAACAACAATATTTAATTTTTAATGAATAGTTTAACATTTGTCATTCATAGATTTCAAAGTACTTTTTAAAGAGCGAGTTTCTTTTTACGGATGGTATAACTGAGGCACAGAGGGGTTACGGGACTAGCCCAAGGTCACACAGGAGGTCTATGGCAGGGCCAGAAATTGAACTGAGGACTTCTGAATTCCAGTCCAGTCCCATAGGAGATGAGGCAAACTCATTATTGTGTCCTTTAAAACTGAACTGCGCAATGCACTAGAGAATGAATTTTGGGGAAGTATCCTGCATTAGGCTAGATAATCTCATAGGACTTTTTCATCTCTAATTTCTATGATTCAGTATGTTTGTTTTTGACAAAGTCTAGAATGGTATTATAGGAAGTTTCTGTGGTGTTTTCTAGATTGTGTCTCCTGGAATTTAATATTGTGGCAACTGAATCGTTAGTAGATTAAAAGTGACTGTAATTCAGGAAATAAATCATTTGTGTGTTTAAAAATATTGAAAACTGACAGGTTAAAGATGTATCTGTGTTTTTTTTTTTTTTAAGTTTTATCTCGTATTTGGTAGCCAACCCAGTATTCCAGTGTTACCAGATATTCTTCTTAATGTACAGGATAAAATGTAAGAATTAATTATGTCCTGAGTTAGAGGCCTACTTTTCCTATCAGTGTGTGGGAAGGTTTACATAAGGAGCTACCATTAATTCCAATGTAAGTTAGAAATTTTCTATAGCATCCCAATCATGAATGTGAGACTAGCCCCAGGGGCTCTGGATATTGTAAGCTGTAAGGTGCCAACGGTTTCATTTCATTTCCATCACATACACTCACCTGGATGGAAGAGCTATGGGGACTGGCTGATGGCCTAGTGGCTAGACTCTTATATTGCTATGTAGGGGACAGAGTTCCAGTTCTTAGCCCTTCCTAGTAGCTAGTTCTGCATAGCCACTTGGGCAGTGGGGAGCTATGCTTCAGATCCTGATCCCAGCAGATTTGAAGTGTTTGTAAGGACTGGGTCTTTGCATAATAGTTAGCATTCTATGCCACCCTATGGTATTTACCAACTGAAGTCCTAGTATGTAGCTGTCACTATATCAAGTGTAGTTAGTGCTGCATAGTATCAAGCATATATTGTCATGCAAGAGCTTGTCTACACTTGAATGTTAGTTCAGATTAAAGCAGAGTGTGAATTTTGGAAGTGAATTAAGCTAAACTGAAAGAGGCACTTTTATTCTAAACTAAGAGTGTCCACGTGGGGAGCTATTTCTCCACAGCTGTTCTGGTTTATTTATTCAAGAAGACAAGCCCTTAGTAATGCAGGCTTTATTCTCATTTTGTATCTTACTACTCTGGACATACTGTGGTTGTCTCATAGAGCCTGGTACTACTGTGTGGGAAAACTCCAGTTCTATGTCAGGTAAATACTAAGACATACCTAGACAAAGGCTGGTCTAAATAGATAATGTTCCTTGCTGTAATATGTGACAGCAGGGCTTGAAGAGAGCACTCACTCTCCCCTTTCTGGGGAAACCATTCTGGCAATATATTTGCAACCCAAATAACTAATCCATGCACCAGTCCTCAATTCAAAGTTCTGTCCAAGAAAGTGGCTCTCAGTAGCTTGAGAACGATATGACGTTTGCAGCTAATGCTAGTTCATTATTTTGAAAATTGTGTTCTCTAAAAAGTCACTTCTTTTCCTTGACATGTTAGGATTCGTACTATAATACGCTGCCTGTCCCCATCTCTCTCTCTCTCTATATTTTTTTTTTAACTCTGTAAAAGGAAAGGTTGCTGAGGCTTATCTGTCCCCCATGCTGCTCGTCTATGTGGACAGTAATGATACTGCCAGGTGTGACCATGAGCAGATCAGCAGTGACTGCAGGGCTCTGGGAACAAGGGTGAAGAAGTCCTTGTCTACCTCCCAATTGAGGTAAGGGCCCAGGAGGAGATATGAATGCATGGCTGTGCAGATGGTGTCAACAGGAGGGCTTTGTCAACTGTGGGATGCTGTTCTGGGAAGGAGGACTGCTGGGAAGAGAAGGGGTCCACCTGACCAAGAATGGGAAGAGCATCTTTGCACACCAGCTTGCCTATTGAGGAGGACTTTAAACTGGGTTCAAAGGAGGCAGGTGACAAAATGCCACAGATAATCATAAAAAGGTGACTTTAACAGAGGGATAGATTTTTGGGGAGGACATGGAAAATTACAACAGAGGGAAATCATTGGAGGGAAATCATTGGAGGACTCTGCTCAACATCTTAGATGTCTGTACACAAATGGAAGGAGTATGAGGAATAAACAGGAAGAACTGGAAATATTAGAACACAAGCTAAATTAAGACTTAATTGGTATCACAGAGACTTGGTGAGATAAATCTCATGACTAGAATATTGGTATAGTGGGTACAGCTTGTTCAGGAAGGACAGGCAAGAAAAAAGGGAGGAGGTGTTACATCATACATCAATAATATATAGACTTACTCTGAGGTCCAGAAGAAGGTGAGAGGCAGACCAGTTGAAAGTCTCTGGGTAAAGATAATAGGAGGAAAAATAGGAGTAAGATCATGGTAGAGATCTTCTGTAAACTACCAAATGAGGAAGAGGAAGTGGGTGAGGCATTTCTAGAACAATTAACAGAAATCTCCAAACCGCAAGACCTGATAGTAGTGGGGGACTTTATCCACCCAGATATCTTTTGGAAAAATATGTCAAAACACAAAATTTCCAGTATATTCTTGGAATGTACTGTGGACAACTTTTTGTTTCAGTTGAGGAAGTACCTGGGGGACAGCCATTTTAGACCTGATTCTAACCAACAGAATAATTGGCTAAGCAGTAGTGCTGCCAAAAAGAATTTTGGGGATATAGTGGATCAAATTGACTGACTCTACAATGTGGTGCAGTGGCTCTGGGATGTATTTTAAAGGTTAAAAAACTGGACATGTTTAGTCTTGAGAAAAGACCATTGATGTGGGACCCAATAATAGTCTTGGGTTGTCATAAGAGGACAGTGATCAATTGTTCTCCATGTCCATGGAAGGTAGGACAAGAAGTAATGGGCTTAATCTGTAGCAAGGGAAATATAGGTTAGATATTAGGAAAACCTTTCCAACTGTAAAGGTAGTTAGGCTCTGAAATAGGCTTCCAAAGGGAGGTTTTGGAATCCCCATCGCTGGAGGTATTTTAAGAACCGGTTGGATAAAAACCCTTCAGAGATGTGCTAGGTTTACTTGGTCCTGCCTTAGCACAGGGAGCTGAACTTGACCTTTTAGAAGCTTCTTCCAGTTCTACATTTCTATGGTTCTATAAAAAGAGAGCATACACTTAAAGGGCTACAGATAGCCAAATGCTATAACAATGCAGGATTTCTGACAACAACATTCTAGGAGGTACAAGTCCCCCACAGACCACAAGAATCCAGGATCTATGCACTATGTTGCCATGAGCTATAAAATAAGGTGAATTAAGGACATTGCAAATTAAATAAGTGAAACTTTACCTTCTGACTAACAGATGTATAGGAGCATAAGCTTTCGTGGGTGAATGCCCACTTCGTCGGATGTGGGCATTCACCCACGAAAGCTTATGCTCCAATACATCTGTTAGTCTTAAAGGTGCCACAGGACTCTCTGTTGCTTTTTACAGATCCAGACTAACACGGCTCCCCCTCTGATACGTTACCTTCTGAGTCAGCTCTGAAAAAAATGCCTAATGCTGGTGCTAGGGGATACTTCCTGTTAGAGTTGTCTTTCATTAAATCAAAGTCCTAACCCATTGTAGACATTAAGGGTTATTTTGGGCATTTTTAACATGAATAGTGTCCTTAACGCCAGTGTCCTGGCTAAATTCCAATACAGGTAATAAAATTCTGCCTCCCTAAATTTCCCCATCATTAAGTGACTATAGTGCAGTTTTCACTTTCTGTCCTAAGTTTACATAACACTGCTGCAGTTTCCACGGTGGGGAAAAGGGATTTACATATAGTTTGTATGTACCTTAGGATCCCGTGGACATTATTCAGGTAAATTGTAGGAATTCTCATTGTGTACTTTGGGTGTCTACATAGAAAAGGTCAATCGGAGCTTCTCAGACTTTCCTCAGTCACTATAAAAGTACAAAAAACCCCACTTGAAGCGCATCATCTTTTCCCTTTATTTATTTATTTATTTAAAGCTGGTGTAAGTGGGAGTAAGATGTCAGGACTTTGCATCAATAAGCAGGATCCAGGGGTATAGAATGAAGCATAGGAATTAGGAAGAACAGTCAGAATGTCAGCATGCCAAAGGCCCAAGCAACAGAAGGAATTGATTTCAGAAGGCCTGTTCTCATATGATTTGATATGAGATACAACTAGAAACAGAAGTTAAATTGATTGTTCTATATTGCAAAAGGGAGACAGTATTTGTAATGATCTGTCTGCTTTCAGAAGATTGAGTTTAATGTGTCTCCCAAATGTACACTCCATGTACAGAAGGGGTAAGTAAGTAAGTTTTGAAGAGTTGTAGCACTCCTTCCCCCCTCACCCCTTAAGCCCCAGCAAAAATAACCACTGTTGTGGCACTAATTTGTAAGCATACCACACAACTCTCAACAACTATAATGTAACGGTCTTTTATTAGCACAGTTACCTCTCTGGTTTCCAGTGATCCCATCAGATATTAAAAATGTTCTTGTTTAAAATTCCACTAAACATTCCGTAAGCAATATGAAAAAGCACTGGATCAGCACATCTTTCTTATACAGCCTGTGCTTCACTGTCTGATGTTTTTAAATCACTTGAGTTGCAGCAGTTTAATGGTTATTGCTCACTCAGGCCATGTCTACGCTACAAATTTGTGTTGACAAAAGTGATGTCGATACCGAAAAGTTGACGTGTTAAAAATCACGATATTGTGTTCACACTTGCTCCCTCTGTTGGCAGATCACGTCCACAGTGGGGGCACCATCATTCACTGTGAACAATGCACTGTGGGTACCTATCCTACAGTGCTTCTGTTGCTAGGTGTTGTGGGATGACGGAGCGAATTGCGGTGCATCTTGGGTCCTGGCTAGATGTGCCGTGATGCATTGCTTTCTGTCACAGCACTCCATGGGTTTCCGGCTTTCTTTCGCAGCATTTTTTCAATGGCCTTCTTTGCTGTGCACCCTGGCATCTTTGTGAGAAGGAATGGATCCCACACTGCTCTCCTATGCTCTGTTAACTGTCATGAAGACCTCGTGGATAGCAGTACAGTTAATTGTGAAGTTCCTAACTGAAGAAGACTCGCAGGCGCCCAACATTCTGCATGATTTGGATAGGAGCAACTTTAGATTGCTTTTGGCATTCACAGAACAGGTGCATAGGGTAGACTGTCATTTTGGGGCTCGTGAAACAAGCACTGAATGGTGGGATTGTGTCTAAGATTTCCAAAGGGATCCACACCTCCATTTGAAATTCTTTAGGAGTATGCACATTAAAAAAAGTTGAAAACTACTAGTCTAAGGTGGTGTTAGTAGCACAGGTAAAAAAAGAACCTTAGCTGTATATGATTTTTTCAGTTGACAATTGTCCCTTTATGAACAGTCAAGACATTCGCTTTTGGCCTGGAGTCAGGAAACCCGTGTTCTGGTACTGCCACTGATTATCTGTGGACAAATAACTTCATCTCTCTGTGCCTCAGCTTCCCAGCTGTAACATGGGGATAGTAATTCTTGCCTTCCTTTGTCATGTGCTTTGAGAGCTTTGATACAGCGTGTTTGATCCGTAGATAAGTATTACTGTAGTATTTGTACTGTGTGACTTTTACAGGGGATTCATTATATGAATATCCCTGCCCAGCATGTCCCCATCCAACATTGACCTGCCCACTATTCCTGGCACAGATCCTGATCCCACTGTGGACTTGCTCGGGGGCCCAAAGAAAGGAGGTAGGGAGGAAATATTATCTCGGAGCTGGCTGAGGGATGAAATCCATGCCCTGAGGGCCTCCTCAGAGTATAGCTAGGCTCTATGATCTGTCCCATAATATATTCGATCCCAGCATCTAAAAGCACTCTACTGATGCTCCCTACATATATTTACATGAAGTTAACTGATTCCATAAACTTTGGCCAAATTCTGATTTCAGAACTGATGTAACTGGAATAACTGATTGATGTCATTGGAGTTACTCCAGATTTGCACTGGTCTGCGATCAGACTTTCACTCATTGTGTCGGCTGACCTGGAGTCAAATTACTAAAACAAAACATGATATAATATAACACTGTTGTTTAACTCCGTGAAACTCATGTCAGCGTCACATCATTAGGTTAAGTTTAATTTTCCATTAAAATTCCAAAATAATCAATTGTTAAATCAGATCATTTCTTACTAAACATTTAAATATGCTGATTGTGGACTGAAGAGTAGTAGGAAACAATGAGGTTTATCACTCATCACTAATGAAAAGATTCCCAGTTTCTAAGATGAGCTTTCTTCTTAATTGAAAGTAACCATTTGCTACGTGGCGACGGTGCTTCCTTTCTGCATGCTACACCAGTAACCGAACGTGCATTTTGTTGCTGCTATGTATAAAACAGCAGACAGCCAAGCATGATGGAGGTTGGCTTATTGAAGGGACAGAGTGCTGATGCTATCTTTTCCAGAGGCAGGGAAATTCTGCAGCTGTCTCTGCCCATCCACTATCATAACGGTGTTTTAAATAAAGACCATGAAGTAATCTGCAGTTTAGCCTCCCAAGTAATAATTTTCAAGGAAATGAACTGAAAGATTGCTGGATTCAGTCAAATGAAAGCAATCCAGTGAGCATAGTTGCAATTCCCCCTGCAAAGGCCTCGCATGCTTTTCATATATATAATACATGAACTGACTGGAGATATCTTTGACAGATAAAAGAAGAGACACTGAAAGATCAGTAACTTACTTTGTACAGTGTGAGACTGGAAGATTTGCAGTCTCATCTTTGTGTGTGTGAGAAAGGAAGGACATGGGGGCAATTAGAGGGCAGCCTGATCTGTATTGTCATGGAAGCAAGAGGAAGCAGAGTAATTTACTTGTACTTGAGACCCAAGTTAAGGGATTACATTTGCAGTTTTGTGAAATACAGTGTGCAGCAAGAAAAGAGTGAAGAAAATAAATTAAGTCTAACCGTGTCTGCTCTACCTCTTACTTATGTTGGTTTGCCAGATACTTTAGATTAAACCATTCAGGCAAAACTCCCATTTAAATCAATGTCTCTTTGGTGTGAATGTCAGAAGCTTAGCAGAGAAGTTAGCCCTTAGGCTATACTGATTTACAACAGGTATGGATTGGCTCTTAGGCCAGGTCTACACTACCGCGCTAGTTTGGCGGCTGGGGATCGAACTTCCTGGTTCGATTTATCGCGTCTGGTCTGGACGCGATAAATCAAACCAGGAAGTGCTCGCCGTCGACTGCGGTACTCCAGCTCAACGAGAGGAGTACCGCGGAGTCGACGGGGAGCCTGCCTGCCGCGTGTGGACCGCGTCTGAACCGCGGTAAGTTCGAAGTAAGGTATGTCGAATTCAGCTACGTTATTCACGTAGCTGAATTTGCGTACCTTACTTCGACTTGGGGGGTAAGTGTAGACCAAGCCTTAGTGTTTAGCTAGAGTATCAGAGCTAACAGAAATAAAATTTATGACGCATGCTGGGAGATGTAGTTCTCTTGTGAATGCTACATTCCCTATTATAATGAAACCTGATCTTACTAATTTTAGCAATGTGGAGTGGGTGTATTGCTAAGTATCCAGAGCCACCAAAGAGTTTAGCAGTTAGAGCCATCAGAGATCATTCATGGTTGACTAATGCTGCTACTCAGATATTACAGAATAGTAACTCTGGGTAACTATTGTTGCCGATGGCCTCTCATAGAGCACTCTGTCATTGGGAGCTATTTCTACACTTTATTGACATCTTAATAACTAGCTAGTAGTCTCAAAATCTTAAGACTACTGCACCTAGAAATAATATCCTATTTCCAGAATTACATTAAAATATCTGAGAAGTACCGAGCATGTTACAGTGTTTCCCCCATGCTGGCTTTTTAAGTTGGCAACTAGTTTAGTGTACCGTTTACAATCAATATAATTTAAAGAGCAGAGTTCTATAAATGTCTAAAAATGGGTTTGGAATGAGTGGAAATATAGACAAGACTTGTATATAGTAGTTTTTAAGGAAGGCAATTTCTCTGTCAATTGCCTGCAGACAATTCCAGAAGGATCTGCATTTTCATCCAATTGTGCATTGCAAGGTTTGGTTGGGCTATGTAGGTTGTAAAGGCATTCAGCCAGGTGCCCTGAAAATAAGCTTTGTGCTGATAACATGCTAGCTACAAATCTTGGCTAACTGTAGAGAGAAATCCAACTAAGTTCAGTCATGTACTGTTAAATTATTATTGTTGGAGGATGTTGCATTTAATGGTTATTGTTAATAAAGCTGTGTCCTTTAATACCAATTGGTTGGCTGTCACCCCTAGGACTAAGCAGGTTAGAGACAAGTGAATTGGATATTGAGTAGCTGATAGGAAGTCTCAGTCAGACAACTGCGGTCATGGCCAACTAGCATTAAGCCTTATCTTAAATATTTATCTCATGTTCCTGCAAATTCTCATGTTTCTCCCAGATGATTCCTTCAAGGCGTGCTTCTTAAATGTGTCTCCCCCACATACACACACTTTTTCAGCCACCTTATCATCTTTTCAGCCACCTTGTTGCTACTGGAACTAGTCTTGCATCTAGCAGAAGCAAAGCAGCTAAGAAAGCGAATGGACAAGTGGCACTGTGCTGCCTAGTGAGATCTTTTTGAAGGAACCATACATGAATATGTAGGAAACATGGAAAAACTGGATGTTATAGAGAAGACAAGTAGCACTTCCCTTCCTCCACAGTTGAACTATATATTGATGATAATTCTCTAATTCAAACTCAACATCTTCATTTCTAGTCCATTTGAAGTTTGTGAAGGAAAAAACTAGCCTTCTGTAAAAGGGTTGGGAGCATAAGGTCTAAAGTTGACTTACAAAGATTGGTTTATTTCCTCATGCCCTCTTTGATGGACATAAATAACTCTCAGTAATGTCAATGTGAGTTACATGTTCACTTGGAAGGCAGAAGAGATGCCTCAAATGACTGCAAAAACACGACTAATTAGGGTAAACTCAGCTGAAGGCAAAAGCATATTTCTCCCTAGTAATTTACGGTGGGGAATGACTTCAGTGCACAGTTGTATTTATCCCTCTATTGATCTAGTAGAGCAATGTGGAATGTTTGCAAAGCTATCCAAAGTAATTTAAAACTTGTCTACTGCAGAGTGTTTTTACATACACTGCGTCTGATCCTGAGAATTGCTGAACACTCTGAACCTGGGCTGGGTTTTGAATTAATCTGGTTGGTTTGTGATTTCTCATGATGCCATGCAGAACTCATGATTATGGAACCAGAGGAAACCTGACTGAGGCCGATTTCCATTTTAAGGTTCTGGTTTGTGTTGAATTCACAGTGAAAGTTTGGGGCATGGATCCACAAGTGCTGATACCAAAGGACAGGCTTGCTGGAACCTTGCAAAATGAAATCAACAAGTTTGACACAGTTCAGGTTGGTCTCTGCTGCTGGTCACATTTTGGCTTCTTGGGGTGGAGTGAAGGGGAGAAACAGCACAGGAATCCTTCTTCTGCACACCCATGCAGGAGATAACCACAACCTGGTGCTTATTGATTCCTGAGGTCAAGGTTGGAGGCATGTTATAGCTTCCAACAGCACGAGGCACCCTAAAGGGAACATGATATGGCATAGCCCTAGCCCCAGTCCCAGCCTTGTCCATACCCACTTAATTTAAAGGCTGTAGTAATTACCTGCCGATAGTCCATTCCCCATATGAGCCTGAAGGTCTCCTGCCACTGCAGCCAGAATATGTTTGGGATCTGACGCTGGGGCTGTGCACTTCTGTAACTGTGTTACAACCTGTGCATGTGGTTTTGAAAGCCACAATATTGACATGTATATTCATGCACAAGATAAAATTTTGAGAAACTGTGACCAGCAGTGAAAATTAGGGCAAAATTCTCCTCTCCCATCTGACCTGTGCATCTCTTATTCACAAATTGGCTCCCCAGTGTTTGATCTGCATGCATTTCACATGGAGAATAGAATCTGAGATCCAGACTGTGGGTAAGACTAATATTTTATAAGAAAACTGTAGTGCTAATATCCTAGTAAAGAAGAAAGGAGAATTTCAAAATCATACTTCAGACCAGATCTTATTTTCCTCTAAAGAAACGTTAATCCTTGCTTGGTACAATCACTGATTATTTTAAGCACTATTGTGTGTGTTCCTGGAGATGGATTGACATGATCCTTTCTTTGTAGATCTGCCAGTATCTCCTTATGTAACTGTTACATAAAAATATAAGAACATAAGGCCACCCTACTGGGTGAGATCAATGGCCCATGTAGCCCAGTATCCTGTCTTTCAATAGTAGCCAATGCCAGGAGCTTCAGAGGGAATGAACAGAAGAGACAATCATCAAGTGATCGATCCCCTGTCATCCATTCCCAGTTTCTGGCACTCAGAGGCTAGGCTCACTAGGGACACCCAGAGCATACGGTTGCATCTCTGACTATCTTGGCTAATAGGCATCGATGGACCTATCCTCCAGGAACTTATCTAATTATTTTTGAACCCCGTTATAGTTTTGCCTACACAACATCCCCTGGCAACAAGTTCCACAGGCTGACTGTGTATTGTGTGAAGAAGTACTTCCTTTTGTTTGTTTTAAACCCGCTGCCTATTAATTTCATTGGGTGACCCCTGGTTCTTGTGTGATGTGAAGGAGTAAATACAAATTTTATTCACCTTCTCGCAGCATTCATTTTTATAGACCTCTATCATATCCCCCCTTAGTTGTCTCTTTTCCAAGCTGAACAGTCTCAATCTTTTTAATCCCTTCTTGTATGGAAGCTTTTCCATACTCTTAATCATTTTTGTTGCCCTTTGCTGTACTTTTCCCAATTCTAATATATCTTTTTTAAGATGGAGTGACCAGAACTGCACGCAGTATTCAAGTTGTGGGCACCATGGATTTATATAGTAGCATGATGATATTTTCTGTCTTATTATCTATCCCTTTCCCAATGGTTGCTAACATTCTGTTAGCTTTATTGACTGCTGCTGCACATTGAAAAGACGTTTTCAGAGAACTATCCACAATGACCCCAAGATCTCTTTCTTGAGTGGTAGCAGCTAATTTAGACCCCATCATTTTGTATGTATAGTTGGGATTATGCTTTCCAATGTGCATTACTTTGCATTTATCAACATTGAATTTCATCTGATATTTTCTTGCCCAGTCACTCAGTTTTGTGAAATCCCTTTGTAACCCTTTGCAGTCTGCTTTGGACTTAACTATCTTGAATAATTTTGTATCATCTGCAAATTTTGCCATCTCATTATCTACTCCTTTTCCCAGATCACGTATGAGTATGTTGAACAGCACTGGTCACAGTACAGATCCCTGTGGGACATAACTGTTTACCTCTCCATTCTGAAAACTGACCATTTATTCCTACCCTTTGTTTCCTGTCTTTTAATCAGTTACTGATCCATGAGAGGACCTTCCCTCTTATCCCATAGCGTTTTTTTGCTGTTAGATTTTGAGTCTTTTGCTAGTTACCCTCTATACACCTGAGAAATGTTAAATAATCACCTGACACAGAGTTAAATATGCTTACAATATTTTGCTCAATGGAGAGGTCCAAATTGTGCCTGGCTGTTATGTGGGTGTATAAGGGGGTCAGGCACAATGGTGGTCTTCAGCTCAGACAGTGCAAAGATTCTGTCACCACCAGCTTCTGTGAAGTGAGTGAAAAGGGAGCTGAGCCAGGGCCACATTCGACTTGGTACTCTTCAGTAAAGCATGCCAGGCACAGAGCAATGCAGGAGCTACATCCTCTTCAAGGGCGGCTGAGATGGCGTGTAAACCTCAGACTGCTATTCAGAAGGTTAACAGGAGCCTGGGCGCTCACCTGCTGGCATCTGGAGGTGCTCAGTTAGCAGGTCTCCCTGGAAAGGAGTCAAGTTTCCTTAGAAGGACAGAGAAAGCTCAATTAAAGGAAGACTGAGGAGAGAGGAAGTGGGAAGTTCCTGCTCTCTGAGAATGGTCTGTTATGTCAGGCGAGAGGAGACTTGGGAAGAGCCAGGGGAGTCCACTCTTCTATAGTGGCCCAGCATTCAGCTCTCCATAGCTGCATGAGGTTGTTTGCACCTTTGTGCTGCTTTGGGCTATATCTGTGTCACAAGTGAATGATTTGGAACAATAAAAATAATTGTGTTGAATAGGGCAAAAGGTCAGTATTCTCCTTACTGCACAAATAGGGTCACTAATATAGGTGCTGGAACTAGGAGTGCTGGGGGTGCTGCTGCACCCCCTGGCTTGAAGTGGTTTCGATCATATACAGGGTTTACAGTTTGGTTCAATGGCTCTCAGCACCCCCACTATACAGATTGTTCCAGCACTCCTGGTCACTGAGGCAGAGTGGGTAATTGACTTGCTCAAGGCCACATGTTAGAGCCAGCACTGGGTCCCAGGCATGTCTGGAAGCTACCTGGATACACCTTTCCACTGGCATTATAAGGTAATATTTTGGCCAGTTTTTGAATAAATTGTCCCAAAAATACAATAGAAACCTACTTAGCATGAAGAAAAAGAGACTTTTAAAAGCAAAAGCTTTTCTCTCTAGTTCATAGTAAGTTAAATGTTTTCCCATCTAAATCACTTTTAATTTACTGTATTTTTACTTGTTAAACCAAAAAAGAGAGGAGATATCAAAGTAGAATATTTTCTTCTACACTTGGCCATATGTTTCTTCATATATAGAGCATTTATTATAACAAATAATTTTGGGCTCAGTTGTTAGCCACCTTATGAAGCGGTGTAAACCACTGGTGAATTTGTTTCCCCCTTCATGCCCAATTTACAGAGGATGAGAATCTGTTACAGCTTCAGCTAAAGAACTTGGCTGTAGTGCAAACTGTAGAGAATAATACTTTCCCTCCGCAGGTCCCCACTTCAGTCATTGCTGTCAGTCAAAATGCTGGCCATCACAGCAGCACAATGTCCCTTGCACAGGTGACCTTCATTGTGATTTTGTGTGTGTGTGTGTGTGTGTGTGTGTGTGTGTACACACATGCACATAGTCATACAGCCTTTACAAGGCTGTACTCCCTTTCCTGTACATGTATGCAAGGAATGAACAGAATCATGGCTTTGCCCTGCCTCCCGCCCCACCCCATCCCCATGCATCAATCAGCACAGCTGAGCCAGTACACAAATAGAAGAAACCTGGGCCAGGTATAATAAGGATGCCGCAGATCAATGCCTCCATCCACTCATGCAGCAAGGTGGGAGTTCTCACTTCTGGTCTGTCCCTGCAGCAGTGCTACTATTTGCTACCTCTTGCTCAGGGCAAGTGGCAAAGTCACAATCAAGCTCTTTCTGCTCAAAAAGAATAAAACTCCAGTGGCTGGAATGGTCAGGCCAGTATTCCCGATTCCCTATTTAAGGACTTATTCTAAATCCCTTGAAGTCACTGAAACACCCCCCCCCCCAGCAACTACCATTGACTTCAAGGGGTTTGGGATTATATCTTACATTCAGTCCTCTAGCAATAGTGATACTAATGCTCTTTTTCTATTACTTGGCTTTCAAGTCTCTGCCATGGCTCCCAATTACAGCATTTCATTTGAGAGTAGCTCTTTAGGGTTAGTAGTGCCATTATAAACCAGTATTTTATCCTTGAATAAAAAATTCCTCCGGGTTGAATCTTGCCAAGCAAACTCTCATAATAGACTGTAATTATTTCTAAAATTTCAGAGGTAATTGCTCTGTTCACTAGTAAGCTAGGTGTGAATGCAAACTAAGGAATGGCGAGGAGGACAAAACTGGACAATATGAGAGAAACTGCACAGAGTTCCAGGACTTCCTCTTTCCTCTGCTATCTGATGACAAAAATAAAGATGCTAAACATGCACAGCAAATATTTTCCATATTGTTTTATTGTATTATGTGTCTGAACATAGTTCAGTAGGAATGTTCAATAGAAAACTAGTTCACCTTGGAGTTAATGGAAATGTATATCTGTTAGAAGTCACAGCTACCATTACAAATTATTCACCAGATTTGAAAGACTCACTCCAATTCCATGTAGATTGTTGAGTATCTTTTCGCCCCATAACTTACAAATGTGAGAAAAGGTTTGTGTGAAAACCTGGATTCAAATAATTCCGTAGTATATAAAACCTTGTAAATAATTCCCTATGTTACAATTACAAGGGAAACATTACATACTTTTTAACAGCAGGTTGATAGGCAATATGCTTTTGTAAAAACTAGGTATCCTGAGTGAAATCCTGTCTCCTTTGAAGTTAATGGGAGTTTTACCATTGACTTCAATGGGTCCAGGATTTCACCCCCTGGTGTTTTGTTTCCTTACCTCTTATATTATGTAAATGTACTAAAGTTAGACATTATCCGCTGAAGTGTATGGAGTTGTATGAAAGGAATCCAAAACTAATAAATGTATTATCAGGAAAACCATCCATTGCTATCAGAGCTGTTTCTTCCTTACCGCTTTCTGAGAGAGCTGCTTTTCCAAAGTAGACCTTTCTTGTTGTTTCTTCCCTCAGTGCCTGGGTGGGGAAAGCCAACTGCTCCTTGTGGTTGTATGTTAGTATTCCTCTCAACGTTAGCAGGAGGGCTATGCTTGAGATCATCTCTCTGATTAGCCTTAAAGGGAAATATTAACATAAAAACTATGGCACAGGTTGTGGTGTTCTTAGTGAACTGTGGAAAACCACCCCAAATGGCAATAGATCAGTTCCAGCTGTAAAAGAGAGTTTGAGCGTTAGCCATGTATAAATGTCTGGCCAGTGATCTACTGCATACATTATGATGTGGTCCCATAAATGCAGCATTGATTTTTTTGCATTTAAAAGAATCCCAGTTTGGGTTCTCCATAATGGGTTAGAGAGTTGGGTGGAAGGGCAGAGACTCATTCATTCATCTGATTTCTCTTGTTCTTATGCAGTCTTCTCTGCAGAGACTGTCAGATGTTTGGGAACCACTCATATTGTTTTCATACTTTTTCTTTGAGTCCATTCTAAATAGTGCTTGAAATATTCCCTAGTGGAGGCAGTTTAGAGTTTAGCACTTTAGATTAACCCTGTCACAAACCATCTTAAGAAAACACATGCCAATCGAGGGTGGAATAACACCTGCCACATGTTTGCTGTGATCACGTACATGAAGCAGATGAGCCACACATTTCTATGAAATGCATACTTTTTCCTTGATTTCAAGTAACTCAGTTTCATAGCTGAACTGTTGTGACACTGGCTTTCCACTAGATCCAAGATATGGAAGAGAACAGCATGGGTTGCTTTATTCTCATGTTTTCTATTCGAGAGAGACCTGGAACCAAAGCCCTGCATGCAAATACCCTCAATCATTGGGGTAGTTTGTATTCAGTCATGAAGTTTGCATTTTGGCCCTGTCATGCAAAAGAAACTGGATGAATTCACAAAAAGTGGGTGTTGGTCAAAACACAACTTTAGAATGCAAATAATTTCCTAACCTCTTAATTTACTCAGTAGGTGACAGTTCTCTTTTTGCCCAGAAACATCAGGAAGTGTTGTTCTGTCCTTGAAGTGTATGTTTCACCATCCATAGCACCACCCCCACCCTGTCCTTTCCCTGCACATACAGAGTCTTGTTGAATCATTGCAGTATGTTAAGCACTTGGTTTAAATATCAGAATTCTAGTGGGTTATGATGCAGTCATAATCTGTCACGATCAAAAAATAAGAGACAGTAGGTGATCTGATCTCTGAGTTTTGACTGCATTACCTCTCAGTGTATTATCTGCCATGATCTAATATTGTCTATTAATACCTTGAAAAAATGAGCAGCAGCACAGGAGTAAAAAGTGCAGTGCATATTGTTACACAAGACCCATCTCTTTTCCTAAGAACGTGTAAATTGTATTTTTAAAGTAAGGGTACTGGGCAAGGATTTGTCATAAGTTACAAGATGAGACATCAAGAGGATAAGAAAGTTAACTGCAGAATAGAAATGGCCAAATGGCTTCTGCAAAAGTTGGGTACAGGTAAAAGTACCTTTGACTCCAGTGCTCCTTCTCCTACAGGCATCTTCAATTGCAATGACTTGGAAGGGAAAGCTATCAAGCCGTTTATCTTTAGGTCACTGGTTTGTATCTTGCCTTGGTCAAAAGTCACCACAAATTATTGACCCCGGGATGTAATGTGCTGATCCTCATTTCAAACACCTTGAAGCTTGGGACTGTTTGAGGTCTGAGTTCAGGCCCATCTTTGATCATTACAGTCAAGAGGTTGGTGGATGGCCTGGATGAAATGAGTTAGTGGTATCAGTCCAGTTCCTAGTGGGTAAATGTCCACATCACAAAGAGCTTGTGCATCTTTTATCAGTGCTGTACCTCTTCTGTGGATAGAGGATATCAGTTTCCAGGGCTGTCAATCCAGAACCTATTATGAGTATTACATTTACTTTGATTTCTAAAAAATGGGTTCCACTTAACAAATATGTCTCCCGCAATGCTCACCACTTTGACTCATACTGTCAACAAAATTCTTGCCTCCACTAGCCACAAACCATACATAGCAGACTACAGGGCGTGTATTAGCAACTCCAGTCCCATGAAGTTTCTTGTGTATGGTTTCTGGCCATTGGACTGTGGCAGTCCAGTGATTCTACTGCCCATGACCCAGTTATTCTGGCACTTCAGCACCCACACTCTTGAGGACATTGCTACTGTTGAGTTTGACTCCACAGTATCCAGGGAGCTATGGAGTCCCCATTGTGCAGCTTCCCTGTTTCTTGGGCAACCCTTCCCTTCCATAGGAGTTCTGTTGAGTTTGGAGACCTTCTGTGACTGATGTACAAACCAAAAGAATTCAGCCCTCACTGAACGCTCCTCACTATCCATGCTGAGACACACAACAGTTTCTTAACTTTTCCCTTTTATAAACTTATTTAAAAGTGATCAACACATTCAACATTTGCAGAAGAAGTAGTAAAGATATATGTGTATCTATATAGTACTGGTGTTCCAGATGTACGTGAGTAGGATGAGTAAGGAAAAACACTGTTGGTCTGTCCCACACGTCACATTGCTATCTATCTACTCTTGTGTCTGCACCTGCAGCTTGCTAAGACAGAGCTTTGAAGAGGGAGAGAGTCTCAAGCTGCCTTGTTTTGTGTTCCATCTTTATTAGCTTGTAAGCTCTTCTTTTCTTGAGGATGGTTGGGGATATCTCTTTTGTGGCTTACATGCACTCCTAAAAAGGTATGAGTAGCATTTATAAAACTTATTCTGGCAGTCAGTGGATAGTCTATATATAAATTCACAAAGAAAATGTGGCTATTGAGATATAAAGTAGGGGTGCAGGGTACTGTAATGCAAGTCCTTCAAGAGGTCTCAGAACAGTGTGCCTGCTATTCCTATGTGCAATTACTAGCCTGGAATGGAGAAGAAATACAATGTAGTGAGGGATTACTGAACATTGTACCAGTATATTGTGTACAATCAGTCATTTAGTGCAGGTGTTTCTTTGCTTGTGATGCAATAGGAAAAGTCAACAATGTCCGATCTATCCTTCCATAGAATATTGTTTGAGACTCTACTTGGTAAAGTTAAAAGTGAAGAGTCCAAGGTTGTTAGGTGCCCCACTCACAATAAACTGGGAGGAATACATTATGGGCTGAGATACACCTCACTGTCATAACTCACCTGCTCTTCTGGTGTACCTGCTTATACATGGGAGTTGGACAACTAACTTTCTTATTTGCCTTTGACAATCCCAGTCCAGTTTTGCTTATGTACTATGGGCCAAATCCCGATCCTGTTAAAGTCAATAGGAATTTAGTCAGTGAATGGAACTTATGATTTGGTCCTCTGTTTGTTAAAGGATTTTTTTGGATTTTCATTTATAAAAAGAACCACCTTTTAGAAATGGGCAACTTTTATTAAAAAGTAAAACCGGCTGTCCATATGTAAGCTGCAGAGGTTGCTATGGTGTAACTAAGTTTATGTCCATTAAGATGCAGGCTCAAAAGTATTTCCCTGCCAAGACTTAAATGTTGAACACAGAAATTACAGCAACACAAACATTTGATGATTGGGAGATCCAGTTAAATGCGCTTAAACTCAACTTTAAAGTACTTATGCACATGCTTCATTTTAAGCACATGTGCAGGTCCATTGGCTTCACTGGGGCTACTCGGATGCTTAATCACATGCTTAATGCATGGTTGATTTGGGGCCAGAGTGCTCAGCCCCTTACAGGATCGAGCCCATAAATGAGGTGTATTTTGGCATAGGTATGTGTGTACACTAGAAGAGCAGGTGAGATATGCTGGTGAGGAGGATCTGTGACCATAATGTATTCCTCCCTATATGCACAGGTGCATGTGTTAATATATGTGGATATATTTTTAACCTTTAATGGGTATGTGGGTGTATAGATGCAGACAGCTCTGGAGTGGAAGTAGCAATTGATTATGACAAAGCACAACAATTGCAAGGGGGGCAAATATTGGTCAACAAAAGCAGGATAAACACCCTACTGTAATGGAAAGCAGCAGGGTGACTTTATTACTCACACAGACTTCGGTTTCTAAATTTTCAACCAAAAGCCATCCTCCTCTTTCCCTGATGTGGTGAATTACATGCTGTCTATTTGTGTTTGTACAACTCTCTCAAGCTTGACATATAATAACCCAAATAAAATCTCCTCCTTAGCTTGGTTGGCTGGCAGTTTGGAAAACCCGAGCATGCCAAGATAAATTTGTTAGTCTCTAAGGTGCCACAAGGACTCCTTGTGTGTGTGTGTGTGTGTGTGTGTTTTTGGGGGGGGGAGGGATAAAATCGTACTGAGTATTTTAAATTAAAGTCTGATTGAGTAAGAAAGATCTTCACAGTGGGGAAGAAAACTGATCCTCAAGGACATGTGCTTATGAAAATCTTTGCAAATGATCTTTTGATGTGTTTCTATTATGTCAACAGGCAAAATGAATAACTTCACAATACGTGTTCAGCATTAATCTATGTCACCCTGTATTGTGTGCATTATATTACCTATCTCTTTTTGTTTCCTGTCTCCTTTGTCTTTGACTTCAAGATACTATATAGAGACAACTGATATTAACATATATTATCTCTCCTTTTTCAATCCGTTTATTACTTCTACAATGTAGGTAGATTCTTACCTTATTATCTTGTGTTTGATTTCAGTATAAAGGTCTTTTTGAGAGTCAGTTTGGTGCTTGACAACTACATTAGTTCCATAGGGAGTTTGCAAAATGAAAGAGGGTACATCTTGGCTTAGTGGTAATAAAAAAAGATTTGCACTCTCTGGGAATGAGCTCTTTGCTTTGAATATTTATTTATCACAATCAGTAAGGGCTATGACTCTCTAGTGATGTTTCTTGGATCTGAGCTGCTTTTTAGATCTTGTTTAAAGAAATACTTTTATGATTAAATTCACACACTAATACTGTGAAATTAAACATGGAAAAACTCAATGCAGTTTATTAGCTCTTATAAGCACATTTAGTATGATTAAGAAATAATAATTTCTAACATGGCACCATACATTTACATGGTTCTTTACAAACACAGTTGAGTAATCCTGCTGAAATCAGCATGATTACTTATGACGTGAGTAAGGGTTGCAGACATTCACTGACCACAAAAAGCTTCTAATCTTGAAGTAACTATCTGCTATTGGCAGTGGACTGGGAACTATAATGTGAAATGAGCTGAGTCCTGTAATAGAGCTTTGAACATGTGATACTTGCTTTCGTGGTGAAATTTAGTTTTATTTTAGAATAGAAGAAAAGACCTGCACAGACAGTTCAAACAATCCCAGGGCATTTTACACTATAAAAAATGACTAAAATCTGCCCAAGAGTTGTGGGTTTTTTTAGGTTTTTAGATTTAAAAAAAAACAAAAACAGGAACAGTATCAACTCTTAACCAAGGGCTGTGGAATCTTAACACCCCACAACTCACAACCTAAAAGAGATCTCGGAGACTGTAACCAGGCCAGTAAAACTGCCAGTAGCTGATCTCAGTGAATAAATCCTAAGGAAACAACGTTTTAGATCATAATGCCTGGTTTAGACAGATTTACTCCGGTCTTCTGGTTTTGTGAGTGGAATCTAGGTTTTAGTGCCAGATTGTGCAAAAGAGATGTGGCCCATGGACAGCTTGATATGTTACAGAGCAGTCTATAGGATGTAGAGTACATACATTTCAGTGAGAGCAACTTTTATTTCCAGGCGAATGGAACTGCCCTTTCATTTATCTTACAATTAGGAGATCAAACATTGGTTACCCTGGGGTAAGTCCTGTAGTCACTCTCAGCTAGGCTAAATTCTTACTGACGTCAGCAGCCAATGGCCTAAATTGAAGGCCGAGATTAACTAAAGATTTGGTCCCCTTTCTTTTGAAAATGAACAGAGGCTGAAACTGATTGCAAATACATGAATACTTTTCCTACCCAATTGTCTGAGTAGCTACAATATATGTAGCTGATAGGAGAACCATATTGCTTTCATAATGATTTCCATCTAGTCCTGCTTTTGTTGCCATCTCAGTGTAGATGATAGAAAGTCTTCAAAAAGACCTCATTTCTAAGTTCAAATCACATTGCTTTGGGTTATAATGTTATTCACTACCCATGTCTGTTCTAATAATCCTAATTATTATTATTTCCTATTAATAGCACCCGTTGCAGGACCAGGGCCAAAGATGAGTGAGATTGGCATGCAACAGAAGCAAGTGAACTGAGCAAGAGCTGATGTTCTATGTATGTCTTGGTAGCTGTATGATTGTTTGACAGTTTTGCAGGATGCTGTTAAAACACTCTTTTGGGTGTAAAGCTACTGTATGTTGTTCCCAAGTGAATATTGACTACCCAACAGCATAATTATAAATGGGCTAAATTGTGTAGGTTTTTCAGCTAGTTGTCATTTCACATGAGGCCTGGTCAAATAGTTTGAGTGCATGCCTGGTGCTGGGAACTCTCGAGCTGTGACCCAGACTGTGATACCTACTCCTTCTGAGGCCTTGATCAAGTCATTGCAGCCAACGTTTGCAGACTTTATTGCCTGAACTTAGGTGCCAAAATGGTTGGCTCAATTTTCAGAGATGATGAGATCTGCCAGCACCAGCAAGATTGAGGGGGGAGAAGAAGACTCATCTTTGACTAATTTTTTATTTAAAATAAAATGATTTGACAAAGGATCCACAAGTTTTTTTGTTTGTTTGTTTGTTTTTTAAACAGATAGGTTAAAGAAATGTGGAAAGTTGCATATCTAGCAATTAATTTAAATAGTATCCTTTAATTTCTTATTGACTGTGACCTTACTCAATATCTGGGGATGTCTGGACAGACAGATTAGACTGATCTAAGGGAATGGAAGGAGAAACGCTTGATGCTGTTGAAGTAGTGCACCAAGGTCCTCAGAAATGTTTTCAGAGTTTGACTCATTGACATTGCTCACTTATTTACTCACATTATCCATGAGAAAACATGATAGAAATTCCTTGATAAATAATAAACACAACAAACATTTCCAAATAATACTTCAAGAAATTTGTATGAAAAAGTTTATTCTTGTTTTACAGAAGAGTTCTTGGCTTTAAAGCAACAATCCATGGTAACAGTAGCCTCTCTGACTCAGAATGGCTTACTCTGCAATGCATTTTGTCATGGTTCATATCTAAGCAATAAGACACGACCAGCAGTGCATTTCTAGGTGATTATCACACAAGGCTAAAAATGATAAGTCACAAGCCAAACATTAAGTGCCTGTAACCAATGGAGAAGTACAATAATAACTCTGAAACCTGGAGTATTGTATTGCTGTTAATGAATATGGCATCAATTCAAGGACAGCTCTACTACTAGTTACTGTTTGATAAACAAAATGTTTTTAATTAATAATCTCAAGGGTCCTTGTATCTTAATTCTTTAAGGGTTAAATCCTGAAAACCAGGTGAAGGCTGTGGAAAATCCACAATTCAATAGGACTCAACTGTGCAGGTAAGGGATAGGATTCTCTCCAGGATTCCTGGACCATACTACAGAAGAGGATTGTAGGGGGTGAGACATGAGGGCTGGGACAGTCCAGGGGAGGCTTTGGCTGGACATACCCACCAGCCAAAGCCTCCTTTGGAGATGAGCTGGAGTAGCACAACACAAGTAGGCCATTTACACACGGTGTGTACTGGGATAGATGTATTTTTAGTAGTTATGTGAGCTGATTTCTCAAAGCTGATGTTCATCTGCAGTTCCACTGGCTTCAATGAGATTTGCAAGTGTTCAACACTTCCTTGAAAATCAGACCAATAGTGTGGTAAGTGTACATGACACCTTACAATGGATAAGTGTTTAAAAAAAAAAAAAGTGGAGTTCCTGCCTTCAAAAATTTCCACTGTAAAATGATTGCTGATTTAACTTCCATGTGCAGTTGGCAGAGAACAGAGAGAGAAGAGTGAAAAGAGGTCTGGACTTTGGTAAATAAAATAAACAAGGCTATTTAATGAATCAAAAGTGGAGTAAAATAAAAGTTGAATACAAAAAAAAGGCACTGTAATATTTAATTTTTATTTTTTACAATTTTGTTTATTTTTAAGCATTTTATTTTATCGATTTAAATGTCCATAGTTGTGCCAAATTATGAGTTTTAAACATTTTTTTTTCTATTTAAATTTTCAGAGTTGAGGGAAAATGTGGCGGGTCAGACAATAATTATTTAATGACAATAGATGCTGAGATTCAAAAAGTTAAAGCTTTATAACCATTAAAACACAAATTGTCAATGTCACATGTCAAAATATCCAAAGTAAATAGCCTTCATTCAAATGCGAATAAGTTCCCAAGCAACATTTTTCTTACTTTGCCTATCTGTAAATTTTGATTATTATCAATGGAAATATTTTTGTCGGTTTGTGCGTGAAATTGATGTTTACAGACATTCACCAATAAAGATACCCCTTTAGTGACTAGGCACTGTGTTCAAGGCCAGGAGGAGACTAAATTTAGGAGGCCCATTATCTTGTCAGTTGCTTGTGCACAGCTCCCACTGAAGTCGATGTGCAGACCTGACTCTGAGCCAGGGCTGCCCCGGGGGCGGGGGGGGCAAGTGGGGCAATTTGCCCCAGGCCCTGGGCACCACAGGGGCCCCCACGAGAGTTTTTCGGGGCTCCTGGAGCGGGGTCCTTCACTTGCTCCGAGGGCCCCGGAAAACTCTCACGGGGCCCGGGCCCCCAGAGCTTCTTCCGCTCCGGGTCTTCGGCGGCAATTCGGCCGCGGGGGGTCCTTCCGCCCCGGGATCCGCCGCCGAAGTGCCCCGAAGACCCGCGGCGGGGGGTCCTCCCGCCCCAGGACCTGCCGCCGAAGACCCCAGGCCCCCTGAATCCTCTGGGCGGCCCTGCTCTGAGCTCCTCCTGCAAAGAGCCAGGGCCAGGAAAATTGAAGACATCCCTGCCACGTGAGATTCCCTGGATAACCTTTAAACACACAGATAAAGACACAGATGCGGGGATAGATGGAGTAAGGCCTCAGCTTTAATAGCCTCTTTTCTAGAACTTGTGACCTATTGCAGTCTCACAGTTCAATGTTGCTTACTCCCTGAGGGCAACCTGTGTTCTAGGTCATGGGATCTGGCCTAACTGATTGACTCCTTCTAGTTCTACCAAAATATAACTTGAAATCAATGGAATTATAACAGAATAAAAGAAGCATAAGGCAATGGAGAATCAGGCTAATGTGCAACAAGTTTAAAATGCAATTGGTGATCAAAGAATCATAAAAATGTAGTGCTGGAAGGGACCTTGAGAGGTCATCAAGCCCAGACCCCTGCACTGAGGCAGGACCAAGTATGCCTAAACATGACCAGTATATGTCCAACTCATTCTTAAAAATCTCCAGTGATTGGGATTCCACAGCCTCTCTTGGAAGCCTATTCCAGAGCTTAACTACCCTTCTAGTTAGAAAGTTTTTTTTTTAATATCGAACCTGAATCACTTTGGCTGCAAATTAAACCCATTACTTCTTGTTCTACCTCCAATGGACATGGAGAACAACTGATCACCCTCTACTTTATAACAGTCCTTAACATATTTGAAGGCTGTTATTGGGTCCCCCCTCAATATTCCTCTCTCAAGACTAAACATACCCAGTTTTTTTTAGTCTTTTCTCAGTTAGGGTTTTCTAAACGTTTTTATATTTTTTGTTGTTCTCCTCTGGACTTTCTCCAATTTGTCCACATCTTTCTTAAAGTGTGGTGCCTAGAAATGGACACAGTACTCCAGCTGAGGCCTTCCCCCCAAGTAGAGTGGAACAATTACCTCCCGTGTCTTACATACAACACTCCTGTTAATACAGCCCAGAATGATGTTAGCTTTTTTGCCACTGAATCACTTTGTTGACTCATGTTCAATTTGTGATCCACTATAGTCCCGAAATCCTTTTCAGAATTACTACCGTCAAGCTAGCTAGCCCCCATTTTATAGTTGAACATTTGATTTTTTTCCTTCCTAAGTGTAATACTTTGCTGTTGTCTTTACTGAATTTCATCTTGTTGATTTTTAGACCAATTCTTTAATTTGTCAAGGTTGTTTTGAACCTAATCCTGTCCTCCAAAGTGCTTGCAATCCCTCCCAGTTGGGTATTGTCCAGAAATGTTATAAACTTACCCGCCACTCCATTATCCGAATCATTAATGAAAATGTTAACTAGAACCAGACCCAAGATTGACTCTGGCGGCACTTCACTAGATATGGCCTCCCAGTTTAACAACGAACCATTGTTAACTATTCGGTGAGTATTGTCTTTCAACCAGTTGTGCACCCAGTTTATTATAATATCATTTAGACAACATTTCACTAGTTTGCTTATGAGAACGTCACATGGAACTATATCAAAAGCCTTACTAAAATCAAGATATATCCTGTCTACTGCTCTCCACTATCCACTAGGCCAGTAAGTCTGTCTAAAAAGGAAATTAGGTTGGTTTGGCATGATTTGTGCTTGTCAAATCCAAGCTGGCTATTCCTTATGATCCTATTATCCTATACATCTAACTTACCTAAATATTTTTAACATGTTCTTTCCCTGTTTTGGCTTGCATTCCTTTCCCCTTATTAATACTAATTGTGTTAAATAACTGGCCCATTAACTGTTTTAGTGAATACTGAAGCAAAAGAGGCATTAAACACCTCAGCCTTTCCTACATAGAGGCACACAATCCCCTAAGCCTATCCCTCACCAAGCAGGGGGAAAAAGATGTCACAGTTGTCATTTTCTATCTAGGTATGTGCTCAGATACTATGCAATGGGCAGCAATATAACAACCTAGGCAGGCAGATCCTCGTATTGATCAATGCAAACTAAAGAAAAGGGTCATTGTCCACTGACACTCAGGCCTGAGAAAGGCCAGACCAATGGGAGAGAGACTAAACATCTCAATACAGGTGTATGTCTCATGTAAGATGTATTCCTGCTTCATCTCACTCCAACTACCTACAGTACTTACAAAAGGATTGAAGGCATTAAACCCCCTCCACTACCCCAGGGCTCCAGATCTCCAGAAGATGACAGTATAGCTTTTCCCCCTTGGTCCCAATAAGGGCATGTCTATGAAAATGTTTTACCAATACAGTTATACTGGTATAGTTAAATCTATGTAGTCTCACTGGTTCAGCTCCCCATGTGGACACTCCTACTCCGGACAAAGAGAGCCCTTTCACTCCAGCTTAAACCCTTTCTAAAATAACAAACTAACTTTCAAAAGGCACCTCTGTTAGGGGAATAAGAAAGTCCACACTCGTATAACTAGATCAGCTCAAATAATAACTAGAGTTGATTAAAAATTGGCTATTGGGAGCAATATTACAGTTTCTCTCATGCCCTCAATTCTCTTCTATGGGCTAGGCTCCATGGTTGGACTGTATCTCCCTTTATGCACTGCAGTCATGGAACTTCCATGATGCACTGTAAAAGTTCATCCAGATGGGAGGCCGCAGAGCATCGTAGAAGATGTAGTCTAGTGGATTGGGGATGGCGGGGCACAAGACACCTAAAATACCACAACATCTCAGGCAGACACACTTTAATGTTGAAGTGGCCTGACATGAAATATTTTGTTCAGATTTTCCAGATGGGAGCAAAACTGACATGTTCCCGTGAAAAAATTTGATTTTGAGAAAACCATATTTTTGTTGAAAAAACATTGTGATGGAAAATTCCCAGCCAGCTCTACCAATAAGATGAAACTCAGTGAAGTGCTTGTTTTAAAACAAACAAACAAAAAAACCCAGCACCCAATTGTTCATGTTCCAACTTGGAACATAATGTTGATCACTGCTGTTCTGACATTCCAGAGAAATCAGAATGAAACATCAAGACTAGCTCAGTGGTAAACTTTAGCAATGCTGCCTGAGACATCACAAAACCTAAGCAAAGGTGTGTTGAGTTTTGAGCAAAAGGGATCCATTTTGGACATGAGTGGAAATCAATCAAAATTCAATGGTTTTTCATTGTTTTGACCAGAAATAAGACTAATCCTGATGGTTCTTGCAGAGCTTTGCTTTTGAGATTTGGGGCCTTAGTATGCAAACCACGACAATCAAAACTGGGAAAAGATTTGCTGTCAATCTCCTGTGACCTGGAAGTACTAAGTTTTTCACCCTTAGAAATTATGATCTATATGGTAAATATATGGCTAAATTCCAATTTAAGTAATCACATTTTTATGCTCCTTAAATTCCCCCTGTAATTTTAATTGGCCATGGAATGGTCCACTCACAGAGTCTAGGACTGGTGCTGTTAGAGATGTCCTGTTTCACACTAAAAATAGTTGCATTTCAGTGGCGGGCAAAGTGATTCCTGCAGCATGTGTGTCATTTTGCTCTTATTTAATAACTGCCTTAATGTGCTGTGCTAAACAGCAGCATAAAGAAATTTGCAGATGATATGCTACTAAACTAGCAGGAGTAGAGATGAGAGAGAATTGATATAAAGAGACTTATATAGGATGCAAACATGAACAGTAAATGAGATTCTGTCTAGCCAGTGGAGTCAGTGAATACAGACTTCTGTAATGTGACAGAGCTCTTAACCTTTGTAACCCTGACCCAAGTGAGGTGATTGGGTCCAGGAAATAAAGTTCAGTCCCTTATCAGAACCTCTGGGTGTCACACCCTTATTACAAATGCATCTAGGGAAAAGTAATCTAAAACTGAAACATTCAGTGTGAAAAAGAAACCTAGAAAGCAGTCATGCTGAAAAAGACCTAGAAGTGATAGTAGGTAGCAGATCAGTTAAAATCAATACTTCAGAGAAAAAAAAGGTGATATAATTTTGGGGTGTATGCACAGAAGAATCAGAATATAGAGCAGGAAAGTGATAATTCTGGTTATATAGCTCTAGTGAGACTCCACCTGGAATATTGAATTCATTTCTGAGCACCTAGAAAGATATTAACGAAGTAGAAAGAGTTCAAAGAAGTGAAAAAATATGATGAAGGGGATGGAGGGAGTGACTAATGAAGCAAAGAGCTAAAGAAGTAAATATATGGGTCACATATGATAACCATATACAAGTAACTTAAGACTAAAAACATCTTGGATGTAGGGGATTAATTAGGATGGTAAAAGGGGTTATAAACATGAGTTTCTGGATGAAATTAAGGAAGAGGAAGTTCAGGATGATTCTCAAGAAAACCTTCCTGACAGTGAGATCTGTTGATTGTGAAACAATATCTAAAGTGAAGTGATGGAAGCACTGGCATTTTAGATCTTTTAAAAATAGACTGGTTAAAACACGAGAAATGTCACATAGGAAACAATCCTGCACTGATAGTGAACTAGATAATTTTCCATAATCATTTCTATTATTTTAATCCATGCATAATATACTTTATTTCTTAACCTTCCAAAATTTCTGCACAGAAGCATGCCCCATTATCATCTTATGTCTGTATTGTTTCCGTAAGCCTTATATATTTCTGAATTAAATTGCAAGCTTCTCATTGCAAGGAACATGTATTATTTGTTTCTAAAGCAGTGTGTGCCTATGTATGATATTCCATAAGCTTTGATAATACCAACAGATATAGTTTGCACTGTGAGTAAAGTTTGTTAGGCATTTTAGGATTGCTATGGATGAAAATAGAGATGGCCCTGAGCTGTGAAGTTAAGATCTAAGTCCAAATCCACATCTAACCTTTCTTCAAAGTGTTAGGGGGCATATAGATTCTGGGGTTTTTGTTCAGGTCCATCTCAGAGTAAAATATGCTGTATAAATGCAAATTCATTATCGTTACACATTCAGACAAAAGGATTTTCCATCTGGGTACTAACTGATATTTGTTTGCAGCATTCAACAGTAATTTATGTATCTTTTTTTTTTATCAAGATCCATTTCAGAAGAAATCCTAAAGCAATTTAGTCAAAACCCTGATATGTTTTGGTTTTAGTTGAAAGCCAAAGAAGTGATTAACTCCCTTTTTCTTTGTGGATTTGCTGAACAGGTGCTCTTTTAAAGGATCACTAGGTATATTTAGCATATGAAATTTGAGCAAGTCTAAATCTCATTGGCTGGCCTGGCCACATGATAATTTAGGATCTGATGCATCAGGCTTGCTTTTGCCCAGTGTTTCTCAGGAGGGAAGAGTTGGAGAGGCTTTGCTGCTAAAGAAAGTTTGTAGAATATTGCTGGTAAGCGGATTTTATTTTGCCTGTTTTTTTTTTCTTTAGAGCCAATCGGGCAGTTTCTTATTCTGTAGCTTTTTGAGGGCTCTGTTCACTACTTACCCATGCAAGTCAATAGGTATTTTGCCTAAGCAAGAAGTGATGAAAAGGACCCTGCGTGGTTGCAAATCACAGTAAGTGAAGAGAAATCCTTGGATCTATGTCTGGAGGATATAAAACATGGGGTTTGGATAGACGTTCCCTATAGTTAAGTACATATATGTACCGCTGATGTTTGTGCTTAGACTGAGCTTTAGCCTCCTTTGCTCACCAGACATGCCACTTGTGAATTGTTTTTATGAGTTAGCCGTTTGGTTTAACAAAATAGGTTTCTTCTCATTTTTTCCCAACCTATTGGCATTAAAAAGGGACAATAATGTATGTTCCTATATTTAACCTGCAGTACTGGTCTTCACTTGCCTCAGAAGGAATTGCAGTTTAGCTAGCTAAATGAAACCAGCCAACCACTCCATAGTATTAGCTTACATGGCAGATATCTTTGGACTAAAGCAGCTGTTCCAAACCTTCATCTACCACCAGCGTTAGAAATAGGGATGTATTGTCTAGTAGCAAGCTGTAATTTTGACAGGCCTATAGCATAACCATTCCATTAATTAATCCATCTGAATTTTGCAGCAATAACCTTTATTTCAAATATTGACCCAAACAATATGGTTTTCTATATTTTCTAGGTTTGAAGGAAAAAAATAGAAAAAAGCCACAAAAGCTAAGAAACGGAGCATCCATACAGGCTGATGGTGGGAAGAGAGAAATTAACCTCATTAATTTAAGGTCATTTAAAAATAATTATGCCAGATTTTTCTTCATTATATTTTTGCTTGTTATATTGTAACTTAGCAAGGAAAATCTCATCCAAACAAGAGATGAAATAAAATAATGGGCTATGTAAATATTACAGATAAGGAGAGTTCTCCAGATAATTTTGTAGTGGGGAAAATTCCAAACATATATTTTAACAAATAACCACATCTCTTATTTGTTCTTCAGTATGTGTTGGACGTCAGCATTGGATTCCATATATTTGACCTGAATTGTAACTGATATTAGCATGTTGCTTAATCCAGTAACACTGCAGTCTGAAATAAAGTGAAATAAAGTTACATCATGAGGGCTTTAATTTTTGTGAGTCACATGCTAAAGGTCTGCTCCTGACTTGCCAGTAAAATAATGTATTGGTATTAGCAATTATTACACCGTGACACACACACATAATGGACTTGACTAATAGAGTTTCATAATATTTGAATACTTTGGGCTAATATTATATTTTCATCTGTTATATGTCCAGTGCATAGGTGCTAGGCAGAGGAATACTCTGTGAAAATGGCAGACGACGAGGAGTATGAGGAGGTAATAGAGGTAAGAGAAAAATCTTCTAACAATGGAGTTACTTGTTTGTGAACTTGTAACAAATTAATGTTTTGAAGATGCATAGCTTGTGTCCATCTCTATACATAAGCAAACTGCTGCCCAAGTTTGGGTGTGTGCAGGTACATTAGAGGGAACAGTGCCATCAATACAGCAGAGCCTCTGTGGCTGCTGTTCCAGTATCTATTTGAATATGGATTGTGACCTTTCCCACCCATTGCAAGGAAGAAATATGAAAGTTCCATATTGGGGGCCTTTTGTGAGCCCTATGTGGTCAATACAGTATGAATACTCAGTGTAGATCTGAGGCCAAATTAAACCCTGGTGTAAGAGAACTAAAATCTATGGCGCTACAGCAGGGATGAATTTGACCTCATTTAAGCTCATTGCTTTGTACCTCATTGTAGTGCCATGATTTGAGGAGTCCCCAATAACTAGGGACACAACAGCCTACTATCATGGGTGAATGTCAGTGGAAAAAATGACTTTGCTATAAGATGGTTACACTATATTAATAAACCTGCCCTTAGTTATTAAACGATGTTTATTCCATTAAAATACATAAGGGCAACTGGAATGGCTTCCATAGGGTCCTCTGGGGGGGGGGGGGGGAGATAATGTTTATTTCAGTGACCAATTTTACAACTCTGATCCGCACAAGAAATCCTATGGATTTCTCATCTGAGCCAGGATGGCAGGGTGAAGCCTTCAGTGTTGAACACTGTATGTTTCTGATCGTCAGAAGCAGATGTGCTAATTCAATTAGTTACATATCTACATTATTTGTCTGAAGAAATAAATGTCACTGTTAGTACGGTCCCTGTAGATGTATTTTGGAATCTAGCTATAAAAGGAACTATTTCTCCAAATTGTTATGATTTCCTATATTATCTGTGATTCACCTTGTATGTAGTGACTAATAATATCAGTGTTAATTGTACCACTAGTTATATTGTAGTCAATGCCACTTCCATAATTATCTCCTTTTTTAGGCTGATAATTATTTATTTTATTTTTGATAAGGTGTCAATTTCCTTTTTTTTTTAATTGTGTGATGTGGCTATGTTTTCCCAGACAGCTCCATTTCCTCCTGCTTTGTTTTTTAAAAAATGTATGCCTATCTATAACTACATCTCTTGGACAGCCTCAGATGGTTCTGCTTTATTAGCTCCCTCCTGAGATAGTCACAGGGGAGAAGTTATAAATAAAACAGCAACAAATGGCATCTGGTATCATTTTGAAGCAGCTCAGCCCTTTCCAAAATCATTAAATCTATAACCCTAGTTTTATATAAATCACAGGATGTAAATCTGTGTAATCAACTTGTACCAGATATTTCTGTTTAAAGAGAGAGGAACATTATTGCTGGAATAAGTGAATATTCTTTTACTCACACAGAGTGCTAAGAGTATACTGGGTATTTCATTTAAGGGATATTTCTCCTACCTCTGGATGTATTCGTCTACATTGGATATTGTAGCCATTTGTGATTTGCAGAGAATGCAGCTGATCACAGAACCAGATAGTATTTCACTGATGAGTATCTTGAGACTTTGGGAAAAGTGAGTCAGACACACTATGTTGGCATTGAACAGGAGCTACTCAAAAACATAACCAGATATTAGGCCGCATGAGAGGTAGTTTGTTCTAGTTATTTGAGCAAAGTACTGAGGCCCTAGAAAGCCTGAATTTTAATCACAGTTCTTTTAGGGCCTGTTCCAAAAGGTGCATACTGATGTGCTGTGTGACCTTGGGGAAAATCACTGTGCATGAGATTTTCAGAGGCACAAATGGCAGCTGGACACTTAACTAATACTGGAAGTCAATGAGGGTTAGGTGTTTGTTTTTTTTTTTTTAATTTCCATCTTCATCTTTTCTTCTCCATTGACTTCAATGAAATGTTACAGGGTCAGAGCAGCTGAGGCTCTGGCCCAGTCTGTCTCAGTTTTCCCATCTGTATAAATGGGTACAGTAAAATGGAGAGGGCTGTTGTGAAGTTTGATTGTAGTGACCGTCATCCAGGCTTTTGGGAAACCCTGGTTTCTTTGATACTGACTCTCTCTGTTGCTTTGTGCAAGTCATTTAATCTCACTGCCTCTGTAAAATGGCCATGATAATTAATAATCTTTATCACTTACCTGACAAGAATTTTAATTAGTTTGCAAATTGCTAATTATTATTATTATTACTATTATTAATAAAAATGAGCGGATTCTCCGAGCTCTGCCAGGGATGGAAAAGAGGGTCCTGCATGTCTGAACCACAACTACATCCCCCCCAAAATTGGGTTTGAAAGCTGTGTTTGTTATTGCTTCAAAGACATAAGGAAGGCATTTTGCTGTGCTGCATGACCTTGAGAAATGATGAGGTTTGTCCTCTGTTTATAGTATTACACTGAAGAGACTGTCATTGAGGAGGGTGAACCAATGGAGGTAAATGAGATTGCATGTGGAGCAAACGGACATGTTGTTAATGCAAAGCACCAAATGCATAATAAACCATTCTGTGTTTTGAGGGTTATTTCACCATTCTGACTGCATAAATATGAGCTGAAATAGGTGAAGATTACTTCTCAAGGGACTTCTATTTAATTTACAAGGGCACTCAGTACCTCTCAAAGTTGGGCCATGGATTACATGAACAGGAAACATGGGCTAGTGTATACTCTAATATGCCCTATGTACTTCAGCTATTCTGAAGACAAGTACAGAAAGATTCTTCCTGAAATCTATTATGTTTACACGTCAGTTCAATTCTCATTCGTTTTGTATGACTTAGTCACAAGCAAAGTGATTGTTTCTATGTTTTTCCTGTTTCCGTTATTGCGATGTAGTGCCCCCAGGAAGTTATAAAAGTAATTTGAAATTGCAATTAGGCCATTCGTATGGATATTCCAACTCAGAGCTTTTTCCAGGTGAAATACTCCTCATAGTTTGTGGCTATCAAGACGCACCGCCTTATAGTTTTATTCTGTGGGTAAAGTGTTTCCTTTTGAACAAAGAGTCCTGTCACAAAATCTTTCTTGAATCCTTGTTCCAGTAAAATGCCCATTGACAAAATAGGAACTTTTACTGAGTAAGTAATTCAGGACTACCCCTGCCAAAAAAAAGGCCATGTCATGCCATTTGTTTTTTAAGATGAACTACCCAGTGAAATCAATGGCCACAAATTATTCAAAGTAAGCAATGGTGCAACAGATAGTTCTATATCTGACTTACCAGATTTGCATTACATTAATGATGGTAGTTTTTTTTATTTAAATAGAAAATTAGTCACTGTAAGCACTATAGCCTTTCTAATTAATGTGATTAGATTTTCTTCTGTAGTCTGTGGTGTATTAATACCCTGTAACCCCTTGGGTTATAATATGAAAGAGGAAAACTCACTGTACTTTCAGAATCAAGCATTTTTTTTTCTGCTCATTTTCTTTTATGAGGTCATGATTTAGGCACTGGTTAAGTCTATTCACTGGTACATGTAACTTTTTTCTAGTGTGAAGGTTTTACTGTCTAAGGGCCAAACTTCGTAAACACTTCAGGGCAAGTACCATGTCTTATAGCTGTCTGCAAAGTGCTATGTACATTTATGGCGTAATAAACCAAAAAAAAAAAAAGAAGTTAATAGGAGTCAACTTCAGTTGAACCATTATTTGGCCCTAATGTAATAGGTAACAAGAAACAACATGTAATTTTTTTCATGGTTTTATCACCACCATGCATGCATTTAGGATTCTCCAGTGCCATTTAATGACAGAAAAGGTGCCATTACTTTCCTCACTGATTAGAAATGAATGGATATGGACTAACCTGTTGCAACATTAAAGTGAATAACAACATATTGGAACATTATTAGTGAAACACAACTAGTGCCCACAGAATAAAGCATTTTGAAAGATAAGTATTGCCAACATTTTCTTCTTTAGCTAATGCTCAATATATTTGCTATTCTACGTCATATTAATGCAAATAACTGTCAAGAAATCTGAGCTTCATTCATTCCCTTTTGAAGGCTTTCCTTTTTTTTAGCAAATCTATTATGAACCAAGACTTGATGCTTCCTTATCCATGCACTTTTGAAACAATTTTATTTTTGTAAGTTATAATAATTTCTTTTAGTGTTTTTAATTCAAATCTTACTTGTATTAAAACCATTGCCTACAGCATGAACAAATATATAGATTGTTAAAAGGAAATTGAGTCTCTTTCCAACTGAGCTATACCCACTGCTTATATACATATATCAGATAGTCTCTTCTGTGATTATGATCTGACTATCCACATCAGGACATGCAGGTTAGTAGAAAAACTGGATTCTGAACATACATTCAATCACCTAGTGAATCTTATAGTTATTGTGAAGATCGGAAGGGTTTAGTCATGTTTATCTTGCTATCTCAATTTCTTTCCTCTTTTGGGGGAAGGCTATTCCTTTTGAAGGCTGATAAGTGCCTTTCATCTACATTCACATCTCCCAGTAACATCAACAGGAGCTGTGAATGTGTGGATATGTGTTCCCTCCAATACTCCCAATATAGCCCTTAGTATTCAGATCATTTCTACACTTCGGGCCTATCTGTCATCAATCTACCCTCAAGGTTCCCTCTGACGTCAATGAGAGATACGCATATGGAATGATGGCAGCAGAATACCCTCCAGACTCCAGAGCTGCTGGATAAAAACCAGAGAAGCTTGATTTAGAAATTGGCTAATCTGCAGAGTCTTCACACTGCCTGCTTGGATGATGTGTACTAGGCACATTGGGCAATCCCAGTAGGAAAAGTGGCCCACATTGTAGCTCAGTTACCACTGTGGGGGGGTCCTGAGTAGGAATTAAATGCCATTTCATCAGATAGGAGAGTTAAAAAGTTCTTGCTGCAAAATTATGGCTTATAATTAAAAATCCAATAAATACATATTGCCCACATTCCCAGGTAATCATGGAGACCACCACCACCACCACCACCACCACTGGAACTACTGGCCCCAGAGGCACCTCAGGAACCATTGAGCAAGCTGCACCGCCAGTCAGAAAGAGGATGAAAAAGATAAAAGTGGATTCGTCCAAGTTTATGACACCTTACCTGAAACACAGTCATAAAATGCAGGATCTGTTCAGTCAGGTAAACTCATACACTTGTGTCTTCCTGTTTGTTTCTTTAAATCAAATATGCACATCATCGCAAACCCTAATATCACTGTAATGTCCTCTTCTGTATTTCCTTTCTCATCCTTGTTGATTACTGATATTTACAGTGAAAGAGGAGTTTACATCATTGCCTGATTCACTCATTGTTACGGTAGTGAATCATGATGTCACAAAAAGTGGCTTGAGGGAGGGGCATGAGTTCTATTGGTTATAACAGATATCTGAGAGCCAGGATTCCCGATGTCCATTCCTAGCTCTCTCACTGACTCTTTGTGTTCTGCTGGAAAATTTATTTAACCTCTCTCTGCCTCAGTTTACACACCTCAGTTGGAATGATAATTAAAGATAGACCTGAGTTGTGAACTTACCCAAAGCTCAAGCATGATTGGTTTGTTTGTTTTTCATTTTTGGCCAACTATAGACAAAGGGCCAAGCTGCAAAGTCCAGATCTGGATCCAAACTTTCCCAAAAGCTTGAAGAAAGTGGTGCCAATCTGGGGTGCCACTTCATGCCCCGCTCTAAATACATAAGTGTTGTGAGGCACAATTAATGCCTATGAAGTGTTTTTACATTCTAAGATGGGAAAAGAGGGTAGAAAAAATTAATGGTAATGTGATGGAAGTGATAACTTATTTTGTTGTTTGAATTGGTCCAGGGGGAGGGGAGGAAGGACATGACAGATCATAATCCAGGGCCCAGTCCTGCAAACATTACACACAAATACTCCTAATCCTGTGAACAAGGACACTCACTTGAATAAGGGCTGTAGGATTGAGCCCACAACATGCAGGGAGTATTTTAAAATTGTAGTAGTAGTAGTGCACCTCATGCAAATAAAACCAGCAACTTGACTATAGCAAACATTTTAAGTGGGGAGACTGCCCAACTCAAAGTGAAAATCAATGGGAGTTGGGTGCCATAGGCCTCTTTTTTATTAAGCCCAGCTTTAATTTATTAAATTCAATGTGCCTGATCCTGATCTCATTGAAGTCATTGGGAGCTTTGCCATTGACACCAATGGGAACAGGATCAGGTCATGTGGATTTTCAGCATATCTAAGCAGCTACATTCATTATATTATTTTAAAAATATGTGTGTCATATTAATATTGTAAAGCCATAGAAACACTGGGACAAATTCTGCTCTTATTTCCACCTGTGCAGCCCCATTGACTTCAGTGGGGTTACACAGCTACAAATAAGAGCACAGCTTAAGCCATTGTGTTTTCAGATATCTGAATACAATTTTGTTAGCTACGTGATTTTTATAGAATAATTGTTATGATAGCAAAACCAAACTCCCTACGGGCCTAACCTGTGTCATAGCTGGGTGATCTGAAGTGAGCTCAAGAGGAGAAACAGACTATTCTATTTGTTACAGTGTACCAGATCCCCAGCTGGTGTAAATCAGCACTCCTCCTTTGGCTCCAATGGGACTCAATTGACTTCAATGAAGCTACGCTGATTTACGCTATTTGATGATCTGGCCCAGTGTTGCTAACCCAGTGAAAATAAACATTGATGACTGCTCTAGCTAAAGCTTCTCCAGAACTTTGGGGGTTTGTCTGAGTAATGTTCAGTCTTGTTTTCTTTCAGAACAAATACAAACAGCAGTTTGAAAAAGAAAAAGGAAAGCCATATGCTAGCACAGCTGATACCCCAGAACTTCGGAGAATTAAGAAAGTGCAAGATCAGCTCAGTGAGGTATGTGCTAGGCCTGATAAATCAAATGAGATATAAATTGGTAAGGGGCTGCATCTCCTGGGTTACATATTTTAACTATTGGCAGTAACCCAATAGATAATGTTATGCAATCCAGTCTGGAAGCTTAGCAGAAACATTGCCAAGGTCTCTGTGACAAGCTTAAAAGTCTAGAATTCAGTCTGGGATTTAGGCCTTGGCAACAAGGAAGGAGAGATAATGGTCCTTGATCAGCTGGATAATAATTCCAGGTGGCTGTGGCCAAAAGGGGTTTGAAAAACTTTTATCTGAAATTAAAGATAGGATGCTGGGAAAATGTTGATTAAAGTATAAAGCACTGAATTAAATGACACTGCTGGCTACATCCTGTCATTGTTCTGCATGTGGAATTCCTGTTGAAGTCAATGGAAATATTGCCTGAATACTGCAAAATCAGACCTTTCAAAATGTGCTTAAACACTTCTCTTTTCATATAACCACATAACAAACAGCTGCCCTTAATAGACCCTGCTGATGTGCTCTAAAAGGTACTTATTTGCGTTGTTGTAGTCCCATTTCAAGTAGCACTGTGTTAACACAAACTAGGTACCTTTTAGGGAATGTCTACACTGCAATTAAAAACCCATGGCTGGCCTGTGTCAGCTGACTCGGGGCTTGCAGGGCTCATGTTAAGGGGCTGTTTAATTGAGATGTAGATGTTTGGGCCTGGGACCCTGCAAAGAGGAAGGGTCCTAGAGCTCAGATGTTTTCTTGATAAATACTTCTCCCAATTAATTGTGTTTGGCATGTCTTGATCTAGGTTAAATATCGTATGGCTGGTGATGTTGCAAAGACTATTTGCCATGTTGATGAAAAAGCAAAGGACATAGAACATGCAAAGAAGGTGTCGCAGCAAGTGAGCAAGGTAAGAGTGTGAGTGACTCTGTGAGAGGGTTGTGGACATCAGTAGCAGCAAGCCATGAGTAAAGTGTGTAGGTCAGGGCCCTAAGAATGATTGTATCAAAATTTCAAAGTAACATAGGAAGATAATTAGCAGAGAAACAACTGAGCAAGAGAGAAAAGTGTTATAATTTGAAATGTTCCTCATTGAGGTAATCAGTGGGTTTTCTTTGTTAGAGACTTTTTCTTCCTCAACATTTTGAAAAAGCTGGCTATGTACTAACACATTTTAGTGCTTTCCTACAAGCACAGTTAACCAACATGCTGGTCTTTCTGTCCAGGTTTTATACAAACAGAACTGGGAGGAGAATAAGGATAAGTACCTTCTTCCCCCCGATGCTCCAGAGCTTGTGCAGGCAATAAAAAATACGGCAATGTTCAGTAAGGTAAGAGCAGCTTCTGCTCCGGGGCAGTGTAGTGCATGTATCATTGCTAGTGAGTGGTTATTTCATTCCAAGTAATTACTTCCTGACACTTTTTTCTCTCTTTAAGAAACTGTACACAGAAGATTGGGAGCAAGACAAAACATTATTCTACCCATACAATGACAGTCCAGAGTTGAGGAGAGTAGCAAAGGCCCAAAAGGTTCTTAGTGATGTAAGTAGCAAAGCCTAATTGCCCATTTCAATAGAGTGGTGTCACGCTGATTTACCTCTAGAGACTTCTCAGTGGATTTGCATTGGCATAAAACCACTATAAGGGAGTAGAGAATCAGTCCCAAGATGCAGTGTGGATATTTATGAAAACGGTAGTGCTATGTCTGTTGAAAAGCACTGAATGCGTTGAATGTTTATAAAATCTGAAGAGACTGGCGATTCTGAGTTGTGTTCAGAAGAATTAATGTAATTAAACCGTTACTGGCCCAATCTTCTAGGATACTGTTTTCAATGGGATATGAGAGTGTTTAACATCTCTCAGGAGACAATGAGAACTTTTCAGGATTGGGCCTATACACCCAGTTCTCCCATGTGTAAAACAGGGATAACAATACTTCCCTACTTCACAGAAATGGTTTAATTCATTAATGTTTATAGAAGCACTTGAAGAACTGAATACCTCCTTGGTTAAGGAGCTATATAAGAGATGTCAGTGGCTGTTGAGGGCATTCAGCACCTCATAGGATCAGGGCTCTGAAATCCAAACTATTAATGTATTTCAAAAGTCCCCTAGCAGGTTAGTAATTTCTCTCTTTCTTAAAGAACACTGTAGTAGTTACACTGGTTGAGAGAGCTTATTTTGCAGCAGTGGAAATGACTGCTTCTGTTAATGGAAGTGTTAGAGAGGTCAGGAGTAAATTGTTCTGTTGTTTATTTAAACAGGCAGTTCCTGTAAATGTTTACTCCTTGAATTATTTCAGATTGTTTACAAAAAGGGGCACGATGAACGAAAATCTAAATACACTTCTCTGCCAGATCCACCTGATGTGGAGCTCGCCAAGAAAGTGACTAAGCAGCGCAGTGATGTGAGTATACTGCACCGCTTTCTCCCAACTAGACATCTTGCTTAAGGATTTGGAGACGCAGAATCATTTAAGTGCATATACATTATATACAGGCTGGGTTCAAGAATGAAAGAAAGAAAAGAAAGAAACAGATCAGTCCTCACAAGGGGATCTATGTTTGCCATCTAGTCTTCCATGATGATTGTCAGGGTTTTTTTTCCTCCTCATCTTTTTCAATTCCCATATTCACCCTCCTTCTTCTTTCTTCTTTCCTACACCCCTCTCCCCTTCCTCAATCCTCTCATTCTCCTTCTTTTTCTGTTCTCTCCACCCTCTTTGTACTAGGGGTACGCTAAAGAAGGTCATAATGATCAACATAACCACTATGTTGCTTGTTTAAATTCAAATAGCAAAGTGTTTGTATGTATGGGTGCATTTTTGATTATATAATATTTTCTAAGGAGTCCATAATTTGTTCTCAAGGAACACATTTATTTTTCTAGTAGGACTGGATAATTGATCTTTGATTATGAAATGCACCTGTGGGATCTTAAAAATGAACAAGCTGTAGTCATGTTGTAGAATATATTTAAATATGAATTTCAATGCAAAATTATTATACACATTATAGAGTCCTTCATTTCAAACATCCTCATGTTCACAGATCTCAGTTAGAAGAAAAGTTTGTCAAACAAGATGTCTTCAGCGTGATTTTGCACACTGAATTAGCTAATGGCAACAAGCAGTGAATCCTTAGGGCATGATTAACAAAGGCCCTGGCACCAGTCATCTCCAGTCTATGTTTTGGTATAGTTAGAGTAAATCAGTACCAAAGAATGCAGGAGATGGGATGGAATATAGAGAGATAAAAGTTCAGCTAAATAAATGGGACTAAGTCATGTAGACTCCTAAGTTAGAAGTAGGATTTTAACTCCGTTCCGAATGTAACTGTGACTAAAGAGTAGCTGATATATAATCATATTGCTTTGTACTAGTAATTAACTACAGCACAGTGTTAAGGAATCACAATTATTGACCCTTGAGGTTGAAAAACCATTGATGAACATAGTGATGAGCTTAGCTATCAGCAGAGAGAAAATATTTTATTTGGAGAAAATTTCTCAGATAGCTGAAGGACCTTACTTCGCAACCTTACTCAAATGTAGCTCAAAAGATAAATGCATGTCAAAAAGACCTTATCATGGAACCAGCAGGAACTAACTGATCACTATATAAAGTTAATGAAATATGAGTAGCAGTCAACAGGCTATATGTAGTTCATGCCAGTGAAAACAAGAGCATTTTGTTAGCATTGTTTTCCATAGCCGGTCTCTATGAGTGGCATAAGAACTGAAGCAGCATGGAAGTGCTCAGATTTTCTGAAGCATGCAAATAAACTGGAGTATCAAAATGTAGCCTGAAGCATGATGGCACCAAGTCAAAACCTTTGCACTGCATCCATTAGGAAACAGATAGGAACTAGACTGGAGCAGACAATAGTTTATTTCTGATGAGCTTGAGAACAAGCTGATAGTAATCATATGCACCATGTAAAGGGTGTGCAAACCCTGCATAAATCTGGGTGGTCCACTTTGGTTCTGTGACATGTTGTGTCTGCAGTAGCAGGAAATTCTAGTTGAGTCAGTAGGGGAAAATATGTGTGTTAGTGAGAAGTCATGGATAGTAGTTCACAACTGAAGCTGCCTCAGTGCAGAGCATGTACAAGCTGCAGAAAATAAGAGCGCTTGTTATTAAAAGAGATCATTGGATTCACTGAGTAAGCTTTGGAACAAGCAGAGGTAGAATTTTGGCTTGTGAAATTAGTTTCCCTGATAGAATAACACATTGTTTTAGAAATAGGTAAATCAGACTATTAAATCTAATGTATATGAGCAGTATATCTGCACCACCTAAAACACTGTTCAAGAGAAACCAAGACACATTTATAAACATGGAGGTGGATAAATTGAAGTGCACTTAAAAGGACATTGCCTTTCCTCTTATGGTCAATTGTGTAAAAGAGAAAAATGGTGACAATTGCTGGGGGAGGGGAGCAGGATTTGGCAATGATTGAACAATCTAATTTATATTGCCAAAATGCTGGTGTAAATTATAAACAGCTATACATTTTCCAAGCATGGTGCTCATTGTCCAGTGAACTGTAGATGATTTTGGGTGAGAGAGGGAGAGATCCATATATTCTATGTCTAGAATTTTCGAAGTATCCTAAGGTAGATTTCCTTGGGCACTTTTGAAAATTTCAGCTTGTGTATCCTAGAATCTAAGTCAGATTAAACCAAAAGGATCTGCGTCAGTATTCTCCCATAGAGGAGAAAACCAACAGCAAGCAACCTCCATATTGGTGAGAATATTGTTGAATCTAAGACTTGTTTCAGCTAATCAACTGAAAAGGAGTTATCAAGAAGGAACTAGGCGTTAACCAAGCAATGGAATAATTAAACCAAAACATCCATGACAATAGCAGATAAAATGGATTTGAGGCACTTGAAAAACTTGAAGCAATTTTTAAAAATAACAAACAGTTTTGAAAACAAACATGTAAGGCAAAAATAAAGGGCTATTCCAGAGAGATTGATATTTTATTTTATTTTATTTTAATTCAGTTCATTATAGCAGGATTATAGCCAGACCTGAGCCATTCTTCCCAAACCCGAGCCATTCTTTTTAAGTGACAAATCTGAAGAACTGTCCCAGGTTGAGGTGTCATTAGAGGAGGTTTTGGAACAAGTTGATAAATTAAACAGTAATAAGTCACCAGGACCAGATGGTATTCACCCAAGAGTTCTGAAGGAACTCAAATGTGAAATTGCAGAACTACTGACTGTAGTCTGTAACCTATCATTTAAATCAGCTTCTGTACCACGTGATTGGAGGATAGCTAATGTGACGCCAATTTTTAAAAAGGGCTCCAGAGGTGATCCCAGCAATTACAGGCCAGTAAGCCTGACTTCAGTACCAGGCAAACTGATAGAAACTATAATAAAGAACAGAATAGTCAGACACATAGATGAACATAATTTGTTTGGGAAGAGTCAACATGGGTTTTGTAGAGGGGAAATCATGCCTCGCCAATCTACTAGAATTATTTGAGGGGGTCAACAAGCATGTGGACAAGGGGGACCAAGTGGATATAGTGTACTTAGATTTTCAGAAAGTCTTTGACAAGGTTCCTCACCAAAGGCTCTTAAGCAAAGTAAGCTCTCATGGATCAATAACTGGTTAAAAGAGGGGAAACAAAGGGTAGGAATTAATGGTCAGTTATCAGAATGGAGAAAGGTAAGTAGTGGTGTCCTCCAGGGGTCTGTACTGGGCCCAGTCCTATTTAACATATTCATAAATGATCTGGAAAAAGGGGTAAACAGTGCCATGGCAAAATTTGCAGACAATACAAAACTACTCAAGATAGTTAAGTCCAAAAAAGACTGCAAAGAGTTACAAAGGGATCTCACAAAACTGGGTGACTGGGCAACAAAATGTCTGATGAAATTCAATGTGGATAAAGGCAAAGTAATGCACATTGGAAAACATAATCCCAACTATACATATAAAATGATGGGGTCTACATTAGCTGTTACCACTCAAGACAGAGATCTTGGAGTCATTGTGAATAGTTCTCTGAAAACATCCACTCAATGTGCAGCAGCAGTCAAAAAAGCTAACAGAATGTTGGGAATCATTAAGAAAGGGATAGATAATAAGACAGAAAATATCTTATTGCTTCTATATAAATCTATGGTACACCCACATCTTGAATACTGCATGCAGATGTGGTCGCCCCATCTCAAAAAAGATATATTGGAATTGGAAAAGGTTCAGAAAAGGGCAAGAAAAATGATTAGGGGTATGGAACAGCTTCCGTATGAGGAGAGATTAATAAAACTGGGACTTTTCAGCTTGGAAAAGAGACGACTGGGGCGGAGGTATGATAGAGGTCTATAAAACCATGACTGGTGTGGAGAAAGTAAATAAGGAAATGTTATTTACTCCTTCTAATAACACAAAAACTAGGGGTCACCAAATGAAATTAATAGGGAGCAGGTTTAAAACAAACAAAAGGAAGTATTTCTTTACATAACGCATAGTCAACCTCTGGAACTCTTTGCCAGAAGATGTTGTGAAGGCCAAGATTATAATAGGGTTAAAAAAAGAACTAGATAAGTTCATGGAGGATAGGTCCATCAATGGCTATTAGCTAGGATGGGCAGGGATGGGGTCCCTAGCCTCTGTTTGCTAGAAACTGGGAATGGGCAACAGAGGATGGATCACTTGATGATTAACCTGTTCTGTTCATTCCCTCTGGGGCACCTGGCATTGGCCACTGTTGGAAGACAGGATACTGGGCTAGGTGGACCTTTGGTCTGACCCAGTATGGCCGTTCTTATGATTAATATACATTGTTTCATTTTGTTATAGTTTAAGTACCATGAAGACTATGAAAATAAGATTAAAGGCAAGTGGAGTCAAACTCCTTGCTATGAAGTTGCAGTTGCAAGGATGAATGCTGATAATTTAAGTATGGTAAGAGAGTTATTTAGACACTGGGCCAAATGTATGTTTGTATCCTGTATTTTTATCAACCCTGTAATGCCTGCTATATTTTTTCTGCTTTGTTTATAGTACTTCTCTTTTTTCTATTTAAGCTATATTATGGATGACTATTTTGCAATGGTAGTTTATTTGATACATTTTGTTTTCTTTTTCCGTTGCTTACAGAGAAAATACCAGGAAGAGTATGAGCTCATGAAAGACCAAATCTACTTTATGCAAACTGACACTCCAGAGTACCAGGCTAATAAGCGAGTTGGAATTGCTGCCAGTAAAGTAAGTTAAGAATTCCCCCATTTACTTAGTTTGGTTCCACTTCTGCCAAACTTCTGATGACTCCAAATTATATTCAAGAACTTCAGCTGTGAAGCCCCTTTGATACAGAACTTTCTTCCTTGTTCTGTCTGAGACTTCTATTATGGGCCAGATCCTCAGCTGATGTAAATCAATATAATTTCATTGACTTCAACAGAGCTATGCAGTCGCACCAGCTGAGGATCTGGCCCAATATTTCCCTATTTAAGACATTTCCTAGATCAGTGATTCTCAACCTTTTCTGGTTGACAATCCCTTATTCAATGTCCAAAATTTCTGTGATCTCCTTACAGTTACACTTTGATAACAATGATACATCTATATAATTTATTTGTGCGTGTATTTCAAGAGGTTGCTGGAGTATATTTGACTTTGAAAGGTAAAGGTGGGAGAATGAGAGGAGGGAGTGGGGGAATGAGATTTTTTTGCTTTAGATTGTAATAAATTTTTCAGTGCCTGACAATCTCCCCTGATTGTCTTTTGTGGCGCTGGAAGTATGACCCACTGGTTTAGAAACAGAGCCTTGGATCTGTATATATCTGTTTATGGATTATCCAGGGCAATAAGGATTTGACTTTGGAGATTGTCTATTAGAGGGTACAAAGCTTCTTGGGACACACTGAATGAAAGCTGCTACATAAGAACAGTTGGCATTCTGTTGAATGCTATATTCATTATAAAGCAACAGCTTAGTTCAGGGGTGGGCAGACTTTTTGGCCCGAGGGCCACATTGGGGTTGCGAAACTGTATAGAGGGCCGGGTAGGGAAGGCTGTGCCTCCCCAAACAGCCTGGCCCCTGCCCCCTCCCACTTCCTGCCCCCTGACTGCCCCCCTCTGAACTCCTGACCCATCAACCCCCCCCCCGCTCTTTGTCCCCCTAACTGCCCCCCTGGGACTCCACCCTCTGTCCAACCCCTGCTGCTCCCTGTCCCCTGACTGCCCTGACCCCATCCACATCCCTGCCCCCTGACAGGCCCCCCGGGACTCCCACGCCTATCCAACCCACCCTGTTCCCTGTCCCCTGACTGCCCCCCCGAACCTCCACCCCATCCAACCGCCCCCTGCTCCCTGTCCCCTGACTGCCCCCCCCGAACCCCCTACTTCTTATTCAAGCCCCCGCTCCCCACCCCCTTCCCATGCTAGAGCCAGCCACGTCACCGTGCTGCCCGGCAGGAACTTGCAGCCCCGCCGCCCAGAGAGCTGGCAGCATGGCAAGTTGAGGCTGAGGGGGAGGGGTGACAGCAGGGGACGGGCTGGGGGCGAGCCTCCCCGGCCAGGAGCTCAAGGGCTGGGTAGGATGGTCCTGCGGACCGGATGTGGCCCGTGGGCCGTAGTTTGCCCACCTCTGGCTTAGTTGCTTAGAAATTATGCTCTTTCTCTGATATTCACTTCATTTCCAAGAGCAGCCCTTCTGAAAAGGGCTAACCAAGAAGACAGTCCAAATATACTTTTATTTAATTTCTATAGGTGAAATATAAAGAAGACTATGAAAAGAGCAAAGCTATTGCAGATTATAATGTACTTCCTGCTACAGAGAATCCATTGCTGAAACAGCTAAAAGTTTCAGGAAAGCATCTGAGTGATGTAAGTACCATAAAAGTTCAGTTTGAATATTTCAGCTATATGATATAAACCAAGCCCATCCGTTCTTTATGGTATGGGTTCTTGGGGCAGGGAACGTCTTTTTGTTCTGTGTTAGCACAGTGCTTAGCACAGTGGGGTCCTGGTCCATGACCAGGTCTCCTAGGACATACGGTAATACAAATAAATAAATAATAATAATTAATAATCTTCACTGAAGCCTCTTAGTAGTTGCAGGTTGCCGCATGAAGCTTTGTTTACTGTGAGATACACCCACCCAGTCCAACAATACTAACTCTTTAAGAGATAAAGACGGAGGTTTTGGCAAGTTGAGGGAGTAGTTGACTGTTCTCTAATGTCTCCGTGTCATTGTCAGCTGTTACAGCAGTATTTGTGACGGTGTTCTAGATCAGAGAGTCATATCCATTCTCCAACAGCTGGACGGAACTTTCATTGGGTGTCTGATGAAGCTAAAAGAAGTAGATTTCTCACATACTCGCATACATAGTTCCCTTCAGTGACGTAATGACAGCCGGGTGCTCCCCAGCTCCGAGCTGTGCCCCTGACACGCTCTTGCCTCTGCCCCGAAGGAGCCTGCCCTAGTTACGGCCCTGCCAAGGGTTCAAAAATTATGAGTCAGCCCCCCCTAAAAATCACAAGACAGGCTTAAAAATCAAGAGATATGTTAAAAAATAAATATATTTTGGGTGCTTTTTATTTGCTTTCTGATTTTTGAGCCTTTAGGGAACTCTTAAGTCATGTTTTCAAGCTTTTCTCTCCAACCATGAGGAGCTGAAGTTTACTTAAAAAAAAAAAGGGGGGGGGGACAGCAGAGATTCTCACCTACTCCCATGCCTGGGGCTTTATGAAAAGCACCAATTGCCATGGCACTTGTGATAAAATCGTACGAGATTTGGTAATACTATCGTCTGCCCCTGTCTCCTAATTGCTGAAAGGGATTCTAGGTAGATTCTATCTAGACATGTTCTAGTTTAACATGTTTCATAAAAATTATTCTTCAGAAGCAGAAGTGCTGCATAAATTGACTTGTGCTTAACAACCTGAAAAGTAAATCTGAAAATAAAATAGCCTTAACTATAGGTTGTTCCCTGCTCTTCCCCCTTTTGCTTTATATCCTCAGAATTTTCACCAGAGACAGGGATGTACCAAAACCCAGGATCGGAACACCATGACCTTTGGAAAAGTTTGGCTCTGGAATTAGATCTGAACTTAGCATCTGCCCCCTATATATAATGGACTGACACCCTAGAGCCTATCACATGGACATTTCAGCAAAACATAGATACAGATCCAAACTTTGCAGCTCAATCCCATCTCTGCTTTTTACATTAGCAGATTATTGCCTTGTCAAGCTGATGGCTTGCTTTTGTTTCTTAGTGTCATTTCAAAATGTTATCACTAAAGGCTTCAGTCAGAGTATCATTTCTGCTGGTGGAAATGAATGAATTTCCACGAAATCTTCTGTATTACCTGATGTGGATTGCCACGGGCACGCAGGGGCGAAAGAAAATGCAGGCCTGTTATTTACCAGGCTGCATGTGGCAATAGACTATATTGGTAAGGGATGCAAGGAGCGTATGGGTCACGATGCAAACTGCTGACACACACACACACACAACTAAAATTAATCAATTTAAAGTTTTATTGGGGATAATTACAAGGGGTAAGGGAGCAGGGTTTGATTAGCTAATAGAGTTAAATGAAACTTAAAACACACAATGACTAAAATATCTACTAACAATATTTATAAACAAAGATGCAGCATTTAGTAATAACTGATACTTACAAATACAAACCAACGCATAACGACCGGCAAACATAGAAACTCTGCTTGAAACACGTGAGCTGAGAGAGAGGCTTTGAGGTGATCAGGCTCGGTTATGGGTGTACACAGGATACACAGGATTCGTTTTTTCTTTCTCCTCTCCCTGCCTGCACATGGCAGGCAGGCCCATAAAGTACCAACTATGACATCATAGAAGTGTCATAGGGGACGGGGCCCAAAACCTGTTTGTGTTCGTTTCTGATTGGCACAAGCAAAGTTTACACCAAGTAGGGGAGCAGGTGCCTCAAAGTCTGGCTTCTCCCCCAAAAGGTGAGGAAATGCATATTGCTTTAGAATGCGTGCAACACTGAATGACAAAAGAAGAGGCCAGGGCAATACCGGTATGGGCAAGTTTTACAGGATGCAGACAGGAACTCATCTCAACACCTGACTTTATTTTCTTTTGCAGAAATTATACAAGGAAGCCTATGAAAAGTCAAAAGCAACAAGCATTAATTATTGTGACACTCCAAAGTTTCAAATTGATAATGTTCTGAAAAACTTCAGTGATGTAAGTATTGTTGTAATTGTTCCTGTATTTCAGACATGACTTTCTCAGTTATATATATTTATAAATATGTGATTTTTTTTCTGCAGGTTAAATATAAAGATGCATATCAAAAGAATATTTTGGGACATTATGTAGGCAGCTATGAGAACCCATATCATACACACTACATGAACGTTGCAGCTATGAAGAGTGATGTAAGTATGACAGTGTTTGTGTTGATTTCACCATACTCTCATTGCAAGACAAGATCACTTTGCTTACTATCTAATGTCATTTTATTCCCTAGAAAAATTACAAAGCAGATTACGAGGAGGACAAGACAAAATGCTACTTCCCTCAAACCATAACTCAAGAGTATGAAGTTATAAAGAAATTAGACCAGTGCAAAGATGTAAGTATGTGGCAATAATTGTTGAAAGGAAACCAGTTAGTTGCAGAAGGGACTCACCTAAAGTCCATGAAAGTCAATTGAAAGATTACTGTTGACTTCCATGTGTTTTGGATTATTTGAACATGTGATTTTTAAAGGCCACATTCATATGTATTGTTTTCAGGAGTGTCTCGTGACACCTAGTGGTCAGGATGTGCTTAGTCTATTTATTTTTTTCGGAGGGGTGTAACCACAGAAGGCTGCTGCTCTGCTCTATGTAGCGTTTTTCACATCAAATGTTCTAAACACAACTTTGCCCCTAGTTTTCTAATTTTTATAGAATAAATCATAATGAGACCCACTGGATCAGACTATAAATGCCATGTATACCTTGTACGTGGTAGATTGCAGGGCTGCTACTTGCAGGTCAGATTTCTGTTCCAGATATGGACAGGTTACAGAGCTTCCTTTCCAGAGAGATACACAAGATGTGTTCACAATAAGATCCTTTAATGCAAACCCAAGCTCTGGCTGTTACCAGCTCTGGTAACTTATGTTACTCATGGCGCCACATAGTGGCTAATTATTATCATACAGTTTTATATTCCATTACAATATGTATCATTACTGGGGGTACAGTTAGTATTTAGTAATGCAATATTACAGTATCTTATTAGATAGCAAACTTTATTTATATGTATGTATTTGAAACATATTTTATTATTATTCCTCCAGAATACCTACAAAAAGCATCCTGATCAAATCAAATTTACACAAGTGACCGATTCTCCAGTACAAGTTCAAGCACAGATCAATACCAAGCAGCTGAGTGAAGTAAGTAGCCTGACAAATTAAGCAAAACATAACAGATCACATTTTCACACTGATTTATGTAAAATATTTCAACGACTCTTCTGTGACTTCCTCTTGTGACAGCTATGCAGTAATAGATCCAGTGCAGGTCAATGAGGTTACAGTAATAAACTATAGATAATGGCATGAGTCTCAAATTCAGATCAAGATTCAGATTTCAAATCCTCCTCAAAGTTGTGTTGTCTGATCTGGAGTTTTGGATCTAGCCCATATTTACCCTGTATTCTGTTACTTCTGTATTTGTCTTACAGCTATAAGCAACTGATAGTTGTCAACCAGAATGTACTAAAAATTATTTACAGTTCTACCTAGGTGTCTGGTTGGCTTCAAATGTTGTTTAATAATAAATTCTGCTAAATGGATTAAGAGGGGAAAGGCAAAAATGCAAATCTCAAAGTATGTACAGTAATTTCTTTGATACTTAGTGGATATCAAAATGGAAGGGTCAGCTCCAGTTATAGTCAGAAATAACATCAGGCCAATATAATGAAACAAAGTACTTTATTGTTGAACTGTTTTAGGACCAGTTCTACCCTCATTTACCTCCCACTGAAGTCCATGGGATTTACATTTGTGAAAGTGAGGGCATAATTTGGCCCTTCTGGCCTGATACTGCAAAGTGCTGAGCACTTCTTGAAAGATATTGAGTGCCCACAGTTAATATTATCTTCCGTGGAAGCTGAGGGTACTCAGCACTTTGAGGTGTCTTATTCCAGAATAGTTAAACACAGTCTCCACCCCTGCCCCTTCATACCGAGTCTGTTACCGATATTGACATTATGTGATCCTATAAGAAAGCACACATTCATAAAACCCACTTGGAACAGTGGGCCAATTAATCTGGTCCAATTGTCCTTCAACAAAACCTAACTGATGGCCAAATGAGGGCTGCCTCTGCATAGAAGCTCCAGTGCATAGAAAGGGTGGTTAAAAATCTTTTGACAGACTAATCAGCGACTTCTTGTGGTATTGAAAGGATCTGGGAAAATAACTTGAACTTGTGGGGGAGAGATAGCTCAGTGGTTTGAGCATTGGCCTACTAAACCCAGGGGTGTGAGTTCAATCCTTGAGGGGGCCACTTAAGGATCTGGGGCAAAAATCTGTCTGGGGATTGGTCCTGCTTTAAGCAGGGGGTTGGACTAGATGACCTCCGGAGGTTCCTTCCAACCCTGAGATTCTATGATTCCAACTAGAACCTTCGCAATGGAGATCTGTATGGACGAACACAATACCAGGCACTTGCTCAGACATCACTCTTCATCATGTGCCAGCTGTATGGCCCTCAGACAGAATAAACCAAGGTGGATTAACAGAATTGCTTGTTGGTCATGTCAAAAAGACATTGGTATCTTTAACACCTGTTCTGTAGAGAGGCAGTGTGTTCTAGTGGATAGAGCACTGGACTGGGACTCAGGAGATCTGGATGATATTCCTGGCTCTGCCCCTGGCCTGCTGGGTGACCTTGGACAAGTCACTTTCCCACTCTGTGCCTCAGTTTCCCCATCTGTATAATGGGAATAATGATCCTACCTCTTTTGTAAAGTGCTTTGAGATGTGTGGATGAAAAGTACTGTATTAGAGATTGGTGGTGTTATATGTTGAATGTGTTTCTATTATATTTTGTCATAATTACTTCAAGAAAAAACAATGAAATTCTTCTGTGTCCAGGAAAAAAGGACAGTTCATGTGGGATTGGTCCCATATTATTTATTCGTTTTTAACAATGATCACAAACAATTGATTTATACTGCTAGGTCCCGATTGAAAGCCCACTGAAGTCAACGGAAAAGGCCCATAATTCTGCTGTGTTTGTTTTTGCAGCAAAGAATTGTGGACACTTAAAATAATGACATAAATGTAACAGAATACTCGTAAGATGACATATTAAACTGATTAACTTTTTGCTTTAAAAATTGGAGTGAATTTAGTGCTTGTAAGAGCAAAGAACTGGTTAGATCCAGACACTTTAAGGTCAAGCATTGTGCAAGCTTCTATATATATATTTCTGCCAACGCATCCCAATCCTGAAATGTAACACCTGTGCTATTCTAGTCCTGGATCTCGACCGAACTAACACTCCCAACTGAGTGGATTTAGTGCACGGACAGGAACCAGAATGAGATCATCACTCTCATTTTCACTTGTGATTTAATTAAGATGGGAATCTATTTCTTCACAGGGGAAAGGCTAGTGCATTTACATGCTGCGTTTTCTACTTTCTTGCCTTTCTACTTGATATGCAAAAATAAACATCTGTTTCAAAAATGTTACTTAACTAGAACTGAGCTGAATTACTGATAACAAATGTAACTGTTTTCAGACCTGGCTAAGGATTCTTATTCTTAAAGTAAACAATTCTGGCCTAGCTGTTTAACTTGCATTAGTGAGTGCACTGAAGACAGAGAACTAGAGTGTCAACTGGTGTAAACTGGTGTAGGTCCACTGAAATCAGTGGGACTATGCTGATTCACAGCAGCTGAGGTTTTGGCTCATAGAGTGAGGATATATCTCAAATTCAGATAAGCAAAAAACAGGAAAAACAGAATATTGTAAAACTGAAATTTGATCTGAAACAAAAATTTACCCTCTTGTTTACCTCTTGTATTAACCAATCACTGTGACCTATCTATTGTCCCATGGACTGTACCTTTCTTATTTGAATATTTCTGATTGTTTTTAGTTGAATTATAAAGCTAAACACGAAAATGAGAAATACAAATGCCACATGCCACCAGACGCTCCATTATTCCTCCAGTCCAGAGTCAATGCATATAATCTGAGTGATGTAAGTATTAATGTAACACCTGCCTGTAGATGACACGAAACATTCATAACAAAGCATTTAGACTTGCACCTGGAGTAAGAACTCTAAATAATACTGATGACAAGAATAAATATTAGGAGATGTGAAAAAACTCCAGATAACTAATAAATTATATGTGTTCCATAGCACCTAGTAGAACCACTTATGGATCAGGTCCCCACTGAGCTGTACAAAATCAGAATAAAAAGGCGGTCCCTGCCCCAAGGAGCTTACAATCTAAATATAAGACAAGAGGCAACAGATAGATACAGACAGAGGGAGGAACACAGGTGAACAATGAGATAGTGATGGGCAGTGGTCACAGCTCACCAGCAACCTAACCATTGTCAGTATAAAATGGATGGCCTTAAAGTGGAAATCAGTTATCTTTACACCCACTTCAACAATGGTGCAAAATAGTCTTTGTGTAAAAGAGAAGTAAGTTTGAAAAGTTTGATATGATAAACTGGGTTTAAATTAATGTTCTAAACAAGCAACATGTTAATTAGAGGCTCAAAATATTGACAGTTATTTTATCCTCTAATTGATGGATTAGTAGTTGATGTCATATCTTACTTCATTTATTTTCATGTCCGCAGAACTGGTACAAGTATGACTGGGAGAGGTCTAAAGCTAAAAAATTTGAAATCAAAGTTGATGCAATTCCACTTCTTGCAGCTAAAGCTAACAGTAAAATTGCAAGCGATGTAAGTATGAAATATGAATGTAGCTGCAGTTGTTTAGTTGTAAATGTGAAGTGTGGTTTCACATATATGTTCTCACTGTGCAGGTGGCATATAAGAAAGACTATGAACTAAGTAAAGGGAAAATGATTGGAGCCCTGAGCATTCATGATGATCCCAAGATGTTACATTCTGCAAAGGTGGCCAAACAGCAGAGTGATGTAAGTGTCTTTCTTTTATCGTTGTTGTTTATTCATTTATATACTGTGTGCTAGGCCTTTTATAGACATATCAGAGACAAAAGCTCAGCTCTAAAGCACTTACAGGCTAATTAGAAAATGTAAAGGTAGGTGGGGGAATGGCTCTTCTCCAACCCTCCCCATGCACCAGCTGTTTGTGTCTCATGCAGAACCCTTATTCTGCATGCAGAGCTGTGATACCACCTACACTCTGGCACTGCTGATGGTGTCTGGCCCCTCCCCCCAACATAGCATCCCTGAGAGTCCTCAGTGTGCAGTCCCAATTAACTATGGGTGAAATTCTATCCAGAATGTGGTTTGTTTGTGTAACAGATTAATAAGGTGTGTGTCATATCCCTCTCTACTGGGTAATACATATGAAGGATAACAGGCTACTACTGCTGCCAGCTAATGAAATTGCTCCCTTAGCTCAAGTGCTAAAGGTCTGTGCTCTGGTGTTGGACACTCTTGGCTTAAATCTGTCTGACAGCTAATGGTGGAGGTCATCACATTTGCTGATATCTCAGAACAGTAGTTTCAAAATATAGATTAATGACAGCAAATTATTTACCATTTCGTATCTGAGGAACTTCTTTAAAAATAATATTCTGTGCCTTATAATTCCATCTGTTTCTAATACATCTCATGGAGTTAGCAGATATTGAACTTATTTAAAACATTTGATGTTGCCAGGAGGTAACTTTCTTCTGAAAAGAATATCTGTTTTTACAAAACTGTTTTCTGTGTTAATCCAAAACATATGTATTGAATTCCTTTCCACAGCATGAGTACAAGAAAGGCTATGAATTGTCAAAGAGCAGATATACAGCACCTCTGGACATGATTCCAATCACTCAGGCTAAGATATCTCAGGCTATCGCGAGCGGCATAGACTACAAGCATCTCCTACATAATTACTCTTATCCTCCTGACAGTATTAATGTGGAACTTGCAAAGAAGGCCTATTCTATGCAGAGTGATGTAAGTGGTCATGCTTTGATATGTGTGGTATTATGGACCAGTTCTATGAAGGTTCTGCTGATGCAAATGGGTTATTTACAATTCACTGTACGTGAAGTGTGAGTGCAAAGCATGCTGGTAGTTAGCATAAGTGCTGAAAATACAAAGCCTTCTAGAAATATATGATATTGACTAAAAGTATGTGTGCTATTACTGACCAGTTCTGTCAATGTAACTAATGTGGAGATCAGGGCTGGCTCCAGGTTTTCTGCCACCCAAAGCGAAAAAAAAAAAAAAAAAAGCCGCGGCAGTGCAGTTCAGCAGTGGGTTCTTCGCTCCTTTTCTTCCCTCAAAGAGGAAGAGAGGGAGTGAGGGACTCGCTGCCGAATTCCCGCCGAAGACCAGGACATGCTGCCCCAATAGCAGGCATAGTGCCGCCCCCTGGTATTGGCTGCCCCAAGCACCTGCTTCTTTAGCTGGTGCCTGGAGCCGGCCCTGGTGGAGATGCTCAAGGCTACAAATACTGTATGTGAAAAGGATTGTCTTAGATATGCACTGAAAAATGATATGCAAGAGTGACCTCTAAGGCAGAATGTACAGCTGCTAACTTGATTTTCTCTTTTAATGAATTTTCAGTAAACTGGCTGTGCATGTATTATGGAGTCATGATAGTGACTTTGCAGTTCAAGTTGTAAATTACTTTCCATTATAAACCTTATTTTGACCTAAGTCACACCCCTACTCTAACTTTCTCAAAAAACAATCAGAAGTCTTCTTCATCTGAAATGTTTGGTTGCCATGGTTCAGGGCAAGCTTCACCTCTGACCCCTTCCTTCATCTCTCTGAGTTGGCCCCCTCTAGGTCTTAGGTCTAAAGCCTTCACCTGCATTGTGGTGGAATTCCACAATTCTCCCACTCTTAGACTAGGTCTCCAGACCCCATTGTACTATAAACCTGAGGGTGAAGGCCATGCCCCCTCTGTGCCCTCAGGCCTGCCAAGGGACCCTTATTGGAAATGGGAAGAATCCTGACTCACTCCTCTTTTAGTGCCAGATGTAGAAAAGATGAGATGAGGGGAGCCATAAGCCATGTGAAACATAGAGGCAAACCCCCTCATCATGCAGTTTTTCCACAAAGGAAAAATCCCTTCCAGACCCTGGAACTGGTGATCAACCCTGCTGCTGGCATCACCAGAGATCCAGCATACTAGTTTAAGGGTGCGAAGGGAAACAGGAAGCCCACAATGGCTACTCTACCCAGACAGCAACCAATATCAATCCCTGTCCCCTCCCTCCACCACCACAAGAAAGGAGCCAATCACTAGCCCTGCACCACGTGTACCATCCATTGGCCCAGGCCCAGATTCAGCATGTGACCCCCTCCTCTCCTCTCCCTCCCTGGAGCAGGGGGAGAGAAGAGAAGAAACAGCCCCAACATACTGAAGGCAAAGTGTGTGTGGGAGGGGTGGGGGTCAGGAAAGGAGAGGTGCTCATGTAACACTGCCTCAACTGCTCTCAGTTGAGATCTCTTCCCCCAACCCCAAAATGTGTCTCCACTGCTAGCAGCCCCACCAAGGTCCCACTCAGGTAGCGAGATGAGCTGTTAGTTTATAAGCATTATTATGGCTCTTATTACCATAGCAATTGAGTACCTGAACAGTACAAAAGATAACTCTTTGTTTAAGGTATAGGTATTCCCAACCTTAATTATACCTTTGCAAAGGTCTTCTTTCGTGAATAGAATACAGTGAAGCCCCTTTAATGGGAACCAGGTGAATGCATTCAAGTTAACAGGAGATTCATGAATGCATTCAAGGGAGCACAGATATCTAAACTTTTATCACGAAGGAAGCAGCCTATCATGCTGATGGTGTAATAAAGATATAGAGGCCTCTCTATATTTTGTAAGGACACTCCCCTCCTTCCCCTTTGCCTCCTAGGCAATTCCAGTTTTGTTGATATAAAAATTAACATTTCAAGCTTCCTTACAGCTATGACTGTTTGAAACATGGACAATTCAGACCAATGTAAGTGTTCTCTTTTCATTGAACTCCTCATTTGTCTTTCTGTTCCAGAATGAATATAAATCTGACTACAATAGCTGGATGAAAGGTTGTGGCTGGGTGCCATTTGGGTCAATGGAAGCAGAGAAGGCTAAGAGAGCTACAGACATTCTCAATGAGGTAAAGAAATGCAATGTGATTAAATTAATTACTATTCCAATCGAGTGCACACCAGAGCAATATTAAGGCAACAAGACACTACTCTTCACACTGTATATCATGTTGTTCATTTACATGTGAAATACCCTTTCAAGTAATCCATGCCTTTAATGGAATTCCCTGCAAGATCAGTCCAATGGGTAAAGAGTATTTGATACGAATACTGATATTCACCAATATTAAAAACACATGTTCTTTCATGCATTGGTTTCCTCCTACACAATATTTAAGTGCTCTTGTTACTGAGCAGTGTTTGGGACTATAAAGAGCCAAGAGTTCCTGGAGGCGGAACATCGTTCCTGCTAGTTCTGAGTATCCCTGACCCAAAGAGTGCCGGGCCCGCTTTCCACCATTGTTTTGAACCAACAAGAAAGAAAAAACTAGGCAAGACAAGAAGATTTCCTTCAGATCTTCCTGAGGTTGAAAAGGCAGCTCAGCAAAATTCGCTCCGTTTTTAGATCACAACCATCATCAGCAGAGAATCCGAGAGCTGCCATTATTTCATATTTCACATACGATAGGCTGAAGTTAGACAGGAGAGTTGTAGTGAACAAAAATAAACGTAATGATTGGTGGATATCCTGCCACCAATCTGCATTCAAATTCATCTTGACTTCTACTAACACTGCAGGATATGGTCTGATGTCTTCTTTTAGGAGTAAATTAGGCACACCACACAGCCAATGGCAAGTGCTTATATAATTTTCTGAGGCCTGCAATGAAACTTTACCTAACAGCAAATTTGATGGTTTGGTCCAGGTTTGCAATTTATGCATATGGATGTTTTTTCTCCAGTTGTCTTTTTCACCTACACTTGTCTGTTTGCGATTACTTTTTGACTTCAGTGGGATGATGGATAAATGACTAAGCTGAAAATAATGATCATAGTATGATCACTATCATTACAGATTGCAATATGATGCATAGGAAATGGAAGATACTGGACCAAATTCTATTTTTTCTCATGCCTGTGCAACCCAGTGAAGGCTATGAGGTTGTAAAGGAGTAAAGAAAGCAGAATAGGGTCAAGAGCTTCCATTAGTGCCAATGGAAGATACGCACCAAGGTCAACATTTTAAAGTGTGTGCACTTACGTTGCGTGTGCAAAATATGCACACGAGAGCATGAACTGGTAACAAAAGTGTGCAGAATCATATCTCTCCGTATGCTTTTCCATTTTGAAAGTACAGCGGCATGTTCATACACACAAATGTTGCAAATGCAACACAGTAATTGTTTGTTTATGAAAATACCTAATGTCACTACGATTAAAATTTTCTTTGTATATAAGGACACATCTGATGTAAAATTACATTGTTATCCTATGTTCACTTTTACAAAGAGGTGCAATGGAAATAGATTAAAAGGTGTTTTTAGCCATCAAGGAAATGTAACATTGACTTTTTATTTTCTGAACAGAAAAAATATCGCCAGCATCCGGACACTATTAAATATACCCAGATTGAAGATGAGCCTGTTATAGTACAGGCTAAAATCAACCAGGCCCAGAGGAGTGATGTAAGTGCTGATATTTCTAGTGGACTTATATACATTAACAAATTGAATTCTGAAGTCAAATGCGCCAGTTCACCTCTTCTCAAAGTGCTATCAGACAAATCCTGCCCCACCCTTCATTGGTGTGGATGTCCCCACATGCAGTGCAGTCAATGTGGTTCCACTGCACAAGAGGCAAATTCAGCCCTGGTTCAGGCAGGTGAAACTTAATTCAAGTAATCTGAGTTTCCTCGGTGATACCTATACACAAGACCTCCCCTTACTGAGTGCCTTTTATCTTAAGGGCACTCATGAAATTATCCTCAAATGTACTGAATACAATTCATTGTGTTACCAGAAAATAACATCTGTTGGGGAACCAGATTTTGTCAGTCACTCAAATGGCTGGTTACCACAGGTTTGAGAATATGTGTGTACATGTAGGTATTATACTCTCTCAGTGAAATTATGGCTCTGTTGAAGTTAATGGGCGTTTTGCCATTCACTTCAATGGGCCTAGGATTTCACCTTTTAAATAACAGTATTGTATACATAAAAGTATTGCTATTATGTAAGATGCTATATGATTCAGCATGTTTTAAGCATTTATAATTTATAAGCATTTGACTGACAAATTTATTTTTTACTTTCTGTTGCAGATATTATATAAAGCCAAAGGTGAGGCTATAATTCACAATTATCACCTACCTCCAGACATGCCCCAGTTTATCCAGGCTAAAGTTAATGCCTACAATATTAGTGATGTAAGTTTACGTTGGAGTAAGAGCACTTGATTTAACATAAAGTAATGGAGGCTTAGATTTTTATTTCAAAAGTGACATTTTCTTCCAGAACTACTACAAAATGGACATGGAAGACTTAAAATCAAAAGGATATGACCTAAGAAATGATGCTATTTCCATCCGAGTTGCCAAGGCTGCTAGACAGGCTGCCAGTGATGTATGTACACCCCATTTCATGTAACTATTAGTTACATGTAGTGATGATTTATTTTAAAATTGGTTGCATTTCTATTACATCTGAGGGATTGTTTATTGAGGTGGGGTTTTATTGAATTCTTTGCTGGGTTATTTTTCTGAACACTTTAATAGACATTGAGTCTGTTTTTAAATTATTGTTTTGTTACTTAACTAATGTATTTTAATGATACATAAGTGTCAAGAAAAATCTGACACTCATTTTTAACACACATTGAATAAATAAAACATCACCAACTCTACTGTAATGAAGAGAGACAATGAGGTCTCCAAGTCACAGTCCTATGTCCAAGGAATACCGGAGTTATTATCATGACTCTGTGGGTAATTGGAGCCTGGTGTTAAAGTCATGGAAAGACTCCCAATGACTTCAGTGGGCTTTGGAACAGATCCTTGGTGTGTAACCTTGGGGAAGTCACTTAATATACCTCTGACTTCCCTCCTCCTCCATGTGCAGTATTGGGATAATAATACCTACCTTGGGGTGGGGGTGGGGGGAAGCTGTGAGGATTAATTAGTTAATATTTGTACAGCAATGAAAATGTAAAGAGATATAAGTATTAAGTTTTATTATGATTATTTTAATGATAAACAATTACATTTGTTACACTTTAATAATTATAATTTCCCTAGAATTGCTTCCTTATAAATGGGGGTTCTTTTTTTTTTTTGGCTTTTTGTACCCTGCAAAAAAGGGGGCTATTAAGGTGTAACAATACGTGTTTCTTACAAATTGCTTCCTTATAAATGGGGGTTTAAATTGCTCACTAAAGAAAGTGTATTTTATGTCTGATTGTGCTTTGACAGGTCCACTATAAAAAAGACTATGAACTTGCCAAGGGTAAACTTGTTGGCTTCCAAAGCCTCCAGGATGACCCCAAACTGGTTCACTATATGAATATAGCCAAGATGCAGTCCGAGCGGGAATACAAGAAAGATTATGAGAAAACAAAAACCAAATACAACATCCCATTAGATATGGTCAATGTTGTGGCTGCCAGGCAGGCTCAGGACATTGCCAGCAATGTTAATTACAAGCAGCTGATCCACAATTACACTTACTTACCTGATGCGATGAACTTGGAACTCTCCAAAAACATGATGCAGATACAGAGTAATGTAAGTAACATGCTTCTTTGTACAGAATGTACCCAGAGGGATCAGGCAAAGGCAGACATAACTATCTGATCTGTGTGGTCACTTCTTTTTGTAGCATGCCTACAAAGAAGACTATGATAGCTGGATGAAAGGCATTGGCTGGATCCCCATTGGTTCATTGGATGTAGAGAAAGCTAGAAAAGCGGGAGAAGCCCTGAATGAGAATAAATATCGTCAGCACCCAGACACCATCAAATTTACCAGTGTGGTGGACTCCCCGGTTATGGTCCAAGCTAAACAGAATACACTTCAACTCAATGATGTGAGTAAGCCTGGGAGAAAGGGAACATAACAAAATAAGGAAGTGTCTACAGAAATATCTATATCTACATACCGGTTTAAGTGAAATAAACAATCACACTATTTCCCTGTAAGTGGTTATTACATCTGTGGAAAGATATTTCCGTATCAGAGAGAAAAACAGTGGGGGGGGGGGGTTCTGCAGTTTTTATAGTTGTGATATTAATATAGTCGGATATGAGCATATACACACAAAACCCCAACGAACATGTATAATGGGTTTTGTACTGAGTATCTCTGCTGACTTCAGTGGACTTACTCCTAATTCCAATGATTCATAGATTTTAAGGCCAGAAATGACTGTTATGATCATCTAGTCTGATCTACTGCACAACAGAGGCCATAAAACCTCACCCAGCATTTTACACTGTGGTTACTGAGAGCAGTATTGGCTAGATCTTCAGCTAGTGTAAATCACTATAGCTCAAAGGGTGAAATCCCAGCCCTGTTGAAGTCAATGGTAACATTTCCATTCACTTCAATAGGGCCAGCATTTTATCCAAAAGAGCTATGCTATTCTGATTTGTAGCAGCTGAGGATCTGGCCCATATTTTAAATTGCAACACTGAAATGAATTAAAAATATTCTTACAACTGTATGTGCAACTACAGATATCACACAAAGTTTACACCCTCAGACTTATTGACTCTCAGGGAGTCCAGTCCAGATTTGTAAAGGTATTTAGGCATTGCTGCACTTAGCATTGCAACACCTCAGTCTCACTTTCAAAAGGGATTTATGCACTAGGAGCTTAAATCCTATTGACTGTCGATGGGATTTTGATTCCTAAGTGCCTAAACCCTTTTTGAAAATAAGACTTAGGCTCCTAAACCAGTTAGGTATTGCAATGCTGGAGTGCGGCAATGGCTAAATACACCTCTGCCTCGATAGAACGCTGTCCTTGGGAGCCAAAAAATCTTAATGCGTTATAGGTGAAACCGCGTTATATCGAACTTGCTTTGATCCGCTGGAGTGCGCAGCCTCCCCCCCCCCCCCGGAGCACTGCTTTGCTGCATTATATCAGAATTCGTGTTATATCGGGTGGCGTTATATCGAGGTAGAGGTGTACCTTTAAAAATTGGGGCCTCCCTCTATGATGACACAATTAAATTTGTAAGATAAAGCACTTTTAGCTTCACTGGATAAAGTGTGACCATACAAAACAGATTCAGGGTTTTAGTTCACGCTCCAAGATCAGAATGGTCATTGTGAACTTATGAAACTGAAAAGGACAGGAGAATCTCCCTGATCTTCCTTTCATTAATCCATACGCTTTGCCATTGTCACAAAAACCTTCCAGTCCTGGAAAAGGTTTAATAGTAAAACACTATGGTGAGGTGCCATTTTACTAAGTCTTTTTAGAATATACTTACAGTATATTTACTGCCATTTTAAGTATTAGCATAAATACTTAAATCCAACCAGAACTGTCAAATTTAATGGACATACTACATTTTCCTGCCTTGTGGTGTTCCCATCTTCACTAATTCATAAAATTCAGTAAATCACAATATGTTTTTTAGTCATTGCAAGGTAGCCAGGTTCTGCTCTGTATTACAATTCCTTATCATTGTCTTGTGCTGTCTCTCTTTCACAGATGGGTATGTTTCTATGTGCATTTGTTTCATACTAATGTTTAATTTTTCTATATGTGCTTTTCCTCTGGTGGAACAACTTATGGCATGATATTTATATCATATAGGCTAGTACATAGCCTGTAAAATCAGAGCCTGTGCATGAAAGTGCAGTCACTGATTTTATGAGATAGGTGGCAATATATGTCTGTGAGACCAAACTTGAGCCCTCTGTTAATACACAGTGATCTGAAGCTCATTATGCTTGGAAAGAAGTGATTAACTATGTCATGTGTTTTGCAGAGGTTATACAAATCTTCAGGAGAGGAAGTCAAACATAAATACACCATGACACCAGATGTCCCACAGTTTATCCAGGCTAGATACAATGCAGCCAACATCAGTGATGTAAGTGGTTTCTTGAAGGATATGACTAAGTCACATGCTGTTAATGAAATAAGTAGTGATGAGTAGTGTAAGCTACATAATATGTCCAAATAATGATACCACATAAGCAATTCACCTGGTTTTTGGTTGATATGCAGATGCAGTTCTACATAATCAAATTATAACAAAATAATTGCTGTCATTGTTATTTTATAATTTGAATTTGCAAACCAGTATAGCTTATTTAATGTGGATGTATTCTAATAAATGATGAACGAGGTACATGGTACCACTACATCATCCAGATCCTGCAATACTTATAGTAGTTCAGAAGTAACTATTTGAATTGTGTGCAGTTCACATGGTGCTATTAACCCTCCTGAATAATATTTGAATTTTCTTTTTTTAGGCATATTATAAACACGATTACCATGATTTGATAGCCAAGGGGAACAATGTGTTAGGTGATGCTATTCCATTTACTCTAGCTAAGGCCTCAAGAAACATTGCTAGTGACGTAAGTATCAATTTCAGGTAAATTTTGTATCATTTCTCAACAAAAATCTTACAGTATAGGCCAGATTGTGAACCCTTTACCCCCATTAGCGAGCAGTTACTCACACAAGAAGTCTCTTTGGAGTCACAAGTGTGAGTAACAGATTCTCAGTCTGGCTCAAAATGTTAGTTTAAGTAATAAATTCTCTAATAGAATATTTAGGGCCAGATCCTCAGCTGGAGTAATTGGACATAGGTCTGCTGAAGTCAGTGGAGCTCTGTCCACTTACGATAGCTGAAGATCTGGCCTTTAAAATTTAATGCTTGTTGAAAACGCTTATAAAAATTATTCTACTTCAATTTTCTTAACATAATCACTAATGAGGTCTCCTTAGGGTAGGCAGCTTACCCTTTACCTGCTCTGGTTTGAGTTAGATAAAGTGTGATTTTTATTAGCTTTGTAAGTTGGCTCTGATCTGGCACCTTTTATGTGACACTTTTGCCTTACCCTCTCTCAGAAGTTGCTAGCCTGCTCTGGCAGAGATGCTATATATCCAGCCTCATTGTTTGGTCATAGTTTCCCCCACAGTTTTGTTTCCACCTTCTCTGCGTGGGCAGTGAGAGACTAACTTCCAACAGGATCCTCTTTCCCTTCAGCTATGGTGGTTTGCCAGCATTACTATATGGAAAGGGTTTGAGAAGGCTGCTGATAAAACAGATTGTTATAGTAGCAAAATGGGAAGAGGCCTATTTTATTCTGATCTCATTGCTTTATATAAACAGAAGCTGCTGTGGTGTCTGTTTTAATCCATTTGTCATAGATGGCTATATGACAAAGCTATTAAGCAGCATAATCTGGCTATGGTAAATTGCCAGATAATCTATTGCATGCACATTGCAGTGGCATGATACACTTCATCCTGGGACATATTTTGCCATAGAGTGGAGGGGGAACCTACGTACGGCTCAGCAGGCTTTATTGTGCTAATTGCACAAACTGGAGGCTGATCCAGTGATTTTAAATCACACCACTACTACCCCCATTGCTACACTGCTAGTAGGGCAATATTGGGATATTTCCAAGAAAGTCTAGTATACATATAGACACTGGGTATTCCATTTGGGATGGCTGACCCATCTGAACTACCTGCACCTCCTCCAGTACCTTCCCCAAAGAGCATTACAAGAAAGGACACCTTTCTGTTGTCTAAACATTAAATCTAGATATCAATATACATATCCAATAGATATGCAAAGTACATTTACCCTCCTCTCCCTCTCCCTCCAGTATAAATACAAAGAAGCTTATGAAAAGGCAAAAGGAAAACATGTTGGTTTCAGAAGTGTGCGTGATGATCCCAAACTTGTTCATTATATGAATGTGGCAAAGTTGCAGTCTGAGCGTGAGTACAAGAAGGACTATGAGAAGACCAAGACCAACTATCATACACCTGCTGATATGATCAGTATCCAGGCTGCTAAACAGTCTCAAGACATAGCCTCCAATACCCACTACAAACATCTGATCCACCATTACACGTATCTGCCGGATGCCATGAATGTTGAACTTACAAAGAACATGATGCAAATTCAAAGTAATGTAAGTGTTTCAACTTTGCCAATTTCATAGTTGCTTAAAAACAATACAATGCATCCCAAGAAAAGTAGAATAAAAGCTTGATTATTATTATCTGGAAGGTCCCATTGCTGTGTTAGAGCTCAGCATATCCCTGTAAAAAATTTTAAATAGACTTTATTATCTATTTGGGGGGAAACTATACAATTTTACTTTGGCAGCTGATGGTTTGGAGCTTTGGAGGTGTTACATTCCTGGCTAGAGTCCTACTCAATGGAATTTTTGGCATGTGCGTACTAGTAGAGATTGTACTTTTGGAATACTGAATTCATAGGACTTTTTAAAATGCCTTTTATCACACTTGAGCACAAAACTGATTCTTTGTTTTGCAGTGCACCCCATTTTTGTTTGGTTAACTGAGGAGCTATTTTGAAAGCTCCTTGATCTTGTCCTCATCTCAGACTGAGACCACATAATAACGAGGTGGCTCCTTATCAGCGAGAGTGGGCAAAAATATAACTATTATTATTAGAAAGTCAACCCAATACAGGGAACCAACATAGGACACTACATTCCACTTAGACCCTTCATGGGTTGTGCAGGAATGGGGTTTCAGTTGGCTGAGTGGACACTGCACTCTGCACTGCAGAACTGGTTTCTGAACCAGCCTCTGCAAGGCCAGCATGGAAGGTCAGTTTGAGAGTAGGTTGGGGGCAGGTCAAGGGAGGAGCCATGGATTGAGTGGTCCCAACCTCCCAGCACTTCACCTGCAAAGATACCCTGGGTTTTATGCAGGTGGAATAAATTTCACCCACAGTGCTATAAATTTCACATATTATACAACAGGTGAAATATGGCATACAAAAATCCAAGTCATTGCCCTAAAGAGTTTATTATTGTAAAAGCAAGTCCAGTCTAGTCCTATACAATGCAGAACAAACAAAGAATGCTCAGGGTCACTGTGTTGTAGCAGGAATGTTTTAAGAATAGGTGGGACCGTAGAAGGGGAAGAGAGAAGGAACTTGGTAAATATTAATTGAGAGAGTCTACCAAATGTATGAAACAAGGCATGTAGGGCACCCAGGACAAAATCCCAGGAAATTATAGAGAAGTGTAAAAAGGGTAAAGCAAAGCTTTCCATTTCTCCAATAAGAAACTATAAATATTTTCTGTCAAATGCAGACCACACTGACTAGGTCACGTGATTATCACTTTGAATAGAAGGAATGCTATTCAATGGGAAATTGTTTGCAATCTTTGACCAATTTAGGATTTGTCTTTTTTCAGAACTTGTACAAACAAGATTACAACAGCTGGTTCAAAGGTATTGGATGGAGCCCTCTGGGTTCTCTGGATGCTGAAAAGGTTAAAAAAGCCGGAGAGGCATTAAATGAAAAGAAATATCGCCAGAACCCAGACACCTTCAGGTTCACAAGTCTACCAGACTCAATGCCAATGGTTTTGGCTCAGCACAATACCAAGCAACTGAGTGAGGTAAACAGTTTCTCCACACACTACTGTGGACAGGACAGAATTTGTCAGTTGTATATGTTCCTGATTCGTTGTCTTATACCATTGTTGTGATATGCATGTATTGAAATACAAAGACTCAAATGTAATCTAATAGACCTTTTGCGTTTTAAGGGCTATACATGTAGTAAAACTGAAGTTTATTGGTAAATGTTAAACATTGCTACTTGTATATGATTAAGCTGATGCGACCTGCCTTGTATCTTGTAAAAGAGATATTGTGTATTATTTTCCTTCTTAGATAAATTATAAGCAGGAGGGTGAGAAACTGAAACACAAATACACTCTGGACCCTGATGTTCCTCAATTTATTCAAGCAAAGGTCAACGCATTAAACATGAGCGATGTGAGTATTTGACAATAAATTATTCAATTATTATTGTGTATTAGTTTTCTATTTATGGGGTTTTGGGTATATTTGTGGTGTAAAATTTGAATACTGAAAATGTGTAACGCTCCAGTTCAGCAAAGCTCTTGCCTGCATGCATGTACTTAAAGCTAAATGTGTGCTTTAAGTGCCTTGTTGAATACAGGTGGATGTAACATATGCTTGAGTGCTTTGCTGCACTGAGGCCTAAATGACTAGTTAGAAATAATAAGAAACTCAGAATATCATTTAATGTCCAGATTCAGTTCAGTGTGGAGATTTGAAATTCTTTCTTTACTTCACTTAGGGGAGGGACAATAGTTCAATCTTTATGACTAGTCAATCCTTAGCTTTAGTATCTATGTATCTATCTGTGTTTCTAGTCTATCACTGTAAGGTTCTCTGTTGAGACTGCCAGCAAGGGAATGATGGAGCCCTTTCATAGCAATTATAATAGTGAATTTGGTGATGAGGACATTTGCCCTCTAGGAACTGGCCAGAGATCACCAACTCCTTTTATATAGTCCAGTAGATAACATCAAGTCATTTTGAACCACTGCCAGTCTGGTGTCAGGGTCACACCAGCAACTGAGGCCAGGTCTACACTAACCCCCTAATTCGAACTAAGGTACGCAACTTCAGCTACGTGAATAACGTAGCTGAAGTTCGAAGTACCTTAGTTCGAACTTACCTTGGTCCACACTCGTCTAGCTGGAGTACCGCAGTCGACGGCGAGCACTTCCGGGTTCGACTTATCGCGTCCAGACAAGACGCGATAAGTCGAACCCAGAAGTTCAATCGCTTGCCGCCGAACTACCGGGTAAGTGTAGACCTACCCTGAGAGATATTCTGTTACCAATCCCTGAACTAATCACTCTGCTTCCTGCAGTTTACTTAAGATGATAGGACCTAATCCTGAAGCCTTTACTTAGGTACATTTCCCATTGACTCAGTGAAGTCCAAACGGCTTTTGAGCAAGGGCCTTCCCTAGACTTATTTTTTGGTTCGGTGGCTGAACCCAAAAATCTGCGGGGCGGGGGGTGGCAATGTGTGCGTTTCAAACCAACCCCCCCAAAATCTTTCCGGATGAATGAAATGTTTCAAATGTTATTTTGAATTGACATTTCGTTTTGAAAATGTCACTTTGAAATGAAATGTTGAAATGGTGGTTTTTAAAACGTTCAAAAGATATATTTCAACATTTGCAAAAAATAATTAGTCTTTTCAGCAGAAACTTTTACTAAATTTGACCTTAATTTGTGAATAATTTTGATGCCCCCAAAAATTCATGTTGGGGCAAATTTACTATTTGAAGAAAAAAAATTACATAGTTCTAGACCTCGTTTACTACCATTGTTAAGGCCATTTTTCCTAGAAATTGCCAAAAATGCTAACTGAGAAAAGGAGACAGTTTAGCTACACTGATTTGAAGTGACTACTTGAAAACACTGAATTATCCTTGTAGTAAACTTGAACAGACCTAAAATGAATGTTACTCAATGTAATATTTGTCATACAGAAACACGAGTTTACAGTAGTCTAAGATTATTAACTACTCGTAATAAGAAAAATTGTTGGTTCTTTTTTTTTTCTTTAAGGCTTATTACAAAGCAGACTGGAAAAAAACAATTGCCAAAGGGTATGATCTGAAACCAGATGCCATCTCTGTAATTGCTGCTAAGGCTTCCCAAAAGATTGCCAGTGATGTAAGTATAATTAATTTGGATAGAAATTGGAGGATCTACTTTATTGTAACTTTCTGCAGCACATAATACTATACTCTGAGCCAGCGGCATATTATTGCCTAGGCCTAGGCCAACAAGGCCTAGGCCTAGGGCAGCAAATTTATAGTAGCAGCATTTTTGTAATCGCGGCATCAGTGACGCCACGATTCTACCAATCATAGCACGTATTGAAACCACCAATGACGGCACGACGCCATTTAGTAAACATACTCGTGAGAATCACAGAAGTTAATAATATGACTGGAAGGAAGAAATTAAGCAGTTCTCGGTTTTGGATCCATGCGCGGTCCCGCACTATAAGCGAAATCGCGCTATACAGACGCGCGTTCAAGCAAGGGTCCGCTGTACTTGTAATTTTATTTATAATAAAACTTGTAAATGTTCAACTATTTTAATGATATTTAGATTCATTTTAGTTCAAACAAATTTGTAAAAAAAGTAAAACAAGTTCATATGGGGCCGGGGGCGGCAATTATGCCAGGGCCTAGGTGCGGCAAAATCATTAATCCGCCACTGCTCTGAGCACTATTTTGTGATGCTATGCAATTATCAACTGATATGGATTTCCATATGGACTTCAGAAACAAGCTGAATACAGTCATCTCTTGACTATCTGAACCCTGGTTACCTGGCAGTCTTGTTTATATAGTATGCCCACCCTAAGGTCTGAATGAAGTTCTGGTCCTGCCAAATTCTTTCAAGTTCCTCTTGTGCAGCTTATTTGTGCAGAGTTCTGAAGCGCTATAGTTCTAGTCCTCTGGCACGCCTGGACTCCTCAGGAGTTACTGTTTTAATTTAGATGGAGTATATGGGCCCAAAGAGTCAACAAACGTGACCTTGAACTGTCCAACCTTAAACACTTTTAAACAAGGTTTGGTGCACAGAGACCTTGGCTTGCTTAGTACCATGGCAAACACAACATTAAAAATCCTGTTAACCTTTTATTAAAGATACAGAAAGAATGAAAAACAGTTACAGCATTTGAAATGTAAAGTACTAAGTAAGGCTTTCGTTTTAACCATATTCCTTGTTCCCTTTTGGCTGTAGATAGCTTTTAGAAGGAAATCCCTTCCCCCCCTTGTCTGACAATGATAATAAAGACAACAATAACTGTCCTTCTGGGGGAAAAGAGAAAAAGTTTAGTTAAGATGGGCTGGAGCAGTTGTTGTTGTTGTTGTTGTTGTTGTTAAAGTCTGATCCCATTTCCTAGAAAACAAAATGCGACAAACACACAAAAAAGGGATAAGAAGAGAATGGCAAAGATAGAAAATACAGCTTCTGTCTCTGACTTTCACTTTTAATCTCACTGCTGAAAAACACAGACACACACACATGGTTTTATCAGCCATTCTGAGTCCTGGCAAACTTGTGTCAGCATCGGGCTGTTTTAGGGAATTGTGTTTAGCTGCCTCTTTCTGGTCACAGGCTTCCAGAAGTATTGCAGAATATGCAGTCTTGGCTGGCTACGCCAGATTTTTATTAGACAGAAGGCAAAAGGAGAGGGATGAGAATGAGAAGCGGTAAAGGGTACATTTGTACAGTGAGTGGCAGCAGACAGCAGCGAGTCTCAGAGCCCAGATTGACTTTCTGGGGCTTTCCCTTTGCCCCTCCCCTAGTTCTTGTCACACAGACAGAAAGCAGAAGAGCAGAAGTCCGAAGTGTAGGCAATGCGATGTTTATTGGGGTTAATCAAGCAAGCATATCCATAGCTTTGCACGCCAGTAGAACCTTTTCCCCTTGTCCCCGTTTTCCCCACCTCCTCCTCCTTAGCAGGCTTTATACCTGTAGTGCACGCCCCTGGTCCCACCCCTTATAATTCATGGTCGTGTTCCATTCTGGAGCATCGTGAGTCTGGGGGCTTCAGTACTATCTCTTTTTCCCCTATGTGAGGGGTAAGCCCAGGCTTTTCTTTGGCTTTTAGTGTTTCTTATGCCTCCTGCCCCCCCATCCTCCTTGCCGCTCTTAACGGGTTGCTTGAAGTTGAAGCAGGCCTGTCCTTCAAGTGTGTGCTCGTATATTAAACTCCCAGTCTACCCAGCAACAGGTTAGCTCTGTTTCTTATCTCTCTTCACCCCATCTGCTTGTGGGCAGATGCAATACAGAGTCTTTGTTCTTTGTTCACACTTATTAGTAAGAATGTAAAAGTATCAAAAATCAAACCCAAAATTCTATCCCAGGCTAACAAACAGGCCTATATACTAACAGGGCTCAAGCTACAGCACTAAAAATAGCTGAGCAGATGTTGTGGCTCAGGCTGGAGCTTGGGCTTTGAAGATTACCCTCCTCCCAAGGCTTCAGAGCCCAAGCTCCTGCCTGAGTCGTGATGTCTACACAGCTATTTTCAGTGCTGTGGAGTGAGCCCTATGAGAGCAAGTCTGTCAACCCAGGCTCTGAGCCTTGCTGCTGCAGGCTGTATGGAAGAGCCTAAAGCGGGGAAGAAAATGAACATATGGGAGGATGTGTGCACATGTGTGACACAATGTCATGTCCCAGGTGATGGTTGAGATTCAGCCAGAGCTAGTGGAGATGCCAATGTCTTCTGGCCTGCTCTGGTCGGGACATCTCTCAGGATGAAGAAGGCGGGCGTCCCAGGAGACAGTGGGGATGGCACCCACGATGGTGAAGCTTGCTCCAGCAGCTGTTGGCAGAACGCTATTTCTTCTGCTAAATTTTCCCAAAACACTTTTATTTTTAAGAACCTCAAGATCGAGTGTTGGGTGGAGTAGTCCATCCTCTCATTATTTTGTCCACCAATAAACCTAATTTCTGACACCAATTTTCACTCCCTTTTTACTCTTGAGCTCACAATTAGGATAAATTTGGAGGTCCACTTATCACAACAGGAGGCAACTGCAGTATCAACTGGTATCAGGGAAGCCCAGCAACTTTTAAATCAGTGGTGCCAGCTGAGCAGGCTTTGAAGTCTGCAGAGAACCCTGATTGAAATTCACTCCTGTCCAGCATGAGCACAAGACCTGTGAACCACTCAAGTCCCACTTAAACCCGACTCCCCCAAATACCTGAATCCTTACCTAGATGTTTTGGAGCGTTTGGTGGTTTGGGTAGTACTGTAAGAAAAAAACCGGCAATGGGGCTGTGAGAGGGAGTGGAGTAGAGCCATAAGATATGACGGACAAAAGGTGTAGAGACAGTGAGGGGGAAGAGATTATATACTGTATCTCAGAGCTGCGTGAATACTGGATTTTTCCGTTTGCTGGCAATTCTGAAAAACAGAAAAAATATGACTTCAGATTGAACTGAAAACAAAATTTTTCAACTTTCAGCAAATAAATAAGTAAAAAGTTCTGATTTAACTGTTTGAATTTTTAAAAATAAAATTGAAGGAAATTTCAAAATGAAAAGTTGTTTAGAAGTGAAACATCGATATGTTTCATTCTGATATTTTTCTGAATTTTTTGGGGGGCGGGGGAGGTTTGACACAAACAGTTTTTGCAAATTCATGTAGGTTTTGCCAATGTTTTAGTGTCACTGAATCTGCTTTTCTCTGAAAAGTTTTGGTGGAAAAATTTCTCCCAGCTGTGCTGTCTATATCTGTGTGATAGGTATAGCTTGGAAAGGCTGAGGACTGAAAGCCAGCAACTCTCTTCCCCAAACCTAGTTAATCAGTTAATGTCTGCAAAATGATTTCAAGATATATGTTATGAGCTGTAATTATAACAGTGTTGAATTTCAAAGTGTTAAACCAATCATAAACATGTCTACCTTTTCCAAAGGTGATAAGGTTTTGTTTTCCTTTTTCTCTAGCACAAGTATAAAGAATCATATGAGAAAGAAAAAGGCAAACATGTTGGATTCCGTAGCCTGCAGGATGATCCTAAACTGGTTCACTACATGAATGTGGCCAAAATGCAGTCAGAACGCGAGTACAAGAAGGGTTATGAGAGCAGCAAGACAAAGTATCATACACCCCTAGATATGTTCAGTGTGACAGCTGCTAAGAAAGCCCAGGAAGCGGTTACAAATACCAACTACAAACAGCTACTACACAACTATACACTCTTGCCGGATGCGATGAATGTGCAACTACCAAAACATATGATGCAGATTCAGAGTGATGTATGTAACTTAACTTTACTTGGTTATACTATTTTGCCAAAAGAGTTGAGGCTAATTAATAGCCAGTGAAGTCCATTAAAGCTGATGAAAATTTTGTCTGAGCAGGGATTTGTACTATCAGGCCCTAAAGAAGAAATTGCTGAAGAGAGAGAATTGCTGAGAGTAAATTAATTAAGAGTGTCAATAAGACATTTATTCTAAAAAAAAATGATTATGCTCCCTCTCAGTTTTCCTACTTTATCCATCAAATTTTGCCCTCCGAATGTGTGCATTTAGCTTCCAATGGGAGTTCTGAACATGAATGATAGAGAAGAATTTAGCCCTATATTTTGAATGATCTTTAATTGCATCCTATATCTTTGAAAACCACAAGTGAGCACTGATCAGTTTTGCTCATATTTTTCTTTCAAGAATGACAAGGAAAAATTCAAAGGCTTAATTTCTTTTTGTGTGTGGAAATTCTGATTTCTCTTACCCCCTTTAACTTCTCTGTTTATTTTGTAAAAAGAGTCTTTACAAAACAGACTTCAATAACTGGCTAAGAGGAGTTGGTTGGATGCCAATTCAGTCTTTGGATGTGGAGAAGGTCAAGAAGGCTACAGAGATTCTCAGTGAACAGAAATATCGCCAGCACCCAGACAAGCTAAAATATTCCATTACAACTGATGCAATGGAGCAGGTGCTAGCTAAACAGAATGCGCAGACCATGAATAAGGTGAGAATTTGCTCAGAGGAACCTGGGTTTCTATATTAATGCCTCAGTCCTGCAACGTAAAGCGCACTGAAGTCACTGGGGTTCCATATAGGTGCATCGGTCTGCCCGGATGCATCACTTTGTAGGACGGGGGCCTCAGACATTATGGAAGCACCATAGTTAAAGGTGTGCTGCAATTTGCATTAAGAGCAAGATTATAGCTCTATGTTCTGTTTGGATTTTATTGTGTATCCTCCCCATATGTACAGAATTGTCATTCTTTGTGTGTGGGGGAAATACTATTAGTAATGAGTGAACTGCAAAAGCTTTGGAATTCTGATTTAGTTTGGATAAGCACTCCCTGAAATGAGGATTCTTCTCTGAAGCTCATCCAAAGCATTTGGGACACAACCAGTGGGTCATGGATGTGTACCTGAGCGCACAGAATAGGGAAAAACAATATGTACATTGAAAATCTGCAGTTACAGTCTGTTGCTTTATGATAATATAGTTTGCATAATTTATCATAGGAAGTACAAAAGAAAGATGAGGGAAATTGTCACTGCGCTATAGTTAGTTTTTTGTGTAGGTTATTTGTAATACTTATGAAGTTTTGTGCTGCAGAGTCTTATTTAGCACACATGAGTAAAATGAAAAGAATCTCTTGTTTTATAATGAATTGCAATGTCTTTTTTGATATTAAATATCACTTTGGAATTGCAGAGGCTCTACACTGATAAATGGAACAAGGAGAAGACAAGCATTCACGTTATGCCGGACACTCCAGAAATTCTGCAATCGAGGGTGAACCAGATCACCATGAGTGATGTAAGCTGTCATAATCAAGCAGGACATTCAGTGTCATTTAAAAATGCACTCCTAAAGTGGTGCCCTTTATAGTTCTCATTTTAAAATATTTAAATGCTGATGCAGGGCTATTAACATTTCCACCTTCATAACAAAAACTTTGTTCCCTTTTATGTTTTGAATTAGAAATTATACAGGGCTGGCTGGGAGGAAGAGAAGAAGAAGGGTTATGACATGCAGTCAGATGCTATCCCAATAAGGGCAGCCAAGGCCTCCAGAGACATCGCAAGTGATGTAAGTTCTATTTTTAGATTGCACTCAGGTAAAATTATGAAAGGAATGTAAACTAAGAGGAATTCAGGCTACTTCATGAATAAAACAAGTCAAATTTGGGCTGATTCAAACCCTAGAGGATATCTACTTCACAACTGGCTTTTGAAGCCTCCTGGACAATCTAGGTTTGAATTACATGCTTGGTGTGGTAAATCTTGGAACAGTTCTTGTTCTGAATATTTATTTCACAAGCCTCCAGTGGATCCTCTGCATATTCTGTACCCCTTGATCATTCTTGGCTTGATCCTGCAAAGTGCTGAGCACTGTAGCCCCATGAATTCAATGGGTTACTTATATGCTTAAACATATGCTTAAATGCTTTGGTGGATCAGGGTTGTGGTGTTCAAAACTTTGCAAGGTTGAGCCCTCTGTGATAGGTCAAACCGAATGTTTTATACCTTTTTTAAAAAAATGCATACTTAATAATGCATTCTTCTGTATTGAGTTTACCCTGATATGTTTATTTTCTGCTTGCAGTACAAATACAAACTAGCCTATGAACAGGCAAGAGGAAAGCATATTGGGTTCCGTAGCCTTGAAGATGATCCCAAGCTGGTGCACTTCATGAAGGTGGCTAAGATGCAGTCTGAGCGTGAATACAAAAAGGACTATGAGAAGTCAAAGACGAGATTCCACACCCCAGCTGATATGTTCAGTGTAGTGGCAGCCAAGAAAGCACAGGAAGTGGCTACCAATACAAACTACAAGCACCTGCTCCACCATTACAATGTTTTGCCTGATGCTATGAATCTTGAATTAGCCAAAAACATGATGCAGATACGGAGCGATGTAAGTGAAAGACTACAACCTTTGTGTTACCAATTAAGTGATATTTAGTTTATGAATAATACCATAGGTTAAATCCTAGAGTTTTATAGATAAACTAGTGCAATTGTATATCAACATGTAGCAAGTATAAAAGAGCAGTCCATCAGTAATATGCACATTGTATTTCTTAGAATAATCTGAAATATTAAACTAAACTAGTTTAGAAAGAATTTAGATGGGATCAGATGGCAAGTTTGCCCACTTTGTTTATATGCTTGTCACATGTGTTTATAGCTTACAAGTCCCATTTGACTCAAGGAGTAATACTTGTGTGCAGCCCAAGCCAAGGAAAACTTCACTAACAGAATCGTCAGACATTCTCCAAGAAATTATCCTTTCATAATTAAGGGAACCAAAGTTGGGCCCTATTGTGTCTCAGAGGGATGTTTCCAATGTATAGTGTTACTTAGGGATACTCCCGAGGTGATGGAGTTTACACACTGTTTCTCAAGGCTTTGCCTAAAGACACAATCTAGTTCCTTTTATTGAGAGGGGCTGATCCTGCAGCCCCATTTGTGTATGCTGTAGCTTCACAGAAGTAATTGGGATTGGACTTGTATATGGAATGTGTAGGAATATAGGCCCACATTAGATCTGGGTGAACTATGGTTTCAATTTGAGTTGGGATATTAATGTGAACAAGAGGCCCAAAGCATGGAATAAAAAAGCATGAAACCATGAGGAAAATTAGTTGTTGTGTTAAACTTGTAGTGACCCTTCAAACGACCAGTGTTATCTTATTCAAGGATTGGGCTAAAGTAATAGAAATAGAACATGGTTATTGGGTATCATGTGCAGTAAACAATTGGCTGTATGAAAAAAATGCCTTCATCTGACCTTAGCTAAGGTCTGATAACTGGCAATGACATCACTTGCTTGTTAAAAGGGTATAAAAAAGTAAACTCTTAAAGGGTACATTGCTAATACCTGCCTGACCAAGCTGAAGTTGACCAATATGAATCTGAACATCCTTGGCTTTAGCCCGTTTGTAAGTATCTTGATCAAATGCTTATAAATGTTTTGTTACTGTTTGGATGTAGTAAATTGCTTATTAGTTAGGCTTTTAGGCAAGTTTAGGGCAATTGTATAAATACCATTTGGCGTTTGGATTCAATACATGAATTTATGGTTAAATTAGTGTAGTGGCAGTACCCTTCATAAATAATAATAATTCCAATAGAATGCAAGAATGGGCCTTAATAAAACACACAGCACTGCTGTAAAAGGATGTAAATTTTGGATACACAAAAATTATTCCATTGTATTCATTTAAATGTACATATATTCAAAAACTCAAAGAAACACTAAACTTACAAAACAAGTAGAAGGGGACCCAGAATTTTTCATGCATCAGGCTGATTTATTTCCTTCTCCTTACAGAATCAATACAAAGCTGACTATGATGAATTCATGAAGGGTGTGGGATGGATGCCAGTAGGCTCTCTGGAAGCTGAGAAGAATAAGAAAGCTATGGAAATTATAAGTGAGAAGAAATATCGCCAGCACCCAGACAAACTGAAGTATTCCAGTCTGATGGACTCTATGAACATGGTTCTAGCTACAAATAATGCTAAAATCATGGACAAAGTATGAAAATATTTTGTCACAATTCAGTTATGCATGCAGTGATAAAAGACAAATGGGAGAGTCGTGTGAGCATTTCTTTTTGAAATGATCAGTTCTGGCCACAGATGAATATGCTGGGTTCTCATTAACTTTATCCCCATAGGCCTTGACACAACCAAGGAAAACGCTGGCCCAATATGCTAAGAAATTCAGAAGGGAGCAGATCTGAGGATTCCTTTTTGTTAGCAAACCATGCTCACTGCAAGAGGACGCGTCAAATTTTCAAAAGCTCCAAAATGTCTTGGGAGCCCAAGTCCCAGTTCCAAAAGTACCTACGTCAGTTTTGAAAATGAGACTTAGGCTCCTGAGTCACTTTGGCAGTTCTGAATATTTTACCTGAATTATGTTACTGTGATCAGAAGCCACTGTGTAATATGAACATACTTTGTAGTTACACTTTAACTTTTCATTGCTGATTCGCCCGCTGAGCTGCCATCATCCATTTAATAGAAATCAGCTCAGTACTAGAATGCACTGTAACAGGGGTGGGACAAAATTAAATGGATCCTGGACCCACCAGTGTTTTAGGCCATCACACAGGCTCTTAAACCCAGTTCCCTAAGATGAGCTCTTATCTACCTACTACTGAGATCTTGCCATTACTCTTAAGCTAGACAGCCAAGTCAGCCTGCCTCCTGAAGGCAGACAGCAATGAGCTGCGTGCAGAGCTATTGCATAATACTCTGACACTGAATAGTTCTTTCTCTGGGTACAGAACCCGAGGATTCTGCTGGATTCTGTCACTAGATATGTTTGAACACATTTAGGAAGTTAATCCTTCCTAGATGCACCAGGTATGGTTAGTAACCGTCAAGCAGGTATGTACTATGGGACTGATTCTTCTCTTCACTTATATTCCAGTATAACTCCATTGACTCCAATGGAATTATTCTTGATTCGCAATGTTGTAAGTGAGAAGAGGATCAGGTGTGTTTGGGGCATTTTTTTAGCATGTCAGCAAACTTTGTCAGGTCCCATCACACAGGAGCGTTTATAATCCTGTAGTGTTAGGAAACCTCAGACTCAAATTTCCCATGTTTTGCTTTATCCTGCAGAGAGAAAGTAACTAGACAGCTGCATTTTCAAAATAATTAAAAAGAAGTAACATCTTAAATTAAAGGCCAAGTTCTGTCCTTGGATTCATACACTGTGATGTGCATGCATTCTGGGGACTTATTTGGCCCTAATAAAAAAATAACTGTGATAATAATGTGCTATATTTGATTTCTTTGTTGACATCTTTTTTATTCGCCCTTCCAGCACCTGTACACACAAGCATGGGAAGCAGACAAGACAAAAGTTCACATCATGCCAGATATTCCAGAGATTGCTTTGGCAAAAGCAAATGCATATAACATAAGTGAAGTAAGTACTGCTACTCAGACTGATTAGTTGGCACTATCTTGCAGTTATCTAGTTTTAGGAATAATTAAAATGACAGTACTGTAGAACCTCATTTATTCACCCTTCACTAATCCATAGTAATTTGCACTCAGCAAAGATTTCATAGCAGAAGCTGTAATGAGTTGCCACAGTAAAAAACAAAATATACTGCAGAATATTTATGGGTACATTATGAAATATTTAAAATGGGATTTGTAATTGTTAAAATAATAGTTTGGGTATCTTTGATTTTTTTATTGTTGTTTTTCCTCCCTAATTTATAAAATTTAGTCCATAATCCACAACAGTCTCCATTTTTCATGCAAATTAGTGTGCCTCTGCTGTATGTAATAGACAAAGTGGGCCAGTTTCAACCTCTGATATCTAAATTTCACTGCTAAAATCTGCACATGTAAAATGAGGAATGGCATGTATAGATACCATCTTGCAATGCTATATCCATCTGTTGTCTCTTGCTTTAGACTTCGATTGTAAGCTCTTTGGGCAAGGGCCGTCTTTTTGTTCTGTGTTTGCACAGCATCTGGCACAAGGGGATCCTGGTTCATTATTGGGGCTCCCAGGCAGTATGGTAATCTAAATAAAGAAATAAATAATGTGCACAAAAGTAGATATTTTTTATTGCATTTTTGAAATGGTGGCCTCTTCCTTATGGATATAATTTGCGCCTTCTAAATTTTCACCAATATTTTTGCACTTGAAGAAACAAATCAGGGTCTTTTGCCCTTCTAGTTACCTAGCTGCAGGTGCAAATCAGAGAGTTAGAGATGCAAATACTCTGCGCTTAATTTTGAAATATTGCCCCGTTGTGTGCCTGAATGCCTTAAGACACTTGTTGTATGAGTGTTAAATATATGAGGATAGAGCAGTGCTACTGAAAAGTTCTTGTTTCAAATGATCACATATATGGCATAGTTTATTCTGTTTTTATATGCATTAGTGCATTTTAAAAAAGGAATATTCTCTCTCTTTTTTTTTTTTCCAATTTACAGAAAATGTACAAGCATTCCTTGGAAGAGTCTAAAAGGAAAGGGTATGACCTCAGAGCTGATGCTATCTCCATTAAAGCTGCCAAAGCTTCCAGAGACATTGCTAGTGATGTGAGTTTTTAAAAGAGGAAACTATCTATTGTCAAATATTATGAAGCATTCATTTATCGACTTGATTCCATTTTAGATGCTTTTATTTTCTATATTGTTTATAAATGTGTTTAATAAGTATAGCTTTTGTGACATTAAATTGGCTCACAGTGATCAAAGAGCAATTACTTCATTAGGAAGATAGGGAGATACATAAGGAGTCATTCTAGAATGGCTCTCATTTAGAAAACCAATTTTACCTGTATAGTACGAGTCGTTTGTCAAAGTGACTTTGCTGGAGCACTTTTTAAAGGTGATGTATATAGTAGCTGCATGCTTTAGTTTAGATATATACGTGTTACTCCTTAATTGCTGCATTATGGAGTTCAGATGTTAACCTCACCAATATTTGAATGGAACAAAGCGCACTTTGTAATAAATTATGTTTGCTGCTAATACTACAATGGTAGGACCTGATTACTCAGCTTGTACTCAGTCTCTGTTTAGGTGACATTTGCACTGAAGTCGGGGGGGGGGGCAAATCCTGCAGAGAAAACCAGTACAGAGTTTCACTGTGCAAAGGTGGGATGGGAGAACAGAACTCAGGGTCCACACTGAGGTTCCCTGAATACCAGTGTTCAGGCTTTGGGTGTAGCAAGGACAAAACTAGCCTATGGAAGGGGGGAAGGGGAAGGCTGAAGGAGCTGATGCTGTGTTGATCCTCAAGATCTTCCCCACAGCAGCCTCAGAGTTACAATAGACACTGCAGAGTGGATCTGCAGCTGCTTCATAGCCTGGGAGAAGGTTTCCTCCCTCCCAAGCCCTCTCCAAGGAGCTCAGCAGTGCAGCTCAGAGCCTGATACTGGGTCTGTGCACTCTGCTGACCAGGATTTAGGCCAATGGGAGTGTTGCTTGAGTATGGACTTAGTTCGAGTTTAAGGTTTTAATCCATTACACTGTTATTAAGAAAACAAAACTCAGAAACAGTGGGAAGCAGCTTCTAAGTTTAAAAACAATTGTTCAGTCTTAGAACTAAACATTACCACAGAGGTCATTTGATCTTCAAACTTGGGCCAAACTCCAGACCTGTGCTCAAAGTGTTAGTAAAATAAAATCCAAACGTTTTTCAAAGGGATGCCTCCTGCAAATTGGGACTTCCTTAGTTTCTTATCAGTCTCTCAATCTTCTCAAAGTATGTGATGCCATGACAGTGAGATTCAATAACAGCTGCTCTCAGAGGCTACATGAGGCACTGCAGGGAGAATGGCATTATGAAGAAACTTTCCTTTTCATGAAAAAGATTTTTAGGACAATTCTTTTAAAAATGTCCCTCATAAAGATCAAAAAGGTAGGACCCCTGAGTTTTTTTCAAGGGTTAGCATCAGGTTAAGTAGAAAAAGCTACTGGTGCTGTGTTTGCCACAGTGATTTTTAAATAGCGTATTTCTAATAGACATGGATTTTTCTCAGAGGAAAGGTTGCTTAATTGTTTTCTCAATTTGATTTGTTATAGGCAAGGTGGTTTTAAGGCCTTTTGTTCTGTTTTCTTCACAGTACAAATACAAATTAGGTTATGAAATGGATAAGGGGAAACTTGTAGGCTTCCGCAGCCTCCAGGATGATCCCAAACTAGTCCATTTTATGCAAGTGGCTAAGATGCAGTCTGATCGTGAGTACAGGAAAGCCTATGAGACCAGCAAGACCAGTTACCATACACCTGCTGATACATTAAGTATCAGGGCAGCGAAGGAGGCACAAGGTAATATAACCAACACTAACTACAAACACCTGCTGCACAAATATATCCTCCTACCAGATGCAGTTAATGTGGAACTGACCAGAAACATGAATCGGATTCAAAGTAATGTAAGTTACTGTTTTTTGTTCTGATTTGGCCACTGCCTATACTACTTTTTCAGTTGTGTGTGAAGATTTTTTTTTTTTTTAAACAAGAGAATTTTTCTGTTACTGAAGTTTGTAAAATGTGTTTTTCCTTTTTGTCATCTGTATTACAGAATAAGTACAAAGAGGAGTACAATGAATGGTACAAAGGACTTGGTTGGAGCCCTGCTGGTTCTCTGGATGTGGAGAAATCTAAGAAAGCCACAGAAATTGCAAGTGACAGGAATTACCGCCAGCACCCAAGCCTTTTCCCCTTCACAAAACAGAGTGACTCCATGGACATGGTGCTAGCAAAACACAATGCAGATGTGATAAATCAGGTGAGTGAATACAGTGAAAATTGTGTATGTAAACGATCCCTGTGTAATTCAGTATCACTGCCTTTCTCCAACATTGCTTAAAACACATGCTTCCCTGGCAAACTTGCTTTGCCAAGATAATTTCTTTTTAACGTGTGAGAGAACCAGCCATTTACAGATTTCTTTTACCAGATCCAAGCACCCAATTACTGGCTAAATAGTTCCTTCTCCCATTTTTCTCAGGGTTAGACCGTGCCATTGTTACTTGTACAGTCTCAGTTATTCTCACTGGCATGATATAAATGTTAATTTCTAATTCTGGGGTGCGGGAGGGGAACTATAAGCTTCCATAGCGGCATTAAGTATCAGGGTCTCATCCTGCCCTCTTTACTAAGGAGAAACACTGGCTTTAAACAAATGACTGTGGAACAGGCTGATAGTCATTGCTAGAAATGCTCACTAAGGGCCTGAAGAATTGACCTCAGTGGGAGTAAGATTGGATCCTAATTCACTTGAATCATGGATTAAGTCAGTAAAAATAAATACAATCAGCATCTCTCTCTCTCTCTGTCCATAAACAAAGTACACACAGAGAGATCTATCTATCATTCATATTAGCATATCTGGTACTCTTTTTTTCCTGTAGCATATGTACACTCAAGCTTGGGAGAAGGATAAACTTCAGCTTCATGTGATGCCAGATACACCTGATATTCTACAGGCCAGACAGAACATGGCAAATTACAGTCAGGTAAAGAGTTTTAAAATACTTTAGACTGTAGTTCATTTTTGAATATATTAGTTCTGTTTTCCTCAATGAAAGGTGTCCTGTTATTTAAGAGTAAATATTTGTTATGAACTAGAGGGAAATGAAAAATAGATGGGACTTCGACTCCTATGTCACTTAGGAGCTTCTGAAAATTTAATCCTAAACTCTTGCTAAACATAAATATTAGCCCTGTTCAGCAAGGTGAACTCAGAAAAAGGCTTAGTGCATTCTTTATACCTCTCACAGAGATGTACAGGGTCCTTCATGGCCTCAGTCAGAGTAGGTTACAAATTCCTTGTTATAAAATTCCAAACCCACTATGTGCAGGTTTCTCAACCAGTCATCATGGACCCACTGGGCACTGTGATGTCCTGTCGCTTTAAATGTTTGAGCACTCCTCTATGCAAAACCTCACCTTCATGTTGATTTCAGTTTTGGTGCCAGCACAATGAAGACGCCACAGCAAACGTCAGCTCCCTTTGTGTCTGTTTGTCTGTCTCCCTCTCTGCTGGGTTCAAATATAACATACTGGCAATGAGGAATTTATATTTCATGAATATCCTCTGTTCCCACTGCCTGAAGAGGAAGAAATAGCAGATAATAATATGTATAAAAGGGGGAAAGTTCACCTCTAGGCACCAGGTGACAGACTGCTGCTTTTTGCTGCTGGGACAGTGTGAGCCAGCTAGCTAGAGAGGGGAAAGTAGGCAAATAAAGATAGAACCAAGGATCTCGGTCGCAGTTACTGCTGGAGCTGTCCAAACAGAACAGTGAGGGGAATGTAAGCAGCCATCTTGGCTGACTACTGGAAGAAGGCAGCATGTGAGTTAGCTTTAGCCTTCACTGAGAGTCTTCAGCCAGCAGAGGGAGCTGAAAGGAAGAATTCTGCATTCTACAGTATAAGCACAGAGCCAGCAAAGGGAAATCAAGGGCAGATAGTGCACAGTTTAAAAAAGGGGGAATTTCACTGTGGCAGAGATGATGTCCAGGAGGCTTGAAGTGCAACAGCAGAGCAGAGTAAAGTGGCAACTTTTCCGGGCAATGTTGATGAGTCTGATGAAAACCACAAATCATGAATGTACCTTGAATGTTTTGAGCAATTTATTGCTTGCAACACCATTCCAGACAGACAAATGGTTTCAGACTTGCTGACAGTGATGGGTCCAAAGGCATATAGACTGCTGCGTGACATGTTGTGTCCAATTGTGCCTGGAACGTCCACATATGCTGCAATTACTGCAGCAATACAGGAACACTTTTCTCCTATCCCGTTGATGATAGCAGAATAATACCAGTTCCATCAGTGACCTCAGGGAAGTGGAGAATTGGGAGCACAGTTTGTTGCTGCTCTAAGGAAGTTGTTAGAGTATTGTCAGTTTGATGCCCTGTGTGACCAGTTTGTCTCTGGATTATGTAATGACGTGATCCAGAAAAAGTTAGTGTCTGGGTCAGTGCTTACCTTCAAGATGGCTGTTGAAGTAGCTATTGTCATGGAAACTGCAGAGAAGGATTCTCTGGACTTCAGTGTGAACCAAGATGATCACATCCTGCATTGGCAAGACAAAGGACCATGGGAACATAAGAAATTTCCATGTGGCCATTGTGCACAAACTACGCATGCTGAGAAGGATTGCTGGACATGCCAGGTTACCTGCAGGAAGTGCCAGAAGAAAGGACAAATTGCCATGGCCTGTTGCACAGTTCAATGACTAGCAATCCAGAGTAACCATCGATCTATGAAGACATCTATGAAGATTGAACTTCAGAAAGAACGGAAGTCGGAAATTCATAATGTGGATAAAGACAAGAGTTCTAATGACACTGATCAAGACCTAGCCCTACACATGTTATCAGAAGTTGGAGTAAAAAATGGCATCAAGGTTACTCCCTTGATTGAAGGTTTTCCTGCAAGAATGGAACTTGATACTGGAGCTGCCATCTCACTGATTTCTGCATCTACCTATCACCAGATATTGTCACAAGCGCCTCTGGAAGAAACCTCCATGGTTTTGAAGCATTGTTTTGGAGAAAAGTTAGTAACAGAAGGGATATTCCGGGTGCCAGTTCAACTAGATGGACAATCAGTTGTTTCACTCTTGTATGTAATCAAAGGAAAGTTATCACCATTATTTGGCAGATCTTGGCTTGAGACGCTTAAGGAGAATTGGACCGAGATCATGGTGACCATGAAAGCACCTCAAAGTCTTCTAGAAATACTGGACAGACACTCCAAGGTCTTTGAACAAGAACTTGGACAGATGAGCAATGTGTCAGTGAAGCTCAGTATTAAGTCTGATAGACAGCCAAAATATTGCAAGCCCAGAGTTGTGCCTTATACTCTGAAGCCTCTAGTAGAAGCTGATATGGACCATTTAGTGAACACTGGAGTCTTATCACAGATTTCACATGGTGAGTTGGCTACACCCATCATACAAGTAATCAAGAAGAATGGCTCATTTCCAGATTTGTGGCGTTTGTGATGCTGAATCCAGTTTCATGTTTAGACCGGTCCACTAACTCGTATTGGAGATTTGTTTGCTACTCTTAGTGAAGGACTGTGTTTCAGTAAATTGGATTTGCTCAATGCATATCTACAAATAGAGATTGATCCCACATCTCACAAATATCTCACAATCAACATGCAAAAAGGCTTATTTTGTTGTAACAGGTTGCCTTTCAGTATCACATAGGCATTTGTCCTGTCCCAGAAAGCTATGGATGAGATTCTGAAGGGACTGAACAAAGTTCAGTGCTATTTGGATGACATCCTTGTTACATGAAATGATCCAGAGGATCATCTTCAAAATTTGGATGTTGTCTTGCAGTGTTTGGAAGGCCATGGACTGAGAGTATGTCAAGACAAATGTGAGTTTTCAAACCTTCAGTTGAATACCTTGCACATGCAATTGATACCACAGGCTTAAGGAATCACCAGAGAAAGAGAAGGTGGTTCTTCACGCACCACTCCAGAGAATGTGTCACAGTTACATTCATTCTTAGGGCTGCTTAACTACTAATCTGCCTAATCTGGTGACAGTATTGGCACCTTTACATGAAGTGTTACAAGCAAAGAAAAAATGGAAGTAGACCGTGTGTGTGTGTGTGTGTGTGTGTGTGTGTTTAAGGAAGCTAAGAAACTTGACATCAGCCGAAGTTCTTACTCACTTTGATGCCTTACTACTATTGCAATTGGCTTGTAATACTTCACCCATCTGAGTGTATGAGCTCTTTCCCCATATTTTTCCTGATGGCATGGAGAAAACAATTGCCTTTGCTTCACGAATGCTTACTATGCTTGAGAAGAACTATGTACAAATAGAGCAAGAAGCTCTAAGCATTATCTTCAGAATTCGGAAGTTCCATATCTATCTGTATAGTAGATATTTTACCTTGCTGATGGATCATCTCCTGTCACTTTCAATTTTTGCACCTAAACATGGAATTCCATCATGAATTGCTGCTCGGATGCAATGGTGGTCATTGCTACTTTCAGCTCATTCCTATACTATTCAGTTCTGTAAAGGGACTCAACACGGCAATGCTGATGGGCTGCCATGCCCAAGCTCCCATTAGCCCAAAGAAATGTCAGATGAAATGTTTTATCTCAATTTGATGGAGAGGTTACCCATCACTAGCACCGATATCAACACAAAACCCGCTAAGGATGATGTACTTTCTCTTGTGAAGGGAATGGTATTACAAGGTACAGTGTTAGATCATAAGAATCCCCAGTTTACGTCACATCAGCGTGTTTTATATCTAAATCACAATTGCATCTTATGCAGAATAAAAGTGATCATTCCGGAATCACTTCACTCTCTGGTTTTTGTGATGGTCATTTTGGCATTGTGTGAGTGAAGGCCATAGACTGGAGTCATGTTTGATGACAAAGATATTGAGAGGAAAGAGAAGTGCTATAGTATGTGTCAGTAAATTCAGCATGATCCTGGCCCAGCTCATTTACACCTTTGGTTGGGGCCTCAGACTCATTGGACACATATTTGCATGGACTTTGCCAGACCTTTAGTCGTAATCAGTGCGTATTCAAAGTGGTCAGAGATTTTAGAATGATTTCTACTACAGCTACCAAACCCATTGGACATCTCTGGATGTTTAGCCAATTTGGCTTACTAGAAGTGTTGGTGAGTGACAACAGACTTCAATTTTGCTCTGAAGAATTTCAGAGGTTCCTAGCTTCAAGTGGAATTCAGCACATATGTTCTGCTCCATACCATCCTGCTACAAATGGACTTGCAGAATGCTTTTACAGTCATGTGAGGCCTGCTTAAGAGCTAACAAGTCTATTTTGAGTCATCTGCAGAAACTGGATAATTTCTTGCTTGTCTACAGGAACACAACACGTGTTACTACCCAGGAGTCATCTGCAGCTCTTCTCTTGAAGTGATCTTTGTGTACCTGTTGGGACCTGCTACATCCTGATGTTGCCTCCTCTGTAGCCAAATCCCAATCTATGCAAATTGATTAATGATGTGAGACTCATCATCATTTTTTTTCAAGTAGGAGACTCAGTGTAGACTCGCAACTACAGTTGTGGAGTGAAATGGGTACCTGGAGAACTTGTAAAATGCACAGGACTTGTTTTGTGTGTGGTAGAACTGGTGGTATTTTATGGAAATGACATATGAATCAGTTGCAGTCTTGACAAGTACTGGAGTTGGGAGATGTTCCAGTAGGACTTTCTGTTCCTCCTTTCAAACGTCCTTCCATTACAACTCCTAATGTCAACAGTTTGGTGGAAGAAACTTTGGTACCAGATCCAGTTGATTCCTTACCCCGCACTGCCACACCATTGTCACCATATTATCCCAGAGAGAGCGAAAACCAGTTGTATGCCTGAATTTATTTATTGTTTAGTTAGTGAGTTGTTATTCCAGGGCAGAATAATCCCTTGCAATTTGAGAGTCTGTGGTAGTCCACCCGCACTATTTAGGTTATATAGTGTTTCATGTTAGCCATGTAAATGATGATGTATATAAATTTGGGAAGTTTTTTAAAGTAGGGTGGAGAATGAGATGGTCTGCCTCTTTTATTGTTTAGCGTTCCCAGTGCAAAGCCTCACCTTAGTGTTTGGTTTCAGTTTTACTGCCAGAACAATAAAGTCTCCATAGCAGACAGCTGTGTTTCTATCAGCTCCCTTTGTGTCTGTCTCTCTCCTTCTCTGCTGAGTCCAAATATAACAGGCACATAGAATATGAAGCATTTACAGTCGTTTCCACCTTTCTTTCTGATTGTCTTTCTTAATTTTCCTTCTAAATATAGGAGAGTGACAGTCTGTGCTAGAGATTTTTCGTAAACTACTTAGTTTTTGCTTTCCGTGGATAGTTAGAGACAGGTCTATTAACGCCAAGTGCAAGTGTTTAAACTACATGTGCATAGTTCAACTGGATTGCATTTTTTTAGAGCTACAGTACATCCTTATTAATAGGAAATTTGCAAATCCATACCCAGTATTAGTAGTTCCTTCAGTGCCACTCCAGTGGCCAAACTTTCCAGCAAATTATTAGTGAGTGAGGAAGGTTGAGCTGGTGTTCAGGGCATTAGACTAGAAGTTGGGAAGTCTGGGTTCAAATCTCTGCCCTACCACGGACTTTCTGTGTGGTTTTGGACATATGAATTAGCCTGTCCACCTCATTTCCCTCTATGTTAAATGGGGATAATAGCACTTTCCTACCTTACAGGGGTGTTGTGAAGATAAATACATTAAAGATTTTGAGGCATTATGGTACTGGGGACTATAGAAGTATGCAAAATAGAGAACGAAGTCTCACATTACTAAGGCTTCTTGGACCTGATCCTCAGCGGGTGCAAATCAGCATGTGTTCTCTGAGGTGGAGCTCCACACGACAGTGGACATCAGCTGAAGATGTTGGCCCTGTTAGTTTTTACAAATTATCCAACAATATAGAACATACTTGTGTGTTATGAAGCATTAGCATAAATAATCAGAACTAAACTGAACAAAGGATATTTGTGGTGTCTCATCCTTGCTTTTGGACTGTTTCATTCTCAGGGTGCATCCAGTGCTGCTAGCCTCGCAAAGAAAGAACTAACTGAACTCTGATTTTTAACCTGGTATGATAGATGGGGATCAAATGCTTTCCTGCTGTAATGCCATTTGCTTTGGTGGAGTGACAAAGGGAATGAATTCATCCCTAAATATTAATTATTCTTTATGTGAGAACAAGCATTGCAAACAGATTATTTGTAATCTAGTAAGCACTTGTGGAAAAAAAACCTATAATGTATTAAAGACACAATCCCTAATACTGCCCCTAAAGTGTCAAATCGTGAAGTTCTTACCCGAGGGTCTATTGTAGGTTTAGCCACAGCCTTGCATTAGACAGTGTAGATCACATTGCCCCAGTGAAAGTATCAGTAACTATAGTAAAACAATGTTTCCAAATGCTCCCCAGCACACAGAGGGTGCAGTGTATGCTGTCCTGCCCGCTCTGCTCCTAGGGAAAGGGTAATGAACAAAGAGCAGCCTGCTCCCTGAATGGGATTCTTTGTGCTCTCACTTTTTGCATCCATGCAGGGCTCAGCCACAACCTGGCCCTCAATTTTCACACACACTTTTCTTAGGCAAAACTTTTGCCTGAGTAAGTGCTGAGTTAAAATGGAGCGTAGTACTCCGGACTTGGATTCCATGTTTATGCAATGGGCCAGCGTATTAAAACACATGTGTTCTATTTGTATTGTTTTTACAAAGATGCAAGGGGAGTTTTGGAAAAAACTATCTGTTTTCAATTTTAGAAACTGTACAAACATGGATGGGAAGAAATGTTAAAGAAAGGCTACGACCTCACACCTGAAGCCATTTCAGTGAAAGCAGCCAAAGCTTCGAGGGACATTGCAAGTGATGTAAGTGACATTTTCAATTCGATCTGTGATGAATTTTATGCACTCAGTCACAGTCTAATAAACCTCATTGGGCCAGGTCCGTCCCTGTGCTACGAAGGTGTGCTGGAAGGGATAGAGAGCTAAGGCCAAGTCTACACTACCGCTGTAGTTCGACGGCTGGCAATCGAACTTCAGGGTTCGATTTATCGCGTCTGGTCTGGACGCGATAAGTCGAACCAGGAAGTGCTCGCCGTCGACTGCGGTACTCCACCTCAGCGAGAGGAGTACCGCAGAGTTGACGGGGGAGCCTGCCTGCCGCGTGTGGACCGCATCTGAACCGCGGTAAATTCGAACTAAGGTATGTCGACTTCAGCTACGTTATTCACGTAGCTGAAGTTGCGTACCTTAGATTGAATTGGGGTGTTAGTGTAGACCAGGCCTAAGAGAGCTTTTCCTCCCTGCTTCAAAGTAGCAGCCGTGTTAGTCTGTATCTGCAAAAAGAACAGGAGTACTTGTGGCACCTTAGAGACTAACAAATTTATTTCAGCATAAGCTTTCGTGGGCTACAGCTCACTCTATGCATCTGAAGAAGTGGGCTGTAGCCCACAAAAGCTTATGCTGAAATAAATTTGTTAGTCTCTAAGGTGCCACAAGTACTCCTGTTCTTTTTCCTCCCTGTGTAATCAGTGGGACCGACTCTCTTAGCATTGACAAGAGAGTAGGAGAGAGATTGCTCTCACATCATTGCACCATGACCCCAAGCTTGCCGTCTGCCTTCTATGTGGCATGGGAGCAGCCTGTACTACCCAGAGCTACCTCCTCTATGTTTTTAGAGCAGCAGCAAATTTTGACCCACTAACTCCTCCCACCGTCCTGAGTCAATCTACCATGCAGCTGTAGAACAGGTCTCAGGGCAGACACATGCCCAGCACTGCTCCACATCCCAACCTTGTGTATAAGGACAGGTGTTTGCTAATTTTTAGGGAAATGTTCTGGATAGTCAGGACCCTACATTTTCCAATGCTGACTTTTATCCCTTGAGACACTGGATTATGTCTCTGCCTGGGAGTAAGAGGAAGCAGTCTCTCCAGATTGTAGTTAGTTGGTAATTCGTGCAGTGGAGGAGACATTCTGAGAGATGTGCAGCCTGCTCTTCCTACGGAGTCCAAAGGCTCAATTCCTTCAGCAGCAAAGGCATTCCTAGAACACTAACATCAAGCAAAGTTATGCACATACATCAAGGGAATATTAGACCCCTAAGTGTGAAACCATAATGATCTGCTCAGCTTCTAGCATCCAAGAGAGCAAGAAGTTCAAGTTTGCTTGTGAGTCTAACTGCCAGCATACATGGCGTGCTGGTGAATGTATCTGATAAGCTGTTATTTCCCCATTTTCTCATTCTTGCCTTAATTTGAGTACCACAATCTTTATGATTTTAGTACAAGTATAAAGAAGGTTACCGCAAGCAGCTGGGACATCACATTGGATTCCGCAGCCTACAGGATGATCCCAAACTTGTGTTGTCTATGAATGTAGCCAAGATGCAGAGTGAGAGGGAGTACAAGAAAGATTTTGAGAAGTGGAAGACCAAGTTTAACATGCCTGTGGATATGTTGGGCATCCTACTGGCTAAGAAATGCCAGTCATTGGTTAGTGATGTAGACTACAGACGGATCCTACACCAGTGGACTAGTTTGCCAGACCAGACTAGCGTCATCCAAGCTAAGAAAGTATATGAACTACAGAGTGATGTAAGTTTCCTTTTTACTTGATATATTTCTTTTATATTTATGAAAGATATGTTCATTATTGAAGAGAATCTGGTGTCCCTGTAGAGCAGAAATGACATTTCCTCTTGTAGTTCCAGCAATACAGATCATAGCTAAACAAGCTCTATTAATTGCCAGTTAATCTTTTAACGTAGTTCATTGATGCAGACAAGCGAATGACTTTCCCTGATTTGTTTGGTTCCTTAACAGAATGTATATAAGTCAGATCTTCAGTGGCTTAAAGGCCTGGGATGGATCCCCTCTGGCTCTTTGGAGGCAGAAAAGAACAAGAAAGCTTCAGAAATTCTGAGTGAGAAGAAATACCGCCAGCCACCAGACACTGTTAAATTCACAAGTATCCCTGATGCCATGGACATAGTTTTGGCAAAGTCTAATGCCAAAAATAGGAGTGATGTAAGTTTCTGAAGGCAGAACATTTAATTGAACAGATAAATTAACTTGTAATTTATTTCAACCTCTTACATAATGCTAAAATTTAATATAATTTGAGTTAACAGTGACTAATATGTCTTTAAAAAATAAATTTTCAAATTGTTGGTCATAGTTGTCTGTTTAGCAAAATGTCAGATGTCTGTGATTTTTGGTCCATTTGGCATCTTGAGTTCAGCTGTCAAGAAGTCCCAAATGTGATTCAGGAGATTATCGTGGCTTATCTACAGAATGTCTTTACCCATATTTAACCTTATGCTGTATATGGGACTGCTATAATGATGACTCTTTGGCCTTCCACATACAAAAGGGATGCAAACAATTGTATTTAAATAGAACTCTAAGTGATTCATGCATTATTTTCTTCAACTATCCATCCAGTACCATTTATATCTCCCACACTTGATACTTGTGTGACATGTTCTTGTATTGCTGTTAAAGACATAAGGTCAAGAAGCTGAATGAAATCTGCTATTTATATGAAGATTCTATTAGACACACTGTTCTTGTTTGTTTCTCCTTCTAGAGACTTTACAGAGAAGCGTGGGATAAGGACAAGACTCACGTTCACATCATGCCTGACACTCCTGAAATCCTTTTGGCTAAAGCAAACTTAATCAATACAAGTGATGTAAGTTTGACTCCATACTACACTGGATGTTCGACGAGCTTATGATTTGAATTCACTTCATGAATGCAGTCTAAATTGCAGTAAAGTCCTTCAGAATTTATTCTGGAACTCTTGAATTCTTACAACCTTTAACATACCCATGGTCTTTTTCTGGTAAACTTGTTATGTGGAGGGAGCCAATATGGCAGTTATTAGATTACAAGAAAAATCCCAACAAAGCATGCAGTAGGAGGTTGCTATCTTTAGATATGTCCATTTCATCCCTATGCTCAAATCAACATCTTAGATACCTCTCCAATAAAATGTAATTAGTCTAGCAACCTGTGTGGGATAATGTCTAATTGTAGTGAGTTGAATTTTTAGAGCACCATTTTTTGTCAAATTCTCCTTTGTCATGGAACATAAGAAAGAAATGCCAAAAAGATTTATCACTAGTATTCAAGAGGAGAGGTCATGATAGGTTGAAAACAGACACACGGGGAGTCAGAAAATATGCATTGTTGACCTTCTCAGAAGTCCATGTCATTGTGATCTGGAGCAATGTTTATTAATCAGATTACATATGTAAAGTAAATGACAGTATTGGTTGCCAATGAGTTGCAACCAAAAACTTTTATTTACCTCTCCCCAGTCAATCTATTGCAGTTATGCAATAATTTCCACCCTTAGTTTGGTGGTGGAAAATATTCTGTAGCAAGAATATCACGCAAGACTTTTGACTAATTTCTAGCACCAAGAAAGCCATCTCAGAGTCCTAAAAATGTGCTTTTTAATTTAAAAACACGATAGCTCGGCTAGCATGCATTGGCAATTGAAAATTAGTAGTAGCCAACTCCATTTGATAAATCCACCCTTGTTTTCTGTACAATGTAAAAAATTGGAATCCAGTTCTTGAACTATGTGTAAAATACATAGCATTTACTTTCTCTCCAAACATCAACATTGGAATACTTTTCTGCAAAGTGTGCTTGCAATCATTATTGCAAACTTATCTCAACAGAAACTCTACAAGTTAGGATATGAAGAACTGAAGAAGAAAGGCTATGAACTTCCTCGTGATGCCATATCACTCAAGTCAGCAAAGGCATCCAGAGACATTGCAAGTGAAGTAAGAGTCTTACTAAACTAAAATAACAGACAGTGTGGTTAAGCACTATGGGGCTGAATCAGTGCTGATTGAAATCAATGGGAGTCTTTCTGTTGGTGTCAGTGGGATAAGGTCTTTCTGTCTTTCAAAAAAGAAAAAGAAGGCATACACTGGATGCTTCAATGCAAAGCTAGTCACCCAACAATACATTGTTTGTTTTTTTCAGTCTGCAACTATATAGATCACTTAAACCCAGTTTATTATTGAAATTTTGTGGATGACATTGACATTTTATTTCATTTGAAAATTGACATCGTCCATCAGTGACTTAGACTGTGCTATGGAGTTGCATGTAATTGTCTGAAGATGAATATGTCACTCACTGAAATAGAGTTTGAATTCAGATTTAATATTTCATATCAAACCTGGAATTATCCATTACATGGACTGTTATTTGCTAAGTATAACCTGGATCCCACAAACCTGTATGTGAATATTCCCAATGAAGTACACTAAGTCCAGTGGAATTCGCCACATAAATTGGGACTACATAGATGAGGAAGGGTTTGCAAAAGTTGTGAACCCCATCCAATGAAATTATAAGGGCTATATCTTCTACTACAGTGGGATTAAGGATGCTCAGCTATTTATAGGAATCAATCATCACCTCATAATATTAGGTTCTTAGTATGTTATAATAACTAAGGAGTTTCACCTTTTTTACAAAGGTAGCATTTCTAGGTTGAATCTGAAAAAGCATAATTTGTTCTTTTCTTTCTTTCCAACAGTACAAATACAAAGAAGGGTATCGCAAACAGCTTGGCCACCATGTGGGAGCCCGCAACATACAGGATGATCCCAAGATGGTGTGGTCTATGCATGTTGCCAAGATCCAGAGTGACAGGGAGTATAAGAAAGATTTTGAGAAATGGAAGACCAAGTATAATAGCCCAGTGGACATGCTGGGAGTCGTGCTGGCCAAGAAATGTCAGGAACTAGTCAGTGAAATTGATTATAGACATCCTCTGCACAAATGGACATGTCTGCCAGACCAGAACAATGTTGTACATGCCAGGAAAACTTATGATCTTCAGAGTGATGTAAGTCCTATTTGTACCAGCTTTGTGAAAATGGAAGTGTTTTATTAAATATATTTTTGCTCCAATGTCAAAAAACATATTTAAGGGCTATATTTCTGGACTCTTTTGCCCTGCAAAGACCTTTACATACTGGATTGGTGGGTATTTTCAGACCAGTGACAATAGAAGTGAACTCTTCTACCGTTAGTAATTAGCAGCAGGCAGCCTACTTTTTGTGTCCTTACTAAGTACCGATCTCCTCTTGAGCAATTTGGAGTTAAGTTTGTTGCAGTGGATTTGAACAGTGGATTGGAGCAGAGTGAGGGCAAGACAATCTGAATTTCATGGCTTTAAATAATTACTATTTTGGCTGTACAAGTGACATGTCAAGAGCTAAAGGGGCTGGGAAGTGCATCCTCATCTGTGACATTTGCCAGATGAAGAGATGGCTGTAATTCCTGAAATGCATATTGAATGTCTAGGTAATCTCCATTATAGTTGTAGATGAATCTCCATCCTGACAGAAACAGAATTTCCAGCAGGTGGAGTAAGATTTCTGTGGAGTAACTAGTATAGGCAGAATCACCCTTGGTTTCAGAGACTGTTTGGGCATGTCTACATCGTAACGTAAGCCCAGAGTTGTACAGCTCGAGTTAGCAGACCCTAGGTTTCTTGACTTAGGGCTTGGGAATTTACAATCATTTGTATCCCCAGATTAGGAATTTTTGAACCCTGGGTGCCAGCCTGGTGTTCTAGTGTCTATGCTGCGGTGTGGAGGCCCTAGTACAGCCACTCGTATCCAATACTTCCTAATGCCCTCCAAAAACATGCTCTCCAACCCTTTGTTTGTGGTGTGCTGTGGGAAAACTTGACTGTCCACCAAAGTTGACTGTCCTGAGAACAAAGAAAGTTGGTCCATGGGATTGTGGGATACTTTTGGTGGACTCCCAGAGCACAAGTCTACATTGCAAAGCAATAGGGATTGAACTGTGGGTCCAGGCTTGACTCAGGCTTGGAACCTCCACTCCTTTGGGGTCCTGGGACCGGGGTCCGAGTCCTGGTTTAGTGCAATTTATGTGTAGACCAGATGGTGGGCGGGGGTGGGGGGGTTTGAGCCTGAGTTTGAACCCTGGGCTTACACTGCAACACACTGATATACCATCAGTGTTGAACTAGCCCTGTCAGAGGGCTGTGAGGTGATAACCTCTGTTATCATATGATATTGATTAAACAGCGAGAATCTCTTTAATTGGTGCTGCTTTGCATTGAAGAAAAATGTTCATGTTGTCTAAATAAATAAAATAATGAACTTTCTTGTCTTCCTTTATAATTTCAGCTTTTATATAAATCAGATCTTCAGTGGATGAGAGGCATTGGCTGGTCCCCAATTGGCTCTCTGGATGACGAGAAGAATAAGAGAGCAACCCACATCCTGAGTGACCATACCTATCGGCAACACCCAGACACGATCAAATTTAATAGCCTGCTTGATTCTCTACCAATGGTTCTGGCAAAGCACAATTCTGAAATTATGAACCAGGTGAGTTTTCTATTTATTTGCCATTAGAATTAAAACAGTATAGTTTTTCTGGATGCGAAAGTGTTTTTTCTTAAAGGAAAGTAAGGAAGTTTACATTACAATACTATAGCCATTTCACTGAATGTCAGGGATTTATTTTCATTATAACTGAGTACTTTTGTTTTGTATTTTGAGTTTCTAAAACATAGTTAAGGTATATTTTAAAAAATATATTTAATAGTTGCTTATGTTTAAGATCAGAAACATGAAAAAGTGGTTTAATAAGAGATTAGCTTTATGTTTTTACATGTTATTTTATGTTACAAAATAATTAATGTAAAGAGCTAAGCTGTATATTTCCTTTTCAAGGAGGGGAACAATTATTTATCATGATTGTACAGACAATTGGCCAGCTATACCTAGCAAAGATATTCATATAAATGTCAGGTGTATTGTTACCCAGAAAGTTTCAAGATTCAATAGATCTGTGCTAATTTGCATTTCTTTATCTTCTCAAAACATAGTATCCATACCCTTACTTCCAATCTCTCTGACCTATTGGCAGAGTTTACAGTGAATTGCCATATTTAAAAGACTTAATCATAATTCCAAAATATCTAACAGGTTATTTGTCAGTTAATCATGAAGTATTAAATAATTGAAGCTGAACTGTCATTGTCAAATATAAAGGAAAAAATGCATTTGGTTATATGTAATGCTTGCTTTATTTACTGTGATTTACTCTAGATTAGTCACTCTGGGTGAAATCTTGGCTCATTGAAGTCAATGGCAAAATTCCCATTTGACTTCAATGAGCCAAGATTTCACCTCTCGAGTGTTATGTCATGCAAAAGTCTCACTAAAGTCACTGAGCAGACTTGTGGAGTGAGTCTCTAGGTCAGTGCAAACAAGAGAACTTCTGTTGTTATTTTAGTCTTAGTTACAGTTGTTCTGGACTGCATGAAACTCTTAGGATTGCTGATCTTGATCATGCTTATTCAGTCAGAATTATATCTTACCCGAATAATGACTGAAGTCTTCATAATTCCAACATCTTATTACATTTGCTGTTTGCTTTTCAGCGCTCATATACACAAGCTTGGAATAAAGATAAAACTAGTATCCACATGATGCCAGATACTCCTGATATTTTACTGGCGCAGCAGAACAAATTGAATTACAGTGAGGTAGGTGATGCTTTGCTTAAAAATTAAAAGGCAGCATGTGAGAATATTTAGATGAAAAGAATTTCATTATTTCTGAAATGTAATGAATATTTGTTATGATTTTAGAAACTGTACAGACTTGCAATGGAAGAGAACAAGAAGAAAGGCTATGACCTACGGGTAGATGCCATTCCAATCAGGGCAGCTAAAGCCTCCCGAGATATTGCAAGTGAGGTAAGTAAACTTGGACCCTCTCCTTTCAGTTTCAGAGGTCTCAACATTGTAGTGAGCAGTTAAGGGCATGTTTCATCAACACAATCGTGTAACACACTTTCCAAACAACACACTTTCCAAACAATAAATAGGAGTGCAACTGGAATAAATCTTTATTACAGTTCCTGTAGGTCTGTACTTACTTTATCTGTGGCAAGGTTCCACTCCCAGTATCTGTTGTCTATTTGAGGATCTCTGTTTGATGGCTTGAGGGTGTGACAAATGAAGACATCTTGTCCAGTTTTGATTCTAACTAATGCCTCCTATTTAATAATTGCTTGTCAATATTTTTAGCTGAAATAATCTTTTTGTTGTAGTGAAACCTTCCAATACTGCCTGTCAGACCTTCCCAGTAACAAATCCACTTAATTGAAACTGGCTTTTGGAAAAAAGTGTGTTTCACCTTGTTAACTAGTAGACTTTATGCAAAAGCATTAAACAAATTGGACTGAATTTTAGGCTAAATACTAGTTGAGAAATTGACATGGCCATGACCATGTACAATGGCTTATCCAGTCACAGGGAGAAGTTTTTCCTCTCAGAGACTGTCAAGCTGAACTATTATTGTAGTATGTTGAAGGTCTATGTAATATTTTGATACTTAGTAACCAAATTTAGAACCCATTTAACAATATTTTCTAATAAATTTGCTAGGCATATTTGTTTTTATCTGTTGCATTTTAATTTTCTTGTTGTTTCTGTAAAATTGCCAATAAAGCACTTTGTGTTTAAGAACATCTTAACGAGGTTGAGGCTGTTATCTGAGGAAGTAACTGATGGGCACCTCATAGAGAGAATCTGACTTCTGACCTCAGGGGAGCCTGACCAAGGAATTAGAAATAACTTCCATACAATGTCTCAGGCAGAGGAAGCTGTAGTTTTCCTCTCCAAACACTCCAAGGACCTAGTCACAAAGACATCTTACTACTTCCATGTTTAAGGAACTCTTGTGTCTAAACTTCTTTTTAAGTGCAGGGAGCCCTACAAGCTCATGATGAAGTCCTCCAGGGAGTTGCTATAGGATTATAGGATGTTTTCTTAGCCCCCACCCCTGAATCTTTCTTACTTAAACTTTTTTTTTTTTTTTTTTTTTTTTTGCCTACAGTACAAATACAAAGAAGGGTATCGCAAACAGCTAGGCCACCATGTGGGAGCCCGCAACATCCAAGATGATCCGAAGATGGTGTGGTCTATGCATGTAGCCAAGATCCAGAGTGACAGGGAGTATAAGAAAGATTTTGAGAAATGGAAGACCAAGTATAATACTCCCGTGGATATGCTGGGAATTGTACTTGCCAAGAAGTGTCAGGAACTGGTTAGTGAAGTTGATTATAGACATCCTCTGCACCAGTGGACATGTCTGCCAGACCAGAACGATGTTGTACATGCCAGGAAAACTTATGATCTTCAGAGTGATGTAAGTCCTACTTTTACCAGCTTTGTGAAAACTGAAGTGTTTTATTAAATACCTCTTTCCTGCAATGTCAAAAAACATATTTAAGGGCTGCAATTCTGGACTCTTTTATCCTGCAAGGACCTTTTCTGCTGCATACTAGATTGGTGGGTTATCACAGTTTCAGGTCAATTGCACGTGTATTCCCCTTCCATGGTCCAGCAAGGGGGCAGCCACTTTAGGCTTCTGGCTCCCACCCATCACCTCTCTAGGATGGAAATCTGCATCTCAATCCCCACTGACTGGGCCTCCCTGCCTACAAGTGTCAGTGTCAGACTCCACCAACTTGGTCTACTTAAGGTATCCTCTCTACACCTATGCACATTATACATCATTTGAAAGTGTATTATGTGTAGTTTAAGATGAGGAATGATGTGGAGCTGTCAAGTGGTGCCATTACCACAGAAACTGGGATAAACAGTGACACCATCAACATGTTAAAATAGCTACTCTGAAATATTTGCTTTTGTTTGTTATTTTAACTCTATGCATTATTTCAAGATGAAATTGAATTTCTCTGTCACTTCAAAACATCACAACAACAACCTAAAGGATAAACATCTATTAATATTTTTACAGGTGTAATGTAGTTGTGTTGGTGACATTTCTAATCAAAATCATGATCATCATCTTGTTCATAATTATGGTCTCTGTTGAGAGTGTGTGGGTTATCATGGTCTTCATTGTCTTGCCATGTACACAGTTCTGTGCAGGGTAGATTATTCTGATTACAGACACAGCTGATTGTGCAGGGACCCCTATTGGCATATGTACAAAGAAGGTCTTGTAAAAGCTCAGATGCCATTGGGCCCTTGAACCATACAGGAAGTAGTTGATCATCCATATTTTTCCATCCATGATGCAATGGTGATCCAATATCTGGTCTATCTATATACAAAGTTATCTAAATCTTTAACATTCTCTTCAAAACTGTCCTTCTAATGTGGGAGTTTAGTAAGTGACTTGTCCTTTTCAATGGTTAGATTGAGGCGCAAAACAATTCAGGTCTCTGTGGGTCTCCTTTTCTTACTTGCTCTGTTCATACAGCACCGCTCTCAACTTCCTGGCTGCAGAACTTATGGCTTGTCCATCATTTTCTCCCAATTTGGCAAGATCTCTGAAGCAGTAAGCTCCCTTACTAAACATCTGTATCAGTGACCTAATTACTATGGTTCTTTTGACATTAAGAGACCCAAAAGCCATATTGGTTCCTACTTCAGGAAGTGTTGCCTTTCTTATTAACAAGAGAACCAGCAAAGACTCTGGCAGACTCCAATTTCTTTACTCCCAAGGCCAAGTAAATGGACAGATGGTACCAGGTTCCTCAGGAAGGATTAGAGCATTTCTTTACTCATTCAGTTCCTGATTGTCTGGTGATAGCAGCTGCTAATGAGCTGTCTTGTCAAACCTTTACACTTCAGCTACAAAAAGGATGCAATTTAGGCCACAGCATTATTCTAGACCCTTTTTCCAACAGAGACCTCAATATCCCACTAAGAAGAGATCAAACTTCCTAGACATCACTAGCCATATTCTACTGTGGTGGGCTATTCTTACCAGACATCCGTGACCTCAAAGCAGCTGCTTTGACTTTTTGATCAAGGTCAGCATACTGATGATATCTCCTCCCTTTGGGTCACACCTATCCCTTTTTTACTGTGCTTGGGAAAACATCATGTCAGACAAGTTGCTACTCAGCATGGTAAAGAAGGGCTATGTTATCCTGTTCCTTTCCATTCCTTTTCCCAAACCACCTTCTCTGTCCCTTTTCAGGGACTCCTCTCATGACACCATGTTACTTCAAGAATCGTGTTTTTTTTTCTAGAATTGGGAGCCACAGAGAAAGTACCTTACTACCAGAGGAAAAAGCTTCTATTTCCAGTACTTCTCAGTCCCAAAAAAACCTGAGGTCCTCCAGCTCATTCTAGACTGAAGAAAGCTGAACTATTTAATCAAAAAGATCAAGCTCAGGACGGTCCCCCTTACTTCTATTATCCCTTCCCTGGAGACTAGTATGGTGCCTGACAAGATGCATACATCCATGTGGCAATACATCTCTCCCACAGCAAGTACCTTTGATTTGTGGGAGGCACCAACCACTACTAGTACACGGTGACCCCTTTCAGTTTATCATCAGCCCTGAGGTTCTTCACCAAATGCATGTCAGCAGTAACAGCCATCTCTATCATTTGGGCATTCAAATATTTCCTTACCTGGATGATTAGCTGATCCAGGCATCATCAAGCATCTGGGTCCTAGTCATCAGACAAATATTCTCTCATCTAGATCTGAAATTAATTTGGAGAAATCTCAGTTACAACTCAGTAACTGCATAACTTTATAGGAGCAGAGCTCAATGCTGGAACAACCATAGCTTATCTGTCAAGGGAGAAGCATCAGTCTATAGCCACCCTTACCAATGCCCTCAGCTTCAGCACAATGGCAACAGTGCATAGCTGTCTTCTGTTCCTGGGCCTCATAAATGTACATAATTCTGCATGCCAGACTTCACCTTTTCTATCTGCAAGCTTGGCTTCATTCAGTATATCATCCTTCCAGGCACCATCCGAACATGCAGATTTGCATACATGCTCGAGTACTTTTACAGGTGGGGGGGTGGTCCTGAGGAATGTGTGCAAAAGGTTTCTGTTTTTCTCTTTGAACATACCATGACTTGGTAACAAGCCTCCACCAAAGGATGATGGAGACATAGAACCATAGAATTGTAGGACTGGAAGGGACCTCGAGAGGTCATCTAGTCAAGTCCTCTGTATTCATGGCAGGACTAGTATTATCTAGGCCAGACCTGACAGGTGTTTATTTAACCTGCTCTTAAAAATCTCCAATTATGGAGATTCTACAACCTCCCTAGGGAATTTATTTTAGTGCTTAGCCACCCTGACCCTAGTTTTTCCTAATGGCCAACCTAAAATGCCCTTGCTGCAATGTAAGCCCATTGCTTCTTGTCCTGTCCTCAGAGTTTAAGGAGAACAATTTTTCTCCCTCCTCTTTTTAACAACCTTTTATGTACTTGAAAACTGTTGTCATCTCAGTCTTCTCTTCTCCAGACTAAACAAATGCCTTTTTTTCAATCTTCCCTCATAGGTCATGTTTTCTTGACCTTTAATCACTTTTGTTGCTCTTCTCTGGACTTTCTCTAATTTGTCCATATCTTGGTCAACCTCAGACACAAGGTCTTTGTTCTGCTTCAGCTTTGTGAGCACTCTCAGAAGGAGAAGAGATGGAGAGAATGCATATAGGAACTGACCGGTCCAGGAAAGAAGAAAAGTATCTGCAAAGAAACACGGTCTGTGGCCAGCCCTGGAGAAAAACCTGGTCAACTCAGGAGATTTCCCTCAATATAAATTTATTAGAACTCTAAGCTATTTGTTGGGCCTGTGAGATATTTATTCCCTCCATCGAAAACCAGGTGGCGGAAGTTCTCAGAAACAACACTACAGGGAGGTGCAAGTTTGTCTGAACTGTGCCAGGAGGCTTCCTCCTTTGGAATCTGTGTATTCATCGCAATGTTTCCCGAAAGGCTTTTCACCTTGCAGGAGTGAGAAATACATTCCTAGTAGACACCCTTAGCTAGGTTTACACAAAGCATCACATGCAGTCAATCAGGAAAGACATTCTCCTCCAGGTTTTTTGCTGCTAGGGTACCCAGTAATAGACTTGTTCATAACCAACCTCAACAACAAGTGCATGAGGTTTTTCTGCATGAAGCTGAAGCACAACGAATATTATTAATCCACGTTGCACAGACATGGCCAAGACAATTTTGGTTCATGGATCTGCATCACCTGTTGATCAGTTTATCGACAATTCTACCACTAAGTACTGAACTTCTGTCACAGAAGCAGGGCAGATCTCTTCATCCAAATCTCAAATCTCTCCACCTTACTGTGTGGATCATCTCTAGTTGAATACTCATAAGAAAACCTGTTTCTGAGAGATGTGGGCCATTTTGGTGAGCTGCAGAACAGAATCCACTAGAGTCACATACACATCAAAGTAGAAGAGATTTTCTATTTGGGCACAATCCTGCATTACCCTCAGACTGAGGTTATGTACGTGGTGGGTATCTCCTGCATCTGAAATCATCAGGCCCCTCAAATAGTTCTGTGGGAGTTCACCTGCTTTTTACTTTGGCAGTACACCTGCCAATAGACAGGTTTTCCATTTTCTCTCACCCTCTTGTTTCTTGATTTTTAAAAGGCCTAACCAACACTTACCCTCCTGTGTCAGTTCCGGTACACAGCAGCAACATGGTCATCTGTACATACCTTTTCTACTCATTATGCTATCATGCAAGGCTCTCGTGATGATGCTAATTTGGTAAGTTGCTGCTACTGTTTCTGTTCAGATGATCAGAAGTCCCTTTACTTGTAATGGAACTGCTGTTGAGTCACCTATCTGGAATGTATGTGTGTCCAATCACTTAAAGGAGAAAAAGCATTATTCACCTTGCAGTAACTGTTGTTCTTTGAGATGTGTTGTGCACATATACATTCCACAACCCTCCTGCCTTTCCTGCTACTTGGGTCATTGCTTATAGGAGTGTGAAGGAATGGAGAGGGAGGCAGTGCACACGAGAACATGGTCACATGCATGGCCTTGTGGTACTGCTGGTAAAAGTCTTTTGACTCGAGTGCACTGGGAGCATATATACCTATTGTGGAATGTATATGTGCACAACACATCTCAAAGAACAACAGTTACTGCAAGGTGACTAACCAATTTTTTCCCTTGTATCCAGCCTTAGATCCTGTCCGACACAGTCTTTCTGCAGTTTTGACACGTTACAGTTATGTCTGTCAAAGACTTCAATTACAGAATTAGCTGTGTCAAATCCATTTAGGACCTGCTCATATTCTTAGAAGCCAATTTATCAACTATGTGGCATTTGTCTCCAGCTATCATTTGTATGACAGCCGTGGCATCTCTGATGTACACTGCAGTTTCCTTGTTGCACACTGTTAGCTCATGGTTCTTTTAGCTTGAGTTTCCAGCTGTGGCCCTAATTTAGCTTTGTCTGTTCTTCTCATTGTTCCATCAAAATGATAGAAGTACATAGGCACAGATCCTGTTGGGTGACTAAGATCAGTTGCCCTTGAAATGTCTTCCCTGCATCTTGCTGAGGACAAGACTCTGGAAAACAATTTTTGGACTGATAGCTGCTGCAGTTGTCCCTCCCTTGCTGGGCATAAATTTGGTCATCTACACCATGTCAGCAAATTTTTTGATGCCAGATTTCCTGGCTGGGCTGCAAAAGCTAAATGTGCCATCAGAATCAAGAGCATTTCCCCCAGATCTCTCCATTTGTTCTTTGCCAACATGTGCTCTTTTCAGCAGAGACTCTTGTGCATTTGATGTTACATGCAATTCAGTAGATATGTTGATAAGCACATCTGGATGTGATTCATGGTCAAATGGATTTATCATATTGTTGAAGACGTGTGGTAAGAGCTGTAACATGCTCTTCATCCCTCTTCAGTGCAGAGGCAAGGACTTGTTAGTGGACTTTGTCTTCACTACTTCTTGCTAGAACACTTCTTTCTGTAATAGCTTTTCCACATTACTAATATGAATGTGTGTATTGTCATCTCTAACACTAATACTGACCTGTGTGTAAGTTTTACTGAATTAAAAAGTTATTTTCTAGACTATTTCAAAGGCTAGTACTGCATACATAGACAGTTACACGTAAAAAGCTTCTACCAGGCAGACTAGATGCTACACTGTACGTACAAAAGCTTACAAATGGAGAAGGAATTGGGAATTCATGTACATTTATATCTATCCTTTATCCAGTACAAACTATGGACATAAAATCTACTGCTACTGATGCACAGCCTTCCGTGTGCGACTGATCTGGTCAGCCAATTTCAATTGGAAATGTATGAAACTATTATAATCACTTGTGAGATGCTTTGACAATTAAGAATATGCAGTGTGAAAACATTTCATGTTAGTGTATTGCAAAATATTGATATTTGCCATTTTGGTCACATGCTACACATCTTCACCATTTCTTTAAAAAAATACTTGTCTGTGCAAAACCAATAAAAAAAAACAAACTTTTAATACGTTATCATTTGGTAGCTTTGACCAACAAGAACCACATTAAGTTGTTTAAATCAATCTGTAAAACTGTGGTCCTAGTCAGGTTGCAGTGTTTCTGGAACTGTGCAAAATGTGACCGTTACTGATTTTGGTTATTGTTGTTTCACCTTGGCTACAGGCTTATGACACCACTTGACAGCTCCACATCATCTAAACATACTTAAAATATACTTTCAAATGATATACGATGTGGGTGTGTGTAGGGTGGACCATTGCCACATGCCTATATGCCCAGCAAGACAGATTGCTTAAAAAGGCCAGTTCCTGCGCTTTCTTTTCTCTCCAGGTTCTATGATCAGTGTTTTGCCTGCAGTTATAAGTTACCACACAGCTCCTTCTAAGCAAGAACATTTTTTTTCATAAAGTAACAGCATTACTGTCACCGCTGGGTTGTGGGTGGTTAGACTTAGTAGCCAGAGCCAGAGTCCGCAAGATAGGAGTCAACTGTGTCAGGATACTCGGAGATGAGTAGCAGGAGACAAACTGGAGGTCAGAACATGAATCAGATGCCAGAAATCACGGCTGGTCCGGATGCCAGGATATCAAATGTGGGATGCAGGAAGCACAAGGCACCCAGTCCAAACCGGGGTGGAGCCCAGTTGTTCAGACGGTTTCCTGTTAATAGATGAGCAGGCCAGTCAGCTGATCCAGGACTCTGCCAATTGGACTGCAGGGGGGGATCCTCAAACTAGGCTGGGTTTCATGGTTCCAGGTAGGTAAGCAAGCATCAGCAGGCTGCCAGATGGAGGGTTGGAGCATGACTGTTCCTATAAACCTTACAGACCCAAGTTCGAGACCCGTGGGCTATGACACATACAAAGAAAACATATTAAAACAAGAAAGAATGTACGTGCATGCGAAATAGTTTACCGCAGGTTGCCCACTAACACCAACCCCTGGCTCAGGAAGGTACCAGTCCTTCATATCCCATTGGATTTTCCCCAGGGCTTGCAAATTAATCTACACCTGGCAGTTCAGCTGTTTCTTTGTACATCTTGGACCTTTGGTTGCCAGTCTCCAGAATAGGTAATCAACAGACCAGGACTCTCTCCTGAGGGTGCGGCTTCAAAGACTGGGTTTTTGCATAGCCAGAATTGGAAAATTTGCATTAATCTCTCGACAGGAAATCCACTTAACACCTATTGTCCCAAAAGTCACTGCATGTCTGGCACACTTCCAATAGAGTCCTTTGAATTCCCAGGTCTGACATTCCTCACATCTCCCCCGTAGAGAGGTTACATACAGTCCCAACCCACACTAATATATAAAGTAAATATGAAAAGGTCTTCCAAGGTGATTGTAGGAAATTGCCATATCTGTGATGTGGGTATTTTTGGAACCGTGACAATAGAAGTGATGCCTTAATTAGCTCAGAATTAACAAGAGGCAGCCTGCTGTTTGCATCCTTACTAAATATGGATCTTCTCTTGTGCAGTTTGGAGTTAAGTTACATTTTCTGCAGTGGATTTCAACTCTTCATAGAGCAGAGTGAGGGCAAGACAATCTGAGTTTCATGTCTGTGAATATTTACTATTTTGGCTGTATAAGTGACATGTCCAGAGCTTGAGGGGGTAGGAAGTGCCTCTTCACCTGTGACATTTGGCAGAAGAAAAGAAATGGCTGTTAATTCCCAAAATGCATGTTGAGTGTGTAGGTTATCCCCATGCCAGTTGAAGATGAATCTCCACCCTGGCTGAGACAGAACTTCCAGGGGGTGAAGTAAGATTTTTGTGGACTAACTGAAGTGGGCAGAATCCACCTTGGGTTTCAGAGTCCATCACTGTAGAAATAGCCATATCAGAGGATTACAAGGTGAACACCTGTTGTCATTAGATATTGATTAAACATTGAGGCTCTCTTTAAGTGGTGCTGCTTTTCTTTGAAGAGAAAATATTCATGTTGTCTAAATAAAATAACAAACTGTCTTGTCTTCCTCTGTTATTTCAGCTTTTATATAAATCAGATCTTCAGTGGATGAGAGGCATTGGCTGGTCCCCAATTGGCTCTCTGGATGACGAGAAGAATAAGAGAGCAACCCACATCCTGAGTGACCATACCTACCGGCAGCACCCAGACACGATCAAATTTAATAGCCTGCTTGATTCTCTACCAATGGTTCTGGCAAAGCACAATTCTGAAATTATGAACCAGGTGAGTTTTCTATTTATTTGCCATTAGAATTAAAACAGTATAGTTTTTCTGGATGCGAAAGTGTTCGTTTTTAAAGGAAAATAAGGAAGTTTACATTACAATACTACAGTCTTTTCATGGAATGTCAGGGATTTATTTTCATTATAACTGAGTACTTTTGTTTTGTATTTTGAATTTCTAGCACATAGTAAAGTATATTTTAAAAATATATTTAATAGTTGCTTATGTTTAAGATCAGAAACATTGAAAAGTGGTTTAATAAGAAATTGGCTTTATGTATTTACATGTTGTTTTATGTTGTTGCAAAATAATTAATGTAAAGAGCTAAACTGTGTATTTTGTTTTCAAGTGGGGGTGCAGCTATATACATATTTATCATGATTGTGCAGACAACTGGCCAGTTATACCTAGCAAACATATTTATATAAATGTCAGGTGAATTGTTACCCAGCAAGTTTCAAAATTCAATAGAACTTTGCTAATTTGCGTTTCTTTATCTTCACAAAACGTACCTCCTGTCTCTCTGATCTAATGACAGTTTATAGTGAATTGTCATATTAAAAAGACTTAATTATATTTCCAAAATACCTAACAGGTTATTAGTCAGTAAATTATGAAGTATTAAATAATTGAAGCTGAACTATCATCATCAAATGGAAAAATGCATTTGGTAATGTGTAATGCTTGCTTTATTTACTGTGATTTAAACTAGATTAATCATCCTGGGAATCTTGTCTCATTGAAGTCAATGGCAAAGTTCTCATTGATTTCAACAATGTCAAGTAGAATATCACTCAAAAATCTCACTGAAATCACAGAGTGGACTTGTGGAACCAGGTACTAAACATAAGTGAAGGTCTCAGTGAACTTTATTCGTTAGTTAGTAAAATTCAGTAATTTGCAGTAGGTCTTGAGGTAAGTGCAGAGAAAACTTCTGTTATTTTAGTTTTAGTTACAGTTGTTCTGGACTGCATGAAATTTTTAGGATTTCTGATCTTGATTACGCTTATTCAGTCAGAATTATATCTTACCCTATTAATGACTTAGGTCTTCATGATTTCGAACATCTTATTATTGTGGATTGCCACGGGCACGCAGGGGCGAAAGAAAATGCAGGCCTGTTATTTACCAGGCTGCACGTGGCAATAGACTATATTGGTAAGGGATGCAAGGAGAGTATGGGTCACGATGCAAACTGCAGACACGCACACAACTAAAATTAATCAATTTAAAGTTTTATTGGGGATAATTACAAGGGGTAAGGGAGCAGCGTTTGATTTAATAGAGTTAATGAAACTTAAAACACACGACTAAAATATCTACTAACGATATTTATAAACAAAGATGCAGCATTTAGTAATAACTGATACTTACAAATACAAACCAACGCATAACGACCGGCAAACGTAGAAACTCTGTTTGAAACACGTGAGCTGAGAGAGAGGCTTCGAGGTGATCAGGCTCGGTTACGGGTGTACACAGGATACACAGGATTCGTTTTTCTTTCTCCTCTCCCTGCCTGCACATGGCAGGCAGCCCATAAAGTACCAACTATGACATCATAGAAGTGTCATAGGGGAAGGGGCCCAAAACCTGTTTGTGTTCGTTTCTGATTGGCACAAGCAAAGTTTACACCAAGTAGGGGAGCAGGTGCCTCAAAGTCTGGCTTCGCCCCCAAAAGGTGAGGAAATGCATATTGCTTTAGAATGCGTGCAACACTGAATGACAAAAGAAGAGGCCAGGGCAATACCGGTATGGGCAAGTTTTACAGGATGCAGACAGGAACTCATCTCAACAATTATATTTTCTGTTTGCTTTTCAGCGCTCGTATACAGCAGCTTGGAATAAAGATAAAACTAGTATCCATGTGATGCCAGATACCCCTGATATTTTACTGGCACAGCAGAACAAATTGAATTACAGTGAGGTAGGTGATGCCTTGCTTAAAAATTAAAAGGCAGCATGTGAAAATATTTAGATGAAAAGAAAGTGCATTATTTCTGAAATATAATGAATCTTTTTTATTTTTTTAGAAACTGTACAGACTTGCAATGGAAGAGAACAAGAAGAAAGGCTATGACCTACGGGTAGATGCCATTCCAATCAGGGCAGCTAAAGCCTCCCGAGATATTGCAAGTGAGGTAAGTAAACTTGGACCCTTCTCCTTTCAGTTTCAGAGGTCTCAACATTGTAGTGAGCAGTTGAGGGTATGCTTCATCAACACAATCATGTATCCAGCAACACACTTTCCAAATACTAAATAGGAGTGTAACTGGAATAAAATCTTCCCTATGGGAACTGTAGGTCTGTCCTTATTTTATCTGTGGCTAGGTTCCACTCCCAATATCTGTTGTCTGAGAATCTCTGTTTGATGGTTTGAGGGGTATGGCAAATGAAGTAATCTTTTCCAGTTTTGAGTCTAACTACTATTTCTTATTTGACAATAATTTTCTACTCAATGTTTTAAATGAGTTAATCTCTTTGTTGCCGTGTAACCTGGCATGATTTGGAGGGCTGGGTGGCTGAGCGGACGCGGAGCTGGATGGGACAGCTCCCATGGCTTTCCCTCCAGGGGAGGGCACTGGTGGTTAACCAGCTGGTCCTGTCCATGCACTGGCACTGGCTCAGCAGCCTGAGCTCGCCCCTGGGTATCCTGATCCGCCTCCAGAAGCTAATTCTGGAGTTCTTCTGGCTGGGGCTGCACTGGGAGGTTCTGAGTCTTCCCCGGGAGGAGGGCAGACAGGGTCTGCTCTGCCTGTGCAGTCAGATCCATGTCCTCCGCCTCCAGGTCCTGCAGAAACTCCTTCATGGTGCAGGTAGTTTGGCGTGGAGTGCGCTGGCGCACATCTTTTCCTATTGGCTCCAAGGGCTCCATTACGACTAGCAGCTCTTTTACCTCCATCCAATGGATCTTCCATGGGACCTCTCTGAGCTGCTGGTTTTCTACCAGGACCTCCTGCAGACCAGGAAGCTGATCTCTGTGACCAGGTCCATGGTGGCCTCTGAGGGAAAAGATCTTCTCATGGAACCCCTGATAGACAACCCTCAGCTCAGTGTTCAGGTGGCAGAGTCCCCCTTGGTTTACCGGAGGTTGGTTCTGGCAGGTGCCACCAGGATCGGAAACCTCCTGGACTATGACTGGGGCACTGGGTGGATCCCCTGGCGCTCAGCCGGTGCATGGGGCTCTCCACCTTGCGTGTCCCCTGGTGCATTCTCCAAGAGGTGAGGGCAGCCTTACCACCCACCTCTCAGGCTTCCCTCAAGTGGGTCCTGTAGTAGGGTACTCCCTGCTCACCCCTCACCTCTGGACTTCACCATAGGGCCCCTGCCCTGCAAGCCCCCTGGCTGCCACCTCCACACCACCCAAGCTGGCTGCACGACCTGCCGCCGGTCTGTTTCCAAACTGCGCCTAGGAAACAGCTATATCCGCTCATGCTCCACCCCCTTCATTTCCTGACCATCAAGTCCCACCTTGACACCAAGTGGCGGGACCTCCTACCACCTATGGAGGATGAGGAGCCCAGTGAGCCAGTCTGTATTCCATCCTGGTGCCACAGCCTGCCAGGGATATTGATTGGCGGCTCTTTCATGGATGATGATGAAGTCCTCCAGGGAATTGCTATAGGATTCTAGGATATTTTCTTTAAAAATCCCCCTGAAACTAATTGAACTTTTTTTTTGCCTACAGTACAAATACAAAGAAGGGTACCGCAAACAGCTGGGCCACCATGTGGGAGCCCGCAACATCCAGGATGATCCGAAGATGGTGTGGTCTATGCATGTAGCCAAGATCCAGAGTGACAGGGAATACAAGAAAGATTTTGAGAAATGGAAGACTAAGTATAATACTCCTGTGGATATGTTGGGAATTGTGCTGGCCAAGAAATGTCAGGAACTGGTTAGTGAAGTTGATTATAGACATCCTCTGCATCAGTGGACATGTCTGCCAGACAAGAATGATATTGTACATGCCAGGAAATCTTACGATCTTCAGAGTGATGTAAGTGAAAACTGAAGTGTTTTATTAAATATCTCTTTGCTGACCTGTCACAAAACATATTTAAGGGCTGCATTTCTGGACTCTTTTATCCTGCAAGGACCTTTTCTGCTGCATACTAGATTGGTGGGTTGTCACAGTTTCAGGTCAATTGCATGTGTATTCCCCCTCCATGGTCTAGCAAGGGGACAGCCACTTTAGGCTTCCGGCTCCCAGCCGTCACCTCCTTTTAGACAGAAATCTGCATCTCAGGCTCTCCTGACCGGGCCTCTCTTCCTACACTGTGATATTAGGCATGTGGCAGACACCACGGACTTGGTTGACTTAAGTTATCATCTCTATCCTGTGCACATCATACATAATTTGAAATACTTTTATGTTTACTTTAAGGTGAGGAATGACATGGAGCTGTTAAGTGGTGGTGTTACCATAGACTAAACAGTGACACCATCAACATGTTAAAATGAAATATTTTGAAATATTTGCATTTTTTCTGTTGTTTTATGACTGCGTGCATTATTTCAAGACAAAGTTGGATTTCTTCACAACAACCTAAACGGTAAAACAAAATTTAACAATAATTTTTTACAGGTGTAATTGAAATGTAGTAGTGCTAGAGACATTTCCACTCAACATCATTATTATCCTCTTGTTCATTAGTATGATCTCTGCTGAGAGTGTGTGGGTTACCATAGTTTCACTGCCTTGGCATGGACACAGTTCTGTGCAGGGAAGTTTATTCTGATTACAGACACAGTTGATTGTTCAGTGACCACTACTGGCATGTGCACAAATAAGGTCTTGTAGAAGCTCAGATGCCACTGGATTCTTGAACAATATAGGAAGTAGTTGATCATCCTCATTTTTCCATCCATATTGCAATGGTGATCCAATATCTGGTTTACCTATATGCAAAGGCATCCAAATCTTAGTTTGACATACTCTTCAAAATTTTCATCCCATGGTGGAAGTCTGGTCAATGACTTATCCTTTTTGATGGCTAGACTGAGGTGCAAACAGATCAGGTCTCTGTGGGTGTCCTTTTTCTTTCTCTCTCTCTCTCTCTCTCTCTCTCTCTCTCTCTCTCTCTCTCTCGCCATACCACACTGCTACCAACTTGCTTGCTGCAGAAATTGTGGCTTGTCCATCATTCTGTCTCAATCTGGCAAGATCTCTGAAACAGTAAGGTCCCTTTGTTTTGACAACATAGAACATGGATGTTTCCAAATACCAAATAGCAGCAACAGAGAGTCCAAGCCTCTTAATGCATGTATAGCAGGTAGTACGTTGCAGAAGTCAGGAATGAGTGTGTCACAGATTGCATGAACGTATATGAAGCAACACTTGTCAGTTGTGCTGGTAATGGTGCCTCTTTCAAGCCACATGTTATGTACTTGTTCCATTTTTGGAATGTATTGAACAGCAAAGGCCAAAACATCTGTATCCGATGACCTAATTACTATGGTTCCTTTGGCACCAAGATACCCAAAAGCCATATTGGCACATACAGCATGCAGAAGCATCCTTGTGTCTGCTTCCTCTTGAGAACTGTACTAGCCTTGGGTTTCCTCAACACCTCTACTGATGATAGACTGTTTACTTCACTATTGGAAAAGCCTCTAGCAAGAAGGAGTGTTTGTGTTGGATGTGCTTCTAGACTCTCAGGTGCCCACAGAGGAATTTTATAAGTGATAGCTTGTTGGATGCTTTGTTTAGAAAAATTTTTCATGGAGGCACAGGGTGTCCACCAGTCATCTCATTCTCCTTCAGGTGACAGTGCATTTATATATTTCACTGTAGTGCACTCGAGTTGGAGATTTTTGCCAGCAGTATCACTAGGTGTTGCATGCACCCCTGTTCTCCTCGTGCTTTCAGGTGAGGGTATACAAGGGGTGTGTTCACTGCCTCCTTCTCAATTCCTTCTCACCACCTGTGGTGGAAGTTGGATCTCCCTGTAGCTTTAGCTTTGGTCAGTCATCTTTCTTATACTTTTCTATATATAGCTTTTATAATTATAGAGTACAGTGCAGTATAGTATAAAATAGTGTAGTTATTTTAGCTACAATTTTATTAGTACCTGTAGGATTTACTATGGAAAAAAAGCCCAGATTTTAAACAAATGTGCCACATGCAGCACTGTTATCCCTGTCACGGATCGGTACAAGAGTTGTTTGATTTGTGTGGGTGAGGGATGTGTGAGGGACAAATGTCCTATTTGTACCTCTTTTCCTACCTGCACTAAAGAGCAGAGAAACTGTCGTCTTAATGATGCAACCTTTGCATGAGCAGAGTCCCAGTGGTGATCAAGGGGACTCTGGATCAACTTGGAGGGCTCCTTCAGCTTCTTCTGACTGCTGATGTAAGTCTGGGAGCAAACATCTTGCTTCCCCTTCTCTGTGTGGATCAAAGCATTCTAAACATTCATACTTTGAGAAGTCGTCTAAGTCTTGGTCTTCTCCCAGACAATCATCTGGTAGGGCCTGTGGTACTGGTTCGAAGCCTCACAAATCAAAGTGCTTACTGGTCATGTCAGAAGTAGCACTCTTGCCTCCAGCTCAATGGGGCTGTGAAGACCAGCGAATTCACCCATGCTGGGTCCTTCTAAGTGTTCTTCAGCTCCACTGGATCCTCTGGCACCATCCGCACTAATATAATTAACTGAGGTACCTTCTACTCCTCAGACTTTCCTAGCAGCAAGGGACCTTCTTTGTTTTTCGCTGCCTGACTCTCCTCTATTTCAGCTAGTTTCAGTATCTCCTCAACTGATAATGGCTCCACATCCGACACCGATTACACAGTCGAGTTCGCTGATGCACCTGGCACTGACATCTCGCTTGGAATCGATGATGCAACCAGCATTGACAATGCAACAAGAACTGATGTTGCAGTCAGCTCTGCTGATGCATTTGGAACCAATGACACACACAATATTTATGCCAGCATCAGCTTTTCGGCCACTCTAACCTGTATCTTCTACTGACCCTTGTGTGTCTTCCATACCTAGACCACTGAGAACATCTATGGGAACAGCTCCCCCTACCCTGTGTTGCCTTCTTCAGGCTCAGAAGAGGAAGAAGTTGTCTCTCCTCTGAGATCCTTCAAATCTTTCGATAGATCTTATCACTGCCAGATCGAAGGATCAAGACTGGTTCCCAGGCAGGGAAATTCCAGTTTGGGGTCCCTCATCATAGATGGCTTAGTCCATACATTATCCTCCATGGTAATATTGGTCTTGGACTTCCCCAAAAGACTCTATAGCAGTGGTGGGCAATCTGCAGCCCGTGGGCACACACAGCCCATCAGGGTAATCTGCTGGCGGGCTGCCAGACTGTTTGTTTACATTTGCACGGCTGCCCACAGCTCCCAGTATACGTTCAAATGATATACGGTGTGGGTGTGTGTAGGGAGGACTGTTACCACATGCCTATATGCCCAACAAGACAGATTGCTTAAAAAGGCTAGCTCCTGCGCTTTCTTTTCTCTCCAAGGGCTCTGACCATTGTATTGCCTACAGTTATAAGTTACCACACAGCTCCTTCCAAGCAAGCAAACTTGCTCACAAAGTAAGAGCATTACAAAGAAAACAAAATTAAAACAATAAAAGAACCTCTATGCATGCAAAACACTTACCATAGCGAACCCCTAAAGCCAGCCCAGGGGTCTGGTAGGTGCCAGTCCTTCAAAACCCACAACTGGGTTTTCTCCAGGGTTACAAATTAATCTCCACATTATGTCCGTAATCGGAACCCAGGCTGGGCAGTTCAGCTGTTTCTTTGTGCAGCTTGGATCTTTGATCTCCAGTCTCCAGAACAGGTAATCAACAGACCAACCGCCCTTCCCCCACACCAGTCCTCAGGGCGCAGCTTCAAATTGCATAACTAAAGTTGGAAAATTTGCCTTAACCTCTCCACAGGAAATCCACTTAACACCTATTGTCCCAAAAGTCACTGCATGTCTGGCACATTTCCAATACAGTCCTTTGTATTCCCAGGTCTGACATTCCTCACATCACCCCTACAGAGAGGTTACAGACAATCCCAACCCACACTAATACATACATTAAATACAAAAAGGTCTTGCAAGGTGATTGTAGGAAATTGCCACATCACGGGTATTTTCAGAACAGTGACAATAGAAGTGATGCCTTAATTAGCTCACAATTAGTAACAGGCAGCTTTCTGTTTGCAGCCTTACTAAGTATGGATCTTCTCTTGTGCACTTTGGAGTTAAGTTACATTTTCTGGAGTGGATTTCAAATCTCCGTAGAGCAAAGACAATCTTTACTATTTTTAATAGTAAATATTGTCTTTATTTTTAATATTTACTATTAAATATTAAAACTATTTAATATTTACTATATTTTACCATTTAATATTTTTAATATTTACTATTTTGGCTGTTTAAGTGACATGTCCAGAGCTTGAGGGGGTAGGAAGTGCCTCTTGACCTGTGACATTTTGTGGAAGAAAAGAAATGGCTGTTAATTCCCAAAATGCAAAATAGATGAATCTCCACCCTTACTGAGACAGAACTTCCAGGGGGTGCATTAAGATTTTTGTGTAGTAACTGAAGTATGTAGAATCCACTTTGAATTTCAGAGTCTGTCAGTGTTGAACTAGCCTGTTAGAAGGCTGCAAGATGAATACCTCTGTCATCATATGATATTGATTAAAGATCGAGACTCTTTAAGTGTTACTGCTTTTCTTTAGAGGAAAAAATGTTCATGTTGTCTAATAGTGACTTATCTTGTCGTCATCTGTTTTTTCAGCTTTTATATAAGTCAGATCTTCAGTGGATGAAAGGCGTTGGCTGGTCCCCAATTGGCTCTCTGGAGGATGAGAAGAATAAGAGAGCAGCCCTCATCCTCAGTGACCATACCTACCGGCAACACCCAGACACGATCAAATTTAATAGCCTGCTTGATTCTCTACCAATGGTTCTGGCAAAGCACAATTCTGAAATTATGAACCAGGTAGTTTTCTATGTATTTGCAATTAGAATTAAAATGAGATAATTTTTCTGGATGCTAATGATTTGCTTTTTGGTTTCTAAGGAAAATAAAGACGTTTGCATTACAATACTACAGTCTTTTAGTTAAATGTCAATATAGCTAAAGTATATTTTAAAAGTATATTTTGTAGCTGTATATGTATAAAATCACAAACATCTGAAAGTAATTTACCAAGATTTGGTTGTATGTTTTTACATGTTGTTTGTGGTGTTATAAAATAATTCCTCAATGTAAAGAGCTAAACGGTGTATTTCCTTTTCAATTATTGTGCAAGCAACTGGCCAGTTATAGCTAAGAAAGATATTCATAATACATCTCAAGTGAATTGTTACCCAAAAACATATCATGATTTAATATATCTTTGCTAATTTGCATTTCTTTTCCTTCACAAAACATAGTACCCATAATGTCACCTCCAATCTCTCTGATCTAATGGCAGACTTTGTAGTAAATTGCCATATTAGTAAAACTTAAATACATATCCAAAATTACTTAGATTATTTGTCAGCAAATTATGAAATATTAAATCATTAAAGATGAACTATGATTGTCAAAGATAATTGAAAAATTGCATTTAGTGATGTTTAGAACTTGCTTAATTTACTGTGATTTAAACTAGATTAGTCATTCTGGGTGAAATTTTGGCCCATCAAAGTCAATTGCAAGATTCCCTTTGACTTCAAGAGAGCCAGGATTTCACCTGTCGAGTAGTATGTTGCTCAGAAATATCACCAAAATCACTGAGTGGACTTGAGAAGCAAGGTACTATGCAACATGAGTGAGGGTCTCAGTATTTGACATTTATTCATTAATAAGTAAAATCCTGTAATTTGCAGTGGGTCTCCAGGTCAGTGTGAACAAGAGAATTTCTGTTGTTCTTTGTTTTAGTTACTATTGTTCCAGCCTGCATGAAACTCTTAGGATTGCTGATCTGGATCATGCTTTATTCAGCCAAAATTATATCTTACCATTTCAATGACCTGAGGTCTTCATGATTCCAACATCCTATTATATTTGCTGTTTGCTTTTCAGCGCTCATATACAGAAGCTTGGAATAAAGACAAAACTAGTATCCACGTGATGCCAGATACCCCTGATATTGTATTGGCGCAGCAGAACAAATTGAATTACAGTGAGGTAGGTGATGCCTTGCTTAAAAATTAAAGGGCAGTATGTGAGAATATTTAGATGAAAAGAAAGTGCATTATTTCTGAAATGTAATGAATATTTGTTATGATTTTAGAAACTGTACAGACTTGCAATGGAAGAGGACAAGAAGAAAGGCTATGACCTACGGGTAGATGCCATTCCAATCAGGGCAGCTAAAGCCTCCCGAGATATTGCAAGTGAGGTAAGTAAACTTGGACCCTCTCCGCTCAGTTTCAGAGGTCTCAACGTGGTAATGAACGGTTATGGGCAAAATCTGTCAACACAATCATGTATCAAGCAGCACACTTTCCAAGCAATAAGTAGGAGTGCAACTGGAATCAAATCTGTATAGTTCCTGTAGGCCTGTTCTTACTTTATCTGTGGCAACGATCCACTCCCAGTATCTGTTGTCAATTTGAGGATCTCTGTTTGATGGTTTCAGGGGTGTGACAAATGAAGTCATCCTGTCCAGTTTTAATTCTAACTAATGTCTCTCTTATTTTATAATTGCTACTCAATGTTTTTAGCTACATTAATCTTTTTCTTGCAGTGTAACCTACCCTTGCTGCCAGTCAGACCTTTCCCAGTAACATACCCACCTAATTGAAATTGGTATTTGAAAACAAATGTGTTTGGCCTTGTTAATTATTAGACTTCATGCAAAGGCATTAACCCTCTTGGACAGGAATTTAGTCCAAATGCTAGTAGAAAATATCAGATGTTTATGATCATAATCCAATGGTTTATCCGCAGTCAAAATGAAAACTTTTTTTCTTGGAGACTGTCAAGCTAAGTTAATATTGTGGTATGTTGAAGGTCTATTTTCTATTTTGATTCTTAGTAACCAAATTCAGTATCAGTTTAACAATGTTTTCTATTACATGTGCTAGGCATATTTTATTTTATCTGTTATATTTTATGATTTTCTTGTTGTTTCTGCAAAATTGCCCTTAAACCACTTTTGTGTTTAAGACCATTATAACCAGGTGGAGACTGTTAGCTGAGGAAATTACTGATGGGCACTTCAGAGAGAGAAACTGAATTCTGACCTCTGGGGAGCCAGACCAAGGAATAAGAAATAGCTTGGCTACAATGTCTCAGGCAGAGGAAGCTGTAGTTTTTCTCTTGAAACATTCCAATGGTATATAGGCGACCAGACCTAGGCACAAAGACATCTTATTACTTACATGTTTAAGGAACTCTTGTGTCTAAACCTTTTTTTATGCAGAGAGCCCTACGATTGCTTTAGCACTCAGATTCCACACTCTATGAACAGAACACTTCTTCATATAAAAGCCTCCACAGTCTCAGCTTATGAAGAAGTCCTCCAGGGAGTTGCTATAGGATTATAGGTTGTTTTCTTAACAAATCCCCCTGAAACTAATTGAACTTTTTTTTTTTTAACCTACAGTACAAATACAAAGAAGGGTATCGCAAACAGCTAGGCCACCATGTGGGAGCCCGCAACATCCAGGATGATCCTAAGATGGTGTGGTCTATGCATGTAGCCAAGATCCAGAGTGACAGGGAATACAAGAAAGATTTTGAGAAATGGAAGACCAAGTATAATACTCCTGTGGATATGCTGGGAATTGTACTTGCCAAGAAGTGTCAGGAACTGGTTAGTGAAGTTGATTATAGACATCCTCTGCACCAGTGGACATGTCTGCCAGACCAGAACGATGTTGTACATGCCAGGAAAACTTATGATCTTCAGAGTGATGTAAGTCCTACTTTTACCAGCTTTGTGAAAACTGAAGCGTTTTATTAATTATGTTTTTTCATCCTATGTAAAAAATGTATTTAAAGGCCTCCATTTCTGAACTCTTTTTTTCCTGCAAGGACCTTTGCTGCAACACACGGGATAGGTGGGTATTTTCAGAATGCTGCCAATACCATTCCACAGGTTAATTAGTTCACAGTTTGCAGCATGTAGCTTTCCTTTTGCATCCTAAATACTGATCTCCTCTTGTGCACTCCTCTTTTCTGCAGTGGATTTGAACTCTCAGTAGATCAGGGAGAGAGTAAAAGCATCTGAGTTTCATGTTTGTAAATATATACTGTTTTGTTTGTACAAGTGACATGTCCAGAGCTTGAGGTCCTTCTTATCTCTGATATCTGAGAGAGGAAAAGAAATGGCTGTAATTACCAAAATGCACCATGGGTGTCTGGGTTATCTCCATGCCAGTTTTAGATTAATCTCCGCCCTGACTGAAACAGAACTTCCAATAGGTGGAGCAAGATTTTTGTGGAGTAATGGTGTAGGCAGAATTCAGAATCTGTCAGTGTTGAACTAGCCCTGTCAGAGGGCTGTGAGGTAATGACCTCTGTCATCATATGATATTGATTAATCAGCGAGAATCTCTTTAATTGGTGCTGCTTTGCATTGGAGAAAAAAAATGTTCATGTTGTCTAACTAAAATAGTAATCTTTCTTGCCTTCCTCTTTAATTTCAGGTTGTATATAAGTCAGATCTTCAGTGGATGAAAGGCATTGGCTGGTCCCCAGTTGGCTCTCTGGAGGATGAGAAGAATAAGAGAGCAGCCCACATCTTGAGTGACCATACCTATCGGCAACACCCAGACACTATCAAATTTAATAGCCTGCTTGATTCTCTGCCAATGGTCCTGGCAAAGCACAATTCTGAAATTATGAACCAAGTGAGTTTTCTATTTATTTGCAACTAGAATTAAAATGATATAATTTTTCCCGATGCTGATGTTTTGTTTTTTGGTTTTTAAGGAAAATAAAGAAGTTTGCGTTACAATACTAGAGCCTTTTAATTGAATGTCAAGGATTTATTTCCATTATACCGGAGTACTTTTGTTTTGTATTTTGAGTGTCTAGCACATAGCTAAAGTATATTTTAAAAATATATATTTAATAATTGCTTATGTTTATAATCAGAAACATGAAAAAGATTTTACCAAGAGTTTGGTTGTACGTTTTGAGATTTTTTTTTTTATGTTATAAAATAATTTCTCAGTGTAAAGAGCTAGGCTGTGTATTTCTTTTTCGAGTATTTATCATGATTTATCATGATTGTGAAGAAAACTGGCCAATTCTACCTAAGAAAGATATTCATATATATCTCATGTGAATTGTTGCCCCAAAACATCTCATTATTGTATATCTCTTTGCTAATTTGCATTTTTTGAACTTCACAAAACATAGTATCCATACCCTTACCTCTAATCACTCTGATCTAGTGGCAGAGGTTGTAGTGAATTGCCATATTAGTAAGACTTAATTATACTTCCAAAATATCTAATCCGTTATTTGCCAGAAAATTATGAAGTATTAAATAGTTGAAGCGGAACCATCATTGACAAAGATAGTGGAAAAATTGCATTCGGTGACGTGCAACACTTGCTGTATTTGCTGTGACTCAAACTTGATTAACCATGTGGGGTGATATCTTTGCCCCTTTAAAGCAAAATTCCAGTTGACTAGAGTAGAGCCAGTATTTCACCTGTCGAATGGTACGTCACTCAAAAATCCTACGGAAATCATTGTGCGGTCTTGTGTAGCAAGATACTACGCAACATGAGTGAGGGTCTCAGTATCTGACATTTATTCATGAATAAGTAAAATACTGTAATTTGCAATGGGTCTCCAGGTCAGTGCAAACGAGAACTTTTATTGTTATTTTAGTTTTAGTTACAGTTGTTCTGGACTGCATGAAACTCTTAGGATTACTCATCTGGATCACGCATATTCAGTCAGAATTATATTTTATCATTTTAATGATTGAGGTCTTCATGATTCCAACATCTTAGTATATTTGCTGTTTGCTTTTCAGCGCTCATATACAGAAGCTTGGAATAAAGACAAAACTAGTATCCACGTGATGCCAGATACTCCTGATATTGTATTGGCGCAGCAGAACAAATTGAATTACAGTGAGGTAGGTGATGCTTTGCTTAAAAATTAAAAGGCAGCATGTGAGAATATTTAGATGAAAAGAATTTCATTATTTCTGAAATGTAATGAATATTTGTTATGATTTTAGAAACTGTACAGACTTGCAATGGAAGAGGACAAAAAGAAAGGCTATGACCTACGGGTAGATGCCATTCCAATCAGGGCAGCTAAAGCCTCCCGAGATATTGCAAGTGAGGTAAGTAAATTCAGACCCTTCTCCTCACACTTTCAGAGGTCTCAAGTTCATAGTGAGCAGTTAAAGGAATGCTCCATCAACACAATCATGTATCAAGCAAAACTCTTTCTGAACAATCAATAGGAGTACACCTGGAATAAAATCTTTTCTATTGTTCCTGTAGGCCTGTCCTTACTTTATCTGTGGCAAGATTACATTCCCGGTGTCTGTTGTCAATTTGAGGATCTCTGTTTGATGGCTTGAGGGGTGTGACAAATGAAGTTATCCTGTCTAGTTTTAATTCTAACTAATTTCTCTTATTTAATAATAACTGCTAGTCAATATTTTTAGATGAATTAATCTTTCTGTTGAGGTGTTATCTAATGTCAGGGTGTCCCCCTCCCCCCGCTCCTGCACCCCGCTTACCCCATCTTCCATAGAGCAGGGGGGACACACCAGGGCTCAGGATGGAGGGAGCTTGCAGCAGCTGCGGTCTCAGCAAGCTGATCTAATTAACAAGGCAGTGTACTTAAGGGGGAAATGCTCATCTCTCTCTCACACACATACCCCCTCCCTCCATTCCTGCTGCCTTGTAAAGTGAGAGAGTTAACCTTTGAGGGCTCAGCCAATTGCTAGTTCATCATTTAGCAGTAAGGGAAGTATCCCACCCTCAGACTCCTTCACCTCAACCAAGCTTCACAATCATCATCACTGTGTACCAGTATTAAATTGTTTGTTTAAAACATATTCTGTATGTGTGTGTGTGTGTGTGTGTATATATATATATATATATATAGTCTTTTGTCTGGTGAAAAAAATTTCCCTGGAACCTAACCCCCGCATTTACATTAATTCTTATGGGGAAATTGGATTCGCTTAACATCGTTTCGCTTAAAGTCGCATTTTTCAGGAACATAACTACAACGTTAAGTGAGGAGTTACTGTATTTACATATTTAAGGGACTCTTGTGTCTAAGCCTTTTCCTAAGTTCTAGGTGTCATATGAGTGTTTTAGCACTCAGAAATAATACTTTATGAAGTGACACATATTCACATAAAAGCGTCCAAACTCTCCACTAACCATGAAGACTCGAGAATTGCTATGGGATATTTTCTTAACAAGAAACCTGAAATTTGTTGAACTTTATTTTTTTGCCTACAGTACAAATACAAAGAAGGGTATCGCAAGCAGCTAGGCCACCATGTGGGAGCCCGCAACATCCACGATGATCCCAAGATGATGTGGTCTATGCATGTAGCCAAGATCCAGAGTGACAGGGAGTACAAGAAAGATTTTGAGAAATGGAAGACCAAGTATAATTCTCCAGTGGATATGCTGGGAATCGTGCTAGCCAAGAAATGTCAGGAACTGGTTAGTGAAGTTGATTATAGGCATCCTCTGCACCAGTGGACATGTCTGCCAGACCAGAATGATGTCATCCATGCTAGAAAGGTCTATGAGCTACAGAGTGACGTAAGTACTGAATGAGAGAGCTTCCAGTTGTATCAGTAAGGCTACGTTTTAGTCACAGGTATTTTTAATAAAAGTCATGGACAGGTCACAGACCATAAATTTTTGTTTACTGCTGGTGACCTGTCCATGACTTTTTTACTAAAAATACCCCTGACTAAAACTGGGGGTGGGAGACTCGTGGTGAGGGGGGTGCAGCCCGGCGAAGCACTGTGGGTGCTGGGGAGGGGGGCACAGGTGCTTGGGGGCGAGTCGGGTGCTGGGGAGGGGAGCCGCAGCCTGGGGAAGCACCACGGGTGATGGGAAGGGGGGCGCAGGTGCTGGGACGGGGAGTCGCAGCCCAGAGGGGATGCGGGTGCTGCGGGAGGGAGGGGGGAGCTGGGTCAGGCTCCTTACCCAGCTCCTGGGAAGCAGCAGCCCCAGCTCCTTAGAGCTCCACATGCTGTTTCCGCTCTGCCCCAAGCCCCAGTTCTGCAGCTCCCATTGGCTCAGAACCGCGGCCAATGGGAGCTGCGGGGGCGGTGCCTGGCTGCTGGCAGAGGCAGCATGTGGAGCTAGGGGAGATGAGGGAGAGGACCGCCCCCCCAGGTAAGCAGCGGCCCTGAGCCCTCCCACACCCAAACTCCTGCTGCTGGGGGGCCCCGAGACTGCCCCAGCAGCAGCCAGTGCGACTGACCCGGGGACTGCCCGAGCTGCTCAGACAGCTCCTGGGCCAGCCACATGGAGCTGCTGCAGAAGTCATGGAGGTCACAAAAAGTCATGGAATCCGTGACCTCCATGACAAACACGGAGCCTTATGTATCAGTGATCACAGATGCATAGTACATGATGCTTTCAGCATAATATCTTTCCCTTTTGGTGGGTGCAGAGGATCTGAAACCTCTGGAATGGTGGTTCAGTAGTTCTATTGTGCCAGTGAGACAGGCTAAAAAGAAGCTCTGAAAGGGAACGCCACACCTGGTCCCCATCACAAAGTGCTGTTCCATGATTATTTTCTCTTTGGCTGAATAAAGTCAGGGTCACGGTCAGTGGGTGTATGAGTCATGCCGATTGATTGGATCTTAAACCCACTTGAGGGGGGAATCAAAGTGAGCCATGTCCACAGTAGTGTCTATGGAGTGGCTTCTTGATGAAACTTGTGGGAAGGTTTCATCCTTCCAGCTCAGCTAAGGCTCCCGAGCTCACCACTGTAAATTTGGATGTCTGAGTGAGGGTGTTCTGACTGGAAGTCCCTCAGCTCTGGAACTCATGGCCTTATTGATCCAAGACTGTTGACCCTCAGTGCATACTGAAAAGCCCATATTTTCTCTCAGGCTTTTCCTGACAGGTGGTAGGATGGAGGATACCTGAGAAAGATGGGGAGGCAATATACGTCTAAACTGAGGGGAAAGATTGTAGCTGGCTGGCTAAGAGCCAGTGCAGAGAGGGAGGAGGGGTTTGTTTCAGTGCACAGGGCTTGCACAGTCCCTGCATGAGATGTACTGGGATGTTTAACTGGGTATGTTAACTAAATAGTTACCTCTGTATTTACTGTTAATAGAATTGCTACAAGTCAGATCTTCAATGGTTGAGAGGCATCGGTTGGGTCCCAATTGGTTCCCTGGATGTTGAAAAAGCGAAGAAGGCTGGAGAGATCCTTAGTGACAATATTTATCGTCAGCCACCAGACAAATTAAAATTTACTAGTGTAACGGATTCGTTAGAAATGGTCTTGGCCAAGCATAATGCAGAAACAATGAATAAGGTGAGTCCTAGCCTTCTGAGAAAGGTACTAGTGCTGCAAACTGTTAAAGATTACAAATTACATTTGTAATTATATGTATTAGACCCAAATTACATTACCAAATATGTATTAGACCCAGGCTATAGTGATCAATTATCTATAGTTCCAGACACATATTGTAGCAATTTGTAAAATAGCTGGGAACTAGTTATCTCTGAAAATGTCCATACATTAAAATAATTTGTCGTAGTATTCAGGGCCTCAATGCTTGCCTACACTTTGTGGACCTGATTCAAAGCTCATTAATGTCAATGTGAGTCTTTCAATTGACTTTACTGAGGTTTTTATTAGTCCCTATGCACAGAGGGAGTGCAAAATAAGCAAGGGCAGGAGTATTTTCCAATGGAAATCTTGCAACATAAGCACATGTTTTTGAAATTGAAGCTCTTTCAGAATCTTGACCTGGAAAGAGATTAGTGTGAATATAGATATTATATGATTTGTAGGTGTTACTTGAAGTAATGTTATTAAAATATTTTATTATGTTTTATGAGGGCTTCATATGTTGATCATTATATTGTTTATTGCTTTTGGTTTGTTATTTCATTTGCAGCATTTATACACTGAAGCCTGGGATAAAGACAAGTCTCAAATCCACATGATGCCTGACACACCAGAGATTACGTTGGCAAGACAGAACAAGCTCAACTACAGTCAGGTGAGCAAAAGCACAGTTTGTGTCATGAGTGTAATAACAATCTAAGTGGAAACCTGCTGTGTCATTGGCTTGGCCAAAATATATTTTAACAAACTTGAAATAAATATTTACACTAAGTTTCCTGACTTATCCCATAACATTGACCTGCCAAAAAGTCAACATCAAAATGTTTTCCATATTCCAGTATAGTAGTCTTCGGGCTTGATTGTGGAACCTTTATTCATGTTGGTGAACACTTTTTTGAGAAGAGTCCCTGTGACGGGGTTGGGACTCACCCCCTGCTGCCTCCTGCTGGTTGTCTCGGGAATTAGCTCTGTCCAGTGGAGCGCCCCCTCCTGGTGGTGTCCCGTCCGTTGTCTCGCCCTTGGTTGGCGTGTGGACCCATGTCATTCTCCGGCTTGCGGCGTCCTCTTCCGGACCACTGCCCTCAGGCAGTGCCCCTTAGTCCATCCACACCCCCTTCCGGGGGGGGGGGGGTTAACAGGAGTCTTTGCACTGACCTTAGCGGCCTGCCACAACCTCCAAGTCTAGCCCCTCTTACGTCAGGGGGCAGGTTGCAGCCTGACTCGGCCACTGCTCCACAGCCCGGTGCAGCACAAGGGGGAAAGGGGGGGGACCCAGGCCCACCCACTACTCTGGGGCCCGACCCAGGGACCCTCTAACGGCAGCCTCTCGGCCCTCCTTCTCTCCCCTTGCCTTCAGCCTTCCCTGGGTCACTTCCCTTCTGACCCCATTGCACCCTCTAGGCCCTTCTACTCAGGGCCGGCAGTCTGGCAGGTATCAGTCTGAAGCTCCACTCTGCTTCCCTGAGCCTGCCCAGCACTGCGCTGCGCTGCGCTGTCCTGGCTGCTGGTCTCCTGCTCAGGAGACAGACCTTCCTCCCTGAAGGTCTGGGACAGACTGCCTCTCCTCTCTCAGAGCAGCCTTTTTATAGGGCTGAGCCTGGCCCTGATTGGCTGTCTCCAATCTGGGCCCTGATTGGCTCCCAGTAAGCCCTTCTCTTATTGGCTGCCAGGCTGCACAGGTGCACTGGCCTGCTGCAGCCCCCTCTAGCATGTCCCACTGACTTCAAAGAGATGAATCTCTTGTTAAGTGATCATCAGTATGAGCTAAGGGTCCAAAAATGGTTCTCCCGTGAATTGCTGAGGTTCCTCCTGTTAAAGGTAAAAAGTTGTGAAATTCATCCTGTCTTTGAAAACATCAAACAAATGATTTCTAACTTGATTCTTAAGAGCTAAAGTCCTTCTGATCAGTGTAAGTAAGGGGCAAATATATAAGCATCAATAGGCGGTTGCTTTGGAAAGTAAGATTTGGTCCATTTACAGTGGAGAAGTTGTCACTACAAATGTGGTCTGTAAAATTGTATTTTATTCTACATCAGTTAAAGAAGAAGATAGACAAATAGTACAACCATTAGCTAGATTCTTTGGCCCAGATCCTCAGCTGATCTAAATTTACACCCAATGATGATCTGGCTCTTTCAGTTAAGAAAATTAGATTGTTAGATCTGAATAGATCGTATGATAATTCTTCTTGTTGTTGTCTTTCTGAGCTAACTGTTTTGCAGAGAAGGCAACATGCATAGTCCAGCTATGAGAATTTAACTCTGTTTAGTTCTTTTCATAGAGTCTATATAAACTAGCCATGGAAGAGGCAAAGAAGAGAGGCTATGACTTGCGAATTGATGCTATTCCCATCAAGACTGCCAAAGCATCCAGAGATATTGCCAGTGATGTAAGAAACTGCTCTTTATTTCTCTACATACTTACATGGGACCTTTGCATTCTGTAAATTCCATATGTAAATTCTGCAATAGGAGGTTTGATTAAACAATGAAGATGTGGTTTACATGTTGTAAAGCTGTAGTGCATATATTTAAACATTTAAACTGTAAAATAAAAATAATTACAAATGAAAATACTAAGAGATTCAACTTCACATGCATGGCATAAATAAAAGTCTGTTGTAGTACATAATTTTAGGCAAAAAAAAGACCTATTTCATTAATTAAATCTTTAATTGTTAAAAAAAACCATAGTTCATGCATATCACAATTATTTCTCTTTAACATTACAAAAAGTAAGTTTTAATAATTCTTTATATCCCAGAATGTCTATCCCATTTAAAGTTCTAATTCACAATCCAGTTGCCTAGAATGCAAACCCATGACACCACTTTGATAAAATACCTTGAAAGCATCATGATAGCTATAGTTTATAAATAATTTTTGGAGAGTTTCTTGTTAGAACTATTTAAAATTAATAGTCACAACATTATTAATTAACGGAACATTATATTTTGCTTTTTCCTTCAGTACAAATACAAGGAAGGGTATCGCAAACAGCTTGGCCACCACATAGGAGCCCGCAACATACAGGATGATCCCAAGATGGTATGGTCTATGCATGTTGCCAAAATCCAGAGTGACAGGGAGTATAAGAAAGATTTTGAGAAATGGAAGACCAAGTATAATAGTCCAGTGGATATGCTGGGGATTGTGCTGGCAAAGAAATGTCAGGAACTGGTCAGTGACATTGATTATAGACATCCTCTTCACCAGTGGACATGTCTGCCAGATCAGAATGATGTCATCCATGCTAGAAAGGCCTATGATCTACAGAGTGATGTAAGTACTTTTTCTGTTTCAGTTCCAGAAGATGACTGTATTTGATACTGTACCTTAGATGAAAAATGATTTCACATACTGATAACAGCAGAGCCAAGTGTTCTCAATAAAACACCAATTCTAGTATTGTAACAGGTTTTGTTACAAATGGAAACTTAGATTAAATCCATTAAAAGACTCCTTAATTAGTTCAAATTTAAGACCAGTTTAAGCACATTTGTCCCCATTTATGATTTATTATTGAAATTATGAGAAATTCTTAATTACTCATGGTTTTAATCCAGGTGAAATGCAGTGATTTTTAACTAAGATTCACTACTTTGAGATTTTGGTTTTATTCAAACCTGGACCTTGAAGTGAAATGAGGAACGGGTAAAGAATGCACCTATTTGGATCAATATATCAAAGGAAATGTTCATACAGATTCTTGCAAAGCAAAATTGCCAAGCTTCGTGCATTTCAGTACTATCACTAGGGCTAAAATTGTGAACCACAAGAAGCAATGTCAGAATAACCATGTTGTAACTGGAGAGGAGCCTGAGTCAAAGAAATATGCATGACACGTAGTAAATGGCAGGTTGTGCAAGGGTGGCATTGAGGAAGGTACAAAGTCTGGAGACAAAGAGAATATTCTGGAATGTAGCTGGAGTGGAGAGTAGGGACCAGGAGGGGTGTATGTAAAAAAATGAAAGCACAGCTCTGCAAAAAGCATATTGATAAAAATCAAACATAACTAGAGTAGCTGGATAGCATTGTTTGGGTCTCGGAGGTCAACCTGAGAAAGAAAGACTTGAGATGAGTTCTAAATATGGCTCTTCTTTATGGTATTGCTTTTCAATGATGCATTCTATGGATGAAATGGTAGTTTTGCCATTTACTTCAATGGACCAATATTTCACCCCTGAATTCTAGCCCAAATCCAGGTTTTACTATATTATAGCTTTTATTTTGTTTTCCCTTTTCATATGCTGCATGTTTTACTCACAGCTAGCTAGTTGTTCAGTAGTCATAAAATTTAGATAAAATGTACTGGGATGATAATCTGGAAAAGTGAACTAAGGAATTTCTTTTGTATTTATTTTGTTAACAGAATTACTACAAGTCAGATCTCCAGTGGCTGAGAGGCATTGGTTGGGTTCCAATTGGTTCCCTGGATGTTGAAAAAGCCAAGAAAGCTGGAGAGATCTTAAGTGATAAAATATACCGTCAGCCTCCTGACACATTCAAATTTACTAGTGTGACAGATTCTCTAGAAATGGTCTTGGCTAAGAATAATGCAGAGACAATGAATAAGGTGAGTAATGATTTGATAAGTAACACATCAGTGCTGTGCTACTCATGATTAAAGACAGAAAATTAGGAATACCTAGGGGTCAGCACCACTTCGTTGCGCGATGGACACTTGACAAAATTATCGTACATAGTGACGGACATTGGGGGGTTATGTCATTCAGTCATTCAACGTTTCTCGAAAAATTACCACCGACCTCAAAATTTTTACCGTGGACACTTGTATCCCTGTACGGACGCGTTGCCGACCCCTACGTGATTCAAAGTAATGTTGATGTCCTGAGATAAAACAGTATGTTTGCAAAGCAATACGTAGGACCTATCTTATTAAGTACAAATGGGGACATGTAAAGCAAGAATCAAGTTACTAAGATTAATCGGATTATCACCGTGCACTTTTTCTTGGGCATGTGTGTGTAGTCAGCTGCAATAGCTCATCAGACATCTTAGGTTTGCTTCAGCCTTTTTATTATTGTAAACTGATGTAATCAATTTCTAAATTTGGAGCCAACTATGCGCCGCTCTCCTCAGATATATTCCCTTTGCTTATAATAGGAGTTTTGCCTGAGTAACAATGGCAAGATTTGATAGATAGTTACTGTAGGTTATTACTGAATTACCTTTCATTTCTATTCAGAAATAATAACAATAGTCTCTTCCTGTCTTCCTTCTTAGCGCTTATACACCGAAGCATGGGACAAAGACAAAACTACAATTCACGTCATGCCTGACACTCCAGAAATCATGCTAGCAAAACTCAACCAAATAAACTACAGTGAGGTGGGTAAAAGTAAAAAGCTGAGAGGATGAAAAATGAGCTCTGGACAGTACAGTTTTGTTATCTCTGGCTTTTCAATGAATATGGTAATGCTGCTCATCTGTGTAGTCCCACATGTGGCCAGCAATGTTAGTTGAGACAGATTTCTGCTATAATTTACATTATCTTCTTGGTGTCTGACTTCTGATTTTCAAAAGTACTATCAGCATTAAACTAGGAACTTATCCTGTGGTAAACCCTTGACATATAAATAGCACACCGGGAAACTCCCCTCTTTCATTTTGCCAGTGTCCTTGTGAAAAAAAGTTTTTCAGGAAATAATGTGAATTTGCAACAGTGCAAAACTTCGCATCTGGGAACACCTTTCACCTCATTTCTTGGTCTTCAGGTAGATTCCCACCATCCCTGCTTTCCACTCCCTTACTGCTGCCAGATTTATACAATAAAATGTTGGAAATGTGCATTTTCCTACTACCTAGGGCAGGTAGCGATGGGTCGTATTTAAATCAGGTTTACCCATTTTGAACATTAATCATTTTTTCTAGTGATTTAATGGGTTTTGTTATATAAATGTGTAACAAGCTTAACTACAAGGGAGGTGTATAAAGTACCTGGTTAATGAGATAAAAATATAAATGGTTTCCTTTCTCATAGAAATTGTACAAATTAGCCTTGGAGGAATTGAAAAAGAGAGGTTGTGACTTGCGTGTTGATGCCATTCCAATCCAGGCTGCCAAGGCTTCCAGAAATATTGCCAGTGAAGTAAGTAACCTTTTTGTTATATCTACAGGGACATGGTTCTTATGGGAAAGAGTTCAGAATTTGTGCTCTATAATTTTTCTATGTAAATGCTTTTAAATTGTACAATAGATTCTATTGCTATCCAATAATTATAGTGCATGCTTCTTACATCTGAAAAGAAAGGACCATATCAAGATCTACAGTGATGGATGCCTTAGACATATACATTGCAGTGATAAAATAAATAATATAAAGCCTAGTCCTATGCCCATTGAAGTATTTCCATTGAGTACAATGGGTGTTGGATCAGGCCCATAGTGAGATTATATAAAGTACCTATTTACTACTTTTTGAAATTAGAATTAAATGCTTCAAAAGTCCCCCAGAAAAAATAATAAATAATATTAACAGTCCTAAACAATCCCCTTTTTCTGCCATGAGAAGACTTTAATGCTGCTGAAAAGTTGTTGTATTGAAAGCCCATGTGACTGAAGTCATCCATGGAACAGATATGGCATAAGCAATGACAATAAAGTATCCCTTTCACTACTCTGCCAGTGTGCCTCATTGCTCACCTAGGGCAACACCAGTTAGGGGTTAGAAGTAGTTCACTCTCCAGGCTGGTTATGTCCTTGGCATCACTAATTAAATAGATGATAAAGGTGCCAGTTGATGTTATTGTCAGCAGATGTTGTATGATAAAATTCTTAAGGAAATAGTACATCCTAAAAAATTAAAAGGATATGGGACCACAAACAAGATAGTAAGTAGATGGTTGAAGGGATAAGGTAGGTAAATTTAGTAGTAATATGTTTATGGAGATAGCAAGATAGAATACCTTAGAATATTTTTCTCTTCTTCTGAACGAAATGAATAAAATAGCATATTAAAGAAAGTCTAATGCGTTGATTTCCAGTATGGGGGTATGCATGTTCTAGTTAAGTTGGGTACATCGTTTCTGATTTGAAAACTGTCACAGTGATATAAATATATTTTATTTTAGTACAAATACAAAGAAGGGTATCGCAAGCAGCTTGGCCACCATGTGGGAGCCCGCAACATCCAGGATGATCCCAAGATGATGTGGTCTATGCATGTAGCCAAGATCCAGAGTGACAGGGAGTACAAGAAAGATTTTGAGAAATGGAAGACCAAATACACTAGCCCAGTGGACATGCTGGGAATCGTGCAGGCCAAGACCTGTCAGACACTGGTCAGTGATGTTGATTACCGCCATTACCTGCATCAGTGGACATGTCTGCCAGACCAGAATGATGTGATCCAAGCTAAGAAGGCCTATGAGCTACAGAGTGATGTGAGTGCACAATATGTGTAATACATGCAACAGGCCCAATTTTACCCTGACATGCCTGCACACAGATGTCTGTTTAGCATGCTTACTATGGTAGATCCTAGGAGCCAAGAGTGGAGCCCCATTGTGCTAGGTGCTGTACCAACAGAGAGTAGCAGATGTCTCTGACCTGAAGAGCTTGCAATCTAAACAGACGAGACAAACACAGGGTAGGGGAAGGGGTAGAACACGCAAGCAGAGTAAACAATGAGATGGTAGCAAATGTCATGTTAATTCCATGATTTTTTGAGGGGATGGGGGTTACTTAGGAGGGGAACAGCTAAAGCAAAAGAAAAGGGAAGGGGATGTGGTCAGGGGAATAAGGTAGGTGAGAAGATGGTAACAGGGAGTAGGTGTGGAATGAAGCTCAGGTGATGAGACTGGGAGGTGGAAGGAGAGGGTTGGAGCAAACAGCCAATCAGCACAGGCCAGAGAAAGTCTAGTCAAAACTGTAGAAAGTTTTCCGAATGTCCAGAAGTCCAAAGATCCCCGCTTTGGTTGATTCAGCCCCTACCAGCTGGAATCTCTGGCTGTCTCCTCTCTGTAGCTCCCTGATGTGGGGAGTGAAGGGGGAGTTGAGGTAGGCACCATCTGGGTCCTAGTGCCCTCAGAATGGAGGGGTGTCTCCCCTGTGCAGTTCTGGGTCCAGGAGAAGGGTGGCCCCAGCTGGGCTCCATTTTTTCCCCTTCTTCCCCAGTGCAGTAGTCCCTGCTTTGGCTTCTTCTGCCCCTACTGGCTTGTGAAATGTTCCATATCCTGTTACTGATCCTTTATCACCAAATCCTTGCTGTTTTCTTGATCTTTGATCTGTCAGAGGTGCCCTAATAATGTGTCTGTGAAGTCCTTCCATTTTCCCATTTGTTGTGCTGTGTAATAATTATTTTATCTATCTTGGAAGAATGAGTGTCAGAATCAAATGACCATTTTGTAGTAATAGATAATGTTACATGAAGTGAGTAGTGTATACATCAGTTCCATATATTCATTTGATCCTATAAATGACTGACTGAACATTAATTAAATTTTAGGCTGTTTACAAATCAGACCTGGAATGGCTGAAGGGTACAGGCTGGGTCCCCATTGGTTCCATGGATGTTGAGAAGGTTAAGAGAGCTGGAGAAATCCTGAGTGAAAAGCAGTACCGCCAGCCCCCAGACCAAATCAAATTTACCAGTGTGCCCGATTCCCTGGAATTGGTTTTGGCAAAGCAAAATGCTGAGACAATGAACAAGGTGAGTCTCTCAGAAAAATTCACAGGTGTTACTGACTACGAGGGTTGGTTCATGGAATGGGCAATGCACTTTGGTTGAAAGAGGTAAGTGTTCCCAAAGAAGCAAAATGTCAGACAGTATCTGCTGCTAGATAGCTGTGGTTACCAAGAGTCCTTTAGATCCTTTGCACTTGGTAAGAAGGTTGGCCCCTTTTCTTTCAGATGTAGGATATCTATGTTTTTCCTCCTCCAGACTGGATTTCTTTAATGCATTCTCTGTGCAGCTATACTTTAAATCATTTGGAAATTGCAACTGATGAAGTGTTGTTTTCCACAGAGGAGGATGTTCACTCCAGAGCCTAGGTTCCACATGTGACACTCTACACACCTTATGCTTCATGTGTTATGGTCTTAATCTGGGGGTTAAGTGGTGCCTAGGACTGTGTGTAAGGCCTCTACACTGGGATTAGAGCACTTTACCCCAGTGCTCTGTTATCTGCACTGGCTGCCTAATAGAGCTGGTCAGAAATTTGCATCAAAATCAACCGTTGATTAAAAACAGAAATAAAATTTTTGGTGAATTTCTATTCCTTCTTCTCCCCACCAGTTTCAGATTGGCTGCACTGCATAGGGTTTTTTATTTTTAAAAACTCTCAACACAATGTATGCCAGAACTCCTTTATGGAAAGTGACCTACTAAGCAAGGTTGAGGCTGTTTGCAGATTGCAGAACCATTTCAGACAATGCTGCAAAACATGCAAATGTAGTGTCCCCAAATAAGGGACATGGGGCACACCCTATCTGGGACAAGGTGCGATGCTAAGCAACACGTTGCTGAATGCATTGCTGGGAGACACTCAGATACTACAGTGATAAGCATGGTATACGAACCTATATAGAATAGTGAGACATCTGTTATGTATGTTATTGTGCTGTATGGTGTAGACTGGAGCACCAGCTCCTGTATGCCAACTGAGAGCTCAGAGGCGAGAGCTTGTGTTCCCTAGGGAATAAGGCTGCCTCCCATTTATAGTAGCCTGGGTAGGGTAACTAACGTCACAAATTGTCTCTTCCTCCTTCTCCCTAAAATATATATTCCAGAGAGTCCCAGATACAATCCTTCTCCCACTACAGCCTCCCAGCAATACTGAATCAGCCAATTAACGTTGTAGAGCAGATTGGGGCATAATGAGGAGGAGGAAGTCACCCAGTTGGGTTTTGCAGTTGGAGATCACAATGTATCAGAGGATTAAAGATTTGCTCAAACTGTCCCTATTGATTTATTAGGGTGTTTTCAATGGGTGGGTCTTAGTTTTGTAGGTATGTGTTCAGAAGTTGGCCATATATATATGCCATGTTCTGGTTCAAGGCTTTGGTTTTGTAGACTTTTGCTAATTGTTACTTTCAGTTTTACTGTATTTTTCTCAAGGTGTGCAGAAGCTCCACAGTTGTATTTATCAGGGACCTGAACCAAAGCTCACCATAATCAATGGGAGTCTTCCCATTGGGTTCAATGGACATTAGATGAGCTGTAGGCTAATTATGTTAAATGTATTGTACAGCCATACTTCGGCTATGAAAGCTGGCAGATAAAATTATTTGATATCAAGACACATGGGAGTAAATTCACCTATAAGCCCAATTTAGTTTTTCTTTGAAAACACTGTAGATTTAAAGTAGAAATCCTTCCACTTGCAAAAACTGTGTTTATTTAAACATTTCATTAAAAACTTTTTAAAATTTGTTTCCCCCCCTTCCACAGCGTTTATACACAGAAGCCTGGAATGCTGACAAAACCACAATTCATGTCATGCCAGACACTCCGGAGATTTTGTTGGCAAAAGCCAATTCAGCTAACGTTAGCCAGGTAAGACTATTTTAAAAAACATATCAAACAAATACAAAATCAGAAATTAGGTAAGCATTCATTTCACTTTTAAAGAACCTCTTTTAATGTATAGTTTCATTTTCTCTATAATAAACAATTTGTATAATACTGTATTTTCATCTCACATATTTTGTTTTCCTCTCTGTAGAAACTTTACACACAAGGTTGGGAAGAATCCAAGATGACGGATTATGATATAAGAGCTGATTCAATTCCAATTCGAAGTGCAAAGGCATCAAGAGATATTGCTAGTGAAGTATGTGCTTCTTCTGCTAATCTATCATTTTAACTGTATACTAAGGGTTTTTCTCATTTTATTGTTAGTAAACTTGTGAAATAATTAAAATACGCATTCTTTAAAATGACAAAACATAGGAATAGAATAATAAATTTAAAAATAAAAGTATATCAAATTCTGGTTTAAAAAATAAACACCATGGAAACAGATAAGTGCAGAAAAATATCCAACTTCACACTGAAGAGAGTGTAACATTAAAATTATTGACATTAAATAAACCATCCTAGAAATATATATTATAAAATATTAACACATCACATGATACTGTATTACTGATATTCAGGGAGTGAGGGGATATTAGGGATTTCAACCTCTGAATCAAGATATTTGCCTATGAGAAATGATTTTTGTTCCTATATTACTATTAAACTGAGACAGTACTGATCACTGATGATTATTTTGCTATCTTTACATCTATGTGCTAATTTGTATTCATTTTGTATCAGATTTGCCTCATGTTAAGTAGGCCATGTACTCAGCTGATATAAATTGGCCTAGCTGCTTTGACATTAATAGAACAAAACTGAATTATGCATCTGAGGATCTGGTCCATTATTCACTTTTCCATTAATATATAAAACATAACTGAACTCTGTTTCTGTTTTTAATAGTATAAATATAAAGAAGCATATGAGAAACAGAGAGGTCACCATATTGGAGCCCGCACCATACGGGATGATCCAAAGATGATGTGGTCTATGCATGCAGCAAAGATCCAGAGTGACAGAGAGTACAAGAAATATTTTGAGAAATCAAAGACCCAATACACTAGCCCAGTGGACATGCTGGAAATTGTGCAGGCCAAGAAATGTCAGGAACTGGTCAGTGATGTTGAATACCGCCATCACCTGCACCAGTGGACATGTCTGCCAGACCAGAATGATGTGATCCAAGCTAAGAAGGCCTATGAGTTGCAGAGTGATGTGAGTAAAAAACAAATGCAAAATAAGTCTTTTATATGCGTGTGTGTGCAAATATCTATTCAAACATTTGAGAGTAAAATTTATCCATTATGTACCTCATCCTGTAAACAACATTTTTTTGCTCCAAATGAGAATGAAAAGCCAAATGTGAAATTTTTCACAGGAAGGAATTTCAAGAAAAATACCGTTTTGGAGAGAATCAAAACACATTTTTTTCTGCTTGCTGGCCTTGCCTAGTAGGTTCTTGCCAATTTCACTTTCTATCCCCATACAAAAAGTGAAATTGTCCAGAGCCTTCCAGGCAGGCACCCAAGAAACTGTCATTTTCCAGCAAAATTTAAAGTTTCCCCCAGAAATTTTGAGTATGTGAAAAGAGCATTTTCCATCAGAAAATCATTCTGATTGAAAATTCCTGACCTGCTCCACTTGATTTCCAGGCAAGTTAGGAGTGAAAATGTGCATGCAAAAGGCTTGCTTTCAAACACTGCACCCGCAGAGTGATTTATGTGTAACTGTAGGAGTGAGAACTCTGGAGAAACCCTATTCTGTATTAAAAATGTACTGGTGTGCAGCTGCCTAATTAGTCCTATTAGGAAGAATAAGACCTGAGAGTGAATTGTATAATGGATGTCTCCTTTGACACACCCATTCTCTACCCATATTCTGATCCATTTTTTGCTTGTGCTTTCGAGAGTGAGGCGGAAGGTGCACAAGTAGCTTGACAGTTCCACTTAATGCAGAGGTCTATGCCTAGTGCTTAACTTTGCTTGCTCCAACTCACAGACTTTGCTCCCACTTGCACTGGAACACAACAAGCTTAGGCTCCCTGTTGTTGCACACAATGTTAAGACTAACAGGATTAAGGCCAATGTGCTTTTGTAATTTTGAGCTTAATTTGTGCATACATTTCCCATTATTACACTTACCACTTAGGGTATGTCTACACTACGGAATTAATCCGAATTTAGATAATTCGAATTTGGGAAACAGGTTGTATAAATTCGATTGTGCGCGGCCACACTAAGCACATACATTCGGTTTTTAACCACATTAATTCGGTGGTGTGCGGCCACACTACTCCATTAATTTAACCACAGTAATTCGGTGGTGTGCGGCCACACTAACCCTAATTCGAATTAACAAAATCGATTTAGGCGCTACTCCGCTCGTCGAGGTGGAGTACAGAAATCGATTTTAAGTGCCCTTTAATTCGAATTAACTGGCTCTGTAGTGTGGACGGGTGAAGGGTTAATTCGGATTAACGCAGCTAAATCCGAATTAAAGTCTTAGTGTAGACCAGGCCTTAGTAATCGCATGTGCAAATAGATTAATGGTGAATGCTTGTAAAGCTATGGATGCTTCTCTTCAGTTGAGAGCACTCTAGAATATTAGAATCTGGGCTTCTTCAAATTCCAGTCTCTCTTGGGGAGCCCAAGTTCAATTGTGGCTAAAGTACTCATATTTGAATGTTGAGGTGGTAATTGGAATTGCAAAACTTTATTCAAACTTACCAGTTGCCCGAAAAATTATGGTGATGGGGATGCCATCCGAATTCTGCTCTATTTGTTGGATGCATAGGGGACAGATTAGGTTTTGTATCTGAAATTTTTTCTGTAATTATAATATTAATTTGTTTGTTTGTAGAATGTGTACAAGTCAGACCTGGAATGGCTGCGAGGCATTGGCTGGATGCCAGATGGCTCTGTGGATGTGGATAGAGTGAAGAAAGCCCAGGAGCTCCTGAATGAGAGATTATACCGTCAGCGGCCAGACGCATTGAAATTCACCAGCATTGTTGACCCACTACCAGTTGTCCTGGCTAAGATCAATTCTAAGCAGATCAGTGAGGTTAGCTGGCTTTTATGTTACCATAAATTTTCTGCATTCATGCTCTCATTTTTGTGGATCCTTCACTTGTGTTAAAAATTCATAAAATGAGAACCCTAATTTACATAATCGTTTATACCATGAGATCAATTTAACTAGAAAGTAACATACTGTAATTGTCTTTCACACTAATTGAATAATGATGTCTTTACTTTCTCATTAGCCTCTCTATCGTGAAGCCTGGGATAAAGAGAAGTCACAGTTCACCCTACCTGCTGACACCCCTCAGATGCTGCAATCCAAAGTCAATGCTCTGAACATGAGCAATGTAAGATCTTCAAGTAAAAATATGTAGTGTTATTGAAATGAACATTGCCACATGCATCATTTTTAGCCTGCCCTGTTTCAGAACCCTTTTGAACTTCCTGGTTCTGACATAAGCGCAGATTTACTATCTTTATTTTTTGTACTGTTTTATATTTTAGAATGTAGGTGAAGAAGTATTATGATTCATTTAAGCAGTATAATATGGTTTAATGAGTCCAATGTTCATGAAGCACAATGGGCCAGATTAATTAATCTGGAGTCAGTGGCATTCCTCTCTCTCTTTGTTCTTTGAAGCCAATAGAGTGTCACCCACTTATGCCAGCAGTGATTCTGACCCAAGATCTAAACCACGGACTTGTTGTCTGTCTTTTTGTTATCCATAAATAGAGCCTGTCACCATAGCATCTAGATCACCATATTGACTGTCTAGTTAAACATATAATGTGTTGATAAGAAAATAAAGTAATGAAACAGTGGCATTTTAAAGTTTAATATATACCCTTGCCTGAATTGTCCTCTTTATAACAACTTCCTTTGGGAAGTTTGGGGTTTGAAAAATATTATAGGCCAAAATACCATGCAGCAAATATCAGTGATGTTCTTGGGATGGGTGGCCCACAAAAACTGGCTAGCTTTGGATGAATGAAAGCACATCAAGCACTGGCTTCCATCTTATGTATCAATTAAGTTCCCCTGAATAGTCTTGCTTCTTTTAGCTTCATTTGGACACCTAGCATTATTCTTACATGGTTTCTATTTTGAACTTCCTTGATTTGTTTTTTTAATGGCTGCATGATCATTGTTTCGAAGTAATTTTAAAATCTTTTAATGTTGATAGCATTAATTTAGAAGATCATCTTGAACCTTAACAGTTTCAGTGGAAGAGTGTGAGATGCTTCCATTAAAAATACAGCAAGACTTCTAATACCAGTGACTTCTCTGTGAGACTAATACAAGGCATAATCCAAAGACCATTAAAGAAAATAAGAATATTTTATTATTTCAGTAGGCTTTGGATCAGGCCCACAGTGTGAATGGATCTGATATGCTACAGGAATCCCATATTGGGGAATCCTTCTGCCCATACAGTCTCACTGAAGTCAATGGGGCTGCAGATGGGCACAGGACTCTGTGGATCAGAGTACAGGTGTGGGACCTATATAATTAATCATGACTTGTACAATAATTATCAGTTAAAGGGGTAGGAATAATTTTTGTAACCCACAAAACTGTAAGGATCAAATTAAAACATCAATGCTATAAATCTAGGGAAAATATGATTTATGAGAAAAATAAATTCTAAAATTGTGTCTTTGATTTTGATTACAGAAACATTATCAGCAAGCCTGGGAAGATGCCAAGATGAAAGACTATGACTTAAGAGCCGATGCCATTTCTATCAAACATGCCAGAGCTTCCAGAGACATTGCTAGTGAGGTACAATCTCTGTTCCCTCCCTTTCATTTCTATGAAAGGCCATGCCCATTCATCCTCGTATCAAACACAGCAGACAATTGTGTAGCTAGCTAAGCTCAATTCAAAGCTGTTGTGTACTCATATATGAACAGCATGCTGTCTTGTATATTTGCATTATTTTAAATCCTGTCTTGACCTTCTCTTTCTAATAGAACTTAAAGTTTGCTACTGGTAAAATATTAATGATAACAGAACATTGTATTTTGTATTTGTTGTATCAAAGTAGTTTCAGTAGAGGTTCAGAAAGCTATTTTGTAATATACTGCAAACTTTTAGCAACCAAACATTTGCAGTAATTGAAGCACAGACTATATTTCTGCTGCTTCCAATACATAATTCAAGGGTATTATCTGTTAAAATCTAAAAGGTACCAGGGCTTATATAACTTACCAAGCAATTGGAATAACTATGTATTGTAACTAGTGAGGGAATTCTGAAGTATTTTTCTTTTTATCATGGTTTTAAACTTTTAAGATAGATGGGCCACATTTTCCAGAGTTATTGGTAATTTGGAGAATCAGTTTTTGGGGGTCCAACATGAGACACTGGACAGTGGACCTGAATTTCAGAAGTGCTGATCTAGTACCCTTTAAAATCCTTTGTGTTCCCAAGCTGGGCACTCATAAACACTAGTTGCTTTAGAACATGTAGACTGGCAATTTATGACTATTTCTGCTATTGTTTTCTTTCTATGTTTATTAGTACAAATACAAGGAAACCCACGAGAAACAGAAAGGCCACTATATTGGATGCCGAAATGCAAAGGAAGATCCCAAATTGGCATGGGCTGCACATGTAATGAAGATGCAGAATGACAGAGAGTACAGGAAGGCTTATCACAGTTCAAAGGCCATGGTCACTATACCAGTTGATATGGTGTCTGTCCAAGCAGCCAAGCAATGCCAATCATTTGTGAGTGATGTTGACTACCGTCAGTATTTGCACCAGTGGACATGTCTGCCAGACCAGAATGATGTGATCCAGGCAAGGAAGGCCTATGAGCTACAAAGTGATGTAAGTAGGAGTGTATACACAAGTGGGGGATTCCACATTATCTCAACAGTTATTATAAGGCTCTGTTGGCACATCAAGTTGACATGATGATAACCACAGGGGATTTGCCCACCCCAACGCTTTCTGCAGTTTCTCCTTCCTTCACTAGTTCTTCAGTGATTGTATTCAGTTTTTTTTCCAAATGTGGGTCTTTGCTGTGAATTCCCATAGTGCTTATTTGTGGCTACTTTTAACATACTTGAACAGTTGCCTTGATAATGCTGTTGTGCTTTTTATGTATTAGTAAATTTCTACTGAGTTTGTGCCTATATGTGGGGGAATGTGGTGTGAAGGCTGACAAGGATTTGTATGCTTTCTTTGAAGCATTTCCTTTGTGCCTTAGCAATTATGTGTCATTGATGAACTCTTCACTACAGAGGGATCATGATGCTGATGCAGCATCCGTTAGTAGTTCAGTTTATCTGTTTCCACTTTTGGAATGTTTATGAAGTACATTTTGTAAGAAAGCAGGGAGTGTTTTCAAGAGACTAAGAGTCAGGGTTACTTGATTGCAATTCTGGCTTGGCTGTGTGACAGTCAGTTCCCTTTGTGGTTTGCTCTTTGGGCGGGGCAAAGTAGCTCCTTGCAATGCACTGAGAATAAACTCACATGCTAGCCATATATAATTAATAATGCAATTATATTTGTTTGTAGAATGTGTACAAGTCAGACCTGGAATGGCTGCGTGGCATTGGCTGGATGCCAGATGGCTCAATAGACGTGGATAGAGTGAAGAAAGCCCAAGAGCTCCTGAATAACAGATTGTATCGAACGCGACCGGATGAATTGAAATTCACCAGTATTGTTGACACACCAGAGATTGTGCTGGCGAAGACTAATGCTCTGAATCAGAGTGGCGTAAGAAATGTGTTACATTTGTGCTTGAGTGTCCCTGTGCATATTGTGTTTTATTATTTAAAATAAAGAGGAAACAGTATGTTTTATATAGAATTCGAGCTGCCAGGGACTCTCAGGGTTTTAGAAGGAGGCGTTCCCCAGTAACTATTAATCAAGGAATAAACAGGGTAATGTGAAACCCTGTCACTGATAAGGAATGCAAATCATTGCACAGTATTTATTTCAGACAAATAATCAAACAATTATTAAAACAATCTACCAGTTCCAGACCATAGTTCTGACTATCTCCCCGTGCATTTAGAGTCAAATATCTCTCTCACTGAAGTCAAGGAGAGTCCTTCTATTAATATGGATGAATTGGAATAAACCTTCAAAAAGGAAGATTGAGCAGTTTATGGTTTCTCTATTGCATAAAACTGGCTCTCCACTTTAAAGTGTTGTATTTATAAGTAATATAAAATAGTGTATATATGTATAAAATGAATTTTTAAAATAACTTCAGTGCTTCCCCTTGTGAACAGTGCAACAAAACACATTAAATAAAGCAAACACCTCAATTAGAAGAGGATCTTGCCAAAAGCAACCTATCAAACCCAATACATAATACATATAGTTTAAAACTGAATAGCTAGTCTTGTCCTTCACAGTACAGCTATGCCAAAGAATGGATGAATCTACTTCCCAAACAAGTGTGAATTGGAGAATGAGGGAAAATTTTAAAGAGGAACATTTTTTGCGGAAAATGAATTAACCAAAAGGAGATTATTCAGAATCCAAAAAAGGATTAAGTTAGACCCGATATCTTAGTTCAATTTCAGTAAAAAGTAGCCTAGTCCTGTTTACATTGGATCAGTGGGAGTTTTGCCATTGGATTCAATGGGAGCTGGACCAAATGTCCAAGATGAGATCAGATATATATCAGAAATGGTGAAGATAAGTTTCTCAACAATGTACTAAATATCTCTGTGACTGCTTTGTCCTTAGGCTTTATATCGGGAGGTTTGGGATAAAGAGAAGACCCAGTTTACCCTTCCTTCTGATACCCCTGAGATGTTGCAGTCCAGAATCAATGCTCTGAACACCAGTAAGGTAAGATATTAAAGTAAAAATCATAAATGCATTTCTCCAAAAATACATATCAAATTCCACATTGCAAAGCAAGATAATGTCCATTCAGTCATAACTCAAGCCAGGGTCTGACATATATGTTCTAATGTAATTCTCTATCCTATTCAAAACTCAAAACCTGCTCCATTATAAACCATATAAATAGGTAGAGTAAATATCTAAATTCCAAATGAATTAACTTGTGAGAGATAGTTCATGTTATGTTGATGAATAAACCGGGGCCATTGTACCCAAATGAACTTTTGGGAAGACGGTAACTTCCTACCATATAAAAGGGAAACATCAGTGATTAAAGAACTCAGTTTTGGGCTTGATTTATAAGCCTTAGTCTCAATGATTTAGTCTTTGGATAGATTATTTCTTTTCACTTAGGGCCAAGTGTGTCTTAGTAAATGTATTTTAGCACAAGCAAACCTTTGGTAACCATAACACATGCTCCCTCACAGGCAGCTGTGAAAGTGATCCACATAGAGGAACAGATTGGATTTTAAAGGAGATTTTTTAAATTTAAAAACTACACTGATTATGATAATGTATACAACTTTTATATTCCATTTTGAGTAATTTGAACTAAATTTATATTGATTACTGTCTAAATATTTACATTGATTACTATGAATTTTTACATTATTTGTCTATGTGCATGTTAACATATTCACTTCATCCACAGAAACTGTATCAACTAAGTTGGGAAGAAGCCAAGGAAAAAGGTTATGACTTAAGAGCTGATGCCATTGAAATAACACATGCCAAGGCTTCTAGAGACATTGCTAGTGAGGTACAGGCTGACATCTTATTTATTTATATTGGGTAAAGCTAATGTAGTGTTCTTATTAAAAACACTACAAATGTATTTATATCAATAGCCAATTCAAAAAATTTTGTTTTAAAACTATGCATAGGTTTCTAACAATGAGTAATATATTTTATATTATTTATAATCTTAGTTGCTTCTTATAAGGATTTTTAAAATGTCAAATCATAGCAGTTTCACACTAAGTACGGTTAATTTAAGTAGATCATAAACCACCAGTGATTATGTAAAAGTGAGAGTTGAATTATTTTGGAAATAGTTCAGGTAACTAAATATTTCTCCTCTGTTTTGCAGAGGCTCAGGTGTAAAGTCCTGAAATGCATCAGAAGTTTTGGGTGCTTCTCCAACCCTCTGAAACTTTTGGATCAGAAAAATGGTGGAAAAATATTTTTAATACGTGCTTCTTTCCATAAAACACATGTAGAGCTAGCTTACAGCAATTAGGACCTGATCCAACTTCTGCTGAAGTCAGCTGAAAGATTCCCATTGACTTCAATGGAAGCAGGATCTGGTCTTTAACGAGAGGCCTTGTAAAGAAACAATCCTTTTAGTTTACTTACATTTTAACAACTGAAACAAAACATAGACACTTTAAACTGCAGTTGCAGAAACATTTATACATATTTAGATGCCTGATGAAAACGCTCATTTGTTTTTATTTCTTTGATTTCTGTTTTTTACAAATACATGATTAGTACAAATACAAAACAGGTTACCGCCAGCAATTAGGCCACTATGTGGGATTCCAAAGCCTTCAGGACGATCCCAAGTTGGTGTGGTCCATTCATGCGGCCAAGATCCAGAGTGACAGAGAGTACAAGAAATATTTTGAGAAATCAAAGACCAAATACAGTAGCCCAGTGGATATGCTGGGAATCGTGCAGGCCAAGAAATGTCAGACACTGGTCAGTGATGTTGAGTACCGCAATTACCTGCACCAGTGGACATGTCTGCCAGACCAGAATGATGTGATCCAAGCTAAGAAGGCCTATGAGTTGCAGAGTGATGTGAGTATATCAATATAGTACATAATAATTCCCAAGAACTACATTTTGTCTAGAAAGAGGATACCCAAACTCACACTAGATTTTAACCTTTAAAGATAGAAATATGTGATGAATGATTTACCAGGCATTTACCATAGGAATATTTTTACTTACATTTAAAAAAACGTTTCCCTTTCTTCTGTCTGACATTTTCTGGCACTTTCTGGTTCACTTGGATGCTTTTTATCTTTTGCAAAGCAGGGTGTGCCAGAGGCATTCATTTAGGGCAAGGAGCCTTTAAAGGAAGGTGCCACATAAAAAGCATCACTGAACATTATGTGGTGGATTTAAGACCAAAACAACTGTTTTTGTTGTGCTGTTCTCTGCAGGGTAATTATGTAGCAGAAATAAAAACTGGTGATATAATTCATTTAGTTTAAACTACGAGAGTACAAATACAATTAATTTTTCTACTTGTCTGACTTTCTCTTGTATGGCTGTACAAGAGAAAATATTTATTTTGGGCAAGAATGTGGCTTGTCCTATGCTCTCTTATTTCCCTGTGAGGACGATCTCCATCACTGGTCACAGCATGGTAGAGGGAGGGAGGGAGAAAGCAGCCTGCTTCGGATCACTACCTCTTTTCTAATTTAGTGGGCAGGCAGGGACAAGGACTAGGTGGAGCCTTAATTCCATTCTTCCCCCAGATTCACTGGCCAGAGTATCTGTGTCAGTTTATACAGGTAGCAGATTAGGTCTTCCCTAAAGTAAGGGGGAATCCAAGAGGAAATTGTGACCATGAGAGTTACAGCTCTCTGTTTGATCTGCTCTTGGAGCAGTGCAGTACACTACCTTGCTAGGCACTGACAATAAACTCCCATTCTTGCCCTATATAACTAACAGAACAATTTTGTTTGTAGAATGTGTACAAGTCAGACCTGGAATGGCTGCGTGGCACTGGCTGGTTGACCCAAGGCTGTGTGGATGTGACTAGAGTGAAGAAAGCCCAGGAACTCGTGAATGACAGATTATACCGGCAGCGGCCAGACGAATTGAAGTTTACCAGCGTAGTTGACCCCCCACCAGTTGTCTTGGCTAAAATCAATGCTCTGCAGATCAGTGAGGTAAGATGGCCCTTATATAACCATATATTTTCTATATTCACACTGATATTTTTAAAAAGCAACAGATTTTTAAAATCTGTTGGCACCTTTAAGACTAACAGATGTATTGGAGCATAAGCTTTCGTGGGTGAATGCCCACTTCTTCGGATGCATGTATTTTTGTGGATCTTTCTGTTGTGTTAAAAACACATCAGAAGAGAACAGTAACATATATTCTAGCTTAAACCATGAGATCAATTAATTTGAAAATAATAGAGTCCAGCATCTTTCACACTGTAATTGAATAATACTGTCTTTACTTTCTCATTAGCCTCTCTATCGTAAAATCTGGGATAAAGAGAAGACGCAGATCACCCTTCCTGCTGACACGCCTGTCATGCTGCAGTCCAAAATCAATGCTCTGAACGTCAGCAACGTAAGATGTTTAAGTAAAAAATACGTAGTGTTATTGAAATGAACATTGTCATATGCAGCTGTAGTTTTTAGCCTGCCCTGTTTTAGAACTCTTACTATGAACTGCCTGGTTCTGACATAAACATAGATAAACTAATTTTATTTTTTGAATTGTTTTGTATTTTAGAATGTAGATGAAGAATTATGATTTGTTTAAGCATAATACATGGTTAATGAGCACAATGTTCATGAAGCACAATGGGCCAGATTCATTAATCTGGAGTCCGCGGTGTTCTGTCCTCTCTCACCTTTTTCTTTGAAGCCAATGGAGGTTCACCAGCTTACTCCGGCAGGGATTCTGTCCGAAGAGCTAAAACATGTACTTGTTGCCTGTGCATCTATTATTTTCAAATAGAGCCTATCAGTATAATATCTACAGCATAATCTTCTTTGTCTGGTTTAATACACCATGTGTAGATAAGGAAAACAAAATATTATCCATAAAGATAAGCACATTGGTCTTGCATAAATTGTCCTCTTTATGACAACTTCCAAAGGGGAACTTATGGGTTTGACCAAGATATTTTAGGCCCACCTACCATGAAGAAAAAATCAATGACATTCTTGGGCTTGGAGGCCCAGAAAATTGTCTGTCTATGGAAGAATGGGAGAACACTTCAGGCTTTTGTTTCCATCTTATATACTAATTAAGTTTGAATATTGCAGCCTCATTTGGACACCTAACATTATTCTTACATGGTTTTTATTTTCAACTTCCTTAATTTTTTTTAATGGTAATATGACAATAATTGTTTCAAAGTGATTTTTAAATCTTTTAATATTGATTGCATTAATTTATAAGATCATAGTAAATGTTAAGTTTTCAGCAGAAGTGTCAGAGGTTATGGGCCTACTGCAGGAGTGGGTGGGTGACATTCTGTGGCCTGCAACTTGCAGGAGGTCAGACTAGATGATCATGATGGCCCCTTCTGGCCTTAAAATCTGTGAGTCTATAAATACAGCAAAACTTCTAATGAGCTTATTGATTGGTGACTTCTCTGAGAGACTAATACAAGTCATAATCCAGAGACCATTGAAGAAAATGAGAATCTTTCATTACTTCAGTAGGCTTTGACCCAGGCCCACAGCGGGAATGGATCTGATATGCTGCATCTATGGCCGCATTCCTGCAATATGCTAAGTGTGGGGGAATTCTTCTACCTATAGAGTCACACTGAAGTCAGTGGGGCTGCAGATGGGCACAGGACTCTGTGGATCAGAGTACCGGTTTGGAATCTATATAATTAATCATGACGTGTGCAGTAATTATCAGTTAAAGGGGTAGGAATAGTTTTTGTAACCCACAAAACTGTAAGGATCAAATTAAAACATCAATGCTATAAATCTAGGGAAAATATGATTTATGAGAAAAATAAATTCTAAAATTGTGTCTTTGATTACAGAAACATTATCAGCAAGCCTGGGAAGATGCCAAGATGAAAGACTATGACTTAAGAGCCGATGCCATTTCTATCAAACATGCCAGAGCTTCCAGAGACATTGCTAGTGAGGTACAATCTCTGTTCCCTCCCTTTCATTTCTATGAAAGGCCATGCCCATTCATCCTTGTATCAAACACAGCAGACAACTGTGTAGCTAGCTAAGCTCAATTCAAAGCTGTTGTGTACTCATATATGAACAGCATGCTGTCTTGTATATTTGCATTATTTTAAATCCTGTCTTGACCCTCTCTTTCTAATAGAACTTAAAGTTTGCTACTGGTAAAATATTAATAATAACAGAACATTGTATTTTGTATTTGTTGTATCAAAGTAGTTTCAGTAGAGGTTCAGAGAGCTATTTTGCAATACACTGTAAACTTTTAACCACCAAACATTTGCAGTAATTAAACACAGACTATATTTCTGCTGCTTCCAATACATAATTCAAGGGTGTTATTTTTGTCATTACTGCTTTCAAGTTATCTGTTAAAATCTAAAATGTAGCAGTGCTTATAAACCTTAGCAAGCAATTGGAATAACTGTGTATTGTAACTAGTGAGGGAATTCTGAAATATTTTCTTTTATCATTGTTTTAAACTATTAAGATAGATGGACCACATTTTCCAGAGTCATTGGTGATTTGGAGAATCAGTTTTTGGGGGTACAACGTGAGACACTGGACAATGGACCTGAATTTCAGAAGTGCTGATCTAGTACCCTTTAAAATCCTTTGTGTTCCCAAGCTGGGCACTCATAAGCACTAGTTGCTTTAGAACATGTAGACTGGCAATTCATGGCTATTTCTGCTATTGTTTTCTTTCTATGTTTATTAGTATAAATACAAGGAAACCCACGAGAAACAGAAAGGTCATTATATCGGATGCCGAACTGCAAAGGAAGATCCCAAATTGGCATGGGCTGCACATGTAATGAAGATGCAGAATGACAGAGAGTACAGGAAGGCTTATCACAATTCAAAGGCTAAGATCAACATACCAGTTGATATGGTGTCTGTCTATGCAGCCAAGGAAGGCCAATTAATAGCGAGTGATGTTGACTACCGTCAGTATTTGCACCAGTGGACATGTCTGCCAGACCAGAATGATGTGATCCAGGCAAGGAAGGCCTATGATCTACAAAGTGATGTAAGTAGGAGTGTATATACAAGTGGGGGGATGCCACATTAGTAACTGTTGAGATATAAGGCTCTGTAGGCACATCAAGGTGACATGATGATAACCATGTGGGATTTGCCCACCTCAATGCTTTCTGCAGTTTCTCCTTCCTTCCCCAGCTTTTCAGTGGTTGTATTCAGTTTTTTTCCCCAAATGTGGGTCCTTGCTGTGAATTCCCACAGTGTTTATTTGTGGTTACTTTTAACAAACTTGAACAGTTGCCTTGGTAACGCTGTTGTGCTTTTTATGCATTAGTAAATTTCTACTGAGTTTGTGCCTATATGTGGGGGAATGTGGTGTGAAGGCTGACAAGGATTTGTATGCTTTCTTTGAAGCATTTCTTTTGTGCCTTAGCAATTATGTATCATCAATGAACTGTTCATTACAGAGGGATCATGATGCTGGTGCAGCATCCGTTACCAGTCCAGTTTATATTTACTTTCAGAATGTCCATGAAATACATTTGTAAGAAAACAGGGAGTGTGTAAGAAATTAGGAGTCATTATTGCTGGGTTCCAGGTCTGGCCCTGCTGTGTGATAAGTCCACAAATCAATTGACCTCTCTTTGCTTGAATTTGCCATCCCTAAAATCGGGGAAATAATGTGACTGATTCCCTTTATGAGCATAGGGAGTGCAGTGTAAACTCTCAGTGTACGTGTGAGTAGCTGCACAAGAGGGAATATTTTACCTCAGGTGAGGTTTACATTTCAAATCAGCATATTCTGGAATCTGGATCAATACATCTCCTGTCTGGCTCCACCCACTCCTCAGCCACTTTTACGGTTATGTTGGCTGACTCCAGGCCCTCTATTCTGCAAACATCCTTAGTTTATTCCTTTTCATCCAATAGCATGGTGATAGGTGGGAAAGTAGTTTTTGCAGCTGGGCTGGTAAATTATTATGTTGGTTGTTCAAAGCTAAATTACGAACATATTGAGTGGAGGACTCTTTGAGTATCTTTTTACTTCACTGACCACCTTCATAGGCCTTGCATTCTGATGCCTTTCCCCCTAGATAAGCTCATCAGCCATACAGCGTATGGTCACTTGAGAGAGACATGACAAAAACCCTCTTCTCAGAGGCAGTTTCTGCCCAGCATTCTAACTATGTGTGTACCTGGGAGGCAAACTACACAAATTCTGATCCTTGCATTGCGATATATTGCACTAAAAAGGGTCGATAAAAATAAATGATTTTTTTTATTTTTTTTTTATTTTGTTTAAATTATAATAGGTTTATTATTTTAAAAATAAACCTGTTTAAAATTAAATCTGAATTGGATACAAAATATATTAAGGCTTAAACTTCTTATAATCTCTTAAAACATTTATATAAATAATGAATAGGCTGAATCCATGAAACGCTATCAAAAACTTTGAGTTAAAGACTACTTTTTTTATATAAAGAAATAATCAGGGGGAAAGTATCTAACTTTTGAGGTCAAGCTTTATAAATATGGCACAAGAGGTCATGTAGTGTATTAAGGACTTGATCCTGTAGGGCACCCAGGCATATTTGAAAATTTTCACAGGCTGACCTGAAGTAATCAACTGCAGTCAGTGAATTAAACTGATTCCTCTGTTTAATAAATCATTTAGTTATAAATATGAAACATGTTTTGATAAGAAAAGGTTATTTACATAACATTTAAAGGTTGTTTTTGTTGAATAAAAATAAATTTTATATGCTGTTTTATGTGTTTAATTAAATTCCAGTTACCATTCTAATGCAGCCTGCACAAATCATGAGCAAAAATTTAATTATCTAGTAATCAAGCAATATATCATTCTTCATTTTCTAACATACTAAAAATGTAAAATTTATAAGAATCTGAAAATGTTAATATATAACAACTGCTTAAATAAATGTATACAGTTATAGTGTACCCTTGTAGGTAGCTAAAAGATGTTCCAAAGCTAGTGTAAGGCTCTATTTAGTTGTAAATCAACATGTTTGAATGGTTATATCAGTTAATGTGAATGCACTTTTCTTTAGAAAATAGTTGAAAGACAAATGGAAAAGTTGATTAAAATCGATTATTTAAATTGAGGTTTTCCACTTGGTGATTTAAAATCACTGATTTAAATCACTTTGGTTTAAACCAATCAACCCTGTTAATAGTATAAATTAACTTTATATAAAAGTCAATAAAAGGGAGTTCTGTCTCCAGCTCAAGGGTGTTTAGTATTTTCCTACCCATCTACATTATTTAGTATGGATTAAAATAATGAAGGTATTACTTATGACAGTTATGTTCCTCTCTGACCTTATCTGTCACAGGCCTTATATAAATCTGACCTGGAATGGCTGCGTGGCATTGGATGGATGCCAAGTGGCTCTGTGGAAGTGAAGAGAGTGAAGAATGCCCAGGACATCCTGAGTGAAAAGATGTACCGCACACCTGTAGAAAGTTTGAAATACACCAATATTGTTGACACTCCAGACGTTCTCCTTGCTAAGACTAATGCTGTACAAATCAGCCTCGTATGTTACTTCATGCTTATAATATAAAATTATTTCAGTGCAATATATAATTAAAGAAAACCTCGCTGCTAAAATGTTAAACTAGTTATTTGTATTTTAAGTTAACCTTAGAAGCATTCCAAAAGTTTAGACTTTTAGTGTTCATAATTCTGGGTGGACTTTTGGCCCACGATGCTGTGAAGTTATACAAAAGGACTGGCATATTTACAATATATATAATCTCACAATTTTTTATTTTCCTAGTCCAAATACAGAGAAGCTTGGGACAAGGCCAAGACTATGATCCATGTGATGCCAGACACACCTGAAATCAACCTAGCCAAGGCGAATGCTATTCATGTTAGCAATGTAAGTTTATCTATAGGATTTCTTAGGTTTCTATAAGTTGTTATCTGAATCCTCTGAATTTTAAGATTCTAAAGTATTTTCAAAACACATGATTTAGCCATGTGAATACCCACTGAAATCAGTGGGAGAGTCACAGGCTCAGTCCTCATGCGATGCTTCGAACATCCCCCCACTACGAATATAATTTTTAAAGTATTTAGACAACTTTTTAAATATTTAAGTAACAGCTAGTAACAATGCTATCCATGATAATTTCCTGCAATCACATTAAATATTAGCAATATAATGCATTATTGAAGCCACACATTTTATTGAATTAAGAAAATTGCTAGCACTTACAAACTTCTCCTAAATCTTTACAAACTCACTTTAGTTCAGTTCTGATTGCAGTTCCTTAAGTTATACCTTCAGAGTACTGGAAGCACCGCATTGTATTTGCAGTAAAGGAACAGGAGACTTCATTTACTTCAGAACTTGGCTGAACAATGCACAAGAATAAGTGACAGTGAATTTTTTTTAATGTGACTACTTTAAATGCACAATTGTTTCGCTGATTGCAAATGTGAAAGTACTAGACAAATGATGGGCCAATTTTCTGTCTTCACAGAAACTTTATAAAGAAGCTTGGGATGAAGTGAAGATGAGCTGTGATTTTAGGGCAGATGCCATCCCAATTAAATCAGCCAAAGCCTCAAGAGAAATTGCCAGTGATGTAAGTATGGAAAGAGGGCATTTCTAGATTTTCACGTCCATTTCTAAAGCCTCAGAAATGTTAGTAATTTACATGGTGGTCTTTGCTCTGTATCCAGTATAAATACAAATTAGATTATGAGAAGCAGAGAGGACACTATGTTGGGACTCCGAGTGCAAAAGAAGATAACAAAATACGATGGGCCCTGCATGCAGCCAAGCTTCATAGTGACCTAGAATACAGGAAACACTTTCAGAAGTGGAAGACAAAGTGCAGTATACCAGTGGACATGCTTCCCATTGTGGCCGCCAAAAAATGTCAGACTTTGGTCAGTGATATTGATTACCGTAATTACTTGCATCGGTGGACATGTTTGCCAGATCAGAATGATGTCATACAGGCTAAGAAAGCCTATCAACTGCAGAGTGATGTGAGTTAACAAATATTCATATTTTGTCTTCTATAATATTGCCTTTTCTATAGGGGTCTACTCCAGCTCTAACTGAAGTAAACAGGAGTTTTTCTACTGAATTGAGTTGGAGTTAGATTGGGCCTTTTATTAGTAGATATATAATTTTAAGCCATTATTATTATTACTACTGTAGCACATAAGTATATATCGCTCTCTACCAAACAAACTAAAAGACGGGGTCCATAAAAGATCTTACATTCAAACTCAGCACAATACGTGAGATAAACATTGGGTCACAGGCACTGTAATTCTATAAATATAAATGCATTAATTTTAAAATGAAAGGGCAAGGTAATATCTTTTATTGGACCAACTTCTGTTGGTGAGAGAGACAAGCTTTTCGAGCCACTTCTCCAATATCCTGGGACCAGGGCCGGCTCCAGGCACCAGCCCTCCAAGCATGTGCTTGGGGCTGCGCCTGGAGGGGGGCGGCGCGGCGGGGCGCTCCGGCCCGAGAGCAGGGCCGCGACTGGGCTCGCCGCCCTCCCCGCGGCGCTCCGGCCGCTGGGGAGAGCGGGGCCCCGGCCGGGATCTCCGCCCTCCTCCTGGCGCTCTGGCCGCCGGGGGCTCGCCGCCCTCCCCGCGGCGCTCTGGTTTGTACAATCTGTCATTCTGGATCTTGCCTGCATGCTCAAACCACACCAAGATGGATAGGTAAAAATAGCAAAAATTGTATGACCCATTCATAAGCCGATCTTTTATTTCAGGGGTTGGCAAACTTTGGCTCCTGACCAGGCACGGAGATCCTCAGCTCCCAGTGGCCACGGTTCGCCATTCCCAGCCAATGGTGCCACTTCCCGCAGCTCCCATTGGCTGGGAACGGCAAACCGCGGCCACTGAGAGCTGAGGGGCTCCATGCCGGCAGACGCTCCAGGTAAACAAAATGACAATGTATTAGATATTCAATTCAATGATTCCATAGAGTTTAAAATCATCAAATTTTGGTAAAAAGAACAGGAGTACTTGTGGCACCTTAGAGACTAACAAATTTGTTAGTCTCTAAGGTGCCACAAGTACTCTTGTTCTTTTTGCGGATACAGACTAACACGGCTGCTACTCTGAAACCAAATTTTGGTGTAGACCCTTTTATAAGCCAAACCCCGCTCTTTGATGCGTCACTTTTTTACCAAAAATATTCGGCTTATGAACGAGAATATACGGTACTTACCAGACTTAATGCCATGTTTAAAATATGGTGAACATAGAGATCATATTGATATTAAGCCCAATAATGTTCACCTTGAAATCAATGGAAGTGAAAGACGAGCAGGGTCAGACCTGTTATTTATGAAACTAACTGTGTTGGGCAGAAAACTCAAACTAAAGACATGGATTCTGTTTTGTCTCCACAGGCTGTTTACAAATCTGATTTGGAATGGCTACGTGGAATTGGGTGGATGCCAAATGACTCAGTTGGAATCAACCATGTCAAGCATGTCCAAGATCTCCTGGATGAGGTAATTATTAAGTATAAGTGTTTAAATATTCATGTGTGTTTATAACTGCATGTATTTGTAATTTGCAAATGCATCAACATTTTACTTTTATTGAAATTTTTGTAATAAAAAGCTGGATCTTTCCATTATATTTGTCTTGCATTGGCTTGTAAATTAATTCTGGTCTTCTATGTAGCTTTTCTTTTTCTAAATGGGATTGTTCTGTTTGGGTAGAAGGTACTGCAATACAATTTGATGATAATTCCATTGTTTTGCCCTTTTACAGAGAAAGTACCGCACAAAAGCTGAAACTCTCAAGTTTACTCCAGTGGCTGACAGAGTTGATTATATCACGGCAAAACATAGTGGTGAAATTCAGAGTGATGTAAGTATATTGGTTTATTTTGGGCCTATTAAATTTATCTGCAAGACTTTGTTTTTAAAAGGAAAAAAGTAATCCAGACCTCATTCTGGCCCAATACCTGTGGATTCCTTGAATTTGTGGGATTGATGTGAGTATTGCTGAACTCATCCACTTACTTTGTGCTGAAAGGGACTGGCTTCTGAAGAAGAGTGATCCCTCCCAACCATTGTGAACTTTGCAATATGAGACACTCGACAGTCCCTTCACCAGCCAGGACAGAAACTGGCATTTTGTGGCTAGAATAAGTTATGTGAAGGCAGAATGTCATTTTTTTCTGACCGTTTTGAAGGCCAGCATATGAGGAGCTAGCCAATGGGCATGTCATGACCTGCCCTTCTATCCATGAGCCCATGCACATTTTATTCAATGTGCCTCCCACTGGAAGAGAATAGGCCAATATCAGCTTTTTATTTCCTGCACCAGTACAAATTGGAACATGCCTCCAAAGGTACATGGCTTTGTACCATGATCCTGGAGTTGCCTTTCATACATAACTTCCTCCATTCTTTAATGTCTCTCTGTGTGGTTGGGTGTCTTGTGTGAATTTGGCCCTGAAAATGTCGACAATAATAATCCTTATAAATCATTTCATATGTATAATTGCGGTTTTGGTGTTACATTTTCTAACTGTGATGACCTTACAATGTGTTTATTCCATAAATCTTTTTTTGCAGATTAAATACCACCAAGACTGGAATGCCATCAAGTCAAATTATACTCTAACAGACACACCACAGCAAGAAATGGCCCGAGAGGCAGCCAGAATTCTTAACCAGGTATGTGTTCATCACCTGGAAATACTTGATCATCTGACAATTTGTAGTCACATTAATAACTTACTAGGAGAATGTATAATATTTGAACTGATTTGTCTTTCTAAGAATGTCCTGGAGTCAGAATCTCAGCTTCTAATATTTTATATGGTCACATAGCCACAGAAGGAGTGATGGTTATAGTGGTTTTATTCTTGGTTTTAACTTTTTCATGTTTTATTTCCTACAGAACCTATACAAGGAAAGCTGGGAAAAAGTGAAATCTATTGGTTATCTTTTACCTCCTGATGCTGTGCAGCTTCGTCATGCCAAGCACTCTGGTGATGTCCAAAGTGAGGTAAGGGTGTCTTTTTAGGTAATCACGTGACTTCAGCAGGAGACTACTTGGGGCCCGGCAAACCTGCAAACCCACAACCTCAACAATTTATATTCAAAAGGCTTCAGTGGGAGCCAACCCCTAGCTTTGTTTCAGTGATCTTCTCCAGACCACTGCCCTCTAGCTGTCTCTAGTAATCAACCTTGTTTTATTTAATATAGGGGTATTGCTGGCTAAGGGCCAGGTTCTGATACACTTATTCGCCTTGCCACCTTACTCCATGAATAGTCCCCTTGAAGTCAACATAGGTAAGGGCCTCAGAATCTGGCCCAAGAGAATAGCGAATGCTCTAATAGTGTGTAAAGGTGAGGGCCTGTTGTGGCACTGTAGGTGTGCCCCACCTTAATTTCTCCAAGTAGAGCAGCAGGAGATTCAGTCCAGGGCAAGGAGAAGCCGACACACATTATTCAGACACCATGGTCCCGTCCAATAAACAGTTCATCAGGCCCCGGATTTAGGTTCCCCAAACTTACAATCCTCACCCAATTCTCTGAGTCAGGTTAGGCTTGTCTCCTGGTGTCTGAGAGAGCACCTGCCACCAACTACAGTCTGTCTGGCTTCTACTCCTCTCTCCCTCCTGCTCTGCTTCCTGTTCTTATTTATATAATTGAGCCCCTCAGGGAAGAGCCTCCATGATGATCTCCAGGTTGTAGATTCCAAGCTGAACCTTAAAGAGATGCTATCCTTTTCCCCATACACCCTTTCCTGTAGTGCAGTAGGTGGAATTCTGTTGGCCATCTTTAGGAGTACAAGAGACTTTGTCATGAACAATCTGTAACATCAAATAGACCACAAGTATTTTGGCATAAAACACATACTGAATGTATTACATGATTGCTTGTCGATAGCTGAATATGCACATTTCTAAATAAAACAAGTAACGTTGCTCAGAGTAGAATTTTAAATACAGCTTGGCAAACTATTGATGCAATTTTCAAATTCTTTTTTTCAAACTATTTATAAAGCCATGGTTATTTGCAAATATGAGCAAAGTAATTGCAAGGTGTTCTAGTTGTGCGGAAGAAGTTACTGTATCCCCTGTTTAAAATGTGGCGGAAAATTAAGCTAGATAGTAGCATTGCCATTAAAGAGGAAGGAATATATATCCTAACATTATCACTCACCTCATCCTATAGTATATGTATCATGTAATGTACTGAAAATTGAGATGTAATTAGCAGCACATTGCCTATATAATAGGGTTCCATTTATTCCTGATGTTGAAGAAAACATAGATTTTACAGCGTAGAAAGAGAAGAAACCGGTTCAGTTGTGTTCAGTTCAGTATTCAGTGCTGACATTTAAATATCTTTTCTCCCCCCTTGCCAGCTGCAATATAAAGCTGAGTATGTTAATCACAGAGGTCACTATGTTGGTGTTCCCAGTATGAGAGATGATCCCAAGCTGGTGTGGTTTGAGCATGCAGGCAAGATCCAGAATGACAGATTGTACAAATCAGCTTATCACAAATCAAAGTCCAATATTAACATTCCTGCGGATATGATATCAGTCTTGGCGGCCAAGGAATGCCAGACATTGGTCAGTGATATTGATTATCGGCAATACCTGCACGAATGGACATGTCACCCTGACCAGAATGATTGCATCCAGGCAAGGAAGGCCTATGATCTGCAGAGTGATGTAAGTGATTTCCCTTATTTATATTACATGATTTTGATTCTTTGCGGGTTTATGTACATGGTCTGTACCACGTAAGCTTAAAACAAACAAAGATTCCTCTTTAGTTTAACTCATGCTTTTGTCTATATAATATGTGTATTTCTTTGCATTTGTTTTCATGTTTTCAGAATATCTATAAATCTGATCTGGAATGGATCCGGGGTTGTGGGTGGATTCCTTTGGATTCAGTGGAACATAGGAAAGTTAAGAAAGCCCAAGAGTTAATAAATAAGGTGAGTGAAAGTTTTCATAAATACAAGTTTCCCTCCTATTTCCAGTGCATGGTATTAGATTTTGTCATCTCTTTTTGCAGAGAGCCTATACGAAAGAAGCCCTTGATAACTATTCCCATTTCACAAGTGTGGTTGATACTCCGGACGTTGTTTTGGCGAAGATCAACTCTGTCAATCAGAGTGATGTAAGCATTATTTTTTTGGCAACTATAAGAATGTATTAGCAAAATTATTAGATGGCTTGATTATTACTGCTAGGATGGGGTCTATAGTTAATATATTAATGCTGCAGTTTTGTTTGGTAAAAGTGTTAAATAAGTGAGCAACACAATATTACTGTACCATTACATTTTGCATTTTTAAAGAAAATTTAAGATCTCCAATAATCATAGTCTCTATACATTTTGCTTAAATTATTAAAAAAAATTAATCCTGTTCTGGGTGAAACCAGTGTAGTACACTGGCTTAATTTACAGAACACCTACTAAAATATTTCTGCAGATCAAGAGTTTTCATATCCTTAGAATAATGTATGAAATTTTTGATGAACCATTATGATGATACTTGCCTAGGTCCCAGAGTGACTGATATTCACTAGATAATATAATTCAGATAAGGTAGTGCAAATGGGTGTAAATGCCTGTTCCTCACAAGTAGACCAATCAACTAATTAATTTCCTATAAGTCATTAACACAGTCTTTATTTTCTTCTTTAGCTGAAATACAAAGAAACATTTAACCTTGATAGAGGCCACTTCATTGGTTCTGATGACACTCCAGCATTGAACCACACCAGAGAGATGTCTAAGCTCTATAGTGATGTAAGCATATCTAACTGACTAAACTTAATTTTATTATATACTAATGTTAACTGTAATTGCCCTGTGGATAGCGTACTGGACTGGGACTGAGGAGACCTGAGTTCTATTCCTGACTCTCCTACTGGCCTTCTGAGTTACCTTGGGCGAGTAACCAGGGCCGGCTTTAGGAAGTGCTGGCCCCAATTCGAATAGTTTCGCTGGGGCCCCGGCAGGGATGACTCACCCTGCGGTGCTCCGGGTCTTCCACGGCACTGAAGGACCCGCTGCCGAAATGCCGCTGAAGACCCGGAGCGAGTGAAGGACCCGGAGCGCCGCCGGGTGAGTAAAAATTTAAAAAGTGCTTAAGTTAGGTGCTCTTCTTTAGGGCGCGGGGCCCTCTTAGGCACAGGGCCCGATTCAGGGGAATCGGCCTAAAGCCGGCCCTGCGAGTAACTTCCCTTCTGTGTCCCATCTATAAAATAGGGATAATGGTACTTACCTTCCTTTGTAGAGTGCTTTGAGATCTACTAATGGAAAGTGCTCCACACCGGCTATATGTATTATTATTATAAATATTTTGCATGTAAAAAATGTTTTAGATTTTGCGAAACATCTGGATATGTTACTGATCAAACTTAGTTTTATTTACTGCTTAAAGGCCAGATTGTGAACCCTTTATTCACACTGCTGAGCAGTTACTCATGTGAGTAGTCCCATTAACTTTAATGGATGAGTAACTATACCTGCTGAGGTCAGTAACTGCTCATTGATACCAGTAAAGGTTTTACATTCCAGCCCTAAATTATGTTTATAGTATTTAACACATGTTAAACATCTGTCTGGAAAACACCTGCCACATAGTGGAGGCTACCATAAATAAATACTAATAATAGGACTTGGCAGGTTTGCATGTTTGTGAGGTGTACATCTGGATATACATCTTTTCCAATTCCAGCTAGTGCTTTAATACCAGGCTTCCCATTTAAATTATGAAAGGGGGCTATCAACATTAGAGGCCAGAGCCCCAAATCAGGAAAGCATTGTTACTCAAGTATGAATGCAAAGTTAAGCTTGTGCTCAAGTGCTTTGTTGTATTGGGACAGAGATTCTGGTCCATTATTCACACTGAGAAATACCTTACTTGGTGAGTGATTCTGCTGACTTCAGTGGGGACATTTGTGGAGTAAGGTACCACTCCGTAAGAGGGGAAGAAGCTGACGCTACGTATTTTGCTAATGTGGTATGTTTACTGGAAAATATACTGTACATTTAATCAAAACCTATATATGTTTTCTTTGTCTAGAAACGATATAAGCATTCATGGGAAACTGGTAAGGCCATAGGCTATACTTTACCTCCAGAGTACATCCCTATCGTTGGAGCTAAGCATGCTGATTATATTAACAGTGAGGTTAGTATGAATCTTCTTTTAATTATATTCAGCATATCTTTTTTTTGTGGCATTCTTATTTTAATTATCTCAACAATTTCCATGTGAATGTTTTGCAGCTTAAATACAAAGAGTTCTATGAGAAGCAGAAGGGCCATTACCTGGCTGGGAAGCATATCTCCGAATTCCCCAGTGTCGTTCATTCTCTAGCTTTCCAAAAACTAAGGAGTGCGGTGAGGGTTTTTTCTTGTAATATCTTCTCTTTTCCATATTTAGTGTGTGCCTAACTCTGATCCTACAATCCTCCCATCCACATGAGGGATTTGCACATAAAAGGCCTTTAAGATTTAACATCTAGCTAATATTAGTGTATTGATGAAATCAAAACATTATTTTATATTGGCATATCTTTTTCTGAGCCATGGGTGCTTAGCCAGGGATAAACAATTATATATGAAACTAAGAAACGAAGAGGAGAGGTAATGAAAGATTAGATATATTAGAATAGAAAAAAAATAAGCTTTTACTGTTTGCCATTTACTCCTGGGGGAATTCTGCGCCACTGCGCATGCACAGAATTCGTGTCCCCTGCAGATATCTTTGCTTCCCTGCCGAAAATGACTTTCTGACAGTGAAGCAAAGGGAAGCTGCAAAAGAAGTCACACATCACTTCCTAGGAGTGCCGGTACAATGTTTTAGGCACCCAGAGTAGCCATCAGAGAGGTAAATCACCATGGGGCTGGGAACACCCCAGTCAGTGGCTCCTACCCTGAGCCGGGATCAGCTGGTAGTGCCAGCTGGGCTGGAGGCAGGAGAGGATGGGACTTCTTCTTCCCCTGCAAGGAGTGGCTGGGGTTGTATCAGACCCACCCCCAGAAAACTCCCCCAGCTGCAGGAAGCTCAGCATCCTCCCCTGCTTCCTGACCCCATCACTCCTCAGCTGTGGGGGGGGAGGAGTCACTGTTCGGGGAGCTGCTCCCCCATCCGCCCAACCCTCATGCATCCAGACCTCCCATACCCAGACTCCCCTGCCAAGCCTCACCCGGTACATCCAGAACACCCCTAGTCCTCCATACCTGAATCCCACCCCACTGAACCTCAATCCCTGCATCTGGAGCCCCTCTGCACCCAGACCCCCTGCTTTGGGATCCCCACCCCTGCACCCAGACCACCCCCCACTGAGCTCCCTGCACTCAAACCCCCACCCTGATGCTCCACTTCCTACACCACTTTGAGCCCGCACATCCAGACCCACACCACTGACTGCCAACTAGCTGCGCCCTAACCCCCATCCCACCAAGCCTCACTTCCCCAGCACCCAGACCCCCCTGCTGAGAACCCACACCCAGACCCCTCGGCTGAACCCCAACAACCTTCACCCCTGTAGAGTCCCATTGCCCCTGCACCTGGAACCCCCCAACGAGCCTCTGTGTATCCAGATCCCCCCACTCCTAGACTCCCCACTGAGCTGCCTGCACCCAGATTGTCCCACACAGAATCCTCTCACCCCACACCTGGATCCCCCCACACTGAGCCCCTCCACGCTTGGACCTGCCTGGTTGAGCCTGCCTGCTCCACACCTGGTGCACCTGACGCAGAGGGGCATGGCTCCAGGGTGTTTCTAGGACAAGACTTATGCTGTATCGGGTGCAGCCTCGCCGCTGAGTCCATGTTCCTGGGGGTTGGGGGGCTGCAGGGTGATCTCCGACCTTCATGCAGCCAGTGGCCTTTGCTCCCCACTGCCATGCTGGAGCCTCTGCATTTATTTATTAACAAATAAAACTTGCAGAATTTTAAAATATTGTGTGCAGAATTTTTTGGCACATAATTTTTAATTTTTTGGCACCGAATGCCCTCAGGAGTAACCATTGTGTGAAATCTGAGCAGAGAGATGTACTGTATTGCTCAAGTTACCATAGCTTAATAGAAGATTCTGATTAGAGTTCAGTGTTAGCTAGCAGCACTTGGTGTAGTAGTAGGCCTGTTAACTCTAGCAGGGATTTAACTAGATCGTGATATACATAATGGTCAATCTGTTACCCCCACCACCTCACCACTTCATGCTTATAATCTCCCAAGGCACACATACAGTTACAAACAAATACGGTCACTAATATTGTGCATGCAATTAGACAGGGAGATCTAGCTAGCCACATGTTGTTAAAGATCTGATGAAGAACAAAAACAGTGCTCATGACCACAAGAAATGTTACAGAGGGTCCTGTGGCGCCTTTAAGACTAACAGAAGTATTGGGAGCATAAGCTTTCGTGGGTAAGAACCTCACTTCTTCAGATGCAA
>NW_020664413.1:25539954-25592025 GCF_002925995.2 Terrapene triunguis | reverse complement strand
GCCACAGGACCCTCTGTTGCTTTTTACAGACTCAGACTAACACGGCTACCCCTCTGATACTTGACAAGAAATGTTGTTTCCCCAGCCTCATAGATTAAAAGTTGTAACTGGAGTTTAGGCCTGCTTTTTCAGTAACTCCTCACTTAAAGTTGTCCGGGTTAACTTTGTTTCATTGTTACGTTGCTGATCAATTAAAGAACATGCTCGTTTAAAGTTGTGCAATGCTTCCTTATAACATTGTTTGGCAGCCACCTGCTTTGTCCACTGCTTGCAGGAAGAGCAGCCCGTTGCAGCTAGCTGGTGGGGGCTTGGAACCTTGGAATGATCTCTCTGCTCCCCTAAGTTCCCTGTGCGGCAGCCGCCCAGCAGGCTACCAATTGCCTGGCAGTTCAGGTGTCCCTCCCCCACTTCCGTGTGCTGCTCCTGCCGTCTGCCTTGGAGCTGCTCCCGGGAACCTCCTGCTTGCTGTGAAAAGGAGAGGGGGGAAGAAGGGGGATAATGTCAGGGTGTCCCCCTCCCCCTGCTCCTGTACCTTATCTCCACAGAGAAGGGAGGGGGACACGACAGGGCTCAGGACAGAGGGAGCTTGCTGGCAGCACTTGCTATCTCAACTTGCTGATCTACTTAAAAAGGCAATGTACTTAGAGTAGGTTCAGTGTACTTAAAGGGGCAATGTGTGTCTCTCTCACACATGGTGTGTGTCCCTGTTTCCCCTCCCTCCATTCATGCTGCCTTGTAGAGTGTGAGGCTACATTAACGACAACATGTTAACCCTTGAGTGTTCAGCCGAGTGCTAGTTCATCATTTAGCAGTAAGGCATTCCCTGGGAAATATCCCATCCTCTTCCACCCTCTGACTTCACCACCTCAACCAAGCTTCACAATCATCATAGCTGTGTACAGTATTAAATTGTTTGTTTAAAACTTATAGTGTGTGTGTGTGTATAGATATAGATATAAATAAAAATATAGTCTTTTGTCTGGCGGAAAAAAATTCCTCCCCCCCCCAATTTACATTCATTCTTATGGGGAAATTGGATTCACTTAACATCGTTTCGCTTAAAGTAGCATTTTTCAGGAACATAACTACAACATTAAGCGAGGAGTTACTTTACCTCAAAGTCTCATGCATTTTCTAACCAGCTGTGTGAGTCTAACAGGACAAGGGCCACTCCTTCTCTTATAGCACTCCAGTAGAATTAATTTTAAACATTTTAATTTAATAATTAAGTATTTCTTCAGCATTACAGGCTCAGTCCTGATCCCACTGCAGTCAATGGGAGTTTTGCCACTGAGTTGAAAAGGTGCTGGATTAGACCCTGTGATATAGCTCTATTTATAGTCAGAGCTGTGCCTGAAAAATACACATTTTTACTCTCTCCTCTGTCCCCCATACTTCCTTTCCAGCTGGCCTACAGAAAGAATTATGAAGACACCAAGGCAAACGTCCATATTCCAAGTGACATGTTGAATCACCTGTTGGCTAAAAAGTGTCAATATATCCTGAGTGATCTTGAGTACCGAACCTACCTCCACCAGTGGAATTGTTCACCTGAAGAAAATGATGTTGTTCTGGCCAAGAAAGCCCAGGAGATTTTGAGTGATGTATGTACCCTGTTTAGTCATTCCAAGTTCGGGTAGCTTCACAGCTTTCTGGCTAAATGACTTTTATTTAAAAAGTAGTTATATGTGAAATTAATAACTGCTTCCAAATTGCTTAATAACATCATTTAATTGAATCTGCCATAACATTCAGGGGGGCTTTAAACAATTTCTCAAAGGATTTTTCATGAGCTTGTTATTTATTATTTGGTTTGAAAATTAGAAAAAAGTTAAGATTTACAGGCCTAATCCAAGTTCACTGGAGTCCACAATAGGTTTTTTTCCTATTGCCTTCAGTGAACTTTGGGTAAGGTCGTACAGAAACATACAAACCTGACTTGCACAAACATGCCAGTAGCTTCTAACGACTAGGGTTGGTGTAGGAGGCATGTTGGGAATACAAAATGTGGCCAAAGCAGTGCAGTGATCCTCAGGCATCATAATGCACCCTTTGGACTGCTGTAACTTACACTGGGGCCGAAACAGCTCCCAGAAGCTTCTGGAATCAGAAGAGTGCAAAAGTGGTTCACCTGTGCCCTGCCACCTTTGGGTGCTGCACCAAGGACAGGGATCAAAGTCCAGTACACTGGTACAACTGACCGAACAGGTTGGAATGCACTGGCTTAGTTGACCATATAATTGTACTATAAAATCAATATGAAATGGTCCTTTTTACCCAAGAAGGTCTGATTACATCTGAATAATCTGACTACATGCTGTGGGTTGCCACTTTGTTCTACTTTTACTTCTCCTATAAATTCCTGTAGATAAAGCTGAAAATAGCAGAGACTAACTGTGATATTGAACACTTTTCTTCATTCTCAGATATAAACTTTCAAAACTGATTTTAATCAGTGAATAAGACTGGGTCACAGCCTTGAGTAGCACTCTGCCTTGCTATGTGGGAGACATTTATTTGATTTGGGGAAGATGCAATTACCACCTTTCAGGCAGGTTGCACATTTTCTGGGAACTGATTTAGTTTTTCTTCTTTACAGGTTGTGTATAAAGATGATTTAAATTGGCTGAAAGGACTTGGATGCTATGTCTGGGACACCCCACAAATCCTGCATGCTAAGAAATCATATGATCTCCAAAGCCAAGTAAGCAAATCTTCCTCAAATAAGAAGAGATGGTGGGCCACATTTTTATTTCATTTACATTCCTTGGGGTTTACATCACCATAGCTGAGAGCAGGGCTGGATGCTGTACAGTATGCTTTAGATCAGCCAAATAAAAAAAAATGCAATGTAGTCTTCCAGGCTTATCTGATAGAGACCTCATTATTTCCTCTTGTTATTGAGAAAAGCAGAGAACCAAGGAGAACTGGAAAGGATAGCAGTTTAACAGAGTTTGAACAAGCACGTTTATTTTAGTCTGAAGATTGCGAGATTGGTCTGCTTAGATGTGGACTTTCCACTGCTGAAATTTCTTCATGTGGAGTGATCAGCTCCCAAGACTTCTTGCTGTTAACATTTCTGAATAAAAATTATAATATACAGTACAGAGACCTATTTTAACAAAGGAAATAGATGGCTGATGGACCTAGAAAACATGATGAAGTTGCTAGGGAAGCAAGTCTAGTTATTCTTAGAACACTTTTTGTCTGTGTTTTCTTAGCTGCAATACACAGCTGCAGGAAAAGAGAATTTGCGGAACTACAGTGCTGTTACCGATACACCGCTTTATGTGACTGCAGTCCAGAGCGGCATCCATGCTAGTGAGGTGAGACATTCCCCTTTTTCCACCCAGAAACTTTCCCCCATTCCCACAGATAGTTAAAACACAGTAAATTAATCACTATATCTTCCTTAAAGGTGAAATATAAAGAAAATTATCACAAAATTAAGGACAAATATACAACTGTGGTGGAAACAGTGGATCACGAAAGAACCCAAAACCTGAAACATCTTTTTAGCAATGTGAGTGTTTTAAACTCTTTTGTTTCTTTCAAGGAGCTAGTGTGCTGGGATTTATTTTGTTTTTGCAAACTCCTTAGTTCCAGATGCTAGGCAAAATACAGTGTATTGATAAGCTGATTCCATGTATCAAAGCACATTGGGGACCAATTCTTGCAGGAGACTGGGCCCCAGTGGATGAACAGCTGGCTTTTGTCACTCATGGAATGAGCTTTTGGGCCTGGTGGGTGATTATTCTGAACCAACATTCAGTCGATCAGACTTGAGTAAGAGTTCAGAGGTCTGCAGGGGTTTAAGTTAAGATACAAATGATTTTGATTGCTTTCCTATACTGTGTGTTACGTAAGAGTTTTGAAAAACATATTCAGAGATCTTTGTATTCCCACTCAGAACCTGTACAAGGAAGCCTGGGATAAAGTGAAAGGCACTGGTTACAAAATGTCCTCTGATTCCGTCTCTCTGTCTCGTGCCAAAGAACTGAAGCATAATGCTAGTATTGTAAGTTAACATAATATTTTAAGCTTCTCTATCTTTGCAGCTCATTAATGCTAGCAATAAAGCCCTTTTCTGCTTTGCATTTACATAGCACAGCTGTACAAAAATTTAATATTACTATTTATTTTTATTTCAAATGTGTGTCTATGAGTAGGTACACAGTCATTCATGCAAGTAATTTCTTCTCCCCTGGCAGCCTTATTATCTATTGACCACATCTTGGTTCTTGCTCGAAACAAGAGCCTTCTCAATCTTTCTACCAAATACTTGTTAAAGATTGGCTTCTTATATCCCTAGCCAAAGTTTGCTTTCAGCAATTTCTTCACTTTTTATATTTCCAATTTTTAGATACAAGACAACAGGATCTAAACCTCTGGCTAGATTTGAATTTGAGATACTGTTACATTTGGTGGATTTAACCACACAGGTTCAACTAAAGACATATTTCTGTGATTCATCTTTTGATGAGCATAATTCACGTTTTGCGGTACTGTTGGAAAGCTCTTCCTGACAATCACTATACAAGACATATGATAGATGGGCCTCATTCAGCAATCCATCCTATGCAACAAAGTACTTAAACATGTGCTTGAAGTTACACATGTGCTTAAGTGCTTTGCTGAATATGGATGGATTCATGCACGTGCTTAGCTGCTTTGCTGAACTGAGACCCATAAAAGATAGTTCCCTTCCTGAACATTTTTATATCGACCTCTGTAAATATAGAGAGCTGGAATCATTTTCCTACAATAAATTAATCAACTTGTTTATTCCTGCTATTTTACAAAATTTATCTGGAAGCTGTCATTATCTATATGGCATCATAGGTACACCTAACAAAACAGAAGACAAGATCCTGCCCTGAACTGCTTTCAGTCTCCACTGACCTCAAAGGAGTTGTGCCCACTTCAGTTACCAGTGAATTTGGCTCTAAAAATGTAGTTGTCTTCCTGGAGGAAGTCATTTTATCTCCTTGTCTCTGCTTAGGTCAAGTATCGGGAGGAATATGATAAGTTTAAAGCACTTTACACTCTACCCAGAAGCGTTGAAGATGATCCCAACACAGCAAGATGCCTTAGAGTTGGCAAGTTTAACATTGATGTAAGTATCTTTTTTAAAATTTAAGTTCTCCTGATAGTCAAAGCATCCACATACATTAATCAAGATTTCATATTTAAATATGTTTGGCAACTATTGATATTTACTAAACTTTCTCCAATATGTATAGAAATATGTTTGTGTTTGTTCTGCTACATTTTCTTTTGTGGCTAAGCCTTTGGTAGTGTATCTGTAGAACAAGGTCTACCCAGGGCCGGCTCCAGGCACCAGCTTACCAAGCAGGTGCTTGGGGCAGCCACTTCGGAGAGGGGCGGCACGTCCAGCTATTCGGCGGCAATTCAGCGGACGGTCCCTCACTCCAGCTCGGAGCCAAGGACCTCCCGCCGAATTGCCGCTGCAGATCGTGATCACGATCGCGGCTTTTTTTTTTTTTTTTTATGCACTTGCGCCGTTTGGGGCGGCAAAAACCCTGGAGCCGGCCCTGGGTCTACCCTACAAAAACTACCATGTTAAGGAACCTTTTTATAACATGAAAATGTTTGTTCTAACTTCTATTGCATAAGAAAATCAACAATTTAAAATGTCAGACACTTTTCTCCCATTATTAACATAATATTTTAATTTCACAGCGTCTGTACAAAGAAGTCTACGAAAAGAACAAGGCCAAAATCCACATTCTTCCAGACATGGTAGACATTGTAGCTGCTAGGGCCACACAGAAAAAAGTCAGTGAAATTGATTATCGCCTACATCTCCATGAGTGGACCTGCCTACCAGACCTTCAGATCAACGCTCATGTTCGAAAAGTCACTGACCAGCTCAGTGAAGTAAGCCTACAAATTATATTATGTCACTGTTCAACTTTCAAAAAGATTTCTATTGTTAGATTCTGTCTGTAATAGGTGAAATTGTGTTGCAGAAAAAATGTTGGAACGTCTTGAGATTGCAATATTTGTGCATTGTTTTATGTCCGCACATAACAGCTGTCCAAGACTATTTACAAACATTGCTTAGATCAAGCTGAAAAGGTACAGTCTGGTTTCTCCCCAGTATGAACATCAGACCACAGCACTGCAAGTCTAGTGATCAGACAGTTCTTCAAACTCCTTCCCATGTTGTATTTATAAATTACCCAAAGTAATTAATCAATAGTGCAAGGTACTCTGGAAATTTGGATGCCCCGGGTGGGTTGACCCATGTGGCAAAAGGCTCTCCAAGATTGCTCTAATATGGGGGCAGGCCAGAGGAAGGGCCATAACTTCTGTGTTTCTGCAAATCCAGTGGCCGCAGTAGAACATGCAAGTGTTACACCTCTACTTCGATGTAACACTGTCCTCGGGAGCCAAAAAATCTTACTGCGTTATAGGTGAAACCATGTTATATCAAACTTGCTTTAATCCACCGGAGTGCGCAGCCCCGTCCCCCCAGAGCACTGCTTTACCGGGTTATATCCGAATTTGTGTTATATCAGGTCGCGTTATATCAGGGTAGAGGTGTATTTGTGGGCAGTAGCTGCTACTCCATCAACTAATTGGGTGCAGCCAGTTACTCTATCTATATGCAGGTAAAGTGAATTTCATCCACAGAATAGATATGCATACCAAAAAAAGTTCAGAATTGCAGCCTTTTTTCAGTACTTCTTTCTTTTTATTACTGTCTTTCATACCGATAAGTATAGCTGCTGCAAACAGGGACTGTGAGAATTCCTTGCATTAGCACAGGTTTATGATCTCTCTGAAGATTTGTGTTTTCTGCTTAGTTTCAGAAAATACAAATTTTCACACAGTTGCTTAGATTTTTTTTTAAGTATGTTTTGGTTGTATTTGCTTTAAAAAAAACAAACACTCAGATTTTGAAAAAAAAATGCCCAGAAGCTGAGAGAGAAAGACAAATCATTTGTAATGCCCGGTGTATAACTAACTTATTTCAGCAGCAATGCATCATTATGCAAAATACAGGTTAGTTGAAAACCTTCCCGTCAAACTACTTCTAATTGTGTAGGCTCCTTCACCCTGCACACTCAGTTCAGTTAAAAGCTAAAAGAACCAATAGTGCTTGTTGTATCAGGGTCCAGGCAAATTAGTTTCAGAATATTGGAAAAGATAATTACTATTGAAAGCTGCCATCTAGGGTTAATGTATAGCTAAGGGATTAAACTGAAGTGAAATTCTCAAACGTTCCTTGTTTTCTATAATACTCTAGATTGTGTACAAGGATGACCTTAACTGGCTGAAAGGCATTGGCTGCTTTGTTTGGGATACTCCTGAAATTCTGCATGCCAAACATGCATATGATCTTCGCAGTGATGTAAGTCTGAATTGTCTCTAGTTCAGTTCTGCTTTTCAGTTTCCTTCACATCTAGTCTCACTCTTTAAAATACCATGGGGACGAAGCCTGGAAGGGCATTTGTATGTCCTCCTTACACTGAAATGTTCAGATTGAGTTCTTTACATTGTATTGATTTGCAATAATTAGGTTTTGTCATATAGGCCCCCTCTCCCCCACAGGAAAGCACTTAAGCATTTGTTTAAGTCCATGCATATTCAAAAAAGTGCTTAAGAATGGGCTTAAGTCTGATTGACATTAGTGGGATATACATGCTGAGGCGTTCTCCTGGAATGGGAATGCTTTACTGAATCAGGGCCACTGATTGGATGCGGGAGAGGGCACAGGGCTGGGGCAGAGAGTTGGGGTGTGGGCTCTGGGAGGGAGTTTGGGTGTGTGGGGGGGGGCTCAGGGCAGGGCTGGGGTGCAGGAGGGAGCGAGAGGTGCAGGCTCTGGGTGGCACTTATCTCTGGGGGCTCCCTGGAAGCTGCGGCAGGGCCACTGTGCTGTGTATACTGTACAGCAGCACTGAATGAAAATTCATACAATCAAGAAGTAATATGTCATTGATTTTGATGAGTCAATTTTTTTTGCAGGCAAAGTTTTCTTACCCATTATTAGTTGAGGATTAAGCAGTTGCAGTAGTTGTAGATAATGGTTTTGATTACAAAGAACACATTTCCTCAAGAGTTTTTATTAAGAATTTTGGGGGCTCATGGTTTTATAAGGTACATACAAATATTTAATGACAGAATAGTTATGTTATTGAAGTATTCTAGTGTTCCCCAAGTGTAGTGCTATGACTGTTTTTATCTGGTCAAATATCTCACCTGAGTACTTTTTTCTTTTCTTTTTGCTTAAATATAATTGACTTTACTGAATTACTAATATTGTGCATAAGAAAGTTGTTTAATTAAACAACCAGACTTCCAAAAATCAGATTGTTTTCTTTCTCTCTGCAGATTAAGTACAAATCTAACGCAGAGAAAATGAAGAATGACTACACCATGATCACTGACACTCCTTATTATGTCCAGAATGTCATTAGTGGCAAGAATCTGAGTGATGTAAGTATTTATACCACATTTCATCCCTGTATGATATGTATCATGTCTCAATAATTCCAATAATGTAACATTTAATGACGTGTTGGAATCACTTCATGCTAGTCCACTACCACCCTTTGCTATACCATCAATAGAATATATATATGTTCCACACAGACATACCCTGAATGTGAAGCTTTTTCCCTCCACATATTTCAAAAGATGGTCCTGATAAGCCAGCAAACACTAACTGACCTGCAATAAGTTAGACCAGGAGTTCTTAAACTTCATTGTACCGTGATCCCCTTCTGACAACAAATATTACTACACAACCCCAGGAGGGAGCCTATAACCTGAAGCCCTCGGGTGGTGGGTCTTGGCAACCCCATTAAAGCAGGATTGTGACCCACTTTGGGGTCCCGACCCACAGTTTGAGCATCACTGAGTTAGACAAACACATATCACAAAATGGTATCAATAGGCTAATTGTTTTTTTCTTATTTCCTAGGCTGTCTATCGCCATGCATATGTGCATAATATTAGAGGCAAAATGACCCCCACCGATAAAACAGTGGACTTGGTGCGGGCAAAGCATGCTCATAAGATACAGAGTGAAGTAAGTATCAAGTTTTCATTTCTAATAGGATACTAAAGAATAATGGCCAACTTCTGCTGTTGGGTGTCACATACGCTTGTTCAACAATGTTGGGAGTTGGGAGTGTATATTTCCAGTTTACAAAACTCCAGGGAATTCTCCCCATTAGAACTGGTTATGTTCTCTGTGATTGTTCTCAGTGAAGATGCCAGCTCTGAATACAAACCTTTCAGAGCCAGCAATCCAATCTGTGAGGCCGTCATTCTCTTTGCTGCACTCCAAGACCGGAGATCCAGAATACAGTCTGTTCAAAACCATCTGGCTTTTTGAAAGCCATCTATCCAAGACCCAGCCAGCATTTCTTCATTGCATTGTGGGTTTAGAGACAGAGAGTTCATTTTCTCTAAACCTCTTCCTTGTATCCAAAACCCAGCTTACGTGATGATTTCAGCTTTTCCTCTGGCCTGTCATGGCTAGTCTTTATTGCTCTAAAATTAAACTAAAAAATCTCCGTGAATGTACAAGGACACCTGATATATCTCTATTATCTGCATGCCTCAGATGACCTCAGTGGAGTTAAAAAGGGAAAGATTTGGTCCATTGCAAAGAAGATACTTGCTATGCAATACCAAGAAACTCCCTCACATATTTTATGTAATTGTAACTTTTTTACTTTTCCTGCAGAATCTATACCGGGGGGCTGGCTTACATGCCCTCCCCACTGGATACAAACTCCCACCAGATACTCCAGGCTTTAAGCTTGCTAAACATGTCCAATACATAGGCAGCGATGTAAGTAATATACTAAGTTCTTTTAAGATATGGTTTGCAAGAGAATATTTGGTGATCTCTAGGCATCCTATGTGAACATACAATATTGCTATAAGGAAGTTGCTATTCAGCTATGCAGCCAATTATGTTTGCCCTGAGTATCTGTAAAAGCTGATGAACTGTACAGAGATCTGAATATTTTACTATCATGACATAAATTTCCCTCTGATATTTATACCTTATCAAATGCATGAGAAGTGAAACAAAATCACTAATCTCAATAGAAATAGCCCCCCAAAGATTAGTTTCTGCTACATCATTTTGAGCCACAGAATCCAAATGTGTCATGAAATCTCTCAAAGTTAGCATGATATGTATCTATTAAAAATGTGTGGCTTATTTTCCATAGTTCAGGATTCATAAGGGTCACATTTTGGGCTTGATTTAACTCTGTCAGTGGGAGCCACCTTGCCCCAGGAAAAATTAACCCCTGAGGAAGGGCAGGATGATCTGGTGTGAGAGCGTGGCTTTGATTTGTGCTGGGGGGTGCCCTTCTGGCAGAAGCTCTCACAGAGTTAGCTGAATCTCAATATCCTTTAAGCCCTCAATACACCACCTATCCATACAGATTTTTAAAGGTATTTAGGTGCTTACAAATGCATATAGATGCCTAGTAGGATTTTCAGACGTGCCTAGGCACCTACTCTCATCTGAATACCTTTAAAAGTCTGGCTCTTTGTGCTGTACAGAAGCTGCCAAACCTGAATGTAGTCCTTTATTTATATTGGCTGTAAATAGTAGTAGATAAACAGGCATTTATTACAGACGCAGTCACAGCCAACATCATATATGATTGTTCTTACACCCTTTTATTTTAAATCTTCTTTTTTAATTTTACAGCTTAAATACAAAGAAGCCTATGAGCACATCAAGGCTAAAGGCTACACTCTTGGACCCAAAGCTGTTGGCTTTGAGCATATAAAGAAAGTGAATAAAGTTCTTAACGAGGTACTTTAAATGTTAATTACCGGTATATATGTTTGTATTAATGCATCATTATTTGATATTGCTGGTGTATAATAAAATACATTACAACATAATTTCATAAAACAATCTAGCTGCTATTTAATAAAAGCTCTTGAGAAACTGATAAGTCTCTGTGCTAGTGAGAGCCATATTTTCAACATTTTTTGGCCCAAAGCTTGCAAAAAAACCCACACACTTTCTTAACCATTGATTTTAAAATGTGCTTAAATTAAGCACATACATAAGTGTTTGCATGATCTGGGCCTTGGAAATGTGTTACAGAGAATCTAAGATGTTAATCAAATAGTTGTTGTGAAATGTCTTCACCGTATAAGAACCAAACCTTTCTAGTAAAGTGGTTCAATTTTCTCCTGTCCTTCTGTACTATATAGTGCATGGAAGTAGAAGGAAGTCTGCGGTTAACAGAGCAATAGCTATTTATTTTCTGCTAACCCGGATGCTTTGTGTCTTTCATTTAAGAGTTCTGTTTTTAACACATGGAATACTCTCTCTTTTGGTGCAGAGGCTGTATAGGGAGATATACCACAAAAATAAGGACAAGATTCATACCACCCCTGACACACCAGAAATTCGCCAAGTCAAAGCCACACAGGAAGCTATCAGTGATGTATGTCTCATTTTTCAGTTTTATAAAAAGGAGATGCTTGGTATATTCAGCATGATTAAATATATGTAATATTTTCCCTTTTGTCTTTCAGCTGATCTACAAGGCAGATTTCTTTAAGATGCAGGGACATTTGATTTCCTTGCCATACACCCCTCAAGTGATCCATTGCCGCCACGTTGGAGATATCACAAGTGATGTAAGCAAAGATACCTTGCCTTTGAATGTGATGAGCCAAACTCTCTTCCTAGTCACACATGTGCAGATGTCAATGGGAGAAGAATTTGACTTGACATTTAAATTGTATACAAGCTAAAATAATGTGATTGTTTGATGATTCACTTTTTTCCAAAAGGATCAACTTTTAATTTTCTGTTATTATGATTGCTTCACAGAATAAATACAAAGAGGATCTACACTGGTTGAGGGGCCTGGGTTGCTTCCTATATGATACTCCTGATATGGTCCGTGCTCGTCACTTGCGGGAGCTTTGGGTATGTTCTTTTTTCTGACACACAATTTAATATTGATTCATTATTTACTGATGCACAGTTGTCAAGATGATCTGTGGTAAGTGCTACGTCAGAATGATTAAGGAACTCAGAGTGTTTCGTGCCATGCTGCTTCAAAACAGCTGATTCAAAGTAATAGCAATAGAGTGTGATGCCGCTGTAGCAGCCATTACCCATGTTAGGCTCCCCTGTACATTTTCTATACACTGCTGAGAATACTGCAGCTTCCTATGTGTCATGTTTATTACCTTTTCAGTCTAATTACGTATACACCAATACGGCAAAGAAGATGCGGGATAAATACAGTGTGGTTCTGGACACTCCCGAATACAGGAAAGTTCAGGAGCTGAAGGCACATTTGAGTGAAGTAAGTATTGCATTATTTTATCTGTTCAGGTTGGCAATGATCAAAAGAAGCTCAGATCATCTCACTGGATTTCCTGATGTATTTTAGACCTTATCCTTTCCCAGCTTTGATTAACTAAATGCTAATTGAACATTTGTAACAAAGGAAATAATTGCCAGGCTTTGTCTCCTTCTAGGTGGTTTACAGAGCTGCAGGCAAGAAGCAAAAGACGAAATTCACGTCGATCCTTGATACACCAGATTTCTTACGAGCCAAGAAAGGACAGAAAATACAGAGTCAGGTAAAAATTCTTCCTTAATAGAAAAGGGGCTGGGAATCTGTGTTGATCGTTGAATCCATCTTACTACAGTGCTCCCCACAACCCTTCTCAAGTCAACTTAGAAATCTTAGAGATGACTTGTAATAATGATTAATACACATTTTCAAATGACAACATGATTCTCAAGCTCATGATGTTTCTTTAACAAACATGTCCAGTTCTGTTCATCTGAAGTAGCAGAAATCTTTATTAAACCCCAATACAACTCCATTCAAATTCTCTAAAATCCCAACCCAGGTAGCCAAATAAATCTGTCTTTATTAATGGGCTCATTAGCAAGGTAAAATGATGACATTTTTTAATTGATGTGCAGTCTGCCAAGTGACGTGAAAAACCTGCATGTACAGCTTAGACAAATCGGTAGGTCTAGCGTGTGCACGTGCGTGTGTGTGTGAACACAGGCAGAGGGTACAAAGAGTTCTTCTCCCTTAGTGCATAGGGGCCAGCACAATAAGGCTCCTTGCATTCACAGTGTGTAAAAGTTACCTAGAGTGGCAGCAGCACTCAGTGGCTCAAAATAGGCCAGAACCAGAACCCTTCCTGCAAGTCCTAGCACTCAGAGGCTAGCACAAGGTGGACTCCATTCTGTACTTCTTTAAAGGTATAATTCATACATATGAGCAGTCTCCCCTTAGTGCCCCATGAGGAGCTGTGCCTGCCTTTGCCCTCCACATGTAGAATGTGTGTGCTACGGGGTGGCTCTGTGTATTTTGCCACCCCAAGCATGGCAGTGAGGCAGCCTTCGGCGGTGTGCCTGCAGGAGGTCCGCTGGTAACGCAGATTCAGCAGCATGCCTGCGGGAGGTCTGCCAGTCCCGCGCCTTCGGCGTACCCACGGCCGAATTGCCGCCGAAGCCAGGGGACCGGTGGACCTCCTGCAGGCATGCTGTTGAAGGCAGCCTGACTGCCGCCCTCACAGCGACCGGCAGGCTGCCCCCCGCGGCTTGCCGCCCCAGGCACGTGCTTGGTGCCTGGAGCCGCCCCTGGTGTGCTACACCTGGACGCTACATCTCCTGCTATCCCCAGTGCTGCATGTGGTTGTCAAAGCCAGAAACTTGCTTTTAATTAGTGCATCTGTCATACGTGTTGTTAATTTACACCTGGGTATGTACCCTGTAGTTTTTCCAGTTACTAAAGGTGAAACCCTGATCTTGTAAATAATCAGTAATGATTTTTAAGGATGGCCCAGAATAAAAGCTCTTAATAAGGGCCGTGTGAAGGCCATTGCTATTATGCTCCTTTGGGATTTTGATTCGTAAATATTTTGCTGGCATTTATGGAGTAGCCAGAGTATTGAGATGGAAGAATGATGAAGTGCGGGAGGGCCGGGAAGATAAATGACTGGATTACATTTTCATGATGTCTGTGTGTGCGTACGCATTTTCAGCACACAGTCATTTTGTAGGGTTCCCAAGATAAAGTTCATTAGAAACATATTCTTTGAATGTTCTGTTTTTCTTTCCTTATCACAGTACTTGTATGTAGAGCTAGCCACCAAAGAGAGACCCCATCACCATGTTGGTGATCAGACCCCAGCCTTGACGCTTGCAAAACATGTGAAGGACATGGTCAGTGAGGTAAGATACCTGCGCCCATCTTCAGCACAGTTATACTATGTGACGGTTCCAATTCTAACATTAATAGGGGTGAGGAGTGTAGGGGTAACAGAATACACCTTTCTTTTATTTTAAATCTTCTGATTCTTAAGTATTACATTTCCTTGTATGATCCCTGGGTAGTTTTTCATTTACTATATAATTCTAACACAGAGAAATGTTTTATAAAAGAGAAAAATCATCTGCTTCTAAATGCATATCTGTAATATTCAGACTTATGAAGCAATGGATGTAGCTTTAGCACCTGCCCCCTCACCACCAATAAAATAAAATAAATTAAAATAAAATAAAATAAACCCTTTAAGGGCTACATTAATAAATAAATGAAACCCTGAATTTGGAACAGAAGCTGGTTTATGTGTTTATTAAAAGTGGACAAATGTTGTCATGGTACAAAGCTACTCATTAAAGTGAGGTTCAACAACTATTATTTTTAACTCTAGCCCCAACCCCCAAAATAAAAAAATGTGTCCACCCCTCTGTAAGGCATCATGCAGAGCAGATTGGTTAGGACCTGGTTCTACACGGTGCTGAGCACCTTTCGGGAGCTGCTGAGCAACTTCAACTCCCATCGACTTCAGTGGAAGTTGAATGCACTTAGTATCTTGCAGTAATGACGCTCAACAAAGTGTACTAAATGTAGTTTCCCTGGGTGTTAACACAACATCAGCTGGGCAAATATCTTTGTCACTAATTATATTTTTGTTCTTTTCCCTCCTGCCATCTGATCTTAGAAAAAGTACAAAGCCCAATATGAGAAGATGAAGCACAAGTACACAACTGTCTCTGACACTCCTATCCTCATCAGGGCTAAGAAGGCTTACTGGAATGCTAGTGATGTATGTATCCCGCAGACACCATCACTGACACTTTCTCTCATCTTTCAATAGAGCAGAAAAGGAGCTAGGGAAAATGAACATATGGCAATATATAAAATAAAGACTGCCCGTGCATCCAAATCCCACTATGGTGCATGCTGTATCTGTCACTCCATCTCCATGCTGATCAGAAAATGTCAGTGAGATTCCTATGTTTGGACTGAAGGCACCATATATCTTCTTATGTTTGTCTTTTTCCAGCCAATCTTGTGTTCAAATATGCTAGTCAAAAAAAAAAATGAGAGGGCGAGAGAAATAAATCAGAACAAAATGAATTGCCTCCCCATGTGACATTTACAAATAATATAGATTAGAGTGAAAGTACTGGTGCTGGAAGCAAGCACAGAAATGCTTTTATCCCACTTCTTCATCTCAGTGCTGTTTGAGGAATAAACCTCAGTCCTCGCTGAGCGTTCATCCCCTTTTACTTAGAATGCAGATTCAGAAGAAATCAATTTCTGTCTGAGCTGACCTGGGTAAGGATTTGAGGATGAAATGAGTTTTTGTTTCAAGTGTGGAATATTAATTTAAAGTTACTTGTAGATGTGTTCTGCTATAGAATGAGATCTGTGGTGTACATTTTTGATTGCAAATTGCCGCCTGGGCCATTAAAAATCTGAAAGGCCATATGTATTGGGCTGCCCATCGGGTCAACTTGTTCAGTTACACATGTCCAAAATAGAAAGGCAAAAGACCTCCGCTCTGCACTATATAACTAATTTGTTCATATTTTTCTTCTTATCAGCTGCGCTACAAAGAGACCTTTGAGCGGGCAAAGGGTAAATATCACACAGTGAAAGATGCCTTGGATATTGTCTATCATCGCAAGGTCACTGATGACATCAGCCGTGTACGTATACAGCATTTCTAGTCCTGATTAATGTTTGTCATTAACTGTATGAAATGAGAGCTTTTATATTTAATTCCCTCCCAGTGAAAGATCCTGGGCCTAATTCTCATGTACACTAAGGCCACTTTGCATTGCTAGTATGGTGTAAAAGGTTAGTGTAAATGAGAATCGGGCCCCACATTTCAAGTACGTCTTTGGGGAGAGTCAGTAGTGAGAAGTAGGAATGTCATAAAATTGGGTGACTAATGTGTTATGTTTTCGAACTGTTTTACATCATTTACAACTTTCTTTTCAACTCCTTTTGTAGGTGAAATATAAGGAAAACTATATGAACCAGTTGGGAATCTGGAGATCTATCCCAGACCGTCCGGAGCACTTGCATCATCGTGCAGTCACAGATGCTATCAGCGATGTGAGTTTGAATGGTTATTGTATATTAGACATTGCATTTTTAAAGCAGGTGTCCAAAATGGAGGGCTCTGCAGTGTCCCTTAACTCCTCTCAGGTATCTTCTGCTGAAATGAAAGAGTGATCAGTTTTGCGGTTGCCTGGCATGTTTTCGGAATCAACAGAGCAAATCAAGTGAATAAGGCCACTTCCTATTGAAAGCAGGGACAAAACTCCCAGGGACTTCATTGGAAGTTGAATTGGGCCCTATTTCTGTTGCTTGAACTTGTTTGTCACATGACAAGCCCCTAGCAGCACTTTAGCAGTCTTTCTGGCTTATTACAACGTGTGAAAGACACTGGTACTTTTAACTATCTCAGTGGTGATTTTTTGTGAGCATGTTATTGAGACAAAAACAATGCTCATTTTTTTTCATGGCTTATATTTAATATGTGAAATCCTGTGGCAACACTCCCACTGGAGTCAGGATTTCACCCAATGCCTGGGCCAGGCTGTGCTCTCAATTACAACTGTGCAACCCCAATGATTTAACTGAGGTCACAAGCCGGCCCCTTAATTGTATAAAAACAAATGTAGTTAGCAAGGTAATTGATGCAGGAACTCACATAACTATTACTGTTGTGTGTTCGACTTAGAGCTGGATGGTATTTCAGCATTAATAGGATCATATTTTTTGTTGCCATCTGAAATTATTCCAAGTTTTTAAATTTCTCTTCTTACTTTCTTTCTACAGGTTAAATACAAAGAAGACTTATCATGGCTCAGAGGCTTTGGTTGTTATGCCTGGGATACTCCTGATCTTGCTCTGGCAGAAAAGAACAAAGTCCTCTACAGCGGGGTACATACATCTCTGCATGACATTTGGAAGCATTTTTTTAAAGTTTGGTTGTGTGATGATTATCTTTTAGCTAAAGGACCAAATTCTGCCCTCCGATATGGATATGCATATCTCAGGACAGAATTTGGTGCAACACATTTTAAATAATCCAAGTTACAGTATCATACAGATCAGAGTAAAGGAACCTTTTAGTTAATCCTTTCTATCCACTGCCAGTGCAATTGTTCTCTACTGCACATTTTTTAGTGTTTCCAAGTCTAATTTATAATGTCTGAAGGTTTGATGTTTCCATTGCTTTCCTTGGAAGACCATTACAAACAGTAGACTTCTATATCTACAGCTACATTACCCAAGTAATATTTTTCATTTTTAAATGTATTTATATATGCAATAATTCCACTATTCCTTTGAGGTAGACATTTTTTCAATTCATATTTTTTCATGGTCTTTCTTTTAATTTTAAGCTGGAATGACTAGTTTCTTTGTTTTCTCCAGTGTAAGTACAAGGAGTCATCTGAAAAGACAAAATCTCAGTTTGAGTATGTAGCAGACTGTCCAATTAATAGGCATTTTAAACATGCAACTCAGCTAATGAATGAGGTAAGTACAATAACAGACCTATATAGCATATCATGATAAAGTGGCATCTCAAGGCCCTTCATTAAATTAAAAGTTCATCTGTCTTGCATAGTAGAAAATACATTGAAATAAATGAAAAGCTATTGAAAACAAATGTGTCTTAAAGTTAGACAAAAATGAAGAAGGGCAGGGATGTTCTTGATATCTATAGTGATGAGTAAAGCAGGTGTATAATAACTAAAACAGAATAACCTTTTGACCCACATTTCAGCAGTAAAAATGCAAAGAGCTCTCAGTTGCTGACCAATAAAGAGTCAGTAACTCAGAAAGGTATCAGTTTCCTTTTTAGCAACAGGGTTTTAAATCAGTAAAACTTGACTTGTGATTGTCATATGAAAATGGTAAAGAATCACACTGAATAAAGAACTTCATTAGCATTAGGAAAACAATATTACCCACAAATCTATTTTATCCATCTCTGTGTTTCACCACAGAGCTTCATGCTAGAATTCCCCAGCCCCTGCTGCAGATTTAAAGAAACAATGCAGAATGGTAACCAATTGCAACTGGGCCGAGATTAAAGTAATCTGATAATGTAGCCACTGTGACTCCTAGAACAGATGCTGTATTTTATAAATGATGGACTAAGCCTTTTTAAAACTCTGTTCTAGACATAGTTTTTGTCAGCCTAAAGCTGGCATACAGATCTCCAGAATATAACCAAACTCAACCTCTAGCACTTTTTGACATGACAGTTGATGTTCAGAATATAGCATCTAGATATTTTATTTTACTCAGCTGACATCTTCTCACAGTGGTCAGCATTAAAATGTCAACATTTAGTAGCAGATGCAATACAGTATTTCTTCTTCTAAGTATAGAAAAAAATGATTGTATTTCCAATACCACTATGTCATAATTGTTCACAATTGCAGATATTACAAAGAACCAGCACATGCTATAAGGGGCCTTTTATATCATAGAGTTATCTTTGTTAAACAGCACAAATGAGCTATTTTAATAAGTCAGGCAGAAAGATATATTTTTAATGCAGTTGCATGTGTTTAAATAAGCTTGCCAAAAGTGTATTTTACAACATGATTTATAATGATACATCCCAGTGATATTTACAGAAATGCGGATGATCTAACATTGTATTGAGTGGTGTATATTTGTGCAGTAAGGATTTAATTTTCAATATATTGACCATCTAGGGATGATTCTGAAGTTCTTTTGAATGCAGAATGGGTATTACAAGGCAGCTTAGGAGAGAGTTGCAGAAAGGGGCTGTAGTCTTTTTTAAGTTTTACCTTGTACCCTTAAATATAAATTTGGGAATTTGTTTTATAAATAAGGCTATGATTATGTCATGGAGGTCACAGAACTCAAGAAATCCGTGACTTCCAGAGACCTTGGTGACATTTTCTGCCCCAGGCTGGAGTTCCCAGCTGGCCCTTCCACAGCTCCCAGACCCCGCCCTGGTGGGGGGGACCCTGCAGCTCCCAGTCCCTGTCCTGGTCGGGGGACCCCGCAGCTCCCAGCTGCGGTGGGTGGATCCTGCAGCTCCCAGCCACAGCAGGCGGAGGGAAACTCCCGCAGAGCTGTGGTAGGCAAGAGGAGCCTGCAGCAGCCCAGTCCCCATGGTGGGGGACCATGGAGCTCCCACTCATTACAGGTGGCAGGGAACCCCGGAGCTCCCAGCCACCATGGGTGGTGCGGGGCCCAGAGCTGCTCAGCTGCCGCACAGCGGGACCCCAGAACTCCCACTCACCGTGGCGGCAGGGACCTTGGAGCCCCATTTTGTCAGTGATATTTTTAGTCAAAGTCAGAGACAGGTCATGGGCTTCCGTGAATTTTTGTTTATTGCCCCTGTCCCTGACTTTGACTAAAAATATCCGTGACAAAATCTTAGCCTTATTTACAAATTATCCACATTTCCTCTGTTTTTTCTTTATTTTTCTAATTTGGGTGAGGTCCTGAACAGTATTCTTTTAAATCTTAAATATTATGCACAATAAGATGTCCGCTTTGAAGCTGTTATCTCAGGGTTTCTTTGTGCCCTCGCCTTTTTACTATGCCTCAATTTAACATACAAATCTGAGTATGAGACGAGGAAAGATAGTTACAGTTTTGTTGTGGATGAGCCTAGAATCCTACTGGCCAAATGGAGAGATGAACTGAGCAGTCAGTTACTGTAGCAGTGCTGACCAGTGCAAGCAAAATGTGGCTGGATCGCACACAACACACATCTTTATCTGCCTGAAATGTCTATAGCCAATGATGTCATAGTCTCACCTATGATATGGCAGTGTTCTAGTTCAGCGTTATCAGACAGTATCTGTTTTGCCACCCGAAGACCACAGCTGCTTTTTGAGTTAACTAGTTTATGTCTTTTCTCTATATATTCTCATATATTGTGCATCAATTGATATTTGCATGACATCTTTCGCACAGAGACAAGGTGGGTGAGGTAATATCTTCTATTGGACCATCTTCTGTTGGTGAGAGAGACAAACTTTCAAGCTTACACAGAGGAAGTTGGTCCAATAAAAGATATTACCTCCCCCACCTTGTCTCTCTAATATCCTGGGACTGACAGGGCTACAACAATCCTGCATACATCTTTCTCACCTACAGTCTGATCCAGTGTCCATTGAAATCAATGGAAAGAGTCTGATTGACTTCAGTGGATGTTGGATCATGCACTTATTCTTGACTATTTTTCTTTTTTTTAAATGATTTTTACACTTATTTTTTCCATCTACTTTGCAAATATAAGGCAACTGTGAGCTTGTTCGATTGGTTAAATGCCCTTTTGGTCTAAGATTTATTCTTATTTTCCAAAAGGTGTTTCAATGTTCTGATTGTTTTAAGGAGTTGGTAAATCATTGCAGGCCCTACAAATTGGCACCATTCATTAAAAATGCATGTTTAAAATTATATGGATGTATATTGTCCAGGCATGCAATGATGTGAGTACACATTATGCTTGCCTAAATCTCATCACTCTGAATGTGACTGTAATCTAAAGCTTCATTGGCTTCACAAGTATCTTTTGTGCTTCATTGCTCTTTTCATGGACAGAAAAAATACAAGTCTAGCGCCAAGTTGTTCCTGCAACATGGATGTAATGAAATTCTGAGACCAGATATGCTGACAGCGCTTTACAACACAAACTTGTGGAGCCAGGTAATGTGAATGGCTGCTGTTGCAGGAAGGCATTATACACACAGTTTAGCTGCTTGAATTTTTAACATTTTAATATTTATGAATTCTCTGAATTTCTACTGATCTTGAGCTCTAATGTTTCCCCATGCATTTGCTATTCTTTACTTGGTAATGTAGCATCTGAAATTACACCTATTATTCCCTGGGCCTGATCCAGCTCCCATAGGAGCCTGAACTGGCTTTCCATTCATCTACTGGGCCACATTATAACCCTGAGTAAAAAATGTTAATAGTGAATATTTCCTAACATAGTTCATGGGCCAAATCCTGCAAATTCTTACATATGTGAGTAACTTTACTCATGTTCATAAGTGTTTGCAGGATGAAGCTGTGAAAGTGGCATTGTATCCCATCCATCACTCATATCACCCAGGAACCCGTTGTGCCATCCTTTCTCATACTGAGTGTTACCGTGCCCTGTGCACAGTCCCCTTGACAGAATTGGCTCATGAATATAATTTAAACCTAAGGAAGCATTTATTTTATGCATTTATCTGCGGCTCTGCACTGAAAATGGTATGGAGTCCCACCATCCCAGGTGGAGCATTGGGAGTCATAGTGTCTCCAGAAGACCCATACTTTTCAGAGCTCTACAGTAGTGCAAGGAGTAGTGCAGTGTACTCTTGCCACTGTATGTGTGTGGGGGGGAGGAGAACACGAGGGAGTTGTGGCTCCACCTACTGCATGCCCCAGCTTTTCTTTTCATCCAGTTTAGTTTCCAGGCAGTCCTTCTGCAGGCATGCAATGGGGAGAAGCTCTTTATTCCTTTATGTTCACATTGGGCAGAGGGGAGCACAATTTAGCTATTCCATTATTACAGAACAAAGAAAAAACAAACACTTTTAAAATTTCTGATTATGGAGAAAGGTAAATTCATCAACACGTAAATGATTCTAATATTTAGTGTTTCGATTTAGTTTTCCAGACTCATCAAATCTGGACTCCTACATAGTTTCTGGATGTACCAGGCGGATGTTAATGCAACTCATTCCAGAGCTGTTACATATTTATATCTGTACTTGAGTCAGCTGCATTTGTTAGTGTTTAAATTTTGTAAAATTCCACTCTGTGTCCTCATTCCGTACATACTTGTTACCCATGTCATTGGCAAAAAAGGAAACAAAGCAACAACAACACAAAAACCCACCCACAACACCCTTTTCTAATAGGCCAGCTAATACTGTTCCTTTTCAGCTACACATGGAAAATGTAATATTGCAAAGCAATTACATGGGAGCTAATAGATTGAGACTATATCAACATTAATAAAATCCCACTGCACAGCACTAAGATGGCAAAGGCATTTTTAGACAATTTCTGTTGAATTCAGCAATGGAATTCTATTTATTTTCTTGTTTAAAATGTTGCCAAGTAAACTCGGGCATATTTGAAGTATGGAAAATAAGCACTCAGCCTGACCTGCATGTTCACATGAGACGAGTCTGTTCTGAGTGTTGTTTGTACACTCTTTTCTTTATTTTGTGTCCCTTGCTGCTCTGGTCTCTAATGCATGCATGATTTTCTCATTTGTAACCAAAATATTCTCAGTTTGGATGATTCAGGGAATAAAGTGAGTTAGTTTTTTTAAAAACTCTGGATTTCCTCCATCTGTCCCTAGCCCATCTGTAGTAAATTTTCATTCCTAGTGCCCAGTCCTGCTCTCGTTGTATTTCATGAAAACAGGATTAGGCCCAGAGCTGGACAAAATGACCCTTAAAGAAACTATACACACATATTTCAAGCATTGTTATGGCATCGGTGCCCCAATATTGTTTGGCTCGCAATGAAATATTTAGAGGGTTTGCTTGGTCCAGTCTGCCATGTTTATATTTTCCCAGACCTTAATTAAAGTCTTTCAGCCTGGTACTGATTTTAAAAGGGAATCTTGTCCAGTGTGATTAAAAACAAAAGCAGCACTTTCACTGACCTTACAGAACTGCTTAGAATCCTTTTTAATCTCACAGTTCTATTTTACACCTTCAGGCCGATGTACTTGCAGTGCCAGACTGTGGAGCTCTTATTCACGTTGGAATCAGCATGAGACCACATGCGGGAGTAATTCACACAAGCAGGCCCAGATGCTCCAATATGAATAAGGGCTTCATGCAGTCTGGCTCATAGGGCCACATTCTGTCTATGCATGCATGCCCAGCTTCCACTGACTTCAGTGGGAGATGGGCCCATACATTGCAGTATGCAAACTTAACATGATTGTGTCTCTTCTTGAAGATGTTTTCTTGTTTCATATAGTTAATGTCCTCTTCTTTCCCCCCATTAGTTCAAATACAAGAGGCAGTATGAAATGCAGAAGGACAAGTTTACTTCAATTGTGGATACCCCAGAACATCTGAGGACTGCAAAAGTCAACAAGCAAATCAGTGAGGTAAGTATAATTACCATAATATCATAATGCTAAATATATCTTAAGTACATCTTCCTACTCTGAATTGTGACCTTTGAAGTATGCTAATTAAAAAATTGAGTCCTCCTCAGCCACAATACAATATTTTTCAACTTGACTTTTTAAAAAACACTTAAATTGTGCCTGGTTAGCCAGAATAATATGATTTAACAATTTTTACCCTCAGATTATTTACAAGATGGAATTTGAGAAGGCCAAGTCTAAAGGGTACACCACAATCCATGACACCCCTCTCTTACTACTTATGCGCAAGGTCAAAGACAGAATAAGTGATGTAAGTAAACTATGCCTGGTATGTGATATCAGTATGATGCACAATTAACCTTTATTTTACTACACAATACCATTTATTTCTACCTTGTAGGTAATGCTGCCATAACAACTAGCCTCTTATTAGAATATATCAATATTATTTTAATTCAAATTTCCTCCTGCCACATCTGACACATTCACAGGCAATATAACAATGTTTTGAAAAGCTATAATCATTCATGTAGCTTTTCAGCATAGTTCATGGGATAATGATGGGTGGAATAGAGCAGTTCTTACCTGTAATGAAAGTTGCAGGTTGAGCTATTATCTTTTTAGAGCACAGGTCTGGGCGTCTGGTTTCTTGGTTTCTCTCTCTGGGTTGGCCAGTAGCTTTTGTGTTGCCTTGGATTAATCACTGTCACGCCATTTTCTCATCCATACTGTGGGGATAATAAATACATAATAAAAACAGTGTTCTGAGGCTAAATTAATTAATGTATGTAAAAGACTTTTGAAATTCTCAGATGAATGGTGCTATAGAAAAGAAAGGATGAAAGTATAGGAGAGCAAGGCTGGTCCAATGGTTATAGCACTCCTCTAGGAATTGAGAGGTCCGGGTACAAGTCCCTGCTTTGCTACAGACTTCCTGTGTGACCTTGGGCAAGTCACTCAGTTGTTTTGTGCTTCAGATCCTTATCTGTAAAATCAGGATAATAGGATTTCCCATCCTCATAAATACATTAAAAGATTGTGAAGTATGTGGATACAACAGTAATGAGGGCCGTATAGATGAGAAGTAGAAAGTATTAATATTATCTAGTTGCCCATACACAATTCTGAAGGACAAAAATTTTCAAAGGTGGCAGTGATTTGGAGTATCTACATTTTTGAAAGCTCAACTTGAGCCCCCTTAAAGAAGCCTGATTTTCAGAAAGTGCCAAGCACCCATTCTCTGAGAATCAGGCCCCTTTAAAGTATCTTGTATTGGGCACCCAACAATGAAGGCACCCAGAATAATTAGTCACTTGAAAATCTTGGCCAAAAGTTTCAACACAAGTTAGTGTGGACTGTGTATTTCATGTTGAATTAAATTGATACATCTTTATGTTTCCATGCAAATGGAACTCCAGCAGAAGACAGTGTATCTTTTGTGTGTGGAATGGCTGAAAACAAGATCTATGGATGCTTCTTCCTTTTCTGTTATAATTTTTAATTAAACAATTAGGGGAATTGCCTAAAAGTAGAATTCCACATACTGTTGTTGTTTTACTTTAATTGAGTTGTAGCTCATAAATAAATACTCAGAATATGTTTCTTTCACTAGCTGAAATACAAAGAAGTTTATGAGAAGAATAAGTCTCACTGCAACATTGTACCAGATGCTCTTCATATTAAAGTTGCCAAAGCTGCCTACAAAGTAAACAGCAATGTGAGTTCAGTGCTATTAATGCTTTTCACTTTCATCGTCAATGGCTTGTATTTCAAAGGACTCTATGGGAATTAGGCACTCACCTTCCATTGAAATTCATTGGGACTGTGGGCCCCTTTATTTTCTTTTTTGAAAATCACAGCCAGTATATAGAAAATTTTATTCGGAACATCTCCATTAAGTGTGGATTTTGCTGAAACCCCCAACAGATAATTTTGATTATCTTTGAAGAATGTGGTGTTTTATCACAGGCTGAAATGAAATGCTGAATTTACAAAGCATTATCCATGCACACAAAATTTCCAACATGTAGCACAAACACCAATTATTCCTCAGGCACCTCCTAATTCCTCAGGCATGGAGGTGTAGGTGGTAGGCTCCTAGTATTTTCCATGCTAATTTATTTAATCTTGTAGCTAGCATAAGTTCTACATAGGAAGGGCTTCACACCATTGGGTGGGTCCAGGATGCACTGAGATGGCTAGTGAGATAACACATCCACTTTCTTCAAGGCCATGCCCACTTTTCAATCCTGCATATGCTCCTTCAACCTGGCAGGGAAAAAATCAGCACAAATAGACTTCCTCTGCATTGTCCATGACTCAGAAGAGAAGCACATCCCAAAAGTGCTGCTTTCATGGATGTGTACTTTTCCAAGCATGACTTCCTTCCCTTCCCCCAATTCTCATGCAGTTGTTCAGGCAAGGGGAGAAATAGGCTCTGTATATATTGAGTTTATGAATGATATGATTTTCATTAATGTTTCTTTTTAAACAGCTGGATTACAAGAAGAAATATGAAGCAACCAAGGCTCATTGGCAATGGACTGTTGATAGACCTGACTTTCTCCAAGCAGCCAAGGCATCCCTGCAACAGAGTGATGTGAGGAAACTAGAAAATATTGTATTAGCTTATGCTCCCTCCCTCCCACACTCCATCACTCTTTCACAGCAAAGGTTTGGGGTACTTTTTGTCAGCTTTTCTTTTCTTGTCTGACAGTATGACTACAAGCTAGACCGAGAGTTCCTTAGGGGATGCAAACTATCTGTCACTGATGACAAAAATACAGTTTTGGCTTTGAAGAATGCCATCCTGGCAAGCGATGTAAGTATTTGAACTTCTACTTTATGTTTATTCCTTTGCTAACAATTTACATGCTATTTAAGGAACTTAAAACCTACGTTGTGTGTCCAATTGTTTTTGTAAATATAATACCATCAAAATGGAAACTCTGGAGTTTGTGAATGTCATTCTGTAGAAATTTGTTGCAGATAATTTCATCTGGGCATAGTTTCTGAACCTTGGTTCCTAAATAGGAGTGGGGATTGCTCAATATCTCTGAAAATATGCCACTTCTATTTAGGCATTTAAATAAGGACTTAGGGAATCTAACTTTAGAAATCTAGGTTTGAAAATTTTGCTCAGAATTTCATATTTCATTATTTAGGCTTGTTTGTTCATTTTATTAACAAATTGACAAAATCTGGGATGGTTTTGGTCTTGCAAACCTCATTGGTTTGGTCTGGTTGATTTGCAAACATAAACTAGAGGCAGTTCAGATATGTGGCCCTTTTTATCCAAATACCCAACTTTTATGGTAAATAAATTATTCTGGTTTTGACACAGGTTTAAACTCCATACATTGAAATGCATGTATTATGCGTACATACTTAAAACCAAAGCTGCTGCTTTCATTTGGGCATAGTACCATGCCTGTAGAATAAATGTTGGCAATACAGTAACAAGATCTGAGTTTAAGCTCTAGTGAGATGTGTAGGAATATATGGGCTGGAGCATATTAAAGTTGACAAGCAAATCAAACTATGGGCCTAATCTTGAAAACCCTTACTCACATCAGTGGGTTTGCAAGGCTCTGCCATATACAGTAAGATGAGTATATTTGAAGCCTATTTTTAAAGTCAGCATAAGACAAATAAATTGTGTAAAATAACATCTTTTCTCTCCTCCAGGTAAAATACAAAGAGAAGCATAACAAGGCTAGGGGAACATGCCTTGCTGTCCCAGATACACCTCAGATCCTCCTCTCTAAGTGTGTCAGCTCTCTTGTATCTGAGGTACCACATGTAATATTGTTTGTCTTCATAAATAGTTCCTTCTGATACCATATATTTCTTTCAACTATTTTTTTGTCTATGCATTCAGAACAAATACAAAGAGCAAAGTAAGAGGCAGCTTCCGCATGGTTCTTATACAACCCTGCCTGAGACACAGGACACTGTTCGTGTCAAAGAGGTGACCAAGAATGTCAGTGAGGTGCGTGACAAGTATAGTGCAACATTTATTGCTCATGTAGAATTTTGCTATTGCTACATTCCCAGTATTTATTTGATCATATGAAGCATTTTTTTTAGATTCCTCCATATGCATTTTCTAATTTCTGTCTAGTGAGACATTTGAAATCAATAGAACTGCTCACGACCTTAAAGTTAAGCATATGCTTAAATGCTTTGCCGCATCGGGGCCCAAAACATCACATCTCATAGTTATTAACTATGAGGGATCCCCTCAGACATTCTTTAGGTAACCTTTGATGCTGTAAGTTGCTTCCAAAGTATTATGCATTAGCAGGCACTCTGGATCTTCACTTTTTCTAAGTGGTAAAGATTTTGTTGGTGGCAATAAACAATGTCCCTTTGGTTGGGGTAATATCTTTTAAAATATTTCAAGAGACATCTTCCTGCTATCAGTCTTATTTCCATTTCCAGCTCCAACACATTGTCTTCAGGCTGGATTGGAGAACTGCTGTTGAGACTGTAAACTGTAATGGGCAGGTTATGGCCTGTTACAGGTGCACATTCACCGGCACCTGTTAACCTCCTACCATTCCCATGAAAGGGTGGAGTGTTGGAAGAAGCTACCACAGAAGCCTTTGATTAGACAGGAAGGACTGGAACCATTTCAGGGCATTTCCAGTCAGCCCTTCAGTTTCCTAGAGGTGGGATAGGGATATTTGGTGATGGGAGGTATCAAATGCTGCAGAGGGGTTCAGCGGGATGTGTATGGATATCTTCTAAACACTGCAGGGAACCAGGTTTCCTTGTCTCTGTTGATACATGTTTAGAAGAAGTAAGTGATATCTCTGGCTAGCTCAGTTGGCTTCTGTGAGGTGTTATTGTGAGTGTCAGAAGAACACAGCTCCTTGTGGGAATAATGAGTGACATATAATACAAACCCTTTTTGCTCCACACAGACAAACTATAAAAAGAAGTTTGTGAAGGAGAAAGGCAAATCCAACTATTCCATCATGCTGGAGCCTCCTGAGGTGAAACATGCCATGGAAGTTGCTAAGAAACAGAGTATTGTAAGTTTGTCCTGCATTTACATCAAGCAAACAGCCCATATGACAATTTTCAATTAGAGTCATTCTCAAATCAGAAAAATCAAATTGGTCTGATTTTCAGCTGGATGTCTCCCCAGCCTCCATTTTGCAAGGGAAATATGCATGAAATTATGTGTAGGCAGAGAATTTCACCTAGAGAAATAAAGGCCATCGCTGGACAATGTGATTGGGAATTAAAATAGTTTGCTCACAAATAACAGTGACTCCACAATAATGTTTTCTTTCATTTTTTTCATATACAGTTAAAATTGCATGATATTTATTACTTCATTTGAAAATGACTTACAAAAGCTGGTCCCAAAGATCTGTTCCCAGTGAAATCAGTGGCAGAACTCCAACTGACTTTCACAGCAGCAATACTGGGTTCTCAGTGGCTAGATGACACTTAACTGGGAGGAGTGGTAGATACACTGGAGGGTAGGAATAGGATACAGAGGGACCTAGACAAATTAGAGGATTGGGCCAAAGAAATCTGATGAAGTTCAACAAGGACAAGTGCAGAGTCTTGCACTTAGGACAGAAGAATCCCATGCACTGCTACAGACTAGGGACCAAGTGGCTAGGCAGCAGTTCTGCAGAAAAGGACCTAGGGTTACAGTGGACGAGAAGCTGGATATGAGTCAACAGTGTGCCCTTGTTGCCAAGAAGGCTAACGGCATTTTGGGCTGTATAAGTAGGGGCATTGCCAGCAGATCGAGGGTCGTGATCATTCTCCTCTATTCAACATTGGTGAGGCCTCATCTGGAGTACTGTGTCCAGTTTTGGGCTCCACACTACAAGAAGGATGTGGAAAAATTGGAAAGAGCAGTGGAGGGCAACAAAAATGATTAGGGGGATGGAGCACATGACTTATGAGGAGAGGCTGAGGGAACTGGGACTGTTTAGTCTGCAGAAGAGAAGAATGAGGGGGGATTTGATAGCTGCTTTCAACTACCTGAAAAAAAAATCCAAAGAGGATGGATCTAGACTGTTCTCAGTGGTACCAGATGACAGAACAAGGAGTAATGGTCTCAAGTTGCAGTGGGGGAGGTTTAGCTTGGATATTAGGAAAAACTTTTTCAATAGGAGCGTGGTGAAGCACTGGAATGGGTTACCTAGGGAGGTAGTGGAATCTTCTTCCTTAGAAGTTTTTAAGGTCAGGCTTGACAAAGCCCTGGCTGGGATGATTTAGTTGGGGATTGGTCCTGCTTTGAGCAGGGGGTTGGACTAGATGACCTCCTGAGGTCCCTTCCAACCCTGATATTCTATGTTTCTATGATTCTATCAGTAAACACTTTCCTCTGTGTTTGTTTTCATTGATTAGGTTCAATACAAAAAAGATGCTAAGTCACAGCTCCATTACACATCTATAGCAGATCGACCAGATATTAAGAAAGCAACCCAAGCTGCCATGTTAATCAGTGATGTGAGTATTTTGTAAATCTCCTGTGTACCTCCTTAGCAGTATTTTTCCTATAGCAAACTGTATCAATATAAATTATTAGAACAACATGTGGAGGTGTTTGCATTTTATCATTAAAAACTAAACATTTTTATGTACTGATTGATTTGTCTTCAATAGATTCAATACAAAGCCAAGGCTCGAGGAGAGGCTTGCCTTGGTGTAAGCATGCTGGGACGTCCAGATATGGAACTTGCTAAGGAGGTGTCCAAGCTTACTAGCCAGGTAATAATAAATGTTTGCGAATTTTGGAGCGGTGTGAATAATGGCATGAGTTCAGATTCTTCTGGGACAGAAGTCAGTAGACTTTTTCAACCACTTCAGAATTGAAGATGGAAATAATTCTAGATAATTTTAAGGGGAGTATGGTAACTTAATTGGGCAGAGTTTGTGTGCTTTATTAAAGAAGCAGCAAATGTTTGTCTAAGGGGTATTCTGTGTATAATGGGACTGATATAGCTTTCAGTGATGTAAGTGGGTCTTAAGTCACTATTCCCTTGCATTGTAGTCATTCACATCTGTGCAAAGTGAGCATACAAGAGTTTTGCAAGATGGCGGAGAATCATGCCCAATGGCTAAAGCTCAGCTGACTTCAATGGGAGCAGAACTGAGCCCTTGAGAGATGGTTTTTGGGAGCGGGGAGGTTGGGCCTTGCTTCTTTTGTGGTTTCTTTGTCTGTTCTCTTTTCTGCATTCTTCACTTTTCTTGACACAAACTTCTTATGTCTCCATCTTATTAAGAATATGTCACTTGTAGTCCCTCTGAAATGTTCAACATAAAGAACTTTACACAAGAGGAAGTGTATCTTCAGGGAAACCTACCATGTAGAAATAAATGACAAACATCTGAGTTGCTCTGTTGGTATTAGAATTTGGAAAATAATCCCTGAATGCTGAAGACATGTCTAAAATTGGGCACCCAAAATTAGAGGTCATTTTTGAAAACTCGCTCTTTGTGCTTCACTTCAGCCCGTCTGTAAAATGGGGATGATAATACTGCTTACCCACCTTTGTGAAGTACTTTGTAATGGTCAGGTTGTAATCACTATATATACAAGCGCAAGCTATTATTTTACATTAGAGATTTCTAATATCCTTTCCATTTGACTATTCAAGATAAGGAATTATTTTAATGTATGTCTTTCAAATAATTCATTACCTTTTATTTTTGAATGAATACATCATGTTAGTATAAACTTCCTTTATCTGTAAAATAATCTGGAACATGAGTTAGTGTGGATCTTACTCTTGCTGTTTCCTGTGGGAATTTTTCAACCGGGACCTCACCACCACTTGGTTCTCTCACACAACTTTATGCTTGATCCCTGTGATGGTCTGCTGTTCTGATCTTGCTATCTTGCTACACATTATAGGTGGAATACCTCAAAGGACACATGAGAGGGCATGGAGCAGCATCTTATGATACACCAATGATGAGACACGTTAAGAAAGCTAATGTCCTAAGTAGTCATGTAAGATGGATTTAAGTGACACAAAAGGGAATGTCACTTTTCTGTACCTTCTTCTATGTTGTATATGACCTGTGTCATTCCTAGCACAAGACAATCAGCCTGAATTGTAAATGAGTTTATAATGCACCAGTTGCACTATTTTTTCTGCAGTCTTTGTGTCAAAAGTGTGGAATGCACCAAAAATTTGTGAAGCTGACCATTTGGCTAACACCTCTTTTTTTCCAGTGCAAAGACTGTGCATGGGAACTCTGTGAGTGGGGAATTTGACTAAACCAATTTACAGTGGGTAGAACTTGAAGCCAAATTCTACCCTTGCCCTTCGTGCAGCTTCCAGTGATTTTAATGGATGTCTCCAAAACACACAGCCGAGGCTGGAATTCTGCTCTTAGGATTTAAATTGAAAAGATGCAGCTATATAAGCTGAATTTGGTGGGGTCTTGCTCTCTTGAAGACAACATAGGAAATGGGAAAATATGTGCCGTTAGATGACAGTGCTTAAACTGAAAGATACAAAATCACACTGAGATGGAGTTAAGGATCTGATACTGAACTGCAAAAGCAAAGAAGTCTTAATCCCTCATGCATTTAGATTTTGCAGCATGTATTTGTGTTCCTTTAGGTCGCTCAGCAGTTTGTACACACTCCTCTACCTAGGCATAATGGCCAATGAAAACAGTGTGGAGTCCATTGCCTTAATGGGAATTTGTAAAAAGACATTCCTTTACTGTTTTTATAGTAATCAGAAAAACAATAGGAAACCCTGATACCTGCTCCCATGTGCTCTGACTCAGTCAATGAGATCCTCTGCCATGCTACAGATCATTCATTGAGGTCAGATTGTTTCCTTCTACACTGATCTGGTCAGAAGAGGGTTTATGTGAATCCCTGTAATGTGCTCTTGTTATTTCATTGGAAACCAAGAGAGATTATTCAGTTGCTGGCCCCAGGATCTATACCTCAGACCTGTTGTTGGCCACAGCTGAGGATCAGGGTCATAGGAAGTCAATGGAATTGTGCCAATTTACACCAGCCAAAATATTGTCCCATTGTCAGGAATGCGATGATGATGTATGTCATTTTCAACACACGGTGGATGTGATGATGATGTATGTCATTTTCAATAAACTGTGGATGAGGTTCACCCATTCACTTAGTGTCAGAGTGGTACAATGCAGCCAGTATGTTTCTGTAAATTTGGCCCCAAACCTCTGGCAAAATAAATTCTGATTGCAATTATTTCAGGGCACATATTTTCTAATACTCCTTCCCACCTCAGAAATCATGGGTATTATGGCTGTGTCACAGGGTGTGAACTGGCAGTGCACAGATTCCACAGCCTATTTTGCTCAAATATTTCCAAAGGAAAAAAGGGGTTTTACTGTTTTTCCATGTCTACATGTGATTACTGCATGCAACTGCAGCATGTCTAAACATCACCTACTATATTTGTCAGGTAATAAGAATCTTTCCTTGGAGCTGGGTGCCTATTAAGCACACACTTGCTCCATAAAAGCAGACTTTACAAGGAAAAGAAGAAAAGCAGCATAACTCATCAGTAATGAACAGCGCTCCTTTTTATGTGTTTTAGCTTCAATTCTGTTTAAGTATGACCAGACCTTCCCTTGGTCTTTGAGTAACTTTTTTTTAGCTGGCTTGATTTTCATCTTGAAAGAAACAGAGTTCGTTGAGTCTTGAAATTGATGTGGCATGTCTCCATTGTTGTCTTCTGTGTCATGTTTACTTTTCTGGGCATTTCCTATTAGAGAAGCAGCATCTCACCCATCTTGTTCTCCTACTTTTACAAGACATGTACCCATTATGTTCTCTAACCATTCACCCTTTTTTGTTTTCTCTGTGTGTCTGTTGTAATTATTTTTAATTTGGAGCTATGTTTAGTTTCCCCCTTCTGTGGTCATTTCTTTTCTTATGAGTTCAGCAAATGTGAACTGCTCTACTTTGACATGTGGGCCTGATTCTGATTATTACACCAGTGTGTCTCCATGGACTTTAGTGCATTTACACCATTGTGATATCAGAATCAGACACTAAGTGTTGCTCTTCAATGGCAAAAAATATTGATGTTCTTTGTTTTCTTACAGCAAGTATAGAGCTGGTGTAGAGCATGAGACTGTATGGATAAAATATGCTAAAGAATGTAAAAGCCAAGAATAAGTGGAATGTGATTTATCTATGCATTGAAGCATCTTTTGCTTTTACTAATATGGAACTGTATGCTACTATTTCTGTAAACGTGTTTAAAGCATAGGTATAATTCCCAGCATGATCCATTCCTTTCATCAGTTGTGTCCGTCAGCTCTTCTGTAGATGATTTGTTTCATTTGGTTATTTGTATAAATAGCACTTGTGGATTTATTTTTACTGGAGAATTATTGATGGCTAGTGCTGGAAAGGGCCTCCTGTCCCTTCCTCACCTGCCACAGTCTCTTACCCTCGCGCAGGATGTGTCTGTGGGTGAGGGAAAGGAGGTGTCATTGCCTCACCCCCTTTCCACACCCACCTGTGGATCAGCAAGGGGCAGCACATAGAATATCTCTGCTGGCTGCAGCTCAGTTAGAATGGCCACACACACACCGACTCACACCCACCCACATCTACAATGTGGGCTCTGATTGTAAAAGCCAGAATTTAACCCTAAACTCTTGAGAGCCAACTAGTTGGAGTTTCAACCTCAGTGGGATCAGTATTTGGTCCTAATTGCAAGATCTCATGTACACCTTAAGATCTCTGCTGAAAGTACCTCAGCAACCCCCAATGGCAAAATGACTTTCCTGTTCAAAATGTGTCCCTAATTGGAGTGCAAGGGTCCCTGTCCTGTGTATTTGTAGACATTGGGAACAGTGGTCATCCCCTGTAGGTCCACAGGAAATAGTCACCTGCATGTAAACCTAGAGCCAGTGAGAGAGAGCAGATCACCATGTGTGAAATCTTCGTCCCATTAAAGTCAGTGGCAAAATTCCCATTGATTTCAACAGGGCCAGGATTTCACCTTATGTCTGTTGAACTTTCATGGACTTGCATTGATGTTCATGGTTATGGTTTAACCTGAGCCTCCACCTTAATTCAGAGTGGGACTAGGGATCTTGCTTAGCCTGTTGTGCATCCCAGTTCCTAATGATTAGTTTAAATTTACCCTTTCTGAAGATGTGACCACTCTCCCTTTTTGTATGTATCACCTCTTTTTGATTAAGATAAATTGTAGTATCTTCATTATGCACCTGAAAATATTTCTGCTGCCTCATTTATGCTACTACCTCTTGAGTATTTAGGTAGTTTTCAAATCTCCCTCTTCTCTAAGATACACATATTAAGCTTCTCTAACCACTCTTTGTACAATTGCCAGTTGGTCCCTTTGGGTTGGATTCTGCAGTCATACATGCCTGCACAACTCCCACTGATATGAACATTGGCCTATCTTATTTAGCTATTTTTTTGTCAACTTTAAAAAAAAATAGTTTTCATTTTACCAGCCTTATCTGCATGTGAGGAGCTAAAACCTGTGCATTGAATGAAAGCTATGAATGGTGTCTTGTAAAAACAGAATGTGCATTTTCTTTCCCATATCAGGTGATCTCTAAAAAATCTTTTATTCCAATGGATGTCTTAAAATTATTGCATTTTTTGATCCTCTGTTTGCCATCAGACTCTTTGTGAATGTGGGCTTCTTCAGTCTCTGGCCCAAGACAGGCTAATGTTCAGGAATAATTGAAATGCTTTGTTGTTTTCCATTAGTTGAAGTATAAAGCGAAGTTTGACAAGGAGAAGGGTAAGAGGCCGAAGTATGACTTGAAGGAGGCCAAGATCTACAAGACCTTGAAAGATGCTCACAACATTGCTAGTGAAGTATGCCTACTCATTACAATCTTTTGCATTTTCTGGGGGGGGGGGGGTTAAAATTTTGGCTTTGACTTGCAGAGTCCTGCTTTGTGTTACTAATACATTATATGTTAAAAGCTTTATTTGCAGTCTTCTTTCCTGATGTTGTTTGATATTTCATTCCTGTAGGTTAAATATAAGGCAGATCTAAAGAAACTTCACAAGCCTGTGACAGACATGTCAGAATCGCTGATAATGAACCATGTCCTGGGTACAAGTCAACTCGCCAGTGCTGTAAGCTCATTAACTAACCCGAGATCTATTTGATTTTCTATTCCCATTCTGTATTGACCTCTGCTAACAATTTCTATAACAGCTCCCTCCTTTACTGTTCCGCGGACATCACCTGGTAGTGATCACTTCCTCTCCTACCTAATGATTATTACCTAGCCAACTAGCAAAATTAATACATCCAGCCTTTGGACACTGAAATCTATACATGTAGAACTGCTATTATTTTAAAACCTCTAACCATTTTTTAACTGTAGTCATTTTTTACATTTTCGACTGATCATATCTCACTAACAAATACCAGGTTTCTTTTCCATTTTGTCCTCCTTTTTTTGGCAATTCTTTCCTATTTATTATTATTTGTGACTTTCTTTTTTTACTGTTTTTAATGGGATTTTTGTGTTTAATATCACCCTGCTGTAGTATCACATAATGATGACTCTAATATAGCACTTCAGAATGATATAAAAGATCAGTCATTATTACATGACATAACCCTATTTCTTTTCTTTTCCTGGTGTAAAATAAAATCTTGATCCATTTTGAGATTATCAGAAAGGACAACTGTCCATCCCAAATCTTTAGAAATAAATCTATTTGGGGGTTGCTTTCCCCCCACCTCCCTCGTGTTGTTAGATTTCTAATTGCTATTTGATGTGCCATTGAAGTGTTTGCATTAGTTGGGCCTAGGAAGTAGACCTGATCAGGTTTTTATTGAGGTGGTACTTGATGCCTTCCCTTCAGTACCAGTACAAGAAGCAATATGAGACGAGTAAGGGTCACTACCATGTGGTGCCAGATAACCTTGAACAGCTTCATCTAAAGGAGGCTACAGAACTACAGAGTCAAGTAAGTTGGTCAAGTGTTTCTCATTCATCCATTTACTTTCAATGTCAAACAGTCACTGCAATTACCCCTAGAGGGCTCTCTCTGATACCGGTGTCAACCTGCTTTATGCAAACTATACAAGCAGGAACACAGAAGTCAGGTAGAAACATTTGCTCATCTATTCCTATTGAACGCTCACTATATGTATGCATGTTTTTGACACAATAGCAAGTCTGTCCCTTCCATGTCTTTAACCTGTGATGGCAGCAAATAGGAGCCCTGTGCATTTCAGTGAGAGAGCCAGAGACTGCAGTTCATTTTCTAATGGAAGTCTATTGACTGAATGAAACAGAAACCTATAGGTCCATGAGCTGATATAGCAGCTGCTTCTCTGGTAATTTGGAGCCTAACTTGGGTCTCCTGTTGTCAGGTGAAATACAAGGAGAAGTATGAAAAGGAAAAAGGAAAAGCCATGCTGGACTTTGAAACTCCAACATATATCACTGCTAAGGAATCTCAGCACATGCAGAGTGAGGTAAGATGCTTCATCAGTGAACTCAGTAGAGTTAGATTTAGGAAACCTCTGTATAGAGCTGTTTCATTGTTATGTTTTCACAGTGAACTGAAAATGGTTGGGGGTAAACCTTGAATCGTGTTGTGCCCTGTAAACTATAGTTACATTGTAATGTAAGTTCCAGTATACCTGCATTACCAATGGAATCATACTTCATTAATTCAAGGGATTTCAGTGTGTAACTATAAAGGATGTACCTTTGACACTCTACTTACATCAACAAACTGTAATAAAGTAGCCCATACTTGACCAATAGCTTTGAATCTATGGGAGAAATACAGTGTGAGATTACCATTTTACTGAAGGTCTTGCAGCAGAATGTATTACATGAGTTATCACAGTCTTGGGAAGACTTTTCAAACTGTAAATGTAAGTGCTCAGGATATCATTCTTATTGGACACCTATATTTTTCAGCAACTCTGTTTAATTGCTGTTTGTCTCTGTCACAGTATTTTTCATTGGCCTGTCATTCTATCCTTTCAAGCAGTTATTTCTTATCAGCTTTAAGTTTTGATCTTGTTTTGTCACATTGAGAAACTTCTACATGTTGAAACACACTTGTATAAGGTGGTCTGTCATGCTGTTGGGTGCTTCCATGGATTGTTTGAACTTCTTGCCATATACAGACAATTAGAAACACTTCTGATATAGGGTCAGCTCCAGCTTCCATTGAAGCCAATGAGAGCTGTTTCATAGACATCAGTGGGAGCAGGGTTATGCCCATAGTTACCTTCCTGGAGATGGTGACACTGTGAAATCAATGGAGATAATTAGAAGTTGCTCTTTTGTCCTGGTGCATTTATTTTGAAGCGATATGAAAAAAGTAATAAATATTTGCTTTATTTGCTTTTTTCTCCTTCTTCCTACTCATATTAGAAAGAATATAAGAAGGACTATGAAGAGTCCATTAAAGGCAGAAACCTTGCTGGCCTGGAGATTACACCATCTTTCTTACATGTCAAATATGCAACCAAAATAGCAAGCGAGGTAGCAGCTACTCTGCATTTACTTCCTCTATTGAGCCAAATAATTCCACTAATTAGCCTCACCAGTATATTCCCTCACTGCTTACCCATGTATGTTAAGTATATTTTCAGATGTCTTTGTACCATGATGTAATTTGTTACATATGTTAATTCCACTAATTGTTAACTGTATTCACATTTATTGTGTCCCTTTACATCAGCATAATTGTTCCTGTGTGTGTGCATCCATAAGAGTTTAGAATGAGTTCTGATGTCTGTCTTTAGAGAGTGTATAACTCCAAACAATATTCTTTGTTACTTAAAACAAAACAAACAAACAAAAACCCTGCTCGGTCTCATTTTTTCTTTATTCAGAGTAGCGGAACGATGTCTAGTCTATTTCTGCAGTTTCCCCTTATTTTTTCTTCCTATAGAAAGAATACAGGAGGGATCTAGAGGAAGGTGTCAGAGGTAAAGGTATGACACTCTTGGAGGAGACTCCAGACATGTTAAGAGCAAAGAATGCAACTCATATCCTAAATGAGGTAAGTCAAATAGCTAGCTGGAATAAGGCCTGACTGGAACTAGAACCATTCCACATCATTAATGCACAAGGTGATGTTAACACAGAATGACAAATGTTGCTAGACATGGCCTTTGGGGAAGGGAAGAGTGTTCCAGTGAGCTGGAGAATGGGAGCCAGCACTTGTTGGGCACTATTCATGACTCTGCAACTGACTTTCTGTCTGAACTTGTGCAAATCACTTTAACTACACTGCATATCGGTAATAGAGGTATTTCACAGTAACCACTCTCACAGGAGTTGCTAAATTAACTCATGTTTCTAAAGGCTTCACCAAAACTGGATAAAAGGAGACTTCCAAGTGCAAATTATTATTATTATTATCATTATTATGGTATGTCAATGTAATACTTCAAATTAAATGTACCTGATAACTGGCAAAGGGGATATTTGAATTTGTAATATATTTGTATTGATGCTGCAGCAAATTTGTGCAGTTAAAGTTTATTTTATTACCATAATTTATATTACAACTGATAATGGGCCAAATGTAGCAAAGTTTCTGGTGTAAATTACACTGACTTGCACCAAATAAATCCTTTGAACCCCAGGGAAGATTCACCCTAGTGTTTCTGCTACTGTGCTTCACATAGTTACCATCGGGGGGCAACATTTAATTCCAGAGGTTCTGAAGCCATTATCATACATTTTTCAGACAGCACTAGCGTCTAATTGCCCACCTCCCAGCACAAGTGGCTGGTCCCTACTTTCCACAACCTGGTCCCCTAGGGAATTTCTGCCCTGAGACTTTGCTCCAATGTTTATGATGCCACCGTCAGCACAACCTTGAAATAAACCTGGCTCATGACATTTGTCCATTTACTGCTGTATTGTGTTGTCTGTTCTGAGCATTTACGTAGTTTTTATGGAAAATAAATTGTCATGAGTTAATATATTTGAATTTAATTTTGTGGTTTTGTGTGTATGATTGTCATATGCCATTTCTAGATGATGGAGCTATTTTGTAATGAGACTCTAGTTAAACTTGCCAGTGCCATCCCATTCCACATATATATATTTTTTCAAATTATTATCTTCACCCATAGAAAGAGTACAAGAAAGCACTGGAGCTTGAAATCAAAGGAAGAGGTCTGACAGACCTGGCTTTGGAAACACCAGACTATATGAGGGCAAAGAATGCCACTGACATTGCCAGTCAGGTCAGTGTGAATAGCGCAGACATAAAACCTGATGACTTTTTAAAAAGAAACCTTATGAAGAGTATTTTCTGAGTAGATGAGAGAAGACAGTGGTCATAGATATGATTGAGGGTCCCTAACTGAAATGTTTTCCAACAGATTAAATATAAGCATTTGGCAGAAATGGATAAAGCCAATTACACCTCTGTTATCGATACTCCAGAGATCATTCATGCCCAGCAGGTCAAGAACCTTTCAAGCCAGGTAATGAGATTTAAAGAGTCGTGGTTGTTGTTCATTCTCAGTGAGTCTCTCCCTTACTTGATCATTAACAGATATTAATTCAGAACAGATTTTGTCTTAAAGCAAATTAAACTAACCGGCTGTAACAAAATTCAGGAGAGAACGCTGGACATATGCTACCAAAGAGCTGTCAGACTAGCATCTCTGACCGACATTAACGTCAGTCAACATTTAAAAAAAAAAATCCCGCATAAAGATTATTTTATGTGTTTGTATCGTCCACTGAATTGCTCACTACTGTTTAAACTTGCATTAATCAGCAATAAATAATGCTATACTATTTTTTTATTATCTTTAACAGAAAACTATTTTTTTTAAACATTGATTTAACAGAAAAAATATAAGGAAGATGCAGGAAGGACCATGTCACACTACCTGTCTGTTGCAGACACACCCGATATGCTGAGAGTCCGTGAGAACCAAAAGAACTTTAGCACTGTACGTATACATACCAAGCCATTGTTTATTGTCATACAACAGAGAACGTCCATTTCCCATCTAATTAGCTTGGTCCTGTTTTAAGACCCTTATCCTTATGGCCCTACAAATTCACAGTCCATTTTGGTCAATTTCACGGTCATAGGATTTAAAAAAATTTAAATTTCATGATTTCAGCTATTTAAATCTGAAATTTCACAGTATTGTAATTGTAGGGGTGCTGACCCAAAAAGGAGTTGTGGGGGAGGGGAGGTTGAAAGGTTATTGTAGGGGGGGTTGCGGTACTGCTACCCTTACTTCTGTGCTGGTGCTGGCAGGGTGCTGCCTTCAGAGTTGGGTGCCTGGCCAACAGCCGCCAGTCTCTGGCCACCCAGCTCTGAAGTCAGTGCAGAAGTAAGGGTGGCAATACTGTGATTCCCCCTAAAACAACCTTGCTGTGTAGTCGCGGCACCAGTGCTCGGAGAGAGCCCAGCACTGTAAAACCACCTCCACAAGGGGAGTAGCTAGCAGCGCTGGGAGCGCGGCTCCCAGTGCTGGTGCACTGTCTACACTTCCACTTTACTGCGCTGAAACTTACATCACTCAGGGGGGTGATTTTCACTCCCCTGAATGAGAAAGTTTCAGCGCTGTAAAGTGGCAGTGTAGACAAGGCCTCAATTTCTGAATTTACTGACAAAAGCAGTTGTGCATTACTGTAATATTTACTTCGAACATGCTAGTCTACATTACCCTAGTTTAAAATTTGCTTTAAAAATATTTCATTAGTGTGTTGCTGAAGATTATAAAATCACATCTCTGAAAAATCCTTGCATAGATTTTTAGATGCACAATCTGAGTATTCATCTTTAGCCTTAAATGCTTGGATCTTCAGATGTATAGTTTTTTGAATAAATCCTTCAAAAGACCACCCTTATCTAAAATACACATGCAAGCCTGGGCTGCCGTTGGGCATAGGGGCACCAGTTTAATAATACTGCATAGGGCCCCATAAATCCTCAGGAAGGCCCTTCCCACAGCCTCCTAAAAAACGCAGTTCCTATACTACAAAATACAAGGAAGGAAGGTGGAGCTGCTTAAATGGAGCAAGAGAGTCCCAGGGTATGTCTACACTGCAGCTGAGAGCAAGCCTATCAGCCCAGGGAGGCAGACTTATGCTAGCAGGCTTGATCTAGTGTGCTAAAAATAGCAGTATGGATGCTGTTTGGGCAGCAGCTTGGGCTCTTAAGCCCATCCAACACCCTGGGTCTGAACTCGGATGGCTAGCCCAAGTCTCTGCCAGAGCCATAATGATCACACTGCTGTTTTTAGCACACTAGCTTGAGTCCTCTTAGCCTGAGTCTCTCTACCTGGGCTGGGGCGTTCACTCTGAGCTACAGTGTAGCCATAGCTCAGTGGTTCTCAACCTATTTACCATTGTGGCCACATATGCAGCTCTCCATGTGTTATGTGGACTGCATCCACACAATATAGCTATACTACCCGTATGGCCCTGAGGCTGTCACATGGGTCACAGCTGTCTGCTGATTGGGCTGAGAACCACGGCCATAGCCCTAAAGACGTGGACAAAAAAATTAAATTTAAAACAGAGGCGGGGAGCAAAGCAATCAACTCCCAGCTGCCGCTGGTTGGCCAATAGAAGGAAGAGAACCCCTCTCCCAAGGAAGACGGTTCACCCCTGCGTTCCTCTAGCATTCATGCCCCCCTTTTTCTTGGGGCTGTCCACCTCACTGCTGGTATTATTAAGTTTCCCACCTGTTGAGCCTGGTGGATGTCATTATTTTTCAATGGTGTGATTTTTTCCTAGTTCTCAGTAGTCACCTTTCTAGAACTTTTTTATTTTATTTTAAGAATCTATTACTAATTTTATTCTGATTAGCTGCAACCCGGGAGAGTATCTTTTATGTTCATGGATTGTAAAAAATCCCACCACATGTGATGATGATTAAATGTCTCCTCAGAATATATCCTTGACAAATATTTTATTTTCTATCTTTAAAAAAAAGAAAGCTTTTAAAAAGACAAGAGTAAACTCTTATGGACTAGAGTTGATATCCCAACCACATTTTTCTTTTCTTTTTTTTAATAGCTTCAGTACCAGTGGGATGTAAAGAACAGTAAAGGAAAAGTTACAGTGGTACAAGATACACCAGAAATACTGCGTGTTAAAGAAAACCAAAAGAATTTCAGCTCGGTATATTTATTTTACACATTTTCAATGCTAACTCAAATAATCAATTTTAATATTTTAAAACACTTTTTAGACCTTTTCTTGTATACACTTATGTCCATGTGTAGCTTTACTGACTTCAGTGGAGCTACTTATACTTCAAATTAAGCATGTGCATGAGAATTTGCAGCATCAGGTCTTTAGTGTTTCATACTAATTTTACACTTATTTTAGTTAGCTGACTTTTACTACCTCTCATATCTGTTGCTGCTTGCCCAAACTTCTCACTCACTTTCTGTTTTGACAGTTAAGTTATCCTATGTGCAGTATTATTAGTGTTCACCCTTATTTTGTCATGTGGCCATCTAGTGCTGTGAGTTTGTAGTATAACAATCTTGATGTGATGCAAATGTCATCTTTTAACAGTAAATCAACTATGTCTGTCCTGATTTGTTTCACATTTCACATGATTTATCTTAAGGAGTTAAGTATTTCTCTTGTGTCATGTTCACATTGGTCACATTGCACATTTAACTACAGAAGTCTGTCCAAACTCTGGAGAGTGATACATTTCAGTCTTAAACTAAATGCTACAAAATGGAATACTATTATCCATAAAATGTGCTACTGCAAATAAAAATGATCCAAACCCTTTGTTTCCACAAGGGTCACTGCTTGTAGTAGGAGGGATTCTTCAAGGTAGGCAAAATAAACTTTACTGACCTTATTTTGCACCCATTACAGCTAGAGCTCAGAATTGGCTCCGAGCCTGTACCTTTGTATATTAGTTTGGCCCACCCACTTTCAGATGTTTTGTAGTCACTCTCTAGGAGGGACAATACTGTGTTTTCTGTGCTTAACTTTGTTGTCTTGGTTCTGAATATTAAGATTTTATATAAAGAAGATATTGGAACAGGAACAGCTATTGAAAAGACACCTGAGATGCAGAGAATTAAACGAACCCAGGACGCGATTAGCACGGTACAAAACAATGGATTTCTAACACTCTACCTGTGCTAATACAACTCAAATAATTTCCTCTTCCTCACTCGTTTCCTTATCCGGTGCTAACCGCAGTTTTGGAATTACTTATGAAATTAAGGGTTATCTTAGAGCCTTTGCCTATTACCATTTGTCAAAAAATAGTTTCCTAACAAGCTTTAAAAAGTTTTATTTTCTTCAATATTTGTGGTAGCTCTTACTAGGAAAATCTTTCTAATGATTAACAATATGCTAATTATAATATTTTTCTAAAACATGGAAGCTCTCATTCTAATTATAATCTCTCCCCAAATGTGTAATTTAACACATTTTTATATCAAGTTTACTTTGCATAAAAGTTTTAATATTCTAAAGTATGAATAAGGATTTATTTATGCACGTTGGCAAATGCAATTTTAAGTATTTAGCCTACATATAGTTTATGCTTTGAATGCTGATGTCATATTAGGGCAAGGGATACTAAAGCTTGCCTCTTTATTCAAATGTTTGCTTGATGATGGTGAGAGAAATTTGTTCGGGAGAAAGTTGTTTTTGCATCTTGTAAAAAAAGGAGACAAAACTGATTTTTTTAAAATAGACTTTTGTATGCAGCCTCACCCATGTTGGATAGTATATGTCTCATAAATCCAAAACTTGAACACCTACATTCATATAGAAAGCAAGTAGCAAGGTGACAGGTCTGTTCAGTGTATTTAGATTTATGTTAAAAATCAATTTCAGTCTACAGTATTATAAAACAGAGCTATTAATGGTAGCTTAAACTGTAGCTGAGATTCCCTCTGCTTACAGCTTTACTGTGAAAAGGACTGGAATACTTTAAAAGTAGATACCTGCTTTTAAACTGGATGGCTGTATTGGTCAAAAGTGCAGCGACATCTCTGGTCCTATTGAAATGAATGGGATCTGCAGGTTCTCAAAATCTTTGGAAATCAAGCTAATTGTGTTTGGGTAGCTAAATATGGATTTAGGTGCCTAACTTTAGGCACTTAGACTAAGATTTTCAAGTGACTAGCAATTTTGACAATTCATTTTTTTGGTGCCTAAGTGATACATCTCAAATTAGGCCCAAATTTTACCAGTCATGTGATCAGCACTTTCAAAATACCATGCCCTCTTGAGGTGTCTCAAGTTGGATGCCCAAATCTTGGGCTCAGGTTTGAACATTTTACTTTAAGAAGCTAAGATTGTCTGCCTCTTTACTCTGGGGTCAATTATTGGTTGATTGGTTTTTGATGCCATGGCAACTCTGGCTTTTTTAAAGACTTGAGAGCCAAAAGATTCATCATCTGTGCCCTAGAGAAACCCTCTGCTCCTGTCTATTACATTAGAATTTATTGAAATTTGGGTCTCAGAAGGAGATGGCTCCCTATAAAGGGAAGAAGATTTCTTTATGGACAACTGAACTTTATTGAATACACTTGTTTAAAGATGACCAAGGTCATCTCACTTATGGCAAAAACAGGTCCGCAGGGGAGAAGGATGCATGTCTGAACCCACTGCCTTTTCTCTAATTCCCATTGCATTGTATGCGGCCCGTTTACCTTTAGACACACTGAGATGGCTTAAGGTAGCCTGATAATGCAGATCAGTTTTGGCAGAATCTTCCTTGAAGACTGTCCTTCCACATGGGTGTATGTAATGCTTTAAGTTTCAATAAGTTTTAAATGACCTGTTTCTTTGTTCTATCATGTAATTGGGTACCATATGTATATGTTTAATGAGCTTTAAGTATTTTTGTTTTTTGAATGTATGTGACTTTGCAGATTAAATATAAGGAAAGTATTGGAAAAGGAATTCCAATTTCTGATCTTCCCGAAGTGAAACGTGTGAAGGAGGCACAGAAGCACATCAGCTCGGTAGTGGCTGATATTTTTTGCACTCATCTGTGTGACCTGCACAGTCATAACACTATGCTTGCATTACTAAATAGTCCTCCTTTCCTTTCTAATAAATACTATCGTTTCCAACTAGGACTTTCAGGGAGGTGTATGCCCTTTGCAGAGCTCAAGCTTTAGCGTCCATTAGCATTAATGGCTTTTGCCTGTTGAAAGGAGAATGTACCTCTCAATCTTTATGATGAGCACCAGCAGGGCACTAGAATTCAATTTTCTTCACTACTCAAGCTTGGAGCTTGATAAACTCAGCCACTTAGCTGATTTAATTCTAAATATGTGGTTAAGAACAAAAAAATGGTCAGGTAGTTTCTTAAACAATTCTGCAGTGTTGTGAATGGTTGGAGGGAAATCTCACTAAAAGTATCTGGAGCCATATTAATTGTCACAAAATCCAGTTACAGTTCTGAGTATAAACAGCATCTTGGCCTTCTTTGTTACTCTGTTGTTAAAGAGTCATCGATTTTTAGGTGACATTCCTCTTAACTTCAGTGAGAGCATTGCATGTAGACTCATGAGCAGATGTGGTCCTTTGCTTATTGGTACCTCAGTTATTCATTATAAAAGAATTCTCTTGAGTAATGGCAAAGTCCTTATAAGTGACTGTAAGTAACATTTAAGTAATAACTTTCCCTTTCCTGTCCTCTGTCCCACCTTTTCCCTCTGAGCTCCTTCTGATACTAATTGGTTTTTACAGTTCAGTTTTGCATAATCTGGTTATATTTTCAAACTACACTGGTGTTTGCTAACCTTGGATTTACCTCATCTCATGCTTTGAATGCCTTATTTACCATATATTCTAACCGTTTTCTGGTTTTGGTGGCATACTGAAGGCATATAACGCAGTATGTACATCCATTTTAGTGATTTACAAGTTATATCTCTAACACAATTGTAGTTCTGGTTCTTATGATCAGACTTCAGACTGAAGCATTTTATATGCAATTTCCTTTCATGAAAATGCAAGCAATTATTTGATCAAATAATTACAAATGAAGACGAATCTAACTGTATGAGAGCTGAAATTCAGATGCGCTTTCTCGTCAGAAAACTAAAACAAAATGGAGGCACTTGAGTATTATTAATAGTTAAGACACAGAGATAGGGTAAATCTTGAAAGGGGACTTCATGTGAAGTGGAGCCACATTGTCTCTATACAGTGCTTTCAAAATGTACTACACAGCCCTCTAAGAATTTTAGCCGTATGTTGACACTATAACATAAAATATCTATCTCTGAAAATGTTAATTACAGGAAAAATAGCACATGGGAATTTTCAAAACCAGATCAATGTGGTTTTTTTAAAGAACTGCACCAATTTTAGACCCCAAATCAGCTATGTATTTAAGCATGTGTGTAACTTTAAGTGGGCAATCCCATTGACTTCAGTATGTTCATGTACTTAAAATTAGATGCCTGTCCAACTACTTTGTTGAACCAGGGCCTTAAAAACACAGACCTGCAGCCAAAATAAAATGTGCACATATTTACATGTAATCCAAACAAACTACATATCCAGCTTCAGTTAGATTTCTGTGAAAAGTGAGCAGTCTTCTCATCACCTCTGTGGGTGCTTATGTTCTTTCTGCAGGTGTCGTACAAGGAGGACCTCGGGACAGGAATCCCAACACCTATGACTCCAGAGATAGAAAGAGTCAGACGCAATCAAGAACACATTAGCACGGTATTTCTCAAAGAAATAAAACAACTCATCCTTTCACAATAACATCCTAACAACCATTCTTTGTTTCTTCAATTATTTAGAAGAAAACTACCAACATGAAATATTTAACTCCTCTCCTGCCATTCCCATTGTGTTTTTAACCTTTTGAGTGATTTACAATTTTATATAAAAATTTTATATACAAAAAACACACCCTGAGGTCAGCAGTGAAATTAACATGGCATTTTCCCTCTGCAAGTTTTTTTAATTTTAACTCGCCAGCTTCTGAGTATTTATGGAATAATCAACCACCATGCATCTGCCTTTAGTATTCACCTCTAGAAGTGTGGAATAGTCAATACTATTACTAAACACTGTTCACCACATAGCCAGACTTAATAACCTTGCCTGGTTTGAGTACTTTTTTGGATACTTTCTTGTACCTCACAGGTGTTGTACAAGGAGGGCTTGGGGACTGGGATCCCAACACCTGTCACTCCAGAGATGGAGAGAGTCAAACGCAATCAAGAGATCGTTAGCTCGGTATTTCCAAAAGAAAACAACAATCCCGTTAACTCCTCCATATTAAATTTCTTCCTTTAACCCTTCACAGGGCTTTGAATCACAGCCCTTTTTTTTTTAAACTGAACCACTAAACCTGTCACCATCCTAGTATAGTGTTTTAATTTTCCATCCCAGTCTAACTTAGTTATAAATAGTTCCTTCACTGAAATTTTAACCATATTTACCCTACCATATTTCCCCCACTGAAAAACATGTGATGTTCAGAGTGGATTCCCATCCTCTTCCTCAATAACACAGTAGATGTTTCTAACAGCCTTTGGCATCACCATGTTAGTGCAGTGCAAATGTAAAATAAAACCTAACCTTTCTTTAAAGCAATAGAATGTAATTAGAACATGACATGTCTTTCTTTTGTTGTTGCCATGTTGGATGCTTTTCTTGTATCCTGCAGGTCTTTGTAAACAGACCCGGGGCAGCATTGCTGTCGTTCCAGAGAGGAAGAGAATTACATACATAATGAAGATTTATTATAGTACTCACAATCCCCTAGGATAAACTCTTCTGGTCCTAATATATTCCATTTGAATTGCCACCTACAATTCATGAATTTTACGTCATGATGCTTTTTTATTATTAACTTTTTTGTGTCCCTGTTTATATGGGGGGAGGTTTGAATTCATTTTACACCTACTCAAACACCACAGTTTTGAAATTCTGTCCTGACTTCAGATTCTTATGCCGCTTAGGAGAATACAATGTAGTTACACTTTTTGATACATGTACTTACCACAAGCTACTCTGATCTCATTTAAACTGGTACAAGTCTGGAGATATCCATTAAAATCAATTAAATCACTCCAGATTTACAATGAAGCAAATTAAATCAGAATCTGGCCCACTTGTGCCTTCATATTTCCCCACACATCTCTTATTAATGGGAATTGTGGGTGCATAGCTGAGGTCACAAATACTGCATAATCATCAATATTAGTTAATTTTCCCTTTAACTTTTCCTAGTTTGGGGGTCAGGATTGATATAGAAAAATCTGGATTCTTGATGCTTAACATGTACATGATGTTAAGTGGAGATTTGTTGACTTGCTTCTTCTTTTTCTTTGACACTTCCTCGTTGCCACACAGGTGTTGTACAAGGAGGGCTTGGGGACTGGGACCCCAACACCTGTCACTCCAGAGATGGAGAGAGTCAAACGCAATCAAGAAAACTTTAGCTCGGTATTTTTTAAAAAGAAAATAGCTACCTTTAACACCATTTCGGATGAACTTTTAAACATTTATAAAAGTTCCACCCTTTTCCTTTCCTGTAATCAACTTATAAAAATAAGATCATCCTCTTTCCAATTTTCAGTAACTACTACTTATTTCTTTTTTTTTTGTACTTTTTATGAGTTATGTAATTCTGAGGAACTCCTAACCACCATTTCCACCCCTCTATTTTCCAAACCTCTGTTTAACTTTTAAAAAACTAGAACTATTTTGAAGTTTTAATGTAGCACTAGGTTTTTGATTAGCTTCAATCCCTTTTTTTCCCCACTGTAGTGCACGTAAAAACTAAGACATGGTATTTCTGCAAGTCTAAAGAATTCTATCCGAGTTGATCACAATTCCTGTATAACACTGATCTTAGCTGGCTTATTCATTAACACTTCCTGATTTTTTGGTGCAGAGTGGATTTGGTAGACCTAAAAATTGTATTCCTTATGATCAACACTTACCCCCATCAAGTGGAGTATTACTGACCTTTTTTAAAAAAAAAATTTTTTTAACACATCCTTGTTACTCAACAGGTGTTGTACAAAGAGAACCTGGGGACAGGAACCCCAACACCTGTCACACCAGAGATTGAGAGAGTCAAACGCAATCAAGAAAACTTTAGCTCGGTATTTGACCAAATGAAAAAAGTTTCCTTTAACTCATTTTTAAATGTTTTAACCTTTACCAAAATAACTATACTGCTATCCTTTCCCTGTAATCAACTTATACTGATAAAACCATCCTTTCCCCCATCTTTTTCTGCATTTTCCAGTGGTTGATACCTTATTCCTATTCATGTTTTATGGTTTAGATAATCCTGAACGTTGCTATCTATTTTTTTTTTTTTTTAATAACAGGCTTTTAAAAAAGAATTACCTCAATCCTAGATATTTTTTTTTCTGGTTTAATGCACATATCAATTAAGACATGTTTGGCCAAAACCTCAGCTGATATAAATCAGTATAATTTCAATGTAACTACACGAATTTAGACTGCTGAGAGTCTGTCTCAGTATTTGTGCAAGGGCTAAAGAAGCATTTAGTTAGTATTTAGAGCAGACTGCTTCTTTTCTGTCATGTCAGATGCCTTTTGTCCCATCCTTACCTATCTCTCATGGTGCAAAGACTCTCAGTTGAATCCTTATCTGTGTAAACTGGCATACCTTCATTTGAAGCTCTGGTCCTATGGGTCAAAATTGCCAGCATAGGTGCATTTCTTAGAGAGAGAGAGAAATTTCACATGCAGTCAGACAGCAATGTTAAATAAGTATTTCTCAAATACCATTCCCAGATGCACTCTTTATAATGTAATCCCTGTGCCCTTTTCAGAATAAGGCAGCAAGATTCCTTAATCTTAACTCTGGCACCATTTTATTGTTTTTTTTTTTATGACTCCTCCTCATTGCACATGTTATACAAAGAGAATTTAGGGAAGAAACATCGATCTCTCTCTCTCCAGAAACACAGGGTCAAATACAATCAAGAAAATGTTATTTCATTATTTATGAAAAATCCCTTCATTCCTTTTTAAGCAACATTTTTATCCTCTAAAATAGCCTTCAAACCTAGATATTTCATGTGATCCACATATAAAAAACCCTCTTTCCATCAAAATTGATCACAATGTATTGTATATTACACTGACTCTACAGCTTTTATTTCATTAATTTGTCTTGCTTTTAGTTCGGGGTGGCTGTGAAAAAATTGTATCCCTCACACTTATCCCTTTCTGCCAGCACACGAGATATTATTGACTCTTGCTTTTTTTTTTTTTTTTTTTGGGCTATTTCCATGTTACCCCACAGGTGTTGTACAAAGAGAACCTGGGGACAGGAACCCCAACACCTGTCACTCCAGAGATGGAGAGAGTCAAACGCAATCAAGAAAACTTTAGCTCGGTATTTTTGAAAGACAAAAGTTTCCTTTAACTCCATTTAAAATGCACATTTTAACCTTTATAAAGAAAACAAAAACCACACACCCTATCCCTTTCATGTAATAAACTTATACCAATAAGACCATCCTCTTTCCACCATTTTACTGCAATTTTACAGTGACTGTTACTTAATCTTCTTCCTAACTTTACTATTTGTATGATCCTCAGTAATGTTAACCACTTTACTCCTTGTTCGAACCTTTTTTTTTTTTTTGTCCTGTTGGATATTTTTAAAAATCTCTATTGTATCTGTCACTCACCATGCAAGGACCATGGGTCTGAATCTCTAATAGAATAGAGTGAGAGGCAGTCATAAAACTTTCTCATGTAATCAGATTACGTTTTTGATCTGTGTTTGCCAAGAAAACCATTCTTTGGTGGATTCAATACATATTCCACAATAAGACATTAGAATTATCTGGTCTTGAACCCATACTCCTTGCACAGCCAAAACTTTCATGGCATTCAGCCAGTATAGAAAAGCAGAATCAGACCAACCAGACTTAATACCTGACATAATGTGGCGCTTTATTAATTGTTGCTTTTCTGATTTTTTTGGATGCTTCGTTACCACGCAGGTGTTGTACAAAGAAAACTTGGGGACTGGAACCCCCTTACCTGTCACTCCAGAGATTGAGAGGGTCAAACGCAATCAAGAAAACTTTAGCTCGGTATTTCTGATAAGCGAAAAGTTCCCTTTAACTCTGTTTCAAAATGAACTTTTTTAACAAATGTCACTGACCTCCCACTATTTTAACCTATTTTTGTTTTGATGTTGTTGCTTTTTAAAACATTTTTAATGCCACATTTCTAATCTTGAGAACTTTTAACCATTTGCCCTTCTTCACTTTTCAATCTTCATTTTCTCTGAAACTTTTACGTTAATTTTTTTTTTACCACCACCCATTTTCATAACAGCCTCAATTACTACTTTTTTGTGGTCTTCTTAAAACACAATATTTGTTCAAAGAATTCTTTTGTGGTTAAAACGCAATGTTAGATCTGTATTTCCCCAGATGCATTCTTTTAAAAATGTAACACCGAAGTCTTACAACATGAAAAGATAGAACATGCCCTAAGGTTCCAACTTGTAAACAAACGGAGTTTTATTTATTGCTGCTTTCTATGGCTGCTTTCTTATGTCTCACAGGTGTTGTACAAAGAAAATGTAGGGAAAGCTACCCCAACACCAGTCACTCCAGAGATGGAGAGAGTCAAACGCAATCA
>NW_020664413.1:25453467-25539944 GCF_002925995.2 Terrapene triunguis | reverse complement strand
GGGGGGGGGTTGTTTTGTTTTTGTTTAACCCTTCCAGACTCCTTATTCTACTAAGCTATTTTGCTTTCATGCAGTGCTGATTCCTTAATGGAGCCATTCCTGCAGCCAATTAGATCAATCACAAAGCACTTATTGATTTTACTGGAAACAGGAATGGGCCCCAAAAAGTAACCCTTTCTAAATGTGATAATTCAGAAGCTCTTGTTTTTATTGTCATTGCCTTTTTATGATTTTTGGATACTCCTTTGTATCATGTAGGTTTTGTACAAAGAACACGTGGGGAAAGCGACCCCAACACCAGTCACTCCAGAGATGGAGAGAGTCAAACGCAATCAAGAACACATTAGCTCGGTACCTATAAAATAAACAGTTTTTCCCCCTTTGCTCCTATTTTTTAATAAAATAACACTAACATATTTCAGAAAGGCTTTTTTAGCTTAAAACGTTAGATATGGCTCTGTTTGCATAATAATTTCTTTTGCTCCTAAAAATAAACCTAGCTTTAGTGTTAACAGTCTGCTCCTGGAATTTTAAGATTGTTTTATAACCTAGCTCTGTGACTGTAGGGCTCTATCCAGATATTAACAGTCTCTGTGGCTGCTGGCCTATACGAGCTCAACAGTACTTCCTCCCTATTGTTCCACTGAATCCAGTTAGGAACTGACCTGGTGACATGCTCTAGACCTCTGTGGGAGTTGGAAGTAGTTGACAGTATCTAGGGCCTTGGCTACACTTGTGAGTAACAGCACAATAAAGCCTCCCAGAGTGCTGTACCTCACTCCCCATCCACACTGGCAAGGCACGTACAGTACTGTATCTCCCTGCCTACAGCGCTGCTGGTACTCCACCTCCCCGAGAGGAATAACGTTTGCTGCGCCTTGGCTACAACTCCCGGCTGTCAGTGTGAACGAGGAGTTAACTTACTGCGCTGTGATAATCCCCTTATCAAGTGGCCACTCTTCTCATTGTGATCGGCCACAGGAATGCGGAAGTGCCGTTTCAAAACTCCGTTTCGGAGAGAAAAAGCAAACATTTTGCTGTTTGCTTTGAGTGAGTGAGTGAGAAGCAGGGGGGTCTGAACTTACAAGATAGCGTGCTGACACACTCTCAGCACTCCAAGAACCCACTCGCTCTCCCCCCACACTCCCTGTCACACTCCACCCCACCCCCCTTTTGAAAAGCACGTTGCAACCACTTGAATGCTGGGATAGCTGCCCATAATGCACTGCTCCCAATGCAGCTGCAAATATGGACACGACAGTGCTGGCAACTGTCAGTGTGGACAGACTGCAGCGCTTTCCCTACTCAGCTGTACAAAGGTGGGTTTAACTAACAGCGCTGTACAGCTGCAAGTGTAGCCATAAGCTAGGAAACATTGAGAACCACATGGGCTTAAACATTAGGGCGTGATCCAGCTCCCATTAGAATCAGTGGGAGTCTTTCCATTGCCTTAACTGGAATTGCACAACTGTACAACCTGCCCCTTTTAAGGGATGAAGTCTCATATTGCCATATACAGCAGTCAGGGTCCTGGGAGTGATGCAGTGAGATTTACAGAACATCTGCCCCTGGAGTTGGTTTTTAATTTGGCTGACTGGTGTCAATCAGCCAGAGAAATAAACATCTCTGGCTGAGAGCTTCAAAACAGAGACAGAGAGAGAAGAATCCTTTCCAAATGGTGATTTAGTGGAGAAAGAGTAAGAAGGGATGTCTTCACTGGGGAAACCCCCAACCACCCACAGTGATCATACCCTGGCAGCTGTGAGAAGGTTCAGTCAATGGAGTCTCATTTGGGTTGGGATTCAGATTACAACCAGTTCAGGTGATTGAGAACTGAAGAGCGTTTTACCAACTGCCCCTCCTACAGCAATTCCTCCTCCAATCCTAATCTTAAGGTTTGCATAATACATGAAGGCAGTGATGTGGTACATGGGAGTTAGGGACTCATTTTTCAGGTCTCCTGGAGCAACCTCTTTCCTGACTAGTCTGCCCAAGGCACAGACAACTTCCGAGAGCTTGTGCATCCTGCAGTACCATAAATATTTGCAGCTGGATAGAGCCCTTCTATTTTAATACGAAAACTTCATTTTTAATTCTTTTTTTCCAGTTTTTTTTTCTTGCTCTTCCACATCCTTGTCCCTTTAGATGTTTGGCATTCATGCAGTGCTGTGTAACATAACAAGTCATGATTTTTTTAATTTGATAAGTAACTTGTTTTTTCTGGATACGTCTTTTGTATCCCGTAGGTATTATACAAAGAAAACTTGGGGCGAGCAACCCCAACACCTGTTACTCCAGAGATGGAGAGAGTCAAACGCAATCAAGAAAACATTAGCTCGGTATTGTCTTGAGAAAATAAAATGTGATGTGACAGTGCATTTTTAAAAAATACCTTTCATCTGACTAGTTTTGTTTCTCCCCCACATTTTTAAATGTAATTTTAATTGGCTTTTTAAAATTACAAGCATTGATTTTAACAACTTTTAAAATATTTTTTCCAGAGGGATTTTTCCTATTAACACAATAAACTTTACTATTACAAAAGTAATAGTTTTAAAAAATTCACTTGTACATTTTTTGTGATTTTTGGATACTTTTTTGTAACCTGTAGGTTGCTTACAAAGAAAACGTAGGGAAAGCAACGCCGACACCTGTAACTCCAGAGATGGAGAGAGTCAAACGGAATCAAGAAAACATTAGCTTGGTATTGAAAGGAACAACCTTATATTAAAAAAAATAACAATCCTCAAAACTGCTTCTAATTTTACCCCAATTTTCTCAACTTGCCTTTTTTTTCCTTTTGAAATAATTATTTTACTTTTTGCATAATGAAATAACGTTTTAACTGCTTTACTTCTTGATATCCTTTTATCCATGCAGTGATGAGTATGATTAAACAATAACACAATTTACACCATGATTCATCAACAATTGTCTAGTCTTTGACTTCTGGACACTTTTTTTGTGTGCTATAGGTGTTGTACAAAGAGCACATGGGAAAAGGAACTCCGACACCTATCACTCCAGAGATGGAGAGAGCTAAACGCAATCAAGAAAACATTAGCTCGGTATTTGCTAGGACAAATAAATAAGCTACAAAATAACATTTTAACATTATAAATCATTTAGTCCTTTCCTCATTCAACTTTAAAACATCTAAATATTAACTTCCTTACCTAGTTTTGAAGTTTTAAAATACTAAAATATAACTCTAATTCTTGGAGTTTTCCATTCCTTGTTTTAACTGGCTCTCTATTTTCATCTGATTCCTTGTTTTACATAACAATTTGACTTCAAATAACAAATGTAACCATCTAAATTCCTGGTAATAGCCTCTGTGTTTAAAGTGCGTATATGGTATGTGATGCATAATGGACATTCTTCAGCATTATGGGTATTTTCTGTTAGTAACTTGTGTTCTACATAAAATGAATTCATTCCTACAGGCAGTAACGCCCCCCATAAGCTGTTACTCAAGACAGCAGAGACTTGTCATGCCCTCTCCTGGCAAATGCTTATGCATGCAGATAGTTTCACTGAACCTATATAGCCCTCATCAACACAGTGTTTGAGATCCTAATTCCCCTCCCCGCCATGTAATTGAATATCAGAAGGATAAAATGGGCCTAATTATTTTCTCCACTACTCACTGATAACTCCATGAAGTCAATGAGTTGAATGACAATAAATGAGAACAGAATATGGCCCAAAATACTGTCAAAGGTTTGGCTCTGGCCTTTGTTTACCAAGGCAGCAATTTTTTTACATACTCATCTAACAGAATTAATCAGGCTTTCATCACTACTTTGCCTTTAAAAGACTTTAGCGATCAGAGTAAAAGATCTTTTACTTAGTGAAAAGAAAGTTTGAGGCATGTTCTTATACCATGCCTCTCAAAAGCCAGTGCTATCCATGTCTCAATAACTAAACTAGCGTGGTGGCCTAAAGGCTCTCTCCAGCATGTCCTCATTTATTTTGTCTCATCTCGTCACTCCTGTGCAAAATGTCTCTGAGAATTCAGAGCCAGCGTACTGACCCACATTCACTTCCTGTTTCTCATTTGTTAGGTCCTCTATTCAGATAGTTTCCGGAAACAAGTGCAAGGTAAAGCAGCCTATGTATTGGATACCCCCGAAATGAGGCGCGTACGAGAGACCCAGCGACACATCTCTACAGTAAGGCTTCCTTTTTTTAGAAGGTTAGCAAGTGATGTAATCAAAATTTAAGTCAGTTCTTGAGCGATCAGAGTTGTCACGTCATGGATAATGTGTCTATGGTGATTCTGGTTGCCATATTTAAATAGCAAAAGCCAAACTGAGTTTATCCCTTATAGAATCCACAAGGGATACATATTTGGGACGTCCGTGTCTCTTGGATTTCAGAAGTCAGAGATGCCAATGCACATCTTTACTAGCTATTAATTCAAGGCAAGCAGAAATACCCATAGTAGCTACTCTACAGAGGAATGGACATGTCTTTTTTTTTTTTTTTAATTGTAGGTGAAATACCATGAGGATTTTGAAAAACACAAAGGTAGCTTCACGCCTGTGGTTACTGACCCCATTACAGAGCGTGTGAAAAAGAACATGCAGGACTTCAGTGATATTCACTACAGGGGCATTCAAAGAAAGGTTGTAGAAATGGAGCGAAAACGAGTGGACCAGGATCAAGAGACAATCACAGGTATTAGCACTCACACTGCATAGAAGTACTGAGAGCATTTCTTCTGCCCTATGTAAAACTCAACATGCTCATGAAAATTTACCATCCTAAGCACTTTTCACAGATTCCAAGACCCGAAGGGACCATTGTGATCATCTAGACTGATCTCCTGTATAACACAGGCCATGGAACACCCCCAAAATAATTAATAGAACAGTCTTAGAGGAAAAACATACAATTTACCTGGCCAGCTGCTCCTGGGACCCTCTGTGGGGGAGGGGAGGCTTATGTCAGGGTGTCCCCCTCCCCCTTGCCATGTACCCCTTCTCCACAGAGCCAGGGAGGGGGACAGGGCTCAGGAGCAGGAGAGCTCAGCTGCCATGGTCTGAGCCTTCTGGTGTGAGTGCCTTAAAGAGATAGCACATGGTCTCTCATAGACTTCCCCAGCAGCCAGCACACTCACACAATCTGTGTGTGTGTGTGTGTGTGTCTCCCTCTCTCAAACACACACACACACATATACAGTCTCTGTGTCTCACACACACTGTCTCTCTCTCCCAAACACACTCTTTCACACTCACATCCCAACAGATTCTTGTGGTGGTGGTGTTACTACTTGGTGCTTCCTGCAATGCACATGTATGCGCTGTAATTTTGTTCTTTCAAAGTGCTGTTACTTTAGTTTTTTGACTGGTCTATGCATTTCATAATTTTATTTCTCTTATGCTTAAATTTAATTCGTTGAGTAGTGAATTCTAAAATGCCTAACCTGGCCTGACTGGAGTAATTATCCCTATGGTAAATTAAAAAAGTTTTTGTTTCTGTTGGTGGTGTACATCCACACATTATTGGTGAACATAAAATTAATTCCGCACATGGATAGAAAACATTAGAGGGAACACTACTTATGTCTAGTCTGAATTTGTCTAGCTTTAACTTCCAGCTGTTGGATCACGTTAGATCAGTTTGATTCATTAGTCAGCGTTACTTTGAGCTATTTTAGTCACCCTTCAATTTAAATGTTGCGAAGCTCTCTTCAATGGGCAATATTAGCTACACATCGTGCAATCTAGAAACCTACTGTTTGATCCAGGTCTTTCTAAATTTAACATAGAAAGATCATAATTCATATTGATTTAAAATATTGTTTTAATTTCTTTCTAAGCACAGATGGACATATCCTTGCAGATCCTGGAGACGCGGTTGGCAAATCTGTTACTGTACAATGGCATCACTTGACAGAGTAATAAGGAAATGGGCCTTGCACAATTATCTGGTCTGTGTTACAGCCAGATTTGAGAAGTATAGTTTTAAGTTCTCTTCAAACTTCTCTTATGGCCTTCAAACATATTCAGTCCAAAAGACAAAATTACTGCGTATAGGAACGTCTTATGTTCCTATTCTTTTCCTATTCAAGATGTAAGTGGACTTTTGGATAGCTGGTAAAAACAGTACATTTCTCTTTCAGGTCTTCGTGTGTGGCGTACTAATCCTGGATCAGTCTTTGACTATGACCCAGCAGAAGACAACATTCAGTCTAGAAGCTTGCACATGATTTCTGGTGTGTCCCACAATAGCTGCCGTTGATCAGATGTTCTATTCAACACAGTGTGTGGTCAAATGTGTTGTTACTTGAAATGTATGTTTTTAGATACACAAGGATAGGTCAACTCTCTATCTACTATCCAATGAAGATTGAATTCCATCAGCAGGTTAAGGAATACAACCGAATAGATTTCCATGTTGACTTCTGGAAGCACTTTATTAAATATGGCTAGGATTTTCAAACCCACCTAGGGCCCAATGTCCCACTGAAAGACAACAGGACTTGCCTTTGAAAATCCCAGCCTACATGGCTATATGTTTAAACTTATCTAGTTGTACGCATAGTTAACTGGATATTTGATATTGCTAATCTTCAGAAAACATATTATTTAACCTCAAGTATATACATGTATATTATGCCTTTAACACAGATGCATTGGATTGTCTACTGCTGGCTTAAATCACTGTATTATAGTTTGCTTATCAAATGTGCGTCTTTCATTACTTATCTAAAATGAAATGGATGCAGAGCTGTTAGTCTTCTTTTTCTTACTCCCTTTCATTTTTAGAGAAAAGCTCTGTACTGCAAGCACCAATAAGAAAAATGTTCAGCAATCTTGACCCAGCTTTGTGTTACTTGGGTGGGGGCGGAGGTTGATTTATGAATACATATTGCATCCTCTGTGTTTTGGAAAATTCCAACCTAGTAAGAGTGACAACCAAAAGGGAGTTGTGTTCAGCTTCAGGTTTCATTAATGTTTATAAATGGCCCTGCTAGTTTTTACTTATGTTAACTTAACTGAGACCAAGTGCCTTTAAAATATCACATTTTGCTTATTCCAAAGAAAGTGATAGTTAAATGTTGGCAATGTAGGTACCATCCAACCAGATACAGAAAAGGGAACAAGAAGAGAAGTAGAGCAGCTGCCCTATAACTAGAGGGTGCAGCAGGAGAGAATGTTGGAAAACAGAATAAAAATATTGCTCTTTGTATTTAAAAAAAAAAAAATTTTTAGGAACATCACAATTGTGCCTATTAGGTTACAATTCTATCATGAAGTCCCCAGTGCCCCTTCAGTAGCACTGCAGCTGTATGTGTAGTTGAGAGTCCCTAATTCTGTGGTTTCTCCATTAGCTTTCTAAGCAACAGTAATATTTAGAATGTAAGTAACTTTTGCTTAGCTGCTTATATCTACATGCCAGATTCTCTCCAGTTTACTGTATACCAACATAACTGCACTGATGTCAATAATAATGCACTGTTAGAGAAAAATATGGCCTTTAGTAACAGCGTACCACCGAGGTAAATAGGTCCAGGCACTCAATCTGGTTTCTGCTTGTTCTCCTCCAGTCCAAGCCCAGCGCCGCAGCCGGGAGCAATCCCGCTCTGCCAGTGCATTAAGCCTCAGCGCCGGGGATGAGAAATCTGAGCATTCAGAAGGCGCTGATCACCACCTGTCTTATTACAGCAATGGAGGCCTCTTCACCACAACTACAACAGGTAGGAAGGGAACAAAATCTTGGAAGAGCTCAGGATAAAAAAAGACTTGGGTAGCCCAGTCTCATTTCTCCTTTGCATTTTGTAAGACAGCTCCCTACCTCATTCTCACTAGTGCTTCATCTAACCTACAAGTAAATGTCAATAGAGCTATGGATGGTGTTAACCATTAGGACATTACCTAATTCTGAGGTATTTAACAACATAGGGACAGGCCAGTTCTTAATGGCTAAAGAAGCACCAAAGTGGGACAACAGGGGCCTTGCCTGGAGAAAGGAAGATGTTCTAGTTGGACTATAGTGGGACACTTGCCTGCTGCAAGTCCTGATGACTAACTCACCTATACCAGGAACCCTTTCTCCCTAAGCCTGTACTTCTCACATGTCATGTCTCACTTTCTTGCTGTCCCGGAAGCAGCAGGGGAGGAGGTGGCACATGTTGGCTGAATGGACTGTGGGAGGGAGTAACTGACACACAGCTTATGATATGGAAGCATGGTGTCAATGATGGAGAAAGTCTCTGTCCCCTTTTGGGGGTATGGGCTCTCTTCCAGCATTCTGTAGGAAGGGGATGGCTGGGGAAAATGGGAGGGATTATATGAGTAGGAAGAGATGTTGAACTCCTACTGAGGAACTTTTGGCTCACATCCCTCAACTTTAAAACCTCAGGGAAAAGGTATTACAGTGTGTCACTACAGTACTTCAGAGGTGGTTAAAGCAATAGTACTAAGAGTTGGGACTCCTGGGTTCTTCTTCGAGTGATTGCTCCTGTGTATTCCACAGTAGGTGTGCATGCTCGCCACATGCACCGGTGCTGGAAGTTTTCCCCTTAGCAGTATCCGTAGCCGGTGAGCCCCGCAGCAACCCCTGGAGTGGCGCCTGTATATCGCGCTATAAGGGGAGCCACGGGCTCCTTCCACCCTCTTGCCTCTTCCTCTTGCCGCCAGTGAAGGTAGTCGGAACTTTGTGCTCCAGCTTCGCTGCAGCCCTTTTTCTCTAGCGGTACCGTTCGTCGGATCGTTCTCAGTGTTAGCTTGGGCTCGGGGCATGCCCCGCGCCCCAGGCTTCAAGTCATGCAACTCCTGTCACCGTTCTATGCCCAGGAGCGATCCTCACGCTGAGTGTCTTCGCTGCCTGGGTGAGACTCATATTAGCGACCGTTGCAAGATCTGTAGGTAGTTCAAACCAAGAACTAAAAAGGAGAGGGACTTCAAGCTCTCCTGATGGAGTCGGCGTCAGCACCGACACCGATGCGCAGATCGGACTCGGCACCGGCCGCCACGTCGTCGGTACGTAGCGAGGCCCCCTCTACCACTCCACGCCGCTCTCCCTCCAGGAAGCAAGGGAAGGGCCCGGCCTTGCAGCGACGCCGCGATAAGGACAAGGGGGAGGCTGGTCCCGCGCTGGGCAGCCCTCGGTTCCCCCCAGGCTTAAGACCTCTGGTTCATGTGGAGTGGAGCAGCCCAGTGCCATCGACCCAGACATCCCCGGTATGGATGCCGTCGACGCCGGAGGCGGTGCATGCGGCAAAGGACATTGTCTTTGCCCATGCCGAGCTTGCAGCTGAGTACAGGCCCCAGGTCTCGAGGCAAGCCCCCGTTAGGTGCCCGTCAGACCTCTTCGGCGAGCTGCAGCTCCTGCTCCGGGGATCGCTCCCCGCGCCGCTCTTCGGGTGACTCCCGGCCACCGTCAATGCCGCCCTGACCCTCCGACCCGCCGTTGAGATGGGAATCGCGGGCCCCCTCTACGCCGCCCGCCAGTGAGCGCAGGCACCGTGAGAGGCGTCAGGAACGCTCCCCGGTCAGGCGTGGGTACCGGAGCCGATCTAGACACGCCAGACACTGTCGTTTGCGCTCCAGCTCCCGCTCGACCAGACGCCGCGCCAGAGACTCCCCACGTGGTACCTCGGCGTCAAGGCACCGGGCTTCGTACCGCCGTCACGTGTACCGAAGCAGTTCGTCGAGGGGGTACCATTCCTCGTCATCGAGGCCCAGATCGTGAGGGAGACGTCACCACAGGCACCGTTCCCATCGCTCCCGTGGCACCAAACGCTCTTCGGCCACCTTGGCCTCGGCACCCCTCTTCCCGTCCTCGGGCCGTGTTGCCCCGCTGGGACACGTTGTGCCGTCAGGTACCCAGCAAGGTCAATGGCATGGTACCCCGTGACAAGGACAATGGGGCCAGTGGGCACCATGGCAGCAGGTACCGGCCCAGCCCAGGGCCCATTTGGTCACCGGAGCGTCCCAGGCTCCATCGGCCTCGTCGGGCCATCCACAGGATAAGTCGACGGGCCAAGACTCAGCGGACCCGCGACCGGACTCCGACCTGGGTCTCGACGCCCCGGCACCGATCGCGGTGCCCGGCTCCGCGTGTGCCGCGTCTCCGGCACCGGACGACGCCATTGTGGAACCTCCGCTTTCAGTCCCGCAGGAGCACTGTAAGGCACACCAGGACTTGCTGAAGCGGGTGGCATCCAGCCTTCAGCTACAAGCCGAGGAGATGGAGGGACCGTCTGATTCCCTCTTCGTTTTATCTCCCTCGGTACCGGGCCGTGTGGCCCTGCCACTGCACCAAATGTGTTGCCAACATCACCAGTTCCCTGTGGCAAACTCCCGCCTCCTTGGCTCCAAGAAGCTGAAAGTACTTTGTGCTGGCGAAGGGTCACGAATATCTTTATTCCCACCCGGCGCCTAACTCACTTGTAGTTGAGTCAGTGAACCACAGGGAGCGCCAAGGCCAACCCGCGCCCACCCCTAAGAACAAAGAGGCCAGGAGACTCGACTCCTTTGGCAGAAAGATTTATTCATCAGCTAGTTTTCAGCTGAGAGTAGCCAACCACCAGGCCTTAATCAGCAGGTATGACTTTAACCTGTGGGAGTCCTTGCCTAAGTGCGAGCCCCTTCTCCCAGACAAGGACAGGAAGGACTTCAGGGCTCTGGTGGAAGAGGGGTTGGCGGCGGCTGCGGCTGATACAGCGGCTCACTCCATGGCTTCCGCAATCTCCGTGCGCCGGGCGTCGTGGCTCCTGTTATCGGGTCTGTCGACGGAGGCCCAACCTCTGATGCAGGACCTCCCATTCAATGGCAAGGCGCTCTTTGCGGGCCAGATGGACATCAGGCTGCATGGGATGAAAGACTCCCTCACCACCCTGCAGATCTTGGGCCTCTACGTCCCTCCGGCGAAGGACAAGGCCAAATCGCTCCCGGCAGCTAAACCTGCTAGGAGCAGATACGAGCCCCCATATAAAAGGCCTAGAGATCAGAAACGCCGGTCTCAGAGGCAGTCCCGCTCCACCCAGCAGCCTAAGGGCAAGAGGCAGGGAAAGCGACCCCCCGACCAATGAAGTTTGTGTTCTGCAACCGATTGTCTGCCTTCCTCAGGGCTTGGTCCCGCATAATGTCAGACCAGTGGGTCCTCAGTACTATTTCCAAGGGATTCATTTTGCAGTTCACGTCTCCCCCGCCAAGCCACCCACCCCCCCATCATGGTCCTGGGGGATCCCGAGCATGCCCGCCTCCTAGACCAGGAGGTGGATCAACTACTCAGCCTCGGGGCGGTGGAACGCGTCCCGATACAGTTCCAGGGCAAGGGTTTTTACTCCCGTTACTTCCTGATCCCTAAGGCGAAAGGGGGTCTCAGAAGCCAGGGCCACCATGCGGAACTTGGAACAGGTTAGGAACCTGTTCAGGTCGCGCAGGTCCAGGATGGGTCTATTATCCCCTCCCTAGACCCGGGGGACTGGTACGCTGCCCTGGACCTCCATGACGCTTATTTCCACGTCCACATTTTCGAGGGGCACAGAGGCTTCCTCAGATTCGTGGTCAGGACGGGGCACTACCAGTTTGTGGTCCTCCTCTTTGGCCTGTCCACAGCCCCCAAGGTGTTCACGAAATGCATGGCAGTGGTGGCGGCGTACCTCAGGAAACAGGGGGTACAAATCTTTCCTTATCTGGACAACTGGCTCCTTAAGGGCGAGTCTCGTCCAGAAGTGGAGTTCCACATGCGGCTACTCCTGGCCACCTGCAAAAACCTAGGCCTAATCCTGAACGAGGCCAAATCTACTCTAGTGCCAGTCCAGCGCATGGAGTTCATTGGGGCTCTCCTAGATTCCTCCAAGGCTACGGCCTCTCTTCCCCTGGACAGGTTCAAGACCCTAAGGGATCTCATTGCCTCGGTCTCCACGTTCCTGGTGACCACAGCCAGGGCATGCCTCCGGCTCCTGGGACACATGGCGGCCTGCACGTACGTGGTTCGCCATGCCAGACTCCGGATGAGGCCCCTCCAACTCTGGCTAGCCTCCCAGTTCTCCCAAGCCCAGGATGGCCTGGACAAGATCCTCTCAATCCCATCCCCGGTATTGGCTTCCCTTCAGTGGTGGTCCCTCCCGAGCACTATGCTACAAGGGGTTCCCTTCAGGGAGGCCAACCCACCCATAGACCTGATGTCCAATACTTCGGACCTAGGCTGGGGAGCCCACATGGGAGACGTGCAGACCCAGGGGACATGGTCGACCCTAGACTCGTCCCTGCACATAAATGTCAGGGCACTCAGGGCGATACGACTGGCGTGTATGGCATTTCTCACGCACCTCTGTGGCAGGATAGTCAGAGTCCTCATGGACAATACCGCTACCATGTACTATATCAACAAGCAAGGCGGGACTCGTTCCCTAGCCCTCTGCCGGGAAGCCCTAGCCTTATGGGAGTTCTGTATAGCCCATGATATCTCCCCGAGGGCGGCTCACCTCCCGGGCGTCTGCAATATGCAAGCAGACTGCCTCAGCAGGGTCTTCTCTCCCCAGTATGAGTGCTTGCTCCCCTCGGAGGTCACCCACAGGATCTTCCTAGAGTGGGGAGCTCCCCAGATTGACCTGGTTGCTACCCACCAGAACTGGTGCTGCCCACAGTTCTGCTCCAGGGGACGGGTGGAGAATGGTGCACTCTCCCACACGTTCCTCATGAGCTGGTCGGGCCAGCTCCTATATGCCTTCCCCTCGCTCCCCCTCATCACCAAGGTCCTGGAGAAAGTAAAGGTGGACAAGGCGAGGGTCATTCTCATGGCCCCGCCCGCACTTGTACGGGCCCCTCCTACGTCTCTTGGCGGCCCCCCTGAGGGCGCTACCGCTCCGCCCGGACCTCCTCTCCCAAGCCGGAAGACGCCTCCTCCATCTCAACCTGGCCGCGTTCCACCTGACCGCGTGGCTGCTCCGTGGCTAAACGAGGAGAACAAGTGTTCGGAGCAGGTTAGGCGAGTCCTCCTGGAAAGCCGTCCACGCATTGGACGTACGTGGCGAAGTGGTCCAGATTTGCCAGGTGGGCGAGTAAGTGGGGAGTTTTTCCCTCCGCTGCTCCTCTCCAGTTCGTCCTGGACTACCTTTTGTCCCTTACAACCCATGGTCTGGCACCAGCCTCAGTCAGGGTACACCTCGCAGCCATATCGGCTTTTCACCCGCCAGTGCAAGGGCACTCGGTCTTCTCCCACCCTATGACCTCTGGCTTCCTGAAGGGCCTAGTCCATTCGTTCCCGTACTCTAGACGCCCCCGTGCCACAATGGGACCTCAACCTGATCTTGTCACGTCTCATGGGGCCCCCCTTCGAACCACTAGCCCTGTGTTCCTGGTCACACCTCTCGTGGAAGGTGGCCTTCCTCGTGGCAATCACATCTGCCCGATGTGTCTCAGAACTCAGGGCCTTGAACCCCCCTATACAGTTTTCCATAGGAATATGGTCCAGCTTCGCCCACACCTGGCATTCCTCCCTCCATATGGAGCACAGTATCTTTCTTCCTGTGCTCTGCCCTAAGCCCCATGCCTCTAACGAGGAACGTTGCCTCCGGCCGCTAGCTGTGCATAGGGCTTTGGCTTTTTATCTAGATCGGACTAAGCTGTTCCGGAGATCCTCTCAACTCTTTGTTGCCTCGGCCGAGCGGGCAACCTATCTCTACCCAGCGGCTCTCCCACTGGATTATCTCGTGCATACGCACATGCTATGACCTGGCAGGGATTCCCCCGCCACTTATCATTAAGGCTCACTCTACGAGGGCTCAGGCCTCATCAGTTGCCCATGTCCCCATTCAGGACATCTGTAGGGCGGCCACGTGGGCCTCAATTCACACGTTTACTTCGCATTACGCAATCATCTCCCAGTCTAGGGACGACACCGGGTTCGGCAGGGCGGTACTTCGTCCCGAACCATTGTGAACTCCTACCCACCTCCAACAGATACTGCTTGGAATCACCTACTGTGGAATACACAGGAGCAATCACTCGAAGAAGAAAGGACAGTTACCTGTTCCGTAACCGGCGTTCTTCAAGATGTGTTGCTCCTGTCTATTCCACACCCCGCCCTCCTTCCCCTCTGTCGGAGTTGTCCCGCAAGAAGGAACCGAGAGTGGGGGGAGCCTGTGGCTCCCCTTATAGCGCAATATGCAGGTGGCACTCCAGGGGTCACCACGGGGCTCCCCGGCTATGGATACTGCTAAGGGAAAAACTTCCGGCATTGATGCACGTGGGGAGCATGCACACCTACTGTGGAATAGACAGGAGCAACACATCTTGAAGAACGCCAGTTACGGAACAGGTAGCTGTCCTTTCTCTTCCCAGCTGTGCAACAGACTGTGTGACATATGGCCCAGCCACGTGCAACAACTTGTCCAATTTTTGAACCGCATAACCCTGTGAGGTAGATATTATGGCCCTTTTAAATATCTGCACACCATTCAAGATACTCAGGTTTTTTTCAATCAAACCTTTCATCTAACAGTACATTTTAGCCATGACAAAACCCTAACTACACAATCTTGAGACAGTGGCTGAGACCCCAACTGACGTACATTGGGTTAAGTAAAATTAAACTGATGATTTGACCAAGTATCTTTATTCATGTTAAAAATACTATTTGTATGCAAAGTCCTTAGCTCAGGAAAAACTTGAGAAGGGGGAAAGGAAAGAGAAAAAAAATAGTCCTCCAACTCATTTATCATTTAAACAACCTTTTCTTTTCCAGTGGCTTACAAACAAGCTAAAACTATAGAACTGCCACAACAAAGATCTTCTTCTGTTGCCACCCAGCTGACAACAGTGTCTTCCGTTCCCTCTCATCCATCTACCACGGGTGTAAGTAAAATTGATTACATTGTTTGTGGACTGTCAGGCCCACGTTGTTTTACTAGCTACAGTAAAATTAATGGTTGTGTGATTTTCTTTAGCCACTTTCACCTTTTCCCCATGGTGATCATACTGAATAAACAGACTGAGTTTAGAGCTAGTACCATTTATGCACCTGAGGCCTTCTATTGACTGCAGCATCTGAAATCTCCTGTGATTTAGATAACAGGCTTGGCTTCTCCAAGTATAATAGTTTCGTCAGATATCAGACATTAAACAACATTGGCGGTCCCTCAAGCATTGATGAGCACCCAGACACACCGCATGCAGAAACTGATTCAGTAGCAGATATGCCAGCATGCCACACCGATAGTGGAAGGTCTGGGCAAAACGATGCATCTTGCATGAGTTCCAGCCCAGACCTGAAAATTATATAGTAGTCTTCTCACCCTCTAAGGGCTGCTTTTTAAACCTAAAGCCAGGGACCACATTTATTACCATTAGCTGAGGGCATGCAAGTTAAATGACAAGTTCTAGCTGTTCCGGGGGAATGCAAGGTGTGTACAGTGCTGCCTTCAGCAAGAGTTCTGCAAGGGGAGGGTGGCTTAAAATTGGTGGCTAGAGCTCCATACAAGTCTGCCATTCAGAGTTGCCCAAATGATACACTAAGATAGGGCATCCCTTTTTTGGGCTCCAGTCTCCTTCATAAAGTGGACATTACAGACTGTGCTGTGTGACTGCCAAACTAACCTCTTCTCCCACCCCACGTTGTGCAGGCATGGAATACATGGCTGAGAACTGGAGCTGAACGTATCCTGCAAACTACAGAGTTTATTTATTGGGGGAGGGGGAATTGGGCTAAATATTTACAGGCATAAAGAGAGTATGAAATTACATCCTTGGGTGGTACACTGCTGCCTTATAACCTGTTAAAAAAAGCCATAAGTTACCACAAATTGTTCAACCTCTTAGTATGACTTTTTTTCTTTTTTTAATAGAAGACCTACCGTGCCATGTATGACTATATGGCAGCTGATGCTGATGAAGTTTCCTTCAAAGATGGAGATGCAATTGTAAACGTCCAAGCTATTGATGAAGGCTGGATGTATGGGACTGTACAGAGGACCGGCAAGACTGGCATGCTTCCAGCCAACTATGTAGAAGCTGTCTAAATGAAAATTAGGTCTTCCATAAAGCATATTTACATGGTCAAAACACATAGGCACTTTGGGGTTTTTTTAAAACCCCAAATCAGACTGGCCACTATAAATTAAACCCCTTTCTAAAGTGCTTATTGTTTTCCCCAAGTGATGGTGTCTTACATAGTCATGCTAAAAAAAAAAAAAAAATAGAACAAAAATGTTTTAAAAAACACCATTTACAATTCATTTCTGATGAGAATGTTTGCTAACACACGAGTAGGCCCTAGAGCAGTGTGTTCTTCCAAACTCTCTCTTTAGGACTGGACTTGTTCATAAAAACCTATTACAATGCCATCTTCCCTGAGTTATTTTTATGCAAGCAAAATTTTGACACAAAGGGTTCTGAGTACCTTTTGGTTTGGAATCCAGTTGAATTTCACAGTATTCAAATATAATTTTAAAAAGTCTGCAACTTTGTTGGTTTTATTGGTTTTCCTATCATGCACACTAGGATTTTTCTATGCTGTTCTAAAAATGTTTGAATATATTTATTGTTCCCAATAAGCAACATGTAAACTTAACATCTCAAACCAGCCAAACGTAAACCTGGAAAAAGCCTCTCCTCTCTTCTGCTTGCTGAGCACTGATGCATGTTTTTTTCATCCGATTGTGGTGGTGTCAGTAGTCACTAATTTACAAGGAAACAGCTTTCTAAGTTCACGTCTGCAGTATGATTGATGCATTAACTTTGAGTCAAGAGCAGTGAAACAATCTGCATATTAAACAATCTTGCTACAAAACAATCTCGTCTGAAAATCCTTGAATTATACATATTCAAAGATCTTTATTCCACTGTTACAAGATATAGTTGAGGCCAAGATTTTAAACAGAATTCAGAAAAGAAATGGACACATTCATGTGGATAACGAGAACTTCAGTTACATTAGTACGATTTTTTTAAACCAACAAGTTTGAAAGGCATATAAAACACACAAAAATGCTTCAGGGCATTAGCTAACCTCTAACTGAGGGGTTTGGGAAGAAATTAAGGGCAAATTAATTAACTTCCTCCCATCTAGTCCTGGCCCATCAGATAGAATACTGTAGTACAGGTACCAGTGGTCTAATGATCCAATATGAAAATGTCTATGTTCCATTTATCAGCAGGTTAAATTTTACAGCAAAGTGGTCCAAGCAGCCTGACTAATATCTCTAGAAGACTGAAGCCTCTCCTTTGGCTACGTTACCTGTGTATTTTCAGCACAAACTCACTCATGTTCTGGGGACCAGTGGTTTTCAGTTGCCACACCATGACGTCATGGTCCTGGAGAACAGAGCTTTCTTACCAATAATTTCCTTTCTGTTAATTGTCTCTCTTACAATTCTTGATGTCTGGACTGTTCTCCTCTCGCTGCAGCTCACAGAGGCAGATTAGAGTTTTGGAGCTGCATGGTCTGGCCATTGCTCCCTCTGCTCACTCCAAGATGAGTTATTTCCAAGCTGTAAAACTTGCATAAAATTAACAAATATTCCAGAGATAACAAAATGACTATGTACATTGGACTAAAGATCAACAGTCGTATGGTAATGTTTCCACTTAATAACTGGGCAGAATTGTGGGAGAGGCTGCTAGCAGAAAGACAATTATCGGTAAGAAATTTTCCGTTCTGCAGCTCTTTGTCTTCCACAGTTCTTTAAGTCTGTGAAGTAGCAAGCACTGAACAGATGTAGGGAGGGTTTAGAAAAAGTCAAAAAATAAAAATAAAAGGAAAAATGGTATCCTTCCCCATCTGTATTATTTGCTCAGAGGGCAAAATCATTTACAGGCTACCACCTGCAGCATTTTCCTGCCAAAGGATGCCCCAGCAGAGGATAGGAAGTCCACCTTGTAGTGCTTCACAAACAAGTGTCTGCTGTAGATGTATTAGCTTGTTCTGTCCACGAAGTCGCCAGAGTTTGCACAGTGTGTGCCCTGATCCCTTCTGGAACTGGAATCTCCTGAAGCCTTCTACACTTCCACAATGTGTGATCTAATTACTTAGCAATAGAGGACTTGGAAGCACTGAGTCCTTGCCATTTTGGATGGAAGGATACAGCAGGGCCCCTGCTCTCCTCATGGACTGTAATTTTAAGGTACATTTTCAGCATGCTTCTGACATTTACCGTGTGCCATTTCTCCTTGGTGGGGTGTTGTGTCCTTAGACAGAATGAAGGTAAAACCCCCTTTTGGGAAGCATGGAAAGAAGAGTTCACCTTTAGGATAAATGATCCCAGAGTTCTGAGCTCCACCTTGTCTTCACATACCATGCAGTAAGGTTTCTGCATAGAAAGCACCATGAGTGCCGACATTTGCCTGGCAGACATGATGGCTATCAGAAAGCAAGTTTTCATTGACAAATAAAATGGTGACACTGACACCAGTGGTTCACAGGGGTGTTATCAGGGCTCTCAGTACAAATGCAAGTCCCACTTGGCTAACGGACTGCCCTAAGGAATGTAGCTGGGGGTTCTCTACCAGACAGCCCCGAAATCCTGCAAATGTGTCACTGCTAAGGGCAGACAGCTGACGTGCAATGACACTGGGTTGGGACCTTTGTCAAAGACTTATTGAAGAAAATTAAGATAGCAAATCCTAGAAACCCAGGAATTCCAGCTATGTGTTTCTGGCACAAGGTCGCAAAATTTTGTCCAGACAGGAGTATGCTTTCAAGGCTGATACTCAAGAGAAAGAAATATTCTGATGACTTTGAAGGACAGACCTAATGATACTAGTGCTTCTCTTTCAGTAGCCAAGCTGTTAGATGATGCCTGTATGGGTCTGCCTGAAGCAGAGGACCTGGTTAGATATTCTGCTTCTTTGGGAGCTGTAGTGACCCAGTTTTGCAAGATCCCTTTGTAACTCTTTGCAGTCTGTTTTGGACTTAACTGAGCAATTTTGTATCATCTGCAAATTTTGCCACCTCACTGTTTACTCCTTTTTGCAGATCATTTATGAATATGTTGATCAGCACTGATCCCAGACCAGTACAAGCCCCTGGGGGGACACCACTATTTACTTCTCACCATTCTGAAAATGGACCATTTATTCCTACCCTTTGTTTCCTTTTAATTGCAGTGCCTGGGAATGCTTTCAGGATCATCTAAAGAGCCTTAATTTAATGACAAACCTTTTGTTATCTTAATCACCCTGCTTCTGTTTATAAACAAACTTCCTGCCCCAAGAGCAGAAGCTGTTAGCAACACAGAACTCATCACATTCCACACAAGCTCTGGCTCCTGGGTGCTGAGCACCCACTATTTCCCCCCCCCCCTCCGGGCCGCTTGAGCATCGGATCACCCACGGAGTCGATGCCTATGCTGTGGACGAAGCAATCCATTCCTCCAGGAAATGGGAGATTCTGCCCCCAAGTGCCAGCTCTGGGCAGAGACTTATGCAGCCTGTCATGGAAAGGCTTTGGGAACTACAATGCTCCCTTGGGGATTTCCTCCCAAGCCACGGTTCCACAGCTTCCCTCTGGAGAATCTGCTGGTATTCTTGCGACGATGAAGGCTGAAAGGAACACATTTGTCTCAAGGCTGGTCTGTATTCTCTCCTAAAGCATCATGGGGTGTTGGAAGGGACCGTTAGATTCTGTGGCACTGTCTGCCAGTACCTTGTCTAGCTTTCTCTGAAACGCAGGACTCCCGTGAATTTGGCAGAACATGGCGCCTGCTTTGAGTGGTTATCCACCTTCCACGGATGGAGCCATAGGTCACTGAGCTGGATGCCATGACTGGCTGAGAAACTCATCGCGCCCTCTAAGACCTCAGCAACTGAACTGTTGCCAGGGGAACTTTCTTTAAAATAGAGCCAAAGTCAGGGTGGTCTCTATCCTTTGAAGGCTCTGTGATCTTCCAGCCAGGAGATGTCATCACAAAGCACATAGCTGCTAAGGATGCTCTTCAGGATGCTGAGGAGGCCTTAAAGATCTTTTTTGAGAGTACTGTAGCCTCCATTTTTCTATTTATGAGGAGCCAGCATAGAAGCACTACAGCTGAGGCTCTGAGGAGTTCCAACAGATAAAAAACTGGCCCAAGTGGAGGAGGAGGGGCTGTGACGGAGATCAATGCTCAGCACTCCCCCAAAGTTTGACAAAAAAGTCCCTTAGTCAGATGCAAAGGCAGGACCTGTAAAAATCACTATCATAATAAGCACTATTAAGAAAAGGCTGAGGAGACCCTTCAGACAGAATTTGCCAGGAGAGTTCTGACCACTGCCTGAGAGACATCTTCAGCAGGGCCGGCTCCAGGGTTTTTGCCTCCCCAAGCAGCCCAAAAATTTAAAAAAAGCCGTGATCGCGATCTGCGGCAATTCAGCAGGAGGTCCTTCACTCCGAGCGGGAGTGCGGGACCCTCCACCGAATTGCTGCCGAATAGCCGGACATGCCGCCCCCCTCCGGAGTGGCCGCCCCAAGCACCTGCTTGCTAAGCTGGTGCCTGGAGCCGGTCCTGATCTTCAGACAAGTTTCACGTGCATCATACTTCTTGTTCAGAATACACTAAAAAAATGAAATACGAATTTCTATTCGCAAGAAAGACTGTATTAACCATTAGAGAACTATTCGTTGTTTTATTTTTACATACAGAAGTCCTAAAAACAGCTGCAGTAATCACATTATGTGACTGTCCATTCCTGAAACTACATTATATACAAATTATATTTCCAAAGTAAAACCCAAGAACTCTCACTAAACAAGGTCTTTGAGAAGCAGCAGTGCATTCCATGCAATCAAAATTCAAAATCATAAATTATAACCAACATCTGCAACAATAAGTCTATACAGAATATACAAAATTGTGCATGTCAAATCTATTTCCAGTGGGACATAACACTGCTGCACATAAAATTGTAAGGGCACATGAAAGGAGCCTGAGAAATTCTGCAGCAAACCCTTATGACCTCATAAGCCAATTCTATTACCAGCTTTGCCTTTTGAGGTCTATAAAAATGCATGCAAAAATAGACTAACTCAGGTGCTTGATAACTGGACCTTACTGAGATGTGAAAGATACTACTGTAAGGAATTAGTCAAGCATAGCACATCTCAATATGAAATAGGGTCTAAACCAGAAAGAATTCCTCTCAAAATATCAGCAATTTAAAAGAAAATCACAGGAGCATTAGGTAAAACTGAGCAACACTTTCTGGTTTCAATTAATTAGAGTTCTGAGATATATAACCTTTTACATTTAATAAGGCTTCACAGGAATAAAAACACTTTACATTTGAAAAATATTTAAGATACTATTTAGGTTTCACAGTCTTTGCTATTGCATATCTTAACAAGTTTACTTTTAAATTACTTGAAAGACTATGCACAGCTATAAAACAAATACTTTTAACATGGAAATGATCCCACAAATTAAAAAAAATTAAGCAATACACCATGATACACTGTCTCCCTCTGTATTAAAAAGTTTGCCATTGCATGAATTCAGTTTTTTATGGAATACTTCATATTATCAGTCAAAAATAAAAAACTGGTTTTCAAAAACTGTTGTATATCAAAACCTCATGCTTGAAAAGTGTTTCAAGTATAAATGACTAAATAGAACTTTCATGGGGTGGTGACTTCCAACGGGACTGCAAATTTTTCATAATACAGTTTGTCATGCTACCAAGTTTCTCTTGCATTTCAAAAAGTTGGCTCCCTGAATAACTGTGAAGATCTTCAGAGGTTAGCTGAGCAGCAAGTGCACTGACCTGGCTCAAGAGATCTGTTGTGGGCTGTCCATCTATGCTCAAGGCAACTGGTTCACTCAAATCTAAAAAAAGAAACAAAAGTGATTAATATATACTGTTGTAAATGCATCTTACTTTTAATCTGAGTGAAATTCATTAGTATGGAAATGTTATGAGTTTCTGCTATGAAAAAAATGCATCTACATCACATTTATGGCACCAACATAATTCAGCTGCTGAAAGCGGAAAATTTAAAAATATTCCACTTTGATATGAATTCGTTAGCATGTTTATTATAAAAAAGTCTTCTATTCGTGTTCTAACTAGTATCTATGATATGTAGCAAAGTACTGCTAAAGGTGATCACCTCCCAAAACCAGCGAAATTCAATTACACAGCAGTTTTAGGAAGCTACCATCACAAAAGGGTATTAATTGAATTTGTCACGCTACTCAAACTAAGCAAGCTACAAGTTACACTTATATTATGACAAGGGCAGGAGAACAAGTGACAAAACCCAAATCTGAAGTCAAGCAAGATAATGCAATGTTTACCAGTTGCAAGTCTTTCTTCATCTGTGGAAAAAGGTTTCTCGTCTATGACATTTTCTGTCTTCTCCCTGTCTTCAAGGACTGCAATTTCATCAAATCCACGAGCCTTCACCTACAGATTTAATTAGGAAAAAGATCAGAAAGGAAAGAAGATTTTTCCCCAAAAGGAGGCAGTCTGATATCACATGGTGGAAAGCACTTATCATACATTTTAAAAATGTCATTTGAATTTCACAATTTTTTGAACACAACTGCTGTTTAACCATATTACTGTGGTCATTACCTTGGTAAAAAAGTGACCTGTGTGATATTGGCAGCATGCAAACTCTATACTCAGCTGTAGCTGGTTTCCACCACACTTGAATATTGCTTTGATAGACAAATGTTAAAATTGTACTTTAAGTCAATATTAAAGCATGTGTAAGATTGGGAACTCCCATATTATTGGCATCACAAGTTACTTTTTTAATCCAACCAGTCACTGCCAACACTGTGCCCAGAAACTAGTTGTGTTTTAAATTTTAAGACACCTCATTTTATCGACATTCAGAAATCCTTCTCACCATGTGAACTTCTAGGCTTCTTGGTGAAGGAAAAAAGTATACTTTTGTCATAATGAAATATTACCACCACCAAACAGAAAAATGACTGAGATGCACTGTTACTCAGCTTGAAAATTTAAAATTAAGTTTCAAGTTGGCTTTAATATTGTATTTTAGCCTTTTGAGGAAAAGTTTTCTACATTTTAAAAAAATATAGATCTCCTGTGAAGAAAGTTAGCAATGCAGAACTTTATGATACTGTCTATTTCATTATAGTACTTAAAATAGCTTTACCTGTTGCTCATGATATCCTCTAAGAGCCTTTTTAACATTGGAAACTTTAGGAGAACGGATAGGAAGAGTTTTGATTTCAGCGGCTGTCAGAGTACTCAGGTCACCCACTGTCTTAATATTCTTTGCTCGAATGAGCTGCCCCAAACCTCTTGCCCTGGGGAAAAAAGGGATTCTGTATATTTATTCCTACTAAGACATGAAAAGGTGCTGGTAGGATCATGTTTCCTTCAGAGGCTGAGTTGAGGAGGAAGAGGGGCAAGAAATTTGCTGGAATGCATACTTTGTATTCATATAAAAGAAGGAGAAAAAAGTCAAAGCAGATGACACCTTTCTGCAGAAAAGAAAAATTTTATTCTCCACAGTTGATTGAATTATCCGTAAAATGAATGGCTTTTAAATTTAATTAAGTAACATGAATGGAAAAAAGGAGTGATTCAAAAACAGGTCATTCTGAACAGGTCCTGTGGTAACTCCAGAAAACTTGTCTTTTGGTACACCTCTACCCCAATATAACGATGTCCTCGGGAGCCAAAAAAATCTTACTGCGTTATAGGTGAAACCGCGTTATATTGAACTTGCTTTGATCCACCGTAATGTGCAGCCCCGTCCCCTCGGAGCGCTGCTTTACCACGTTATATCCGAATTCATGTTATATTGGGTCGCGTTATATCGGGGTAGAGGTGTATATGTTTTCAGATTCAAGACACAAAAAAGCCAAGTTAGTTGAGCCTAGTAAAGCGTTGGAAACACTCATCCAAGTTTTCATAATTGTGAAATAAGGCGCTTTCATCTCTTGAAATGCTCACTGCACAAAGCAGCATTTGACAATTTTTAATAAAATATGCAGGTAAGTCAGGTGGACATCATCAAGCATATTAATATCAGCTCTATTGAAAGGGCTGACATTCAGAATACTATAAATAAAAGAGTGCGCGCACACATGCAAAAGCTAAAAGAAAGGTCACAAATACTGCAGAATCATAAGCTTTGTAATAAAATCTTGTTTAACAGAGATCGTGGAACATGTTCTTGTTCTAGAACACTAAAAATATATGAAATAAATACATTATTATAGGTAGGCTAGAAAAAAAAAACCAAGTTCATGTATCTTCCATATCTGAGTACAGACAGATAATGCAGTGGTAAAAACGCTAGCAGCTGAACCACAATAGTGCCCTCATTGCTGCTTTTACTGCTGGGGAAGCCCCTGTGCATTCTTGAAAGAATTTGCCAAGGCCTTTTTGTATTCTTAGGACAAGAATAAAAGAGTTGAGCACTTCTGCTAGATGTTAAAAGGAGACTAAGTTTGACAGTACAACCTCCTTTTACTTCTTTTTGCAGAAAGTGCCTCCAATGGATGCTAGAATTAGAGACCGATACATCCTAACAGAAAAGTTTATAAAATCCATGGAGGTGTATTAAGAGTTTTTAGTCTTGAAAAGAATAACCACTTACCAAATGTTTGATGTAATCTGAGGTAAAATTATGTCAACTGGAGCTTTACAGCCCACCAATGCAGGGTACACACTCTCTGTAGGACACGGCAGCGACTCCTTGGCCATTTCAGTGATCTTGAATAGTACAGAAAAATTATTAAGTATCACACAACTGAATACAGGAGAAAATAGAGAAGGGATACATGAACTGAAGCACTTCTTACTAAACACTTCTTTGAGCTCTTAAATTTAGCGTTACGAGATCCTGGGGACAGAAGTCCTTTGGTTGGAGTGGTAATATGCTGGATAGAAAAAGAGGAAAAAAGATCTCTCAGGATCGTTGATATTTAAAAATAGTCATAGGATTTTAGTTATCAACATAAAGCTCTTCATTTCACAGGTGAAATTAGAATCAACCAGACTATAAAAGTATTTCTTTCATTTACTAATTCTAAGGCCTGTTCTGTATCTTGGCCATTCTTGGAACTGTTTACCCTTAAATATAAGTTTACACTGGAGTAAGACTAGCTCTGATAAGAAAGGCATACAGTTATGGTATAAAGGTTATGCTATACAGATTGTACTAATACCTAGAAAGAACTATTCTGAAGAAAACTTACAACAAACAGTTTACCTTGGCTTGGGTATTAGATGAAGTTTTAAAACTTCGCAAAGATGGTGAACTATTCGAAGAAGAATGAGACCTAACAATGGGACTTCTCCTATCGATGTCATCTGCCAATCCTTCTTGGTAAATTGGATTTGCAAAAGAGACTCGACGAATCTGTTTTTAGAGATTAAGTGATTTTTATAACCAACTAACAGAATTTGATTTGTTACAACTATATTGTCAAATTAATTTCATACCAGATAGATCTAAAGTCTGAGACTTCAAATAGTTGCATTCATCAGATCGCCTGATTCATACAGCTGTGTTTCACTAAAGAATATTTAAGACCATAATAAGTTTGGTGGAGAAGGGGGTTAGAGTTAGGGTTACTGCTACAGGAAAGGTTACAAACTTTATAAAGAATTTCCGAAGGAATACAATAGTGAGGTGTTGACTGTACAACGATTTTGCACTAACAGTTATTTTCTTTAATAGTGCCAAAGCCTTGCTGCATTACAACTTGGGTGTTGCTACTATGCAAAGACTAATTAGGAGAGTGGCATAAAAAAGTGAAAACAAGAGAACCAAAAAATAAAGGGAAAAGTGCATAACAAGCATGCCTGAAAGGACAGAGTGGGAGTGAAAGGGTAGCAGTAAGACTACAAGAGAGGGAAGATGCAGGGTTGAACCAATGGGACAATAAAATGTGTATTTTATTTGGTAATCCACATTTTCATCATCCAGTGCATTTACTGGCCTTACTGGTTAGGTTAGACAGATTCTTGATGAGATAGGAGGTGGGGAGAGGAGGGGGACAAACAGTATAAATATATACACTACATACTTCCTTGGATCTTTGGCAAATAGACATTTACCCTAATCCTTTCCAATACCATGATCCTTTCCAATATCCTAGAAGAAATACTGATTGAGAACATACTGAATTTCATATTCACATGCTGGGTATAGGAGTCATACCATTAGAATTATTCTGAAACACTGAAATAGCTGATTATTGCGGGGAAAACATAAAAGTTATTTAAATCCTGGACATGCAACACTTACTATAAACTTCAACTCATGTCCAGTTTGCCTCATGTTCCACAAAAATTCCACCATAGAATCAGATCATAAGGGACATGTTACCAGGTGTTAAAAATTGAACTTATAACACAGAGAAAGTCAGCTGTAACCACTGTAGACACTATTTTTCCAGTAAAAAGGAGAGCATTCAACAGTTTTTAAGAAATTAAACATCTATATTGCATGTAGCAGATAACTGTTAACCAGGTCAGAGAAAACAGAGAAATTGAGAGTCTCTTGGCCCAGAGCACTTATATTTCACAGCAAGTCACATAAACAGTGTTAAAGGTAACCTGCAAAGAGGGGAAAAAGCTGGGTTTGTCTCCCTCTTTCCATTCTGCTTGTTTATGATTTCACAAGGCCTGAAATGATTGCTTATTTTTTAATGGAAATTTAGGTCCTGTATAGTTCAGAAGACTATAGTGACATGAAGAGGAGGACCTGATATCACAAGAGCCAAGAGTGAAAGTTGAACAACTGACAAGGGAAGAGATTTTTAGTCAGACAATAAAACAAACAGTTTTAATTAAAACCAATGATCACTAATTTGGAGAACAGAAGCTTTTACTAAAGATTCAATGCCCCCACCTTCAATTAAGGATGAAGTTAAGTGTGCATCCTGATCATCCTGCCCCTCCAAACAAATCCTCCAGCAAAACCAAAGAAGGTAAGGAGTGGACAATATATATTTCCAAGGTAAAAACATGCAGAAAAATCATTTTTAAGATAAAACCTGTCAGGACTTACACATGAGAAAAAGGGGCACAGCCTAATTAAAAAAAAATAAAATCTTTGCAGGTCTTCATTAGCACTTCTGCAAGATCATGTGGTAATGGCATATACTCAGTACACTCTCTATGTACACTCACAAGTGCTCAGTAGTACCTAAGACTGAACTACATCACAATACCTTGTTAGCAGGTGATGGGGAATCATCCTCTTGATGTCTTTTTATTCCCCTCTTTAAAATACTGGTGGATGGAGAAGCAGAAGGAGACCAAATGCAGCGTGTCTGCACTCCATTGGGGCTTTCATTAACTTTAACCAAAGCTACAGAATCAAGCTCCTTCAATTTCTGAGGAGAATCCACATTGTCACTTTCTTCTGCACCCTCCTGGTCTGAGGCTACATTTTCAGGCACTGTAGCTGCCACTGCAATTTCAGCGAATATTAAATCTTCCTCCTTCATCTCACTATCTAGAGGGCTGTGTGCTTCTATAGGAGTGTTCTCAGTCTTTTCTGCATCATTCTGATCATGTTTTGGCTCATTTATCTTTGTTTGGTCAGGTTTGTTAACAGTTTCTGTATCAGATACCTCCTCCATTTGCCCATTTTGATTCATTTCTTCCTTTTCTATAGCTTCTGGCTCTGTGCCATTCTCCAAAGGAAGACAACTTTCTATGGACTCTTTTGAAACACAGTCAGTTAAACACTGTCCAATACTGTCAACTAGACTGGAGGGCTCTGGCTCCTGCATGACAGGGTCATAAGTTTTATTTTTGATATATGACAGTTTCTCATGATCTTCCTCCACTGGAATAGCATTTCCTTCCAAATCATTCTCAGATTTTATTCCTCTTTCTGAATCCTTAACAAAACTAGATTTCTTAATGGAGAGCAATGGTGTACTCATTGCACAAGGTTCCACAGACAGCCTCTCTTCAAAATGAGAATCATTAGAAGAAGTTTCTAGTGCAGTCATAGTTACCTGAATACATGTGTTTTTATGCTCACTTTGTGTATGGTTATCTGCATTTTTTAATTCAGTGAATGACTTGTCTTGCTGTTGAGAGTTTTCACCACAGCAATTGTAGCTCTTTGATCTTCTCATCCTCTTGCTTCTTTTGTGCTGGCACTCAAGTATCTGCAAAGGTTTTTCAGAGGAAAGAACAGCATCTGAAGTGGTAGTTACTGCTGCAAATTCAGATAGAATGATTGCACTACAGCCTTCTACACTTCTTTGCTTATCAAGTGATTTATTTGCCTGTCTTGTTTTCAAAACTGGTTCAGATATGCATGGGTTCATGAAGGGTTCTCCCAATATGTTGGTTTTATTTTGTTCGACATTTGTGTTCTGCCCACCAACTGAAGTCTTTGCCAGGTCTATAATTCCTGTAGATTCGTTAATAGCTGTATAGATTTTTTTGTTTTTCACTTCACATGCCTGAGATATCAATACAGTATCTTTGTCCATTTCAGAACTTGTTTCACCTTTATTTTTTACTTCAGACAGATTCCTAATTTCAGTTACTATTTCTTGTGAAGAGAGCTCCTGATTTTGGCTCTCTTTTTCTTCTTTCACTTTGCTTTGAAGAGGATCGCTTTTATTTTTCCACTTTCCAGATCTTTTCCTCTTGGTACTTTCTTCTCTTGTCTCAGAGCTATCAGACTCAGAATTTTCTATACTAGAAAGCAATCCTTGTGAAGCTCTTCTTGTTTGATACCGGGTGCGCCCCCTTGTCTTTTTCTGACCTGTTATATCTGAACCAGAATCTTGAACATCTATTTCAGATTTCAAGTTATCACTTTCAGATTTCTTGGCATTTTTGTTCATTTCCTCTTCAAGACCCCCTGAAGTGTGTGACTCCTTTGGACCAATATCTTCTGCAGCAGTCTTCTCATGAAAGCTGCATTCTTTTTTATTTGCATTTTCTTTTGCATCTACAGCTTTTTCAGGAACAGATTTCTGCTTTTGGGATGCATCCTCTTTAATTTGTGGCACCCTCTTCTGGAAAGACTTTTCATCATCTTTACGTTTGTCCTTTTTCTGGTGACTGTTTTCTTTATCTTGACTGTCTGTTGTATTTTCTGCAATTTCTGACCGTCGTCTTGAAGAACGTCTTAGTGTTTTCTGATTAGGAGACATCTGTGGAACTTGATTGTCATCGTTAGATATCTGATCAGTTGATATAGCAACTACTGGAGGTGTATTTTCTTTAGAATCCAAATTGGGTCCTATACATTTTTCTTCCTCTTCTACACCATCCACAATTTGTTTTTGCTCTATTGTTGTACTCTCTATCACTGCAGAATTGGGAGCTTGTGTTTGAGTATCTAGAATGCATTTTGTCTCTTCCGTTTGACTAGGTGTGCCAGATTTATTTTCCAAATGGGAGGCAACAACAGACTCCTGTATACTTTTCTCCTGTTCTAATTCTGTTAACAACTTGGATTGCCTCATTTCTCCATGCTGTGTTTTATTTTGCCTGCGACTCAACCTTTTTATCCCAGTAACTGTTCCTTCAAATTCAGATTTTGAAGAACTTTTATTCTCCTCTGTAGGTTTTTCTATTTTGGAGGGAGTCTTTGGTGCATCTATACTGTCCTGTTTTAGAGCAGCAGCAGTCCCAGATGCTCCTGATAGTCTATTCAATGCAGAAGGGCTAAAGGGTCTGTTCTCTGAACTATCAAACTTTTCCAAAGTAATAAAGGACTGTCTTCGGCTTGCAGGTTGCGGTGTTCCAGAAATAACATCACTAGAAGATGAACTGCTGCTGACATTTGAAGTGTTTTCATTTCCAACTGAAGGCTCCTTTTCAACTGTTTCAGTTTCATGTTTTTTTGAATCCTCTCCTACTAAAGACTCCTTTGCAACCATTTCAATTATACTTTTTTTTAAATCCTCCTCACAATTTAAATCTGAACTTTCTGGAACATGAGTGATGGATTTGTCTTCAATATTCACAGAATTCTCAAGAGGTTCACTTGACTTGCAGTTCCCAGTGATTTCATGTGTACTATTGTGCACATTGCTCTTTGTTCTCTCATCCTGCAAGGACAAATTAAGTGATTATTATTATAATTTTGCTACTTTCACCATGAACCCACAAAAAATGCAATCCCATTTGGATTTGAAATAAAGTAAAAAAAGACTGCTCTGCCTAAATAATGACAATGATTTTGAAAAGCCATCCACCCACTCGAAACACTACGAATTTTCCTCTGTTAGCCACAGTTTAACTGTGTAACTGTTCCAGTGTAACTGACATGCTTTATACGGCAATATTTATTTTATTTGTATAGTCCAAAGAAAGGGGAGCAGTAGAAAGACCTTGTGAAAGTCTGTACACAAAGTACAGCAGTAAACTTACTATCTACCGGGTTTTGTTTCAAAGTTATTAAATAGTACTTCGTATATTGTTTACATTGTTTTTCTTTACATTAATGTAAATATTTTCTAAGCATACTGTACAGTACTTTCTGAAGGCAATTAGGAGTTGTTACTAACATCTAAATTTAGGATTCTGGATACAATACAACAGCCATGGAGTCTGACTAAGTAATGCTTTCAGAAGAGTCCTAAAGAGACAGAACACTGGCCTTAAAGAGTTAAGTTAAGAGCAGGAAAAGGATGTGTAACAGGTGTGCATAATCTGTACACATGCTATATTACACCAATGTTCCTGTGTCATGAATTCTACGTCCATTTAAATGTTCAATGTTAACTGTGTGTCCTGTTCAGCCTGTACAACTTAATCTAGAGTCAAAGTTTATACTGCTAAAAAAGCCTAAAACAGGATCTTTCTTACAGATTACATAATTTATTATAAAAGCTACTGTCATAAGAGAAAATACATTAGCTTCAAGAATTACCTTACTATCTAAAAACTACTTTGAAAAACTATGCAGTCTAAATGATGTCTAAAAGGCTAGATGGAAAGTCCAAGATTTTTTGTATCCTAATGAAGTTTCAGGTCCAAACTCACAAGCAGACAATATAACATTTACATTTTAAAATAACCAGTGAAGAAGGAGAATGTGATATGGAAGTCATCAAAAATAAATTCTTGGAAAAAATAAGATGGGCATGTGAAATAAATTCATGTTTCAACCGTGGGACTAATCGAAATTCAAGCACTGAGGAATTTCTCAGAACAATTCTGTAATATTTTTAGTAAGTTACTGAAGGCGTCTCTCATCAATTTTCTGATTTGTCTACTAGTGTATACAGATGGATTGTTTTAGAGACTCTTCTTGCTGTATCTGCTAGTTACAGGGATAACAGCACTACTTATAGTTACTTGAATACCTAACTGCTGAATCATGTAATTATGATTGAGTTTAGTTAATCAGGCAGAGACTCACAAGTTTAGTATGATTATGTTCAAACAGTCAACAGTGTATACAATCTTGCATATGTTCTTTTCCTATCACCTCAAACCCTGAGGACTTTCTACTGTAAATCACAAGCAAACATTATATGGTTCTCTCTGTTGTATTTGGAATTCATCTCAAATGAGGTAATTTGAACCAATAAAGGCAATTAAAAAAAAAAACACTAGGCATAAGACTATCAGTATGCTTTACACAATCATATGATTTCTGTGGTTGAAGACATTGAGGAAACTGAATAAAAAATAAAATCTAAATTACATTGCATAGCAAGAACAAACAAGATTAGCAAATGTTCTCAAAACTCTGAACTTACTAACACGTCTTTCTTTCTCTTTTAGTTTTTATTCCTGGACCCACATAAAACAGCCTTACCAGATATTCTATAAAATGGACACTCAAGCCCTATAATATAAGAAATTTAGAGATGCTCTTTGTTTTAGACTTATCAAGCTTACCCTCCCCACCACATATCAACTTTGGTCTGTGATCAGAGAAGTTCACTGTCACCATATTAGAATTGTTCCTCAAACAGATTATAGATAAGCGTGACAGAATTTAATTTTTTAAAATAATTTCAATTCATATCAATGTTTATTCTTAACCCTTTTTTAATTTTTATTGATTTAAATTTTTACATTTGGGGAAAATTATGGGGGGGGAGAATCAGACAACTATTTAATGAAAGTAGATATAAAGCTTTAATTTTTTGAGTGTAACTGTTAAAATGCAAACTGTCATCATCACATGCCAAAATATACAAAGTAAATATCCTTAAATCAAATTCTAATAAATTCTCAAGCAGCATCTTTCTACCTTGTCTATCTATAAATTTTGATTATCGATGGAAATATTTTTGTTGGCTAGTATGTGTACACTGAAATCAATTATTACCAACAATTACCAATAAAAATCTAATCCTTCCAAGCCTATTATAAAGCATCATTAAGGTAGTTGTAATTCTAGCATCTCCAATACTATTAAACATGGTGAAAATACCTGAGGTTTCTTTTCAAGATCTTCTTTTGGCTCTTCTATTAAAGATGTTTTTAATCTAAAAACAAGATCACCCAAATTAGATCTGTTGCAACAGAACTTAGAAAATATCTTATCACCACAAGCCCAGTTGGTATATCGTACTTACAAAGAATCTTCCTGGCTCTGAGTATATTGAGAAAACAAGGCAGTATCTTGGGATGCATCCAGATTATTGTACATAGCAGGAATATCAATTCTGGAACCAAAAAATATCATTTCAGGTAGGTGTAGATTTATCTCAGAACTTCTAGTGAGAGACAACATGTAATTTAAACAACACACAGTTTAAATGAGCTGAAAATTCTCATCAAGGAAACCCTACATAGACTGAACTGCAAAGTCCTCACAAGATTATTTACACTTCTAAATCACTCTGTGATATGGAATGAGAGACCTCTTGCAGTGAAAGTGTGTTTCAGCAATCAGTGCTTGCTATGAAGGAACTGCTGTTTACGTATGGGTATAAAATTCTTTTTTGATCTTTTGATTCCGGTCTTCAGATCATACTGCCAGCTGAAGACTTTCCTTATTTCAATTACTGAAAAATGCCATCTTACCAGTTTTAGCCTAAAAGCGAACATGAATCATTGGGTGAAGTTCTACTGCCTGTGTCATGCAGGTGAAACTAGACCAGTGGTTCTCAAACTTTTGTACTGGTGACCCCTTTCACATAGCTAGCCTTTGAGTGCGACCCCACCTTATACATTAAAAACACTTCTTTATATATTTAACACCACTATAAATGCTGGATGCAAAGCGGGGTTTGAGCTGGAGGCTGACAGCTTGCGACCCCCCATGTAATAACCTTGTGACCCCCTAAGGGGTCAGGACCCCCAGTTTGAGAACCCCTGAACTAGACAATTATGGTCAATTCTGGACCTAAAACACAATCTGTGAATGAAGTATAAATCAGAGATTGGTCCTGTCCCTTTAAGATACTGTTTCTTCCAAACAACTCTGATGTCTTTAGCCGAAAGATCTTTTTATGTTAGCTTCAAGCTCTGGAGCTTGCATGTAATAGCACAAGATGCATAATTAATATCCGATTCAAGTTTGAGATGGAGTACATTCAACAAATTAAATTTAAAATTTGTCCTGATCAATTCATAATACAACCACTCTTGTCAGTGCTATGGATTACAAACCTCTTTGTCCTAAGAACTTCTTTTTGGTGTTCTGTCAATATTCTCTCTTTTGTTTCCAAAGGAATAACCACAAAATCAACAGATTTCTCCTCTTCCAAAAGTATCTCGCTTGATTTTGTCTTTGAAGATGAAAATTCTAGTTTCAGCTATGGAAAGGAAAAAATTGGTTAAAAAACAAACAAGATAAAGGAAATACCATCCCAAAACAGAACAAATACTAACGTATAGTAACTGTGGTTCTTAGAGATGTTGCATTCAATATTGATCCTTCTATAGGCACATATGCACCTCATGCATGAGAGATGAGTTTTTTTATTTTTTAAATAGCTGTGTGAGGGACATGTATGTACCCTATGCCTCTTCATGCTACCATGTGAGGGTATACATAATTGATAGGTCAGATGCAAAGTTGGAGAGAACAATATTGTATCTGACCTGTCAGTTATGTGCCCGGCATAGTGTTTGACAAAGGTCAGTGGGTTACTCCATGTTGCTGCCTTACAGATTTAATATTGGCATATTAAAGCAGGCAGAGGATGCAGCTTGTGGTGTGGTGGAGTGAGCTTGGATGTTCAGTGGGAGAGGTACATCAACCAGGTAGTAACACAGTGAAATACATTTTGTTAACCATTTTGATACTCTCTGTGCAGGGATGGCCTGACCTTTAGAACATCTGGCTACAGCTATAAACAGATGGGATTTCAGTAGGAATGGTTTGTTCCTTTCCATAAAGCAGAGTCCTGGATATGTCTAGGGTGTGTGGTTTCTTTTCTTTTACATAGAATGAGGTTTTGAGGCTGATTGATTGGTTTAGAAGAAAATCTGAGACCACTTTATGAATTATCTTCAGGTGAAGCCTTAGAACTGTCTCGTCCCTATCAAATGTCATTAAGTGGGGTTCAGCCATAAGTGCCTGAAGCTCACTCACTCCTCCTGGTTGAAGTGATAACCACTAAGAAGATTTACTTCAGAATGAGGTGGTGAAGGGAGCATTCTGAGAGAGGCTCAAAACAGAGGATCCATGAGCCTCAGGAAGATTATATTGAACTGCCAGGTGGAAGTAGGTTCTCTAACCAGCAGGTAAGAGTGTAAAAGCCTCTTGAGAAATTTTGATACTGTGTGTGTCGACTTGAGTATCACGATCGTTTCCATGATGGGTAAAACTGGCTGTCTGCTCTGAAAGTATGGGTGAACCAGCTGTTTCTTTTGAGACTGGTATTTGCAGAGCTTCCTGTAGGGGATTGGTGTACAAATCCTCAGTGACCTCACAATGGCCCTCGAGTCCTTCAAGGCATCCTTCATTGTTCTTTTGGTGAAGAGCTCTAACCCCTTGAAAGGGGAGGGTGTCTCATGACCCTGAACCTCCCTCAGAATTCTGGATGCTAACTGCCAGGACAGCCGCAGCCATGTTGGAGGAGTCCATGACTACCTGCAAGGCTGTTCGGGCAGCTGTTTGGTCTTCCCTTATAATCTCCTTTAATTCCTCCCTAGTGTCCTGTGGCACTTTTGCCAGGAAGGGAGTCATTCTCTCCCATATGAGGAAATTACATTTGATGAACAATGCCTGGAGCTTGCCACACAGAACTGCAGTGAGGTGGATGAGTAGGCTTTGAGCCCAAACAGAGCTAGTTTTTTGGGGGTTATCCTTGGGCATGCCTTTTGTCAATTTCAATTTGTCCTGCACTTCAACAACTACCAGTGGCCCTGGATCTGGTGGGATTAAAAGCCTTCCAAGTTTTCTGGAGGCACCTGACAGAGCTTCTCCACCTGTTTAGAGACAGGTTGGAAGGTGGCCAGAGCGTGCCAGAACACTTTGCTAGCTCCCATGTGCCCTTATCACAATATCCCCAGTATGGATAGGTTGGCATGGCATATGGGTACTGACCTGGTTGCCGCAAGTTGGCCCAACGCCACTCATGTCTTTTTTGAGGCAGTGCTCAGAGAGAGTACCAGCTCTAGGATCACTCTCAGAAGGTAACAGAGCATCATTGTTTGTTGCTGAGATAAAGAAGTAATCTGGCAACAAAGATGTACTTCGAATTGCAATGCTGTAGTGCTGCACCAGTACCAATGATGTTCCCTGGAGGGAATCTCAACAGCTCTCTAAGGTGTACCTTGGTCCTATAATAGGTGCAGCGGTTGGCACATATGCCTTTGTCAGTGCAGATGCTGGCAGTGCCAGCTTACTTAGGGCCACTTCCTTGGAGGAGGACTAGGCCCCTATTCTTGGAGGTCTGATGTCTCTCTTCTCTATGGGGAAGTGTATCTGTCTGGTCTCCACTCGCCCTTACTTTTGGCCTCGCCACTGTATTGTGGTGCTGATGCCAATGATGATGTTGTCAGTACCAGAGAAGCAAGTGCCAAGTCTGCCAGTACTGGTGTCAAAGCAGCTGCTGGCACCGGTGTTGGGAGTAGCATCGGCTAATACTGAAGGCTTTGGTGTTGGGGTGATGAGCACCAATGTAACCAGTTTCTATTTCAAAGATGTTTTCTTCCCTGCCTTCTTTTGCTGCTGGGTCCTCGGATGGGGTGTCTGCTCAGCGGGGCACTCACTGAGGATGACCCGTTAGATTTTTTGGAGATCTCCTCTAGGTCTGAGATAATGCGTATTGATTGCATGTGTGTGTGTAGCTTCAGCCATGCTGTCCTCACCTTGCAAATCATCGATGAGAAGGATTTGCACACTGAATACTTAAGAGGAGGTGCCTCTCCCCCAGACAGAAAAGGCTTCCACTCTGTCCATTAACAAAGAGAATAAGTCCACTGAAAGTCAGTTAGTGCTTATACCCTGAAGATTTAGGGTCTGCCATTGGGGGTTGGCAAGAGGCACCTCACCCTCAGCCAGCTGCATAGGGGTGTCTTTCTGGGATAGCTTTTTAGGAATGTCCACATTAAAGTATTAATGAAGATAAGGAGGGCAAAGAGGAATTTCTTCACAAAATTAGTCTAAAAGATGAGCCTGAAGGTCAAAGTAATGGGTTAGACACTTACCAGGTTCCATCCTGCTACCCACGCTGTAAGAGGGAGCTGGGGAAGGTCCTGGCTGTGCCACCATTCATAACCTCACAGGAGCACAAGAAGGCACAGGGTACATGAACGGCCCTGATGGACACTGCTAGTCAAAGCAATCCAATCTCAGATGCATGAGGTGCATGTGCACCTACAGCAGGATACACACACACATCCACCCACCACTAATACTTTGCCACAATACACAGCCAAACACAACAACTAATCAGATCTTAATGTTCAGCATCCTGCTGGCTGCTCTCCCTTATGGAGCCTCTGTTGATTAAACTTCCACTCCTTATAAAACCTACCTTGCCTTAAGTTTCCATAGCAATAACAAAAAAGAAAACTCCAAAAATACTAGACAATCTGAATAGGGAAAAACTAACAGCCAACTGCTATTGGCTGGCTTGCTTCAGACTGGTGGACTTGAGATACAAAAACAGCATACCCGACAGTCTCTTGTGGAAGAAAGTCAGCATAAAGTAATGTTTATTTTTATTACATCCATTTGTATGCACCTTACCTTTGCTGCTGTTACATGAGCAGTGGTAGTCTTGTCTTTCAGACCATTGGCCTGTGCCAGCAAGGAATCCCTTTTTCCACCTGATTTTACTTCTATTCCACTTATCTTTGCATCCCACTGGGAATTTTCTGTCTGTTTAAAGAGAAATAAAAATTGTGTTTAGTGTAAATAGATAAAGTAGATAATTTAATGAAACTTTGCATAAGATTCAATTTCACTCATGACTTTGAAAAATATGTTTGCTTACGTATTTTCCTCTAAAATGTAAAGATTTTTGCAGATATGCTGGGTAAGAACAGGCCAATAATTAAGATAAAATTCGAGTTATTATTTACCAAATGCCATCTCAGCCTAGGCCCTTCAGCCTCTGGTTATTCTAATTTAGGATATGGTTATTACCGCAAACACTAATCAACCTCCAATCATTGTAGCAAAATCTTGATTACTGTAACTCCATAGGACATTGTTACTATGTCCAGCACAATTCCAGAACTGTACAGAGTAAACCACTCATAAGTAGTAACATAATAGATACTTACAGCATCAGAAAATGGACCACTGGATTCTTCCACTACCTCAACACTTTCAAAACCAGGTAGTAAAAGCAGAATTTTCTTTTTGGCTTGGCTTAATATGGATCTGTTTAAGGGAAAAAAATAAGATTATGGGAAAAGTGCACAAGGTCGTTAAGTTCACTACTACTTCTAATAAGCAGCTCATATACGGTGAAGCAGAATGAAGCTCAGATTCTGTACATCTACAGATATACTTGTACAAGAAAGGGTATTTTTTAGATCTGAAGCTTTTTTACAGGCAAAGAACTCATTTGTGAGGACTTCCAAACTATCCCAATAACCCATGAACACCTTTTCCTTCCCTTCCAAAATTCCTAAAATAAAACTTCACATTTAAATTCTCATTCCATACAAATTCACTCCTATATTAGGATACTTTCATGACTTAATCACAATTAATGGTTTGATTATTTTTTATCTCTATGTACTTGACCAAGGTTAAATCCTGAATTTAGGAACAGTTTTCCCTACTTAACATCTTATTTATAAGAAGTTATGATTTTTTGATGTTTATGTCCAATAACAAATTAAAAAGCTTAAGTTATCTTGGCTTGATTTATAAATACTCTGTGATTATGTAGCAAAATCAAACATAACAAATATACAAGAGAGCATCTTACTTTAATTCTTCAGGGTAAGTTAACACTGTAGCTTTAGCAAATGTTGCATTCCAGAACTGAGCACTTTGGTTGCGTATCTGTTTACTCTTATGCAGAAAGATTATGCACAGCAATGGAGAGAGCTGCTCTAATAGGTCACTATCATAAAATCCAGTATAGTGGGATTGTAAACATACAATGATCTCTCCCAAAAGTTTTTCTAACTGGAAAAAAAGAGAAAGGTGTAAATAATTTTTGAATCACGTACATATTCTAAAAATTAAAATAGTGAAATAAACAAGATTTATATAGTGGCAGTTTATGTGGATATGACAAGAATATGGCCTGGACTCAGTTCCACAGAAATACTAAACCTCTATATATGAAGGAGCCCATAATATTTAATTCAACGCAGGTTTGTACTTCACCCTAGCCAGTTTTCAGTTCAAGTTTGTAGTACACCTTTAAGCGAAATGCTTACTAGCTTGCCTTAATACAAATATAATTTTGTTTTTAGAGCACAAAATTCTCAGATTTAAATGTCATACAGTAGTAGTTCTTTCCCAGACTTTTTCTGCTAAAATTTACCTTGTTGCTGAGACTACTGTACACTCTAGATACATCAGCAAGCCTATGAAAGAAAGAACATAGTATGGATGAAGTATTCATGAAATATTTCTTAATCCTATTTGTTCTCAACAAACATTTCCAACAATGTTGATATATGACACTAGAAAAGATGCAATAGTCCATCTTCAAGGTCTCACACCAACATATGAAGTTGCATATTATTTTAATAGCTACATTTAATAATTGACAACCCTTCTTGATTCCCCCATAATGGCCATAAACAAACTTTTTAAGCTAATGAGCATAACAATTAAAAATTAGTTCTAATAATCCCCACAGAGTAGTTTACCGATCCATAACTAATTGTTTTCTAATAGAGTAATTTCTGCTACCTTCCTTCTGCTCCTCTTGGTCTGAGATACACCGACTCTGCAAGTAAACTTCCCTAACTAACTTCAGAGAGATTTTTGCATACATAACTGCAGCAGCACCTGGAGAGAATTTAATACGGTATCCAATAGGCTTAACTGTAACCACCGTGCATGGTGAAAATTAAACAGATTAATAGTTTTCACCTCCAAAAATAAACATTTTTAAAGGAAAGTCTTTGGAAAATACAATGGAATGCAGAGCATTGCAAAAATATTTCAAAACCTTTATATAAAATTTCCCCCAGTTTAAACATTTTAGGCTTTTACTTAAGTTGAAAACATGCGTCTCACGAAGCAGGTATTCACCCACGAAAGCTTATGCTCCAGTACATCTGTTAGTCTTTAAGGTGCCACAGGACTCACTGTTGCTTTTTACAGATCCAGACTAACATGGCTACCCCTCTGATTCTTAATAGTACTTAACCCATGCAACTGTATACTGAATAAATTGAAGCAAGACATCTTTGTGTTTTTCTTTATACCTTCTGCTATACAGTTTCAAAGTGGCTTACTTAAGATATCGTATATTCCTATTGGAATCTGTTTAAAGAAAAACAAATTGGAAATAGCTCTTCGGTTGGTAAGACTAGATAACTGCAAGTGTGTGTTAATTAGCACATTAAAGAAGATTGGGGTTTATAAATGCTATTTTATGCAAAAGTTTATATTTTGGATAAATGTATTAATGTTAAAGATAGTCATGATAAACACAAAATACTTTTAAAGAGTAAAGTTTTCAATGTGAGGGTTAAGTGGCGAAACAGGATAGGGATCCTGAGGTTGACACTATGTTCATTCTGGAGGAACAACATTGTTAAAGACCACCTTCAAATTAAAGCTATTACTAGCAAGTCCTTATTTGGAATCCCAGGGAGACCTCACTGTCCAACAGCTTATGCTCAACGTAATTACAGAGCAAGAATACAGCAGTTTTGAAGAATGGAGTCTTCAGAAAATAGGTTACCAATATTCTAGTAGTAGTTGTGTATCCAACTTGTACAAATTCAAACTTGATATCTCAAATTCAGGCTGAATTCTATAAGGTACAGGGCGCCCTCAAATACCACTAAATTCAGCAGGAGTTGTGGACACTTAGTACCTCACAAGACAGAAGCTTTGGGTAGCCTGATTTATGGGCTATATTTTAATATAGCATGCTGCAGATGCCACAGTTTCACCAATATGCAGCAATATTACAATGTACATTTATCTAGAAGTCATCCAATAATTTCTGAAATACTCACTTTGTTTTTTCATAAAACATTGCAAGTGGTTTTGACAGAGTTGCAAACATAGTTCTGATCATCGAAGGCAAAGAAATATGGCTAATGATGTTGTGAAGAATAGCAATAACTGAAGTGCCAACCGAGATCAATGTTTCTGACTGGGTATCTTTGGAACTGAGCATATGGAAAGAGTTTATCAACTTCACTAGAAGTTTAAAGAGGGAGGCCAGCTTTCCAAGAGGTTCCTTTTTCTTCTTAGACCAATCTGTAGGTGTCTGTGGGGCTAAGGTAAAAAATAAATCCATTAAAGATAGTGACCTTAAACTTTCCCTTCTGCTTTATACAAAATTCAAATCAATATTGTCTGACATACAATATTAGAATGTAATAGCTCAGGATTAGAATGAAATAGCCCAGGGCAATAGTAAACAGCATATTTGGACTCCTAAAATAGCTCATCAGTATAAATACACAGTTATTCAAATCCACTATAACCAATAAAAATTCTAATTTAGTGCAGTTGCTGTGGATTTGATTCCAATTTGCCATTCACCCACCCTTATGGCCTGGAACTGATGCAGGAGCTTTGACACTGAGTGATCTTACATACTCTTAAATTCTATGTGTAAAAAACAGAAGGGCCAGATTCTGATACATTTAGTCGTGTGGACTAGTACTCAAAATTGCATAAAACTGAAAAAGTTTCAATTAAAAGTTTACATCACATTATTTCAAGGGGAAAATCATTTCCCTTCAGCTCTAACTAGTACAGAGGTGGGCAAACTACGGCCCGCAGACCACATCCGGCCCCCAGGACTCTCCTGCCCAGCCCCTGAGCTCCTGGCCCGGGAGGCTAGCCCCCATTCCCTCCCCTGCTGTTCCCCCTCCTCCGCAGCCTCAGCTCACTGCGCCACCAGCACAATGTTCTGGGCGACAGAGCAGCTGCAGAGCCGCGGCCTGAGGCGGTGCTCTGTGCTGCGAGGTGGCATGGCTGGTTCCAGCTGGGCGGCGCGGCTGCCTGTCCTGGTGCTCTGGGAGGCATGACTGTAGCACCGCCAGCCACCGGTGCTTCAGGCAGCGCGGGGGGAGGGGGGAGAGGAGTGGTTGGATAGAGGGCAGGGGAGTTCGGGGTGGTGGTCAGGGGTGTGGATAGGGGTTGGGGTGGTCAGAGGGCAGGGGGGTTGGATGGGGGCAGGGGTCCCAGGGGGCAGTCAGGAATGACAGGAGGGGTTGGATGGGGCAGTCGGGGGCGAGCGGTCCCGGGGCGGTCAGGGAGGGGTGGATGGGGCAGGGGTCCCGAAGGGGCCCGTCGGGGACAGGGAACCGGGAGGGGAGGAGTTGGATGGGGCAGGAGTCCCGGGGTGGCCATCGGGGGCGAGAAGCAGGAGGGGGGGGTCGGATAGGGGGCGGGGGCTAGGCCACACCTGGCTGTTTGGGGAGGCACAGCCTCCCATAACCGGCCCTCCATACAATTTCGGAAACCCAATGTGGCCCTCAAGCCAAAAGGTTTGCCCACCCCTGAACTAGTACCTCCAACTCATTGAGTAGTCCTCCCAGATAGCTGCATGTAAGATACTACTCAATGTGTGCAAGGATGGCAGATGCTACAGTAAAAAATTAACTCAATTTCCATTTGAAGTTCCATCTTTAAAATGATGTTCTAGTGTTTACTTCAATTTTAATGGCTATGAACAGGACAGGGGAACAGGAAAACCAGTAACATTGTGTGCCCAACACCTTCTGTATTTATATATCAATAGCGCAAATGAAATGTGGAAAACAATTTCACTAACATAGGACTTTGGGTCAGTTATATGGGACACAAAACTAATAAAATGAAGTAATGCCCATTTCAAGTGCAACACTGATAAGTGTTATGAAATGTAACCACATGTGCAGAAACTTTTATGTTTTAAAGTTAATTGCTTAATGTATAAATTCTTCAAGGCACATTATATGTTAAACGAAAACTGGAAACTAGAGTAATAATCAAGTGTTGCTTTTTTAGGCTATGTTTTAACAAAGAAGTATGTGAAAAGCAGGAGTTTTTGGACTGCTACTAAAATAAAATGCCTTAGTAGATTTAAAACTTTAAAAAATGAAACTATAATTGAACCCACAACTAAATTTTCCAAATTTTAAAGGACATTTATGTTTTCAATAATCCACTAAACAGGAAAAAATTAGCTGTCATAATATACCAACCTATACCCTGATTTTCACATGTGCTGAGCCCCAAGGAGCTTTTACCAAGCTTGCATGGGAGCTGCTAAACGCTCAATACTTCTGAAAAATCAGACTTAAGTATGGATTTAGGAGCTTAATTTTAGTTTCCTATTTTTGAAAATCTTGGACTCAACTCTTAATTAAGAAAGAAAAATACCTCAGAGGTGGACTGTTAAGCATGTACAATACCTAATTTATCACTTGCAATAATTCTAGTTTTCAACCATTTACTCTTTGAAATCACAGAACAAATCCAATTATTGGAAATTTTTCTTACATATATTTTTTGGCTGATATTTAGTACCATATGGTGCAAAGTTGATGCAGTCAACCATAACTGATACAATATGGGTGAGACCATCCACCATTGACAGGCTCTAAGGGGGGAAAAAAGCAAAAATCATTAGCAAAGCCAAAGCCATGGGGGTAGAGAAAAATGTGAAACAGTGTTTGAAAGAAATCTAGTAGTGATTGTGGGTAACAATCTGGATACATGTTCGCAACTGTAATAAATGGCAAGGAGACCAATGCAATTTTAAGTTGCAAGGAGGAAATAATCAGGGCCAGGTTACCAGCTAGTCTAAGTCAGCATCACTCCACTGAATTCAAACAAGCAGATTTACACAAGCTGAAAATTCAGCCCTCTAGCTTTATCACATGTACTACTCCATTCAACTCTGACATCACATTACCAGAAATACCTGCAAATGGAAGGACTTTAGAGAGGAACATCAAAAATGATTATAAGTCTAGAGGAATTGACCCCTAATGAAATGTTTTATATTATATTACAATGTGTGGCTAGCTGAAGGACTGTCACGCTAAGAGTGCACATTTTTGGTTAAAATATTGTAAACCTAGCAATAAGATCTGCATAACAAGGAAGTTCAAGGGGCATATGATTAATCAATTGCTAATAGGAACACTAAGTTTGAGAGAGCATTTCCCTCAACCCATGGTGTTTGCCTAAAAAGAACTACATTTTGTTTAAATAATTGTGCCAACTGTTCAACTTTCATAGAATTTATACTTTGAAGTTCTTCAATTTAAAATAAGTCTGAGTGCAACAGCTATTACTGAAAATATAAGAGTCAGATGCAAATTTCCTATATTAGAATTAAGAGATGTGGTAGTATCAAGAGGGAGTTTAACAACAAGTGACAAATTTGTAGCATTGCAATTGTGTAGCTCTATTTCTCAGGCTTGACCTTTGTTGTATTTGTTCTTAAAGGAACAAAGTGTGGTTAACAAATTACAGTTAAATTTACAAAGTCTAAAATTTTATGACAACTTAGTATACATTTACATGTACACAAATTGCCAGCCCCATTTTGCTTGTCTGATCTGTTCTTATAAATAGGAGAATCAGTTGAAACACACTAGGAAGAGCCAGCATGATTGCAAACAAAAACAAATGCTATAAGCCTTGTTTGTTGGTCAGGCTACCCACCTGATAAACTGGTAATTGATTAATCTTCCGGACCTTATTTTACAAGTTGACAAATTATTAGTTGGGTAGTTCAGGTTTAAGGTTGTCAACCAGTGTGAGTTACCATTTAAATATGTGGAGTGTCAGTCACAGTGGATTTAGACTATTGAATAAAGCTGATCACATTACATTTTTCTCTAATAGGCTTGTGGCAAGTTCAACGTCTTACTATACTTCAGTACTTAAAGCCCAAATCCAAAAATGTCCTTCAGTTGCAGTTTTACAGATAGAGCATAATCACATAATATTTGTATAGCTAATAATTAGTGTCCAGGTTTAGTCAACCTAAATTGCCTCAAAAATCTCCTGTGCAGCTTAGTTTGTATAAAGTTCTATGCATCTGTTCAGCGGGATGGGAGGCCTAAGGATGAATCACAGACACATTACTTTGCTAATTTAGGGCCTGTCCACATTTCAAAAAGGACTAGATCAAAGCATATACATGAACCACTAACGCACATCAGCAGGTTCCACATGGACAGTTAGTCTGCAGCAGGCTAGTGTAAGGTAGATTCACACCCCAGCTTGCTACAAATTAAATGTTCATGTAGACAGGCTCTGAGGACTTCCGGTATTGATTATAAAATTCTATTTCTGTTCAGCTAGAACAGCATTCATTTTATGATTTCAAATTTACTGAATTGTGTATTTAACAACCATATTAGGCAGTAGAGCTTTCACTTCATGAAGAAGCCATCTCCAATTAGACAATGTAAATTCCATTCATGATCTGTAAATGGGTTAAAACAAAATTCTTGTTAACTGTATAACTAATGTTGCTGGGTTATGTTAAAAACTAGAAAATTGCTAAAGACTTGGTATTTTGATAAATGCTTTATAAAAATTTTCTATAATCTATTCATGTGCACATTACTTCAAACAGTCTCTGAATCAACTCCTAATTTCTGTAGGAAAAGGATTATGTATTTTTCACCTGGTTTGTGTAAATAATTCTGACTGTAGTGTACTATTTGCTGTAGTTTATAATCAGATCTACATTGTTAAAGAAGCAGCTAACCTAGGCTGAAGGGCAAGGTGCCACATTTACAGTACTATTGTTACATGTGCTAGCTCCATTAGAATTAGCACACATATGCCTATCTGTACTACAATCACACTTTCACCTACAGGGTAGCCCTAAATTCCCTCTAAGCTGCGTGGTCACACAGCTGCCTATTAAGCTCCATGCATGGTCAGGGCTGCGGCGGGGAGAGGCGCCTCTCCCCGCTGGCCAAGGCATGGGCCTGCCCTGGACTTGGCGCAGCATGGGGAGAGGTGCCTCTCCCCCAGCCCTGAACTGCTGCGGCTAAAGAGGGTTGGGGGGAGTCCTCGCCCCCCACCGTAGCCCTGAGGCAGCCTGCACCCCAAACCCCTCATCCCTGGCCCCACCCCAGAGCCCGCACTCCCAGCCAGAGCCCTCATCCCCCCCACACCCTAACCCTCTACCCCAGCCATGAGCCCCCTCCCCCCCACCCCCACTGCACGAATTCTGTTATGTACACCAATATGGAGGTGATGTGTCGCACATAACAATTCATTCCACACATGTATGTAAAAAATTAGAGGGAACACTGTTGTAGACATACTTTTATAATCCAACTCCTGCTGTTTAGGTTTGACTAGGCTTATAACAAAGTTTGATGGTTAAATTTAAATTTAACTGAGTAAATGCAAAATGAAAGTTAAAGGGGGAGTGTTTTTCCGTGTGCAGACTGCATCAGCAGGAGTTTTATATAATTTAATATTGTGGTTTATACTTACTACTAGGGCTTCATCTTCTAGTCCAGATATTTTGGCACAAAGTTCTTCACAGCACAGATTTTCTTCTGCCGTTGCCACTAAAGCAGCACAGCGGGCAAATGTTCTATACAGCTCTGACCAGGTGCGCAACAAGGACTTCATAGTGGGCTTTAACGACCAAAACAGAAGTTATACATATAAAAATCAAAACAGTTTGTACAATTTTTCCTTCTGTCTGTATGTCAGAAGTCAAAGTGGGCAAGCTATTTGATTTTCTTCCCGAGCCGTGGGGAGAGATCCACTAAGTCTAATCTTGATTTTGTGTTTTTATATTCCTTTCTCTATTTGTCAATAGAACTATACCAAGTAACTGAAGCCTCGCCTACATTTTTCTAATAGGAAAAGCCTTTTCACATTTCAATTAACAAAACTGCACTGCTTTAAGATCTAAATATAGATAAGAAACCCTGTGGTTACAAGTTTTGCTTTTATCATCTAAAGACTACAAAATGCCAAGACATTAACCTTAGGAGTACACACAAATACAGAACACAAGTTTATTTTTAAGAACGTAACATAAAAATGCCCATACTAAGTCAGACCAATGGTCCACCTAGCCCAGTATCCTGTCTTCCGACACTGGCCAGTGCCAGATGCTTTGAACAGAATAAACAGAACAGGGCAATTATCAAGTGATCTATCCCACCATATAGTCCCAGCTTCTGGCAGTCAGAGGGTTAGTAATACCCAGGGCATGGGGTCGCATCCCTGACCATCTTGGTTAATAGCCACTGATGGACCTATCCTCCATGAACTTAATTCTTTTGTGAACCCAGTTATAGTTTTGGCCTTCACAACATCCCCTGGCAACACGTTCCACAGGTTGATTGTGTTGTGTGAAGTACTTGCTTATGCTTGTTTTAAACTTGCTGCCTATTAATTTAATTGGTGATCCCTGGTTTGTGTGTTACGTGAAAGGGTAAATAACACTTTCTTGTTGATTTTCTCCATACTACTCATGAGTCTAGCGACCTCAATCATATGCCCCCTTAGCTCTTTTTAAACTGTCTATACAGCATGGTGCTCATTTCAAAAACTTCCAGATAAGTAGAAAAACTAAAAAATAAATAACTTACACTCAGTTTAAAAGTTTCTAGGAGACAAAGAGAAAGATTTAAGAATAGCCAGGTGTGAGCGGATATGGAGCCAGCTTACTTTGCATACATAAGATTCAGTATCTTAGACCCAAAGGAAGATTTCCTTGCCAACGTTTAATGTTTACTAGAAACACTGCATTTTTACAGAATCTAAGATTTGTTTTCATTTCTTACCTGTGGAAATTCTTGAATAGGGAAAATGTGGCTTATGGGTAACAGCAGTGCACTATAAACAGCATTAAAGTTGTGTTCCAATGCATCTCCCTGATTTACTTCACTAGTCTAAATAAACCACAAAACAGTAACTTATTAGATAAGCAACCTACAAGGAGCAAAGGCCACCCAGATTAAATTTGGTTTCTAGTTTTTTAAATAAAGCTTTTACAAATTAAGACTAGAGTAATTCCATTTTTTAATTTTACAGTGTTTGCTAGTTTGCTTGAGAATCTAAAAATAGGCTATCAACTAGTTAAACAAAAAAGCAACAATGACCACTCAATTTTCACTGTCAAGAGAAAAATGCAAGAGAGAGTAAACAATCTATAAAATAGGATTCCAGGAATCATTTCGAAGCAATAGAAACCGGTACAAGCACAGCTGAGAGCTATTTTTGTTTACAGTATCACCAGGTTGAATCATAACTGGGATCAACTGTCTGTTACCGTCCAATTTTTAAATTTGCAGCTATTTTTGATTTTTTTTAAAAAGTTACAAATTACAGTCGTGTGACAGCATGGGCTTTTTAGTTACTGTGAAAATCAACATTAGTGAAAAAATGAATTCTAAAGTAACAGAATTATTAGTAATAACTAGAGATTTTATTGGTAATTTAGGTGACTTAAAATACTTTAAAAACTATTCATATAGTTTTAAGGCCAAGGGACCATTATGATTATCTAGCTGTACTTCCTGCATAACACAGGCCAGAGAATTTCAGCCAGTGATTCCTGCATCAAGCCTATAACTTCTGGTTAAGACAGAATATATATTTTAGAAAGACATTCAGTTTTCATTTAAATTCTTCACATGATAGATTCTCCATCTCATAAGAACGGCCATACTGGGTAAGACCAATGGTCCATCTGGTCCAGTATCCTGTCTTCTGACAGTGGCCAATGCCAGGTGCTTCAGAGGGAATGAATAAGAACAGGTAATCATCAAGTGATCCATCACCTGTTGTCCATTCCCAGCTTCTGGCAAACAGAGGCTAGAGACACCATTCCTGCCCATCCTGGCTAATGGCCATCTCATTCCTGGGTAAGCTGTTTCAATGGCTAAGTACCCTCATTGTTAAGAATTTGCACCTTCTGTCTAGTATGAATGTATTTAGCTTCAGATGCCAACTGTTGAACCTTGTTATATCCTTGTCCGGTAAAAGAGCACTAATATAAGTTTCTCTTTATGTAGGTACTTATAAACTGATCAAGTCACCTTTTTACCTTCTTTTGACTAAAAGTAAGTAAACAGTGTCTCACTATAAGGCATGTTTTCACGACCTCAAATAATTTTTTGTAGCTCTTTTCAAAACCCTTTCCACTTTGTCAGCCCCCGTTTTTGAAATGTGGAAACTAGGACTGGATACTGCATTTCAGTAACAGTCTCACAAACGTCAACTAGAGGAAATAGCATGTCTCCACTTCTCATTGACATCCCCCCCACTTATACCTACAAGTATAGAGTAGCTGTCTTAGCTGGACCCTCGCATTGGGCGATCATTTTCAATGGGTTAGACACAAAGACCCACCCCAAATTCTTTTCAGAGTCACTGTTATGTAGGCTGTAGTCCATTATATAAGTATGACCTACTTTCTTGGTGTTGACATATGACCTTGCATTTGGCAGGATTCAAATGTGTTACTCAGAGGAGCCCAGTTTATCAAGCAATACAGATCATTTTGTAGAACTGGCCTGTCATTTACTACCCTTTCAATTTGCATTATCTACAAACTACCAGCAATGATTTTTATGATTAACATAATTGGTCCCTTTAATTTTGAAGAGTAGAAAATACTACAACACAAATCAATTATGGAAAGTTATTTATTATTCCATCTACTTGATGTGTAATTTTACTTTAAAAAGTGACTAAATTATGACACTATTTCAGTGACCCTACATAAAAATATTCAGTTTACAAAAGGTTGGTTTATATAACAAAGCATCAACCTAGACTTCTTCTCAATCATCACTAGCCATAAAAATTCTGCAGGACAAGTTATGTTCTTTATCACTCCTGTGAAACTCCACTGAAGCTAATAAAAGCACTTATGAATTATTCACATTTGATATCTGAGAAATATGAAATATTAGCAATGTCATATTGACATCACTTTTCAGAATAGAGCCATACTTTAAAAATCTACTTTTGGACAGCCTTCCACTATTGATCAACGACAAACTACAATTATTTACTCTCTCTTGTAAAAAGATGAAATAGTACTTGCACTGTCTCTTTCTGTCTAAGGATGTAAACTCTTTGGGCAGGTGACTGATAACTGTATTTTTTATGGCTGTGCTTTTTTTTTTTTTGAGCCATGAATTTACCAAAATGTCAAAATATGCTATTTCTTGCCTTTATGTGATCATAGTCCCATTGCTGATAAGACAATCACACACTAAAATGCTTATGAGTATTTGGTATAATACTATACCTGGTTAATCCATTCAGTCAATGGGTTAACGACAATACTCCACATTCTCCAAAGATGTTCCTTATTTTCCACCTGTTTTGCACACTGATTAATAATGCAGAACACAGACTCGCTGAAAGCCAAAGGAGATGTGGGGCCAGACAAAACACAACCCACAAGGACTTCCAAGTTTAGGAAGAACCTAAAAACAAAAGTTTAAAAGTTAAGCAATTATGGGGGGGAAAGTAATATTTAAAATTCACAGGAAAAGCCTCTAAAAGTCAGCATAGTGAGGTACAGAAAAACAGGGCAAGTTTAGTAACAAAACAAATGAACATTCTCAAATAGTTCCAGAATAGGATCACCTACCTCTCATCTGTTACACACCATTCCAACAGATTATTATGGAAAGATAGTTGAATTAAGAACAAAGCTGGTGTTCCCTTGCAAGAAAAAAAAAATTAATCAGCCTTTTGAACTGTATTTTCATTAATGAAGTGTTTATTTCACAGTCAGAATAGTGTATAGGGTGGGTTTTTCTTTCAGTTAATGATCCAGAAACACAATATATAGGAGCTATATAAATTTAACTCAACGGGCCAGTAATTTACTCAGTCAACTAAAATTCCGAACTTGAATTCTGTACAAAAAAATGTGGTCACTTAATTATAACATCTAGAAACGGAAGTTTGTAGGTGGAAAGAGGAGAAATCTGAATCAAATTATTCAAACACCCTTACCTAGTGCAGAAAACCACCATAAACTGCCAGACTCCTATACGGCAGATTTTGCATTTGCCAAGTTATTGCCAAAAACGTATTTAATATTTGCCAAATATTAAACAGATTAATCAACCCCTACAGCAGCAACTAAACCTCAAAAACAGATGAAATCTTTTTAAAATTAACTTGGTAGAAAAATTATACAGACATGGGGGCAGAGTCCCTCTCCTTCACCTAAATGCACTTTTCTTTGATTCTTTTTGAGAAACGTATGCTCTCAAGTGCTTCCATACAGTGTTAAAGAGGTTTGTCAGTAGCCACTGCTACTGAGGCATCTAACCAGGTAATGACCCACAATAACTTTAGTCTACTGTAACTCATGCCCCACCTGAGGCTCATGACGTTTTCTTCAAACCTAAATTAACCATAGCATTGAAACCATGGGTTTACTGCTGTATCAGTAGTATGACTGATGCACTGAGGACACCTATCCAAAGCAGCACTACTACATAAGAGTGCAAATCCTCCCAGTAGCCAGCCTAGTATTGACTTCTGAGAGATCTTGAGATGTAAGGACTGTCACCCAATTAGATTCCTCACCTTCTGGCCCTGGAAGAAAGATCTTCATTCTTTGCAGTTCCCTTGTCTTTGTGGGGATTGGAAGACAACTGAAAAGCTACAACTATAGCGATGAACTGATGGACGGAGGAGAACTGCATTGACAGATGGAGGACTAACTCTGAAGATGTTTGGGGGCCCATTACTGACTGTTAACCTGTCCTTGCAGGTGATCACAAAGTTACTTGGGGATCTCAAAGACAAGCAAGAAAGAGGATGTCCCCAGGCTTCCCCCCCTGTCAAGCTACAGGATGTTGGGGTGAAATACCTGGTTGCTCCACGCAATCCTTTTGAGGCTTGAGGGGAAATTTATTCTTGGGGACCCATATTGAACAGTGAGAGACTAAAGAGAACGCAGCACATGTAGGACATGAGTGAGTGAAGGGATTGTACTTATATACAACATGTCTTTATTCAAAATGAAGTGGATTTCCTTGCCTCTAGTAAAGTTTGTCTTCTCTGGATACTGCTTAACCATCTCAGTGATGACTTATCCTTGGCTCATAAAGTAATTTAGAAGTCTAAATGTTTTTTTCTTTGAAATGCATCATATAATACTAAATGACAATGTCAGAAAAAACTCCCCAGAGGGCAGTGCATTGTGTATCACATGTCAAACTGCCAATTACTAACATGGCCTTCAGCAGCACATTCATGATGGAATTTGGCCCCAGCCAAGATTTAGCAAGTGTCACTAGTTAGCCAATATACATTAAAAATATATTACTTACGCCACATTAATATGTCTGAAGCGCACGGTATGAATATTGTGTGTATGCATGTTGGGCAGTTATACCAACTGAACTGTGCTGTTTTGCTCAAAATGCTAATCACTCTTGTTCACTGGTATATCCCACAAAACCTTGGAACATGACAACTCAGCATTTGGCATAAGTGGCTAGTAAATTGTCAAAGGCAAAATACATTAATGTTCTGCCCTGATACAAGCAGGTGAGGTATTTTTGCAGACTAGTACTGGGAATGCTAGTATCCAAAACAAAAATAACGAAGGTACAGAATAAGTTAAGGAACTGGTGGGTTGGATCTTACCTGACTATGAAGTGCTTTCTAACTAGTAAGCAACTGTCCTATAAATACAAATGGTTTAGGGCCTATTTTGGGAGCAAACATTGTGTATAAGGTGAACTGAACAGTGCTGCAAGAAACTGCTTCCCAGAAGGACTGGTATCATATTAACTCTTTCCTTCCTGAGGTGTATGGTTATTGACTTTTAGCAATAAATTAGCTAAGTTTGATTATTTTGTCTCGAACATTTTTTGTGACATACCACACATGTAGTCAATCAATTAGCTAGACTATTAATCAACATACTGATCCATCAATAACATGTAACAAAAGGTTATATAAACAGACCATGTTGTCTTCTTGGGTACTGTCTATGACCCTTGCAATAAATAGTGTGCTCAACAATACAAGGAGGTCACTTTCACAAATATGTCTCTTCAGAGTATTTTTCAGACATAAGGAATTGCTAACCCTGTTTCAACTCATTTTAATCTCATTCATTGATGCAGTTAAACTGTCTGTGACAAGGGAATGCTAAACTTGTTCCAGACATTCTAAAATAAAAATACCAGTGAGAACTGTATAATTTCACCAAGATATGGCTCTTTTGGCTTACATAGTGTACCATGAATATTCAGCGTACTCCAACTCCTTTCTCAAAGTATAAACACTAACAAAATTAAAAAAAAATATAACTAAGGTTTTACTTACATTTAAAAGATCCATGTCAGCAACCTGATATGCTGGTGATCCCAATACTTTTGAAGGTAATTCTTTAATTGTAATTTCTATAAGGGACTGAAGGAGGGAAGCAAACAAGAAAAGAGGCAAGTATTAAAAAAAAAGAATCCTTCAGAACAGACTATGTATAAATGACTAATTCTATGCAAGAGCCAAATACTAGCAAGTAAATGAGAAACTAGATGTTAACAACTGGTTTGAAGTCTTTTGTAGTGGCATAAAGAAAGCAGCTTTACAAATAGTTGCTCTCTGAATGAATGACAACTTAGGAAGAAAAGGGATACAAATGACTCACACCATGGGACTCATGCTGACATTTGATATATACTCCTTAAGGGTTCCTACAAAAGCAAACTTAATTTTTTAAAATTCTTTCATAAAAATTACTGTCAGTTCTTTAGAACCTGAAGTTTCGGTGCAGCCATTGCAAGAAACTGGTATCAAAATCTAGGTTTCAATTATACGGTATCTACTTAACAGCACATAAGAAATTATAGGTTTAATGTGACGCTGCACCCCATAATGCTTTATAGAAATATGTTTAGTGTAAATATAACAAAACTGGAATATGTTTTACGCTAGATATGCCATGTAACATATCTTTGCAAAGGTTATGTTCTTCTGCATGTATTCATCCTATTTGTACGCATGCATCATTTTTATATCTGAAGTTATGAGCGTTGGCTCTATGTTTGTATTTAAAGTGTTTGCTGTAGAAAGCACCTACAGCAGATTTGGTCAAAATAGTGTGAAGGGGTTATTCAAGTAATTCGGAGTACTTGGCTAACAATGGACCTTGATAGACGCCAATCCACATCTGAGCTTTCCTGGGAACTCCTGTAAAGAACTGAGTCATGCATGGACATGAGACTTGCCCATGTGACTCCAAAACTCCATCTTGGAGTTGGATATTGCATAGGAGAGGAGAAGGGGTTTCCACCCACAAGAGAAAGTCTATTTAAGCCCCTGGGAAACTCCTCCATTTGGTCTTCAGCTGGCTCAAGAGATAGCCTCTCCACCCAAGGAGATGCCTGAAAGAAACTGGAACAAAGGACAGTAACTACAGGGGTGTGAGTGATTGCTGGACCCAGACTAGAAGGAGGCTAGTCTGTTAAAGCAGCTTATTGGAACATCTCTGAGGATGAGATTTACCTGCATTTAGCTTACTACTGTATTAGGCTTAGACTTGCGTGTTTTATTTTATTTTGTAATTTACTTTGTTCTGTCTGTCTTTACTTGAAACCACTTAAATCCTACTTTTTGTATTTAATAAAATCACTTTTTACTTATCAATTAACCCAGAGTAAGTATTAATACCTCGGGGGGGAATGGGGCGCGCGCAAACAGCTGTGCATCTCTCTCTATCGCTGTTATAGAGGGCGAACAATTCATGAGTTTACCCTGTATAAGCTTTAAACAGAATAAAACGGATTTATTTGGGGTTTGGACCCCATTGGGAGCTGGGTATCTAAGTGCTCGAGACAGGAGCACTTCTTACACTGTTTTCAGTTAAGCCTGCAGCTTGTGGGGTGATGTGGTTCAGACTTGAATCTGTGATTGCAGCAGGCAAGCGTGTCTGGCTCAAACAAGGCAAGGTACACCTCTACCCCGATATAACGTGACCCAATATAACACGAATTCGGATATAACGCGGTAAAGCAGTGCTCCAGGGGGGTGAGGCTGCGCACGCCGGCGGATCAAAGCAAGTTCGATAACGCAGTAAGATTTTTTGGCTCCCGAGGACAGCGTTATATAGGGGTAGAGGTGTACTGAAGTCCCAAGCTGCCAGGGAAAACTGGCTCAGAGGTAGTCTAGGCACATCAGGTGGCCGTTCCCAAGGGGGTTTCTGTGACCCAACCCGTCACAACGGTATCTACTTAACAGTACATAAGAAATTACAGGTTTAATAAAATAAAATAAAAACTTACCAATGTTTTCTGAACAGGAAGTGTGCTTGAGGTAACTATGTTTTTTAAGGCCTGTAATAATACCGTTAACATTTCTGAACCTTGCCTCTCTTTCTTATTGCCTAAAAAAATAAAAGTAAAAAGCGTGATCAAGCCAGAGATAAAGCTACAAGAGTTTGCAGAACAAAGCAATGATTAGTGTGATCATCATTTAAAAATTATTTTTATTGCAACTAAATGAATCTTAAGGCAAGGACATTTTTCTGAAAAAAATCAATACATAACGTGGACCTTGGCACCTTACGTCAATTTTCAGTTCCACTCTCCTGCTATTTTGAAGATATGCAATGAACTGCCCAGAGAAACAGATTATAAATAACATAATATTTTGTAAGTGTGCTAGGTACTTTACTAAATAATTGAGAGAATGTCTCTGCAGAGCAGAGTGGATTAAAATTATTTTTTAAATTTAAATCAGATCTACAAATTCTTTACTTTCTTCCCATTTTGTAGTCTTAAATTGCTAGTGTGGATGTTTTGTACTTGTCTTTCAGTTTCCTTTTAGAATTTCAGATTTTACAGAAGGATTGTCTCTACTTAAAAATTCACACTTAAATGTTCATCTATGCTGAAAAAGACATAGCCAAGATCTTATATTCACTGTGAGCGCATCAGAAAGTAAAAAAAAAAAAAATAATATGCAAATAATAGCTTATTTTATACTTGCAACCATCACTTTCTGACATATTGAACCTCTACAAGTCAAGAAAGCTGAAATGCTTTGACCAGACTACAACTCTTCCATCAGCATTTGCAGTGTGAAGTCAATGCAATTTATGCTCCTAAACTGCTTAGGTACACCTCTACCCTGATATAATGCAACCCGATATAACATGAATTTGGATATAACATGGTAAAGCAGGGCTTCGGAGAGGGCGGGGCTGCGCACTCCGGCGGATCAAAGCGAGTTCGATATCACGCGGTTTCACCTATAACGTGGAAAGATTTTTTTGGCTCCCAAGGGCAGCGTTATATCGAGGTGGAGGTGTACTTTTGAAAAATCCCATCAGAAATTGCATAAATATGGGTTTGTGAGGCTAAGTTTCGGCTCCTTTTTTAAAATGTAAAAAACTTTTTAAAAGTTCACCACATTATTAATGTACTAAAATCTAAACTTCTCACTGTTAACACTGAAGCAATTTTGTTTTGAAATGACAGATTTCATGCCACTAAGAAAAGCATATATTTAAAATACAATTTTAGCTCCTAATGCTGCAAACATTTAGACAAATGCTTAACTTTAACCACAAGTAGTCCTGTTGACTTCAATGGAGTTATTTGTGTAAGTAAAGTTACATACCTGCTTAAATGTTTGCAGGATCGGGGACTTAATATTTTCAGTGGTTTTGTTTTTGCCTATAGCAGCAGAGTTTTGTAAAATTCAGATAAGATACCCTACACCAGTAATGGGATTCTAAAAAAGACAGCATTTACAATTTAGTTCATTACAAATTTTAATCTAAAGCTGCAATAGCCCAAGTTTTAAAATTAGTTTTAAAGAGCCCCACCTGACTCAAATAAGTGATTTTTTTTTCAAATCAAATTTAAGTAATTTAAAATCGCCTTGATATAAATCACTCAACCCTGTTTAAGAAAAATGTAATCGAAGACATGATATAAAAAAGTAATGGGGAAAATGGACTGAGAGGTGACAAGACATACAGCAATAAGACCACCTGGAGATGATTTTGTTATCCTCACATTTTGATGTTTTCAATTTTTAATATATGATATGTAATCCTTATGATTCATACCCTTATTATGGGGCTAGGCTGCATAACCCTTACTCATGAGGAGGACTTCATTACAAAAGTGGCACAGTTTAGTACCTTTTGCATACATATTATATATGCATATATTGTACAAAATTAGATTGCGTCTTATAAGTGTCCTATGGGTTTTTACGAAGGATTTTACTGAATAGCCAAATACTTTCAGGAGCATACCCTCCCCCAAAAAAACCTCATGTTTTGGTCACCAATAATAGATATGAAATAAACGTTATTACCTGATTCAATAGCTGATTTCACAAAACCAATCATATGCTTCCATATAATATTTAGCATGGCATCTGCAAAACAAAAAGTGAAATTTCCATTCAAAGAAGTCAGTGAAGAATACCGAGCCAAAGAAATAGCAATGCACACAGAAAATAGGTGTTAAATTATGGACTTTGAAATGAATTTAAAATGTAATGCTACAACCCATACATGAAAAGGTCACAAACACAAAACTGGATATGTCGATAAGAAAAATGCTATTTTAATACTTTCATTATTACTCTATTAAAAATCCTCTTTTCTCTACTTTTTTATTTTATTTCCCTTCATCTCAAAATTACTGCACAAAATAAAAAGGTTATTTCACCATGAAATTTTTACCTGGAACCTCTTTTCCAATTGCAATGAAGCCTTCCTGAACTGCATTTATGAGTGTGCTGGCATGCTTACAAAAAAAAGAAGGGCTACTGATCAATGGATATTGAAGAGGCTCTAGGAGAAAACAGAAAACATAAATCTGACATACTGCATGTGGATTTTTTTTTTTTTTTGTTGTTTTTTTTTGTTTACAGTCAAGAGTTTTCAAGAGATAGCCTAAAAGAAAAATCAAGTACAGTGGGTTCTTTAAGTGTTCTATATTAACACATGATAAAAATAGCTCCTAATATTAAGATTAGGATCTACAATTAATTATTTTAAAGTATCTTATCTATTATGTACATCTTTAGGTTTAGCAAAATATAGAAAATACAAAGTAATCATTTCAAACTATCCTCTGAATCAAGAGTGCTTTGAAAAATGTAGTGCAAATACCTAGACTAAGTACAAGTTTGTTTTGCTTAGAAAAAGCCAAAACTTCTGGTCCCATCAGGAAGTGAAGCAGCATTTCAATTCCCAAAAGTTGAATTGAGGGGATCACTATGATTCCTGATACACTAGAATTCAAGTTTATCCTTGGAGTGACTGGACTTCCAAATGGATAAGAACCTAAGGAAAAGAATAACACAATTCTTGTGACTATATGATAACTACATTCAAATGAGCCACTTTTAAACAAAAAGAAAACAGATCCAAATAATATATAAAAATTAAGTCTGACAAGTTTACAAATGGGCAAAGAGAACATTTTCAGACTTACCACTGTGGTAAAGCCAGGAATACAACCCAAATCTCCAGACTCCCACCTTTGTGTTTTAGCCACAAAGCAATGTCTTGCTCACCAAAAATTTCCATTATAGTAAGTACCTACCAGCAATGCTTTATTTAAGAAACTATCAGAGTTTCCATTAGAATCCTTTATTTTAACAAGTTTATACTAGGTATAGGCCCTACCAAATTCACAGTCCATTTTGGTCAATTTCACAGTCATAAGATTTTAAAAATCGTAATTTCATGATTTCAGCTATTTAAATCTGAAATGTCAGGTGTTGTAATTGTAGGGGTCCTGACCCAAAAAGAACTTGTTGGGGGCTCATGGTACTGCTACCCTAACTTCAGTGCTGCTCCTGGCAGCGGCACTGCCTCCAGAACTGGGCAGCTGGAGAGCGGTGGCTGCTGGCCAGGAGTCCAGCTCTGAAGGCAGAGCCACCACCAGCAGCAGAGCAGAAGTAAGGATGGCATAGTATAGAATTACCACCCTTACGTCTAGGCTCCTGCCTATAGAGCTGGGCCCTCAGTCAGCAGCCGCCACACTCTGGCCGCCCAGCTCTGAAGGCAGAACACAAGTAAGGGTGGCAATACCGTGACCCCCCTGCCAACTCCCTTTTAGGCCAGGACCCCCAATTTGAGAAATGCTGGTCTCCCCCATGAAATCTGTATAGTAGAGGGTAAAAGCACAAAAGAGACCAGATTTCAGGGTCCGTGACTCATTTTTCCTGGCTGTGAATTTGATAGGGTCCCAACTATAACACTATAGAAGTTTACTTCAGGACTGCTTACCTTGAGGTTTTAGCTCAAGATTAATTTCTGAACCATTTTTCAAAAAGTTATTTTAGCCGATTAAAAAACAAAAATCTGCCTTTTTGACAGATTTGTCACTGTTAACATGTCTGTTTTTGTCTGTCTTGCTTTCCAGGTCTGAAGAGAATCTATTCTCTTCCTATGCCTCATACTTAGCTTTCACTTCCCTTCCATATGACCCCTCCCTACCGACCAGCACGAAGTCTGCTTGTAAAAATCAGATACACCATTTATCATTGTTTAAGGGTGAAGTCTGCCTATAGTGGATAGGAAAATATATTTACCGTTTTATAAGACTTAAGACTGTCAATGATCAGACCTCTATGTTTCCAAGTTAGACTTGCCTTACCACTAATAGGCAGACTCCAGTCTAATATTAATAGTTGTGATATACCAACCAAACGCATACTGGGGAAAGGAGAGGTTTCCCATGCAAAGAAGCTGGTGATTGGGGCACTGGGGTAGAGGAGAGATATGGGAGGGAAAAAGGTTCTGCTCTTAGGGGATCTGGAAAAGAGAAAAGAATAGACAGACTGGTGCGTTGATGCTGTAATTTGAAGCATTCATCACCTAATATTTAAGCATGCAAGTTTAATTCTGCATAACACTTAACTATACATCTTAGAACAATTTTTAGAAGGTCACATGTTTTATCCTCCACTCTATTGCAACTAAAACTATTTTACATAATCTTAAAGTTTAAAGTCCACTTGTTTTTAAAAAAGCCTCAACTGAGATAGAGATTTATACAACACTTAGAGCTACTAAAAAGAATTACATGTTAAGGTTAAATGAATGGTTTAACTAGACGTAAACGTGAAAGTAATTTAGAACTGAGAATTGTTTATTCCATCATTGGCAACCATTCATCCAAATTACATCATGGTATATGCATAAGAGGTCTAATGAGGTCCCTGATGAATCTGCTTATGGCTGACAAGAATACCACACAGTATGCAAATGAACAAATGTAACTTAATTATATATAAATATAAAATATAAAATAACATTTACAGACACGGGACAAAGAATACTTGCAATATCTAGGAACAATGCAGTGCACCAAGGAATTCTTTCCCGCATTCTCGGATTTGAATAGTTTTGTAGGCTTAAAACAGACAAAGTTTTCTGGTTTAATTAGCTACTAAATTACTCTAGACCAGCAGACTGATAAGAATGTGCAATATCAATATATTGTTTGCGATTGATCCTCAATTAACACTTAAGTTTATTTTAAACTTAGTTCCAGCATTTGAATTATATTTGGAAGCAGGGCTTATTTTGTACCTGATTTCTGTGCAGATGTTGCTGTGGCTAAACTCTGATTGGCTGCTGCACGAGAGGGAGTTCCTTGAGTTACAACAGAAGAATCTACACTTAAAGTGCTTTGGATTAATGGAACACAAACCTGCAAAGACACCAAACCTCAATGATAGTGTGTATGACACACATGAAGAGGAATAAAAGAGTACATTTAGTCTCAAATCTGCATTATACCTTCTCTGAGGAGAAAGTGGAATCATACAAAGACTAAACTGCTCTGTAAACTACTTGTTTTAAAGTTATTTCTAATATATAGCAGCTTCATTTTAATGACTAACCAAATCAGTAAAATTTTCAATAATGTCATCACCAAATGAAAGTTAAATAATTTCAAATGAGATGTTACTGAGACAGTGCAGTTTGCAATTGTTTCGTATGTTTTTCTAATCTTTTCTATATTAAAAAGGTAGATCAAAAGCATAGCTCAATAAGTAAGATTTTCAGTTAATCACATCCTGGAATATAATTTGATAGAATTATGAAACCCAGTGCTAGCAGTTTGTGCTCAGTCCAATTATACTATTATTTAAGTAGTTTTCCAGTTATATCAACCAAAGTCTCTAGGTGCATTACTAGTGTCAGTCAAAACATGTCAAAAAGGTGTTAAAATTAACCTAACTGAAAAGCCTGACTAATTCCAGAACAAGCCTCACCCCATCACTACCACTAAATCAACCTGTAGGTCTTGCAGGTCCACCAAGTCCATGCTCAACTGGATATAGAGAGTGAACCCCTCAAAAATAATACATCAGTCCAATCCCTTTTTGACTAGGGGGCTGTAAACTTGACTCCACTCTATCACAACTGTAGCAGTATCACTTGAGAGACTGTCACTCTCCATGTAGCTAAAGCCCAAATCATTTAGGGCTTTATAGGTGAAAATGAAGACATTAAAACACCAACTTCACTGTTTTTAAACATAAAATTCTTTACCTACTGTTACAAACAACACCTGCATTACTATAATTGAAAGATTTTTTTTAAAATGGTCTTTTTTGTTGTGAATGTGACACTAGTCAATTGTGTTTGTTTGCATGAGTCTATAGAAAAAGTAGGCAGCTGTGATTATAAACCCATAAAAACTAGCAGGAAGACTCAAGAGCAGAGATAATACATAAAACTACTATTTACTTGAAATCTATTTGAATTTTAAATAGAGTGTCCTTTTAAACTTTGAAAAAGAAATGATTAAGTTCATGGAGTATAGGTCCATTAATGGCAAGGTGATCAGGGATGTAACCATGCTCAGGGCAATCCTTAACGTCTGACTACCAGAAGCTGTGAATGGAAGACAGGGGTGGATTGCTTCCTAACTGCCCTGTTCTGTACACTCCCCTGAAGCTCTGGTACAGGCCACTGTTGGAGACAAGATACTGAGCGAGTCAAGCCATCACTGACAAAGTATGGTAGCTCTTATTTCACACAGAAGTTAACTGAGAATAAATGCATATCACAAAGATCAGGGTAACTACTGCTCCTTGCTAAGAGTACTAATTTATAAACAGGCTGCCAAATACTAGATGTATTTTCTATTTGTCCACTGAATGCCTCTGTGTCTTCTGAGCAAGGACAACAGAAGTGCCTGATCTACCTTTGCTATACTGTTAATTTTTTTATATCCCCTCTTACGTTTTCCAAGCTAACAAATCCTGATCTTTCCAGTCTCTTTTCATCTGGAAAATTTTCTATGTGGAGGCAGGATGATGAGAACCGAACACAGTGTTGTAGGAGAGCTGATTTATACAGTGAAAATCTTATGTCAATATTTTCCATTTTATTCCTTATAGAAAGCATATTTTGTCTGACTATTGGTGTGTACTGAGTAGAGGATTTAACTGAGCAGTCCACAGTTATATTCAGGTAATTCCTCTTGATAGTTAATTTAGAGCTCCATGTGTACCATTAGTACAAATTGTTCTTTTATATTGACCTACCAGCTTAAATTTTTGGAAGCATGTCAGGTTTGGAGCGTACAAGAGTGACAGTATCCTTTTAATAATTGTTTTATGGTTACAGATTACAGAGAGTCCAGATAAACAGCTACCGAAAGAAGATAATCATAAAGCAAGTTTCAGTTTTACATGAACAAAACATAGGCTCAACTACTATGCTAAAACTATTTGCATTTGTTACCTGTTCAAAGTTGGCAGGCAGCTGAGGTCCAAGTCTCACCAGTAAATACCACCAGACCTCCAGTTTCGTTAGTGCCAAAGCCTCTGTTCTTACATGGATAGAGCTCAATGGCTGCATTAGCAATTTCAGCCTTTTTGCACTGCACAATATCTCTTGAGGAACAAAGAACACATTTTAAAAGATGCAATAAAAAGGCTAAATTATTTTGCAACAAAATAAAAAGGGAAATTTCTAAACTGTTAGGTTCTTTTCTTTCAATTAACACATTCACTAATTCAGCAAGAGTCAGTCTTCTCCATCAGAACATTTTCTAGGTACTCAGTCCCACCAATACAGTCGGCAGGAAAAACTCATTTCCATTTTCCACCAGGAGACTGCCAGAACAAGTACTTCTGAAACTGTTTAGCAGTTAACACTGAAAGAGTAATTTTGTTAAAAAATACTCAAAGAGGAATAAAAGGAAGGAAAAATAGCTTTTCCATACAAATCCTGGAAGAAAAGAATCCAAGCATAGAAAAGCTAGTTTTGATAAATGATCCAAATTAGCAGATGTTAAATGGTAGAAAAGAAATTATCTAATAAGGAATCCCCCTTTTATCTGAATCACAGATTTGGCAAGACTTCGATACAGCAATGACAAATCAAGGAAAGTGGAAAAGGAAAACTATGGTATTTAAAAAAAAAAAAAAAAAAACACACCACAACCCTGAAAAATTAGGATTTAACTAATAGGGATCATTTATGCAATGAATACTTAGGGGAGTTGTCTCCTGAAGGAATAGGAGAAAAACAAAATCTAATTTTTGCCTAATGAAGGTGTGAATCGGGGCTTAAATTATAACTGCATATTTCTTCTGCTGGAAACAAAGCATTCAGCTCACTCTAAAAGGTCAATATTGAGCTGGGTTGCCAATATTGGTATGTGTGTTCTTGATGTAATTATCAAAGTCATATGGATATACTGAATTGAAGCTATTTGACCTCTGTAATTTGGATGAAAGAGCACAGCCCGAAGATCTCTGGTACAGCTAATCTATGCTCTGAAGGTTCTTCAGACATCCAGTTCACACTGTAGCTACTCTTTTATTTTGGATACATATAGAATGAAAAGAAGAAACCTGACTTACTCAGCAATGCATTGAGGAACAAAGCATGTAAAAGTGTTCAGGGCTGCTGGACTTATCTCCCCCTAGAACACGTGCTTAACTTGTATTTGAGAAAATATGGAAAGGTCCATTTGTGGGCAGCAGAATTTGAGAGAGATGATGTTGAAACTTTGGAAGTAAGGCTCTGATGATCATATAGCGTATCAATGCTCCACTTCGTGCACTAGCTCATTCTTGAATGCAGTATCCAGTTCAAGATCTCTGTCCTATTATTTAAAGCCTTCTATGGAAATAGCCCTAGCAACCTGAGAATCTCTCTCTGTACTTGGAAGATCTGATCACAGCTACATTCTGCTGAAACAATTAAACTGTTGGAGCAATCTCTTGAGAAAGGGAGGCAATTTCCAAAAGGAGCTAGACCCATAGTATAGAACCCGTTAACCAAAGAAATTAGAATGACTGCTAACCTTATTCTAACTCTACTGCTCAATTCCTTCTGGCTGTCTCCCAATCCCATAATCCTCTCTCTATTTGGGATTAAACTCTAAAACCAAGAGATTCAGGGCAAGAATTTCTAAACCCAATATACTTTGGGTGCCATAAAAAGAAATAGTGATTGCTATCTAACATTAACAGGATGTACTTGAGGGAAAGTAGGAAAATTTGAAGCCTGAAGTTGTAGCCTTGTGTCTGTGTCTAAGTGCCACAGACAACATGAGAGTCATTATGTGTTCCCCAACCTAAAGGAATGCCATTAGTCATCTGTGTTTCGAGTAGCAGCGATATTTGTTCTCTTGCCGTGTTTATCACTTGAGAAGGTAACTTTGATCTTGCTCACAAAACAATGTAGTGTCCAATATTTTAATAAAAATATCTTTAGTCACTTCAGATGAAGATTTCTATAGATATTGTGCCAGTAAGGCTGAGGAGTAGTATGGGAGAGCTCTAGATTATTTCTAGACTACACCCAGACAGACTGATTATAGTGCAAGTGCATGTCTGTGGCAGACCTGTCCCATGGATCCACTGGTAGATGAGGGAAGATATATTATAAGATACTCCTCCAGAAGTAATTGGCGATGGAGGAAGATGGGAAGTCACTCCTGTCTAGCTAGGCCTCTGTTTGGATTCCATACTTTATTCCTGTTTAACCTGATCATCATCTCAGAATATTTTCAGGATGCATGGGAGCAAACCTTGTGAGCCCCATCTTCATCAACAGTGGAAAAGATGTAATAGTTGTCTATGGAATCTGTCATTATTTTCTCGAGCTTTTCTCCAAATAGGCATCTCATTTCAAGTTTTTCACAAAGCAGAATTGCATAACTGCTTGTCTACTTTCCAAGAGAAGAGCAATATATACCATCCATCAGTGGTGTAGAATTTCATAGCTCAAGATGCGAACATGGTAGAGTCTATGGAAGAGATCTTGAATATGAACATAAAAAATGTCCTCTAGAGCTCATATAATGTTAATGGTTACCCCATCAAAGCTATAGGGATTGAAAAGCCAGAGCCCAAGTTTTTCCTAAGGGTGCCTCTTTTAGGAAAAATCAGGTGGGATTTTGCCAAGGAGGCTTCTGCAACATCTGTCTTGAAAAAACAATCATGCTACCCTCAAAATGTTGGATTTATTATCTCGTGGTAAAGATTTATAAACCCTTACACTGGAAAACTCTCCATTATTTTATCACCATATCTGTCAGGCAACTGTCCTCCACTTTTCTGAAATATTTTTACTAGCTCAAATTTGGAAATAGATTCAAGTTGCAGTACTCACTAGCACCTGTTTGCAACTGGTTTTTAGAGGAATTGTTTTAGAAATAGCCAGGTCCCTTCAACTCTAGCATCCAATAAAGAAGGAAAAGGGGAGAGAACCAGGATTCACTCCTTAGCTTGAATATCATGTTCAGCACGTTGAAACAGGACAAAAAGACTTGCCAGCGAAGGTAAAACAGCATCAGGGTTCAGGGCTGACCAGGCTCAGAAAGACAGAACCTGCCAAATACAGCATTAGCAACACTATAAGAAGAGTGCTGTGCCAAGAGCACCTCACTGTATTTGGAGTGGGCCTTCCCTGACTGCTTCAGCATCAGCCCACCACCACTCAGCTAAGATGAGGACAGTGTGGAGCCCTCCATACTGTGTCTGTAAACAAAGGGAGAGCTCCAGAATTTCAAATATTAAAGTGAAAATACGCTGCAACTCGTTATAGATTACTGGCTAATAGGTAAAGGTTGTTAATTTGAAGAAGAGTGGTTAGTAGGGTAGTGCTGCATTGCTGGTTGTTCTACAAACAGAGCTTTCTAATGAGCTCCTGGAAATGGCAGGTGTTTCCCCAAGCTATCTTAACTCCAGTAGATGCATGGAGGGAGAAGATCTACTCTTGTTGGATGTGGAAAGGAAAAAAAGTCATTCTATCAACATTTGACATTGTAATAGGAAAATAAGACCATGAATAAACTCTACTTGTACATTTTAGCAACTGCATCAGGCTGACAGATCTTAAATTAGATATAGATATGTCTGAGGTCACAAACGTTCACAGTAGCAGTGAAGTGTCTGCATGGCTTGGCTATTAGTTATTTCTCACACAGCTTTAATTTCCCAGTTTAATTAGCCTTTATACTCTGGAGAAGTGTCAAAGCAAATCCAGACAGTTTTTTCTTGACTCCACATAAAAGCATGCAAAAGAACAGAGAAGATGTATTTAGTCATTTCACTAATATGGGATAAATACTATATGCTACAGAACCACAGAATGCTAGGACTTTGACTTAGATTCCTTATTTGTACTGGAAAATTAAGCCACGTTACCACCAATAATCCTATCTGTTATTTCTTTAGCAGAACTAAAGCATTGCTAAATGATCTATTTTAAATAGCCTTGGAAGGATTAGCTTTTTCCTGGTAAATGTCCATTTTACCATATATACATAAATGGACAAAAAAATACTTCCATTTACGACCATCAAAACTTACAGATAGGCAAAGTAAGAAAAATGCTATTGAAAACTTAGGAGTCTGATTTAAGGATATTTACTTTGTATATTTTGACATGGGATGTTGACAATTTGTGTTTTAACTCTTATAAAGCTTTAACATTTTGAATCTCAGCGTCAACTATAATTAAATAATTGTTGTCAGACCCCCATAATCTCCTGCAACTGTGAAAATTTAAATCAATAAAAATAAAGGCTTAAAAATAATATTATCCATACAGATTATTAAAAAAATTGAATTCTGCCAAGTCTAATAATGAGGGTGGGGAATAAACACTTCAGTGAGAATTTAAATGAAATTTTACTAATTTAAGAAACTTCGATTTTTCTCACATTTTCCTTCGGAATACGTATCCCGGAGAGTACGGTCCAATCTTGCAAAGGATCTTTTATAAAGTAGTCAGGATGCATGCTGAACTTAAACAGGCTTGTTTAAGTCTCAGTACTGATTACAGAAGTAATTTCTCAATCTCCAGATTCCTTGACCACGGTTCCCGGTAATAAATCCATGTAGCACAAAATAAAGAACTGTAGTGTAACCTTGTGTGTCCCATCTCATTGCTATCTGTGCTTGGCCCAATTAAACTACTATGAAAAAAAAGTTTAACTTTAGTAATTCTACCGTGCAGCAAGACTGAGCTAAGAAAGAACCATTAATCAGTAGAAATGTGCATTTTTAGAGAGATCATATTTAACCTGTACATAGTTGAGCACTACCAGATTACGATGGGTAAAATAAGTGTTTTCCTTTCTCCTGGTTAGCTCGACATTAAACTTAAGTTGTTTAATATATTTTTATCTACCTGGATTCAAAGCAAAATTATCTATCAGACTCTTCCATGCAATGAAGGCTATTTTCTTTACCACTGGTGATCCACTACGGAATCCAAGTTCTTCCAGTTGCAACAATGAGTTGATAAAACTGCCACTACGATGGAGTGTCTAAAGGTAAAATAATACTGTTTTTATACAATGAAGCATTTACACTGTCAGTATCTATTGTCATGGAACCTTAAATAGTAAAGTTATTGCTCTTCTGCTTACCTTTCCAAGTAGCTTGACAAACAAAGGCCACAATTTCAACACATAGGTCTCATTTTTTGCAGAAAATAACTTTTGGAGTTCTGAAATTACTTTCTGAAGACAAGAAAAGGTTGTTATATTTTCTTATGCAGTGAAATACACAGAATGAGCTACAAGTTTTGTACTGAAGATTAAGTTAAATACAATTTATAAAACACAGATGCACTATATTGACAAGAGTTAAAAGGAAGTGACTCCAGCATGGGATTTAACTGTACTACTTCTACAAAACCTTTTAGAGGCGCAGCACAAAACTTGCAGGTCACCAGAGGTGTAGGAGGGAACATAGTAGCTTTAAGTCACTTTTGCATCTTCCCGATGCTGGGTTGCTCTGGGGCTGAAGTCGTCCCTGGAGCGACTTAGACAGGCCCATGGGTCAATGAAAATTACAGCAGCCAACCAGGCCACAGTGCTGCAATCAAGCCCATTCACCTTTTAAAAAAAAAAAAAAAACTAGTTCTCTCTCTTGACTATGCAGTAGAATAGACAAGCAGACCTCACACAGTCCTTTTCCATTTCTAATATATAACTTAATATAGAAATAGTGGGCAATTATTTAACTAGTCATTGACCTGGACCCCATCATAATAGGCCCTGAACACACACAATAAAAACATTGCCCTTGCCCCCAAAGAGCTTGAAATGATTTCTATAAGGCTTAGGCAGTCTTTCAAAACTGTCATGAAAGTTTACAATCTAGTGCAAAATTAATTCACTTTCCCTTTAATCTTAATGATGATAGAAAAAAAACTGAAGATACTTTACTCACACTGGACAAATAGAATTTTGCAAGGCTGGCTAAGGTGACTGGTAATATGATAGAGCCATTCATCTATGAGGTACTGGTTCAAATCCAGCATATGTTGATAACAGCCAAAATAGGTTGCCACCATTTGGCTACTGAGTTAGGAAAAGTTAGCTGATGATCTCAGTTCTTAATACTTTCATTGGTACTCTCAGCAGACAAATCAAAGAATGAATGGGAATGGAGACAGCGTCCCTTCCAAAACTGTGTGGAAGCATACTGGGACACTAAGAAAGCTTGCACTTCTATTCACTGTCCAAGCTGAATATGCCTTCAGTTCGATCACTGTTACCTTCCGTGAACCAAATTCACGTTAACAGATCCTTTGAAAAAAATCATAGTATGAAATGGCCTTCCAGTCAAGGTTGCAGAGACAAGTACATAGGGTAATTCAGAAAAAATATCATTTAACTAAGAGCATAAAAGAAAACATTGCTAGAAGTCTCACAGCTTCTCTAAAATCCTGAGGGAAAGAAGTTTTTAAAAGCACTTTCCACTTACAGTAGTCATAAGATGTTCAGTTATGACTGCCACTTCCTGCTGTTTCTGAAGTAACAATGGCATTCCCATCTCCAATGCAGCAGCACCTCGTAACTGCACCTTATGAGCTGAATGGACGACCATAGGAATGATCAGCTTTGCCCACCTCACAGCCTCTTCTCCCATTTGGGTTGGAGTCTGTTCCATTAGACTGAGTTCAACAAAGCACACATGTATTAAACTACATATAGAACCACTATACTTACTGCTGGACTTAACAAAAATATCTTTAGCTAGTGTTATTAAAATATGCATTTATAATTCAGATGTATTATGCACTAACAAAATGCTGTTCAAAACATTTTCTAATAAATTTGAATTACACTTTGAAAATCTAATTCAGTGAAACTCTACATATCAGTATATCACTGAAGTACCAATTCAGATACTTCCGTTGAAAAGCCTGACCAAGGTGATAAAAACCAAAGAGAAATTTATTCTGAACAACTTCCTCTGAACTTGTTTTGTTCAAGTTAAGATTCCAGTTCTTAATGGTATAACCCAAAGCAGCAGATGATACTATACAGAAGTAATTTTCAATTAAGTTAAAAGGGAAAGAAAACTAGTCTGAAGGACCTCTGAACAGGTGTCCTTGTTAAAAAGATGACCTTCAACTTTAAACCTAGTCAATTATTTTTAAGTTACATTTAATTTGGGGTCTATACACCTGCAACCTCTGAGGATATCTGCCAATTTTACAATCACATTTTCCTAGTGAGAGCTTTTGTCCAATAGAGAGCTATCCTCTCTATTGCTGTGTGAAAGACACACACACACCCAAGGGGAAAACTGAATTATGCAAATTAAATTAACAATGCCCACAGTATTGCCAAATATACAATATAAACAGAGAGAAAAAAACCTCTAACTTTTCAGTTATAGTAATCTTAGGTATTCCTTGTAATAACAGTAGGTAAATATTCAAAAATTACTGAGTCAAATGTTTGTCTTTAACAAGTACACACTGAACCGTCTCAACTAAAGCCGGAATTGCTTTCCATACATCAGGAAAATGTAGCAAGTGGACAGTAGTAACTATTATTCTCTACTTTACAAGGTTTATTTTGGAAGGGCCAAACAACATAGGGACTTAAGTGAACTAGCCAGTTTGCTCTAGAGCAGTGTTTCTCAATGCCTAGACTGTGGACTGACATTAGTCCCCAAGGTCTCCCTGACACAGTTTAGAGACTGTTTCTCTCAATCTTTTTGATACCAGGGACCAGCTTGCTGCCTTCCTAAAGTGTGACAGGGAGAGCTCAGAGACCGGTGCCAGTCCATGGACCGGTCATTCAGAAACACTGCTCTAGAGAACTTAAATCAAACTGATCAGGTCTCAAGTGAAATAAAGACTACGAGACTGAACTTGCGTGCACACACACAGAGTTCGGTGCAACTGTGTAATCTGTCTCTGCTCAATAAAGGACCATGACTGGGACATCAGGATTGCAGTCCATTAGTAGAGATGGTAAGAGTATTTTACAATGAGCCTAACATGCCAGCTTTAAGCCAACGATCTTAATTCTTCACTCTCAGGAATATTAAATTCACTCAGTGTTGATGATAAAATCTACTATTTCTATTATTTCCAACAATGCCAATGGGAGGAACACACTCAATAAGTTTTAATCCTAAAATGTAGGCTTTGTAATTAAAAACTAGTACAAAACAGTATCATAATAAATACTGTAATGAACTTAAAACAAGTTTTTGGATCTAAACATTCCCATGCAATGCTGGAAACATCTCACTGAATTTAGCTTCATTTTTCAAGGTGACTAAAAGGTGTAGGGAAAAAAACAAAGAAACAATTATATAACGTAGAATAGATTAAAAAAAAAGTTTAGTAACTTAAGTTGTTAAAAATGGTAGCAATGAATATTTTTTATTTGTGTCCCTTTCCACATCAAAATCAGTGATGACATTATAGGTCTGGAAAGACATTTTGCAAATTAAATGGTCCAGCAGGCTTCAGAAAAAGCATAAGTAGTTATGACACAGTTCATAAAAAAACTGACTTTATCATACTGATTTTTTTTAAATATATACAGGCAACATTGAGAACATTACTTAGCATGTTTAACAATTTTAAAGTAGGTCAAATATTGTCCTTAAACTATAGTGCCTCCAACAGATTCTTTTTTCAAATGGGCTTTTCCAAAGACTCAATATCTATTTTAAACATTTAGCATTACTGTTCACGTACCGTATGACAACATTTAGTGCTTCATATTCAACAGCCATGGAATATACATCTCCTTTAGTAAGTATGGTTTCTAGTGTAGAAATTATACTGGGTACCTGAAGAAACAATAGGATGAGGTTAACTAAATTGTCTCTTTAAATTAGGCGGGGGGGGGGGGGGGGAGAGTTAAGAAGCTCACCTCCTTCCCAACAATTTCAGAAGGAAAGGTCTGCTTAGAGATTACCCAAAGGGCTCGAGTGCGTGTATTCTTGTCTGAAGTTTTTACAGCAATACTGTTCACTGTTGAAAGTAACTCTTGTATTTCAGTTGCTAAAAAGCAGAACAGAATATATGGCATTCAAATTATGTTTTCACAAATTCTATTCATTTTCTTAGAAAGCTTTTAGGTCACACAAGAAACTTTGGCTTGGGAGTATCAAACGTTAATACAGGACCAGCTACGCAATTCCAAAACCCACAAAAATGTAACTAACATTTTAACTATATTAAATATAAATAAACTTTCCAATAAAGAGCAACTAAAATAGACTAATAGGTAAAAACATGTAGAATAGTACATATCTATGTTACCATCTACATTAGCACTATAGAAAATTGAAACAGTATAAACTTGAAAGTCAAATTTCTATCTGAAAAACGTATCTATTCCAAGAAACACCAAAGACTACACAAATTTCTCTCTAATTTTCCAGGGTTTTTTTTTTTTTTTTTTTTTAAAACACTGTGCAATTGGTACCACTTTAGCCATAGTCAGTTTCACTGTTTTGTTGATATTGTATGCCCATCCCAGGCTCTACATGGTTTTAACCATTAACAGAAGCAAAGCTGAAAGTGAAGCGGCTGTTTGTACAGCACTTTGGAAGAAAGATAATGTTCAGCATTATTAATGTGATGATATGACAATGTAAAGTTTGAGAGAGTTTGGGAGCAATGAATTAATTACATTCTGTCTATACCACAGGGCAAGCTGTTCCCATCACCTGGAACCAACTCATCAATTAATTCCAACATTTTACTTACAAATCTCTGCCTCATTCCCTGAAAATTCCTAATTTTAATCTAGAATTAAAGAAACAGATTAGGGCACATTTCAAAATCAAGGTAACAGAAGGAGTTCTAGTAATATTTTTTTTTTACCAGATAATTCAGAGGTAATCTTTGAGTTAAAGACACAAAATCCTAAAGCTTGTAGTGCTGCACTGCTCAGCTCTGAGTTCTGACTAGAAATGTGTGCCTGTAAAAAAAACAAAAAAAGACATTAAAACTCCAAGTCGTCTCACTAATTACAAAGTATGATTATGTACTGTGTAGCTGCTTAGCTGAGTTATGATTAAGTCAATGAAATGGAACACAGAATAAAAAAAAATCCCATGCTTAATGAAATCTTATATCTAAATGCAAACTGAAAAATATGTCTACCTTCTACAGCACAAAGTCACACCTAAAACTACAAAACCTAGTTGGGGTTTTCAAGACACTTCTGTCACCTGTAAATCTGGACACTTGTTTATTGAATTAAGTTCCAAAACATCCAAGAATCTGCACTAAAATGATTTTTACATAAATGGGGAACAATCATCCATTTTTTTATTATTGTATTTTGAATAAAATAAACATTACATGCTTAAAATAGAGATGAACTGGTTACCAAGAAAGGAAGTCTGAATAAAATGACCTGCAAATAACTTTATATTACATCAACAATATCTTGATGATCTCCACTACTCAGGTTATAGGGGTATTCACTACATAGAAAGATACAGACATCTTAAAATTCTGAAATCATTCCATCCATTATGCACTACACACTGACACCCCAGATTACATTATTCTTAGTTATGATTACTAGTGCCATCCTACTGTGGGATGCATCAGAGAAGTGGCACGGATAAGTAGGGGTTGCTTTTTAGTTTTAAATTTTTTTTTTTAAGTATTGGTTATAACAATCATAATAGACAGTGAGCCCTTACTGCAAACACAACTCGACCTGACTGCACCGCAAGACATCCATGCCTCCCAACCAGTCCTTTGCATCCAAGAAACGTTGGTTGCAAGCTATTTTGTAGTCAAGAAGTAAACCTGGAGAAACTAATCTTTCTGTAGTCAAGTAAGATACAATCTCCATGATGTGAAGGAAAAGCCAGGAGAGTACAATTTACTGGATACCTTAACTCACAAGGTCAAAATTAGGCTACTTCCTCACCCAGCTTGACTGCAAATTAAATGAGCTCAGTGTTTAATTCAGCCTCACACTGAACCCAGATCTTGACTTAAGCTTTGGTTCTTTTATTTACTGAGCCTTGTACAGCAAAATTAACTTTAGGGAACACAACACATACCTTAAATACTTTACAAAGTCGAGGAAAGTGTTTTCCAACATCTGCAGTGAATTCTTTTCCTTCCTCTCCAGTCAGGCGACTCCAAGAAGCAGAGAGAAAAAAAATAAGTCATATTTACAAATATAAAACATTTTATTCCTATGATAAGGTTTATATTAAAATACTGTCAAATTATTTATTTTTTAACTAAAGATTACAGTTTCATGAACATCTTAAAAAAATAGTTGAAACATAGCACTCAAGTGTTGGGGAAGCAAAAAGAAAAATCACACATTTAAACATTACAAGTCTATACTTAAGCCTGTGACCATTCAGAATGACTAATATAGCCCATCGCTGTATTGTGAATACAGGATATTAGTGTATTTTATATTTTGCTACTCTTGCTGCTAAACAACTAGAGATTAATCAACTACTAAATTGAAATTGCTACTGAAAATCAAATAAACTTTACAAAACCATACATCAAAAAGAGTTAAAGAAAAATTAGTATTTCTTTTTTTTAAACTAACATCAAACTTTGAGTTTGAGCTCCAAGTATTAGAAAGAATATGCATACACAATAGCTAGTGATCCCCACCAACTATCTGAATGGAAGATTGAACCCTAAATGTAAAGGTCCCACATCATAACTGAGCCAGTAAATTTTAATAGTCACAATTTGAGCCATGTGTGAATAGTTTCTTAAAAGAGAAACAGCTTTTTTTTTTTAAGTGGGATCACCAAAGGCAACTCTGAGGAAGCTTTTCTTGTGAAGAGTTAAGTTAGCAGCATTCCATTCTCTCTCTTTCCATTGTGGCCCCACTCCTGCAAACACTTAAGCATGGAGCAGTCTCATTAAAGTTAATTGCATAAAGACACCTACCTAAAGGTGTCTGCAGGATTAAGGCCTATTTGATTTTCCCCAAGAGTAACTTCAGAGAAGGGATGTTGTCTTTGTATTTATTTGTACAGTACCTACATAATGGGTCCCCAATTCTCAAATGGGCTCTCCAGGTGCTACAGTAACTTAGTTAAACAGGCTGTCATCAAATAAACACTTTGATAAAATATGATATTACAGAAATCATGAAGGATCCAACCATACGAAAACTGAGCTTTTCTAACCAGAAAAGCACATTGACCTCAAGAGGCAGGACACTTGTCCATTCATTTCTTGTGAAATTTGGTGCTAGTTAAAGGACAAAGGTAAAAGCCCATCTGCGAAATGGCCAAAGATTTCTAAACTTTGCAACTATTCCCTGCCCCCGACCTCCAACTAAAAATGTGCTTGAATTTGCCCGTGCATGAGTGTGCCTTTGGTATTTGCTGACAGTAGTATCGCTGAGGCTGTATCCAATATGCCCCCTTGCCTTCAATAGGGTGCACACAGATTCCCCACACTCGATGCACCATGCCAGTAGCTCAGCGTGTGGCTGCATGCACACGCTTCCAGTCATGTCCCTTTACCCGCTGTCTGTAACACCGCCAAGCTCACACCTGTTACACAACCTCCCTGACACACACTCCCGCTCACCTTCACCTGGAGCACCCCCCTACCCACACACACAGCCGCTCTCACACCTGTTGCACACGCACGGCTCCCGCATCCTCGCCCAGGCGGGCGCACGTGAGTGAGCCCAGGGCAGAGCCCGCCCCTCCGGCCCATCACTTCGCGGCCCTGACAGGCAGCCGTGCCGGAGCTGCACTCCCTACCCCCCTCGCCCCAGCCCGGGGGTGTCGGAGCCCGGGGCGCGGCGGCCGCACTCACTTAACGATGGTGAGGTGCGCGTCCGTGAGCTCCCCGAGGGGGGCGGCCGGGTCCTCCAGGGTCTCCAGCAGGGGCAGCAAGCTGGGGCCGGCGGCGGCGGCAGCGCTCATGGTGCTGCAGGGACAGAGACACGCAGGTGAGCAGAGAATCCTCCCGGCAGGGCGCCCGCTCCCCTCCCTCACCGGCCGCTTCGCTTTCTCCCGGGCTAAGATGGCGGCGCGCGGGACTCGCCGCCAGACAGACCGGGACTGGACTTGCCCAGCCAATCAGCGCCGCAAGAGGCGGTGCCTGAGGCCGAACGCCGAGATAGCGAGCGGAGCCGTCCCTCCCACCGCGCGCTTTTCCCCGCGCAGCCGTGCCTGCGGTGGAGCGCCGAGTCATCGATCGGGACTCCTCCTTCTCCCCTGTCATGGATTGGACCCCTCTTGGCTGGCTGCAGCTGTTGCAGGGCCCGCCAGATGGGGGCAGGGTGGATGTGTGAGCTGCTGCCTGCAATCCACCTCTGAACAGCAGCGAGGGGCTCCTGTAACTGTAGCCAAGCCAGAGGAAATGGGCACTTGAGCCATCTGGGGCAAAGGGATTTAGGGTTACCGTATTTCAGGTTCCCAAAAAGAGGACACTGCAGGAGGTGGGGGAGGGAAAGCTGGGGGGGAGGAGTTACTCCCTGTCGTGGTGGCAGGGTTGGTGGCAGAAGCCCAGGTCGCATCAACAGCCATCAATCATTGCCTCACTGCAGGACCCTCTCTGCAGGCCTGGCAGTTGGGGCCTGGGTGGGTGCAATCCTGCAGCTGTGGCTTGCCAGGGAATGGAGCACTCAGCTGCTGATACAAGGGAGGGACCAAATGGGAAGCAAACCAATCACAGCTCTTTCTGAGCTGCAGCATCTGCTCTGAAAAAATCCTGGACATGGCCTGTTATTTGAAAAATCCACCCCGTCAGAGGATGGAGGCTCAAAAAAGAGGAAATGTCTGGAAAACCCAGACGTATGGTAACCCTAGATAGGGTTATGGGCCAGGAAAATAATTCATCAAACAGCATGGGTGGGGGCTACGTCACATTGATCATGTCCACCATCTTCCAGGGGAACCCAGTTTTAGGATTGCTGGCTTGGTGTGAAAATTGCCAGATTTATTCTTACGGCAAAAATCTGTGCAAAGTCTGAAGAAAATTCATCAACTGTTTTTGAGTTTCTGGTTGTTTGGTTAACAAACGGTGTAGATCCTGTTTACTGTGCCACTGTCATGCTTCCCAGGGGTACCCAGAGTTGTGAGGCACCTCACCACCACCTCCCCTTAGTGTGAGGAAGACTTGTTTGTGCCTGCCAGGGGTCAGCTTTCTGACTATCAGCCACGAGCAACACAAGAATTCCTCTCTAGGTCTTGCACACCCTGCCCTGTCTCGCTACAGGTTGGTGACTGGCACACTCCAACCCCTGAGCCCTCCGAGCATTTCCTTAGAGTGTCCAGCCGCTGGTCCACTGGACACTTGCAGTATTCACAGATTCACTCTTCACCTTACCAATTACTCCTCAGATCACTGCCTAACACGTACAACTTAGATATGTTTATAGTGAAAACAAGTAAAAGTTTATTGAACAACGTATAGAGATTAAAGTCATATCAAGGAGGAGTATTAGTAATAAACAATTACATATGAAATAAAATCATAAGCATTCTGGAAGCTAGAGTTACATAAGTAGATACTTTAATGTCTTATAGCGATTTACAGCCAGGCTTGGCTGTGATCTTCCATTTATGAGACAAGTCGCGCTGTCAGCTTGCCTCCTGGGTGAAAGGCCCAGGGTGTTCCTCTGCACTCCCAGATATATCCCAACAATCCACTGTCTTTACTCATACATAGGATGCTCTCCTGCTGTTTATTTCTTCCTGTAAATTTCCTTTCTTGAAGATTTCACAATGTCTTGACTAGCATTTGGCTAAGCATGGAAAAAAGACACACATCATGAGACGCATAATACAGAATGACCAGAGAGGGATATAAGCATCTGTTACCCCCTATAGCTGAGGCCTTGCCTGACGTGAGTAATTAGCATATAGGAGGTGGTCTGATTTCTTGGAGGATAGAATTAAGGAGATAAACAGATCATTAGGCTGAAAACAGAATGTTTGTGCTAATAAGATACATAAATAGGTCATCAGGCTAAAAAGACAGAATGTCTGAGCCTGCTAAGATAAGCGGAAGAACACCCAAGGAACCATTTACTAACAATGAACAAGATAAATTAGGAATATAGAGATTAGGTAAAGAGTAAGTTGAGCATGGACAATGCGTGGACAGAGTATGCTGCACAGAGATTGGCTTGGTTACTATGCAGGAACCAATCCCAAAACGTGTGATGCAAAGAATAGTAAATGCAATGTATTGTGTAAATGTATATAAAGGAAGAGGTTTTCTGTGTAACTATGGATGTGAGGTATGCCCTATACCCACCCCCTATACTTGAGTCTGATCAGCTCAGCATAGCTTTTCTGTATGCCAAATAAAGGAATCCGAGTGACAAAGTCCGGAGTCAAGCTGATGACTAGAGAACTGGACAAGGTGTTCTGGATCAACCAAGTGGAAAGGTCTCAGAGGAAATTCCAAAACCCCTTCCTAAAAAGAACCTGTTTGAGACATGTCACCTCCTGTTAAATATCTTAGGGACATAATTTTCAATATAGACGCACAATTCCTTCAATATTACCCATACATACTTTTCACAATGATTATGATTACCAGATCCAGTTGGCTTCTAGCTCTCATTAGAGACCTCATATGGCACCCTTTAGTGAATTATTATGCATATATCTGACTCAGGGGATCCCAGTAAAACTCTATGCACCTCCTATGCTCTCTGCCAGGTGGCACCAAGAAATCATTGAGTCACACTGGTCATTAAAAAGAAATAAGAAGGTTACTTACCTTATAGTAACTGCAGCAGTTTGAGATGTGTGGTCCCTCTGCGTATTTGCTGTGGTTTGTACATGTGCTCTGTGTGCCCATGACCAGAAATTCTTCAATAGCAGTATTTACAGGACTGTACCTGTGCACTACACCTCCCCATGCTGCAAACTGAGGGCATAAGTGGTTGTGCAGACTCTAGATCCTATTCTGCCATGAATCATGTGAGGATCCAAAGCAGAGGAGGAGATCAGATAAAGAGCTAAGGGGATGGCCTACTGCACAGTCAGCCGCTGTGCCACCATAGCAATCAATTTGAAAGACTCTAGAAAGGCCTCAAGGTCATCCTCTGGGCCCTTCTTGGTGAACCTCATTGGCATAGCTGGCATCACCATGGCTGGGCCTGTGGGCCTCACAGGATAACCCCCAATCACCTTGGTAGTTGCAAGAGAATCAAAACTTCTTGTGCCAGATGTTGATGCTGCTCCTGAGTCAGTTGCTGTTTTCATTTCTCAGTCATCGCTTTAATGTTCACTCTAGGTCTGTATTGCCATAGAATAGCCATTCACCCCCCACCCCCAAGCCTTGGGAGGGCTGCAGAGCACGGTTATTCAGGCTTCTCCCTTCCATAGGGGTCTGCCTGCGTTCTCCACCCACATGTGACAGGATTGCTCCTGGGTTCATGGGCAGCCACTGCTCAGTTCCCAGTGAGAGAACAAAAGTTTTTATTTAGCTGTTGCCCCCTTCAGGCAGGGCACCTGCAGTAGTCCTCCCAGCAACAAGCAAGGCATTGGTAGCAAATTGAAACAATAGTCCCACATCAGGATCAGATTCCCTCAGGGAGGGAAACTGCCCACAGCAGTTTCTTAAGCAGTTGCTGACCCTAGCCAGGCTTTTCTGACAGAGCTAAAGGTCTGGTTCTCTCTCCCAGCTAGCACCCAAACAAGCTTTTAAGCCTTCCTTGTTAAGCCTACCAGTTGCAGGTGTAACAGGACAGGGCTGACTGAGGCCACAGCAGTTTAGTAAGCCTTTCCTGGCCAGTGAGCATACTCCATTACAGGGCGGTCATGCAAATTTTTTGTATAAAAGCTGTTAACCTTGCTACTGAATATCAGAATGCTTTCCCAATTATCAACTATGGACTTACTTAGCTCTGTGTCTGTCACTGAAGACTTTAGAACCATCCAAGGGGCAGAGCTTTTGACAGTTGCTCCATGGCTTTTCCTACAGTCTGTAGGATTTAGATGGCTGCCTGTGAGCCGCAAATGGCTCTTTAATGTGTCTCCTGTGGCTCTTTGCAGCACATGATATTAAAACAGTGTGATTTAATTATTAATGAAACAGAATGCTTTTAGTATGTTATTAATATTAACCAATTAAGTTATCAACTTGCACTAAGTTATTAACTTATTTGCTGTGAGAATAATATATATATATAAACTGAATATTTCCCTGTCATACTGTTTAAATATGAATAGTACTATAATAAATGAAACAATGAATTCACACTACTGGAGCTCTTTTGGGTAATGTTGATCACTGAACCACTGAGGTCTGGTTTAGATGCTTCTTAGGGATCCCAGTCTCTGCAATTCATCTAAACTCTTCAGAAACAGATTTTGAACTTACAAGTTCAGTTGGGGCCCCAGTCTCTGCAATGTTTGTAGAACTTACAAACTTGTCTTAGTAGCACAGTAACTCTTACATCTCCATGACTGAAGCACCTGTACAGCTACATGGAAGCCTTTGATGTACTATGATAGAATTCTCAAGAGTAACAAATTCTTGAAAGTACTTTTTAGAATGATACCACTGCAGTGACAGCACAGCTGTTTGTTGGGGATTGTTTTGTTAGCCTTAGATATTTTCAGCAGATATTTTGATTCTGGCCCACATCAGTTTAAGACTTCAAACTTGTCAGTTAAAACAATTAATATTTTATGCTAAATAAAATGTTAACAGACCCACTTAACACTCTTAGTTTGTGATCAACAAACTACTACTGCTGAGTTTAGCAAAATAAAGAACATGTAATTATAGGAACATGTCTGTGGCCTCATTCAGTCCACCAGAGGGCAGGATTTAGAAATATTATTTATTTAAATTTGATTCAGTTCTTAATAAGTGCATCTTGATTCAATTAAGTATAGTTATATGAAACTTATTTTCCACCAGTACTAATGTGATGCACATAGTAAGATAATTTGGAATGAGAGGCTGGAATAGTTGTATTATTGCTCAACAGAGTTATGAAATGTTTTTTTATGTAAATTATAATTTTATATGTAGTGTTCTGTTCTCTTTAGGGGATTTCAGATGTTGTATTTTCTGGGTTACTTTATTTCTGAGTCATTCCCAGTGCTACTGATTTGTATCAGAAATGTTCAAAGCATCAGGAACTCTTCTGATAACAGGGTCCATATGATATCCTAGTCCATTTTTTGAGGTGTTTTAGAAACATATAGGTGCATGTCTGAGAATAACAAAGGAATGGTGTGTGATGTAGAGATGAAGGAACCCCCAGCAAGTAAGAGCCAGAAAATTACATAACTTTTGAAGAGTGGTGGTGATGGGAAAAGGCCACTTGGCTTTAATTTATTTTAGCTTACTTACACAGTTAATACTACTATATATTATATTAGCTTTGGGGAATCCAGATTCCCAAAGGAAAGGAGCTATTTATGATATAGCCATTTCAGCAGCTGGAAAGGGAACATTTATGGATTACAAAACTAGAGGATAACTGGATTTTGTAATGGCTGCCAGCATACAGTGGTTTTGGAACAGTTGAAAAACAGAGCTGTTTCTGTAACTCTCATGTTACATGCTGGAAATGAAAATGGTCCTTTCTGGTGGATGCTGTCTCTACTCTTATTTACTTGTAGTCTGTTTTTGGCTTCATTTTAAAGTTAAAAACAACAACCCCCTCAAACTAAAGTACACTGAAAGTACCCAGGAACTGTTAATGCTGTAGTGTTGAAAATTGTTTGGTGAGAGGGCTGATTAGCCCTAAAGGTCTCCCATTCTTGCTGGGAACTTTTCCAAGAAACAAAGTACTTTGCCATCTGCTCTAACACCTACTGAAGAAGTCAGTGGAAAGACTATAGGTGACTTCAATGGGCACTGGATTGGACTAATTTCTGATTTTTATACACACACACACACACAACTACTACTACTACTACTATCAGATGAGCCAGCTGTCCCTAATTATTAACACAAAGTCAATAAAAATACCTAAAAGTATCAGAAAAAAATAAACAGCACAGATTGGAAACCCTGGACATGATTAAAACAGAGGTAGTTTTAATGATATTTTGGGGTCAGGGGGTTAACAGACAGATATAAACTGATATCAAGAATGGATACATGTCTATCAATTCAGCATAATGCAGTTTTAGAACTGGTGTGAACAAGATGAAGCCTGTTGACAGGGTTGAAAAAGGGTTTGCTGATAGTTGATGGACAACTCCTTTTAGTCCTTCAGTTTCTCATTAACAGAGAATCTTTCATCTTTTTGCCCTTTAATAAATGTGGTTTGAGAACAGAAAAGGCTTGAATAACTCTACACTGGGTAAGGAAGACAAACTCCTTACAAATCTGTTAAATAATTTATGATCCAGAACACAATAAAATCACAAGGACAGTACAATTACAGATTCAGTGCTTTTCATGCAGCTTTATTACCTTCTGGCTCTAGAAGCCCATTACATATGGGTTTGTCAGGGATATATCACAGGCCAACTCTCAAGATGAATTTGCACTTTGAAGTAAACTATCATGAGGCAAGACTTACTCGAAAGGCATTGGAAGTGAGTTAGCTTAAAAATAGAGAGAGAGCAGCAAGAAAGGAAGCAAGAATAGGGAAAGGAGAATTCGGACAGCAATAAATATACAGGAATGAAGGAAAGTGAGGGGAGAAGGATTGAAATATCAGGCCCCCAAAACTTCAGCTGAAATGGTGCAAGGGGTGAGAGAAAAAGAGTGGATAGTGTAGAAAAACAATTAGTTGGGAAATCTATGCTAACAGTGAATCCTTCGGTTTAGTTCAGACAAGTTCATGGAGGATAGGTCCATTAATGGCTATTAGCCAATAAGCTCAGAGATGCAACCCCATGCTCTGAGTGTCCCTAGCATCTGTTTGCCAGAAGCTGGGAATGGATGACAGGGGATGGATCACTTGATGATTACCTGTTCTGTTCATTACCTCTGAAGCACCTGGCATTGGACACTGTCGAAACACAGGATTTTGTACTAGATGGACCATTGGTCTCACCCAGTATGTCCGTTCTTATGTTCTTAGTTTCACTGACTCCTTTTGATCTAGAAAACAATTGTCTATAATTTAAAGTACAGTTTTCTAATTTATTTCCCAATATCCTTTATTAAGAAAAGTTACATAAAGCAGAAGTTATAAAAGTCAGAAGGATAAGATGAAAAGCGACTGTGGCTGCTGGCTATCCCAAATATAGTATGATAGCTGTAACTTATTGGACAAAACAGGTATCTCAAGTGGTATTTGTATTTAATAACTCTATATTCCAACTGCATTTTCTGTGATGTTGATCTGTCTGTTCACATAATGCCAAATTTTCCAGACAAGTAGTTTGTGTTTCCTTGGGAAGTTGCATTTTTCTCATCATTAGGTTTTGAAGGTGGGTCTACAGCAACATATTTAATTTGAAAACCACCTGCTGTCACTGAGGCATCTGACAAAAACTTTAAGGTCATGAGATTTCCTAGGGCAAGAGAGAGGGGAAAAAAGTTACTTCTTTGCTATTGAATAAAAAGTGCTGCTTTAGAATTTTTCTCTTCACTCCTCCCTCCCCAAGAGCTATTGAAGTATTTCCCCCCAAATCTTGGATCTAAATCCTAAGATCCTTACTCACTTCTTATTCAGACAACATTGAAATCAATATTGGTGTATCTCATTGAAAACTAAGCAAGGAGCTCAAGATTCACCCCCAATATCAATAAGAGTTTTGCTCGAGTAAATACTGAGTAAGACCTTCAGGAGTTGGATCAGCATTGCTTACTATGGGCAGGGCCAGTTTAATATAAGCAAGGGACACCCTTAAATTAGATATGATAAATAAGCACATTGGCCCAAATCCTCAAAGTTATTTAGGAAGAGGAGGCGCTAGGTGGGGGTTGGGGGAAGGGGTGGAGTGGGGGTGGAGTCTGGAGCATAGCAGGGGTCGAGCACCCCCTGGGAACTGAGGAAGTTGGTGTCTATGTTAAAAACCCAAAGATACAATGTATTCCCCAATGCCAGAAACATTTTTAGACATATTCTCTCTAATATGAGTCTTGCAATCCTGACTCCCAAGTAATGGGAATACTTATTGACTCAATATTATGTATGTGGGTAGGGCTTGTAGGACTAGGCTGTTGATACAGACATGCTATGTAAACTCCCAAATCAGTGAAGTCACTTTGATGTAAAAGGGAATTTTGCCTGAGTAAAGCCTACAGGATTGGTCCCTAATTCTTTGTTTAACTAGACTTCTCCAGGATATCTCTTCCTTTACACTTATTTTTAAGCAAAAGTGTTGACTAAAGTATATGCTAGAAGGTTTGCATGGTGGCTTATGACATTTTAGCCATGCAATGGGCATTTAATCTTTGAATATCTGATCCCCTGGCCTAGTAGGCTGATATTTTTGTCTATGAGCAGTACATACAATATTACCTGTGCTGATGATATCATCTGGAAGTTCATCTCCACAGTACCTGAAAAAAGATTGTAAATGGTTCATGACTAAATGTGTAAATATGCAATAACATACATGCCACAATGATACCTTAACAGAGAAGGATGGAGTCCCCCTTTCTGTTATGGTCCATAGTTCTAAGTTGTTCTTTGGGGTCTATTCTAACATACAATTATATCATTGGCTTACGTACTTTTATCTGCACTATTTCACAAATGAGAGTGAGGAAGGAGAGAAGAAAGAGGATGCAGGAAGCAAAATTTGCAATAATTGAAGAAAGTAAATGAAATAAAAGAAGGCAAAGAGCTATTCATTTTCATAAGGAACAATGACCTGAAGCTGAGGGAGGACAACCTTAGGCTAGACATCAGGAAAATGTATTAAAGGGGACTTGTCAAGGGAAAAAGAAAAAGGGGATTGTGTACTTTCTTTGCTTCTTGATGGTGTACAAAGGAGGCATGAAAAGCAGTGAGAATTTTAAGGGTGTTTTTTTTCTCTGTTTTTTTACATTAGAAATTCAGATGTTCTAAGCTGGAAAACTATGATTGCGGGGGAACCAGTGAAATGACAACATCACAAGAGCAAAGAGAGTAAAAAAATTGAGCAAGTAAGCGGGAAAGCAATGTTTCAGATTGTCAGTCTGTTTAAAACTCCTTGGGTTACTGGGTCGTTTTTGTTTTGTTTTTGTTAATATTTATTTCGCTTCAGTAAAGAATAACATTTTGGGTTAAATCTGTTTTTGCTAATAACTCAACCCCACTCCCACATCCCTTCAATTAAGGTGTTAGAGCAAACACTAATTGTGCTCTGAGACTTCCAAGAGGTCTTCCACTAAAGCCAGGGATGGATGAACATACTTGTATTTTTAGGGTAACAGTAAGCAGTTGTTGAGAAAATCTTGCAGGCTTTCTTTATATTTCATAAAGAAGCAAAAAAGGGCAAAACCCTAATTTTTAAAAAATCTTTGCAGGTTGCCTTTGCTAGTAGTGCCAGAGGAGATGGTTTAGGCAACATCATTGCGTATATTCAAGAACATACTAGATGCAGGAGTGATGTAGGAAGCACCTCTGTAAATGCAACTTGGTCAACGTGGTCTTTTTCTGAGCGTACTGTCAATGAAATATTATATCTTTAACATTTTAACTATATAGCTTGAAATATATGTATAAAGATGTGGAAATTATTTTTACCTGCCCACAAAGCCAGTGATATCATCATAGCTATCATAGACTTCTAAGAAATCAGCCATGCAAGCAGTGTCATCTTCAACATCAAAATCCAGGAACTGTAGATGAATCCGTTGTCCGTACTTTAGTCTAATATGCCAGTAGCATATTAGTTTATTTTCATACTCGTTTGGGTAGCCTGGTGACTTAAAGATGTGCTTTGCATCTGTGAAGATTCCACCACATTCTTTTGCTAAGAGAAAAATAAAAATAGACTTTAAATGTGACTAAAAATAGACTTTGATTTGTCATGCCTTTTTGTCTGTTAGCTCTTCTGACTGAATCTTACACAGAACCAACCCAGTATAACAGCAGCAAGACTCTTGAGTGCTGTTCATATATTCTATAACCCCATCATTCTGAACTAGTACCCATGGTAACACACATATAGAGAATATAGTATATATGGAGTTGATATGTTGGCAACTAGGGGCCTAATCCAAAGTCTATTGAAGACAATGGAAGTGCTCTCATTGACTTCAATAGGCTTCAGATCAGATGCTAGGTGCTCTGTATAAAGAAAATTGGGATGTCAAGCTAAGTCCATCTATAGGCCTCACAACTGCACTTATAAATCACCCCACTTCTAACCTGGTCTCTCTTCCTTCAAGTCCTTCCTTAAAATACTTCCCATCCAAAATATCTACAAACTCTAGCCCTCATCCCCATTCAGTTAGACTGCTTTTTTGTTGTTGTGTCCTATTCCCCCTTCCATTGGGCTTTATCATTCAAGATGTTGAGCACCTGTTCCCATTAGCTTCAGTGGAAGTTGAGGACTCTCAACAGCTCACAAGCCTGGAGGACCAAGCACTCGGGGCTGATCTACACTACCGCTTAAGTTGATGTAACTTACATCTTCTCAGGGGTGTGAAAAGGACACCCCCCGAGCGACATAAATTACGTCGACTTAAGCGCTGTCCACACTGGCGTTATGTCAATGGGAGATGCTCTCCCGCCAACATAGCTTTTCCGCGTCTCGCAAAGGTGGAGTAATTATATTGACAGGAGAGTGCTCTCCTGTTGGCATAGCGTGTCTTCACCAGATGTGGTGCAGCTGCACCAATGTAACCTCTAATGTAGACTTGCCCTCAGTTTGTACATTGTCTATTTTGATTCTAAACTCTTCAGCACAGGTACTTGGTCAGGAAGGACTTGCATCCCAAACACAAGTTGTTGCACAATGTACTGCCAACATTGTTAATATTTCCGCAGGCCTTAATTCAAATAGAGACAACTTAGCGTCCTCTCCTCGGGATGCTGCCCTTTCCCCATGAAGACAGGCAAATCTTCTCAAATCTGAACAATATTCTCCATCAAGTATTAAGAAATTTATTCACAATGGGAGGGACCCAAATCAACCTCTAAGTGTAAACAGCTCTGGTTAATCATGCTGTCAACCGCCCAAAGAATGTATTTGGAAAATATCTAACTGGCATCTCTTTGTGTGTTTATCTGGGGAGGTATTTGAGAGCTGACATGCAGGAAAAAAAGCAATTGCAGTCAGAGACATATTTTCCTTCAAGATTGTGTATTTATAACAAAAGACTAAGATCACCAAACAGTTAGGCTAGGTCTATACTACAGCGGGGGTCCGACCTAAGATACGCAACTTCAGCTACGTGAATACCGTAGCTGAAGTTGCGTATTTTAGGTCGA
>NW_020664413.1:25386515-25438467 GCF_002925995.2 Terrapene triunguis | reverse complement strand
AGGAAGACTTCTTATGTGGATTGGAGCATTCCAAGATGCATTGTTCCCCAGGTGTTTCCTGATCAGGTACTTAACCTGGCGAATTCCTTCCTAAAGAAGCTGACCAAATGCCTCCCAAAGCTTACTTAGAAACCAAGTCAGCATACAGACCATATTCTTAACCTCAAGTAGAAAATGATATATATATGTACAAATACGATGAATAGATATAGTAGACCATAACCTTTACGGAGATATGTTACCTGGCACAGGCAGCACCAAACATATTCCAGTTATGTCATACATACATTTATAAGCACCCCCTCCCCATAAAGCCTTATGGGGTACACTGTCACAGCAGGCTTATATGAAAGTATTACAATTGGCCAATATGCCTGACAATACATTAGATTTGGGATTTTCTTGGGCCTACTGGTTGTGCTGGAAGGTATCAGTTTGTGTGGAAATTTTGTAATGTGGCTAAAAGCCCAAACTACTCTTTTATTTAAAACTTTAGCTAGTTTCATCCTATTTCCCTAGAGGCTAAAAGGTAAATATACTTTACCAATACCAAGCTTTGGTAATATATAGCATATTTTAAAATGTATTTAAACAGATAGTTGGATTAAGTTCTGAACAAATGTTATAATTTTTTTCAGTTCTGTCTATGTTCCCAATAAAAAAAACAGTTTTATAAGAGTAAGGATTAAAGTTATAATTTGGTTATTTTCCCCATTGTTTATTGTACCTGGGTCTAATTTATCCTTCACAGAGTATGTAGCTGGTCTTTTAAGGTTTCATTTTAAACATTACCCTCCTTTGTTTTCTATGACCCTCATCCAACTCCCACTGAAGTCAATAGCAGTTTTATTAGTGACTTCAATGAGATTAGAATCAGCTCCTCTATGTATAATGGTGTTTTAGTTTAAAACTAATTTCTTATGAAAAGAGAATAAACCAAAAGCATTTTTGTTTATGAAGAGCAGATGTTAGGGGAGGATAATGGATTCACTTACTAAAAAATCTGAACATTTGCCAAGGTAAGATATTTGTTAACAGGCAATTCTAAAATATAGTAATTACGAATAAATGGACCGATTCCAGTAGGACCTTTTTAATGCAGGCATACAATTCAGCAAGTGTCTCAGACATTTTTCTCCATTTATATTTTGTGAAATAAACACATGTCCAAAATAGAAATAGTATTTACACTATAATCCAGTTCCAAAGCAAGCAAATCCTTAAGGCTAGTAGTAAATTTCTCAAAGTGAAAAACCTGAGGGGAGCCACTGCAAGGCAAAGTAAACTGGAAGCAACATATCAATACATCCACTTACATATCCAGTTGCAAAGTTAACCTGTACAATAGAGTTTATATACTTTAATATTTTGGGCCAGATTCTGATCACATATACATTTTAAATCTGACTTATTTGTTTTGCCATATATTCAATATAGAACTTATATATAAGTAAAACCCTGGTTTAGTGGTCACTTTATAAACATACACATGCTTTAAAATAATTGCAATACCTTTTATTTACTGCATGTAGTCCCTTCCTTCCCTAAGTCCTTTACAAACTTAATCTGATGTACAAACTATACACAGAGATCATGAAATGCACCATCTTTGGGATGGAACAGCACACAACAACACTACGCAAAAATTAATGTGGATAGGAAGAGAAGATTAGTGCAGCCAAATGAATCTGTAGGGAGAAGTTAGGGAGATGGTGTAATTACCTGAGCTGGAAGTTAGCGGGACATCAAGGCTAACTATCCAACTCTTGCAAAATGTCAAGGACTTCACTTTCTGCTCAGTAAATCATTGTTAATTTCCATTTATAGACACGGTGAATTCTCTTTAATCAGCCACTCAAATGGCATGAAATCAATTTCCTTCCCCATGTAAGAATTTATTTCTTCAAAGAAATCAAGAGAAAGAGGCAGCTTACAAAAAATGTATTAAACAGCTATCAAAATCTTCTGTGCCGTCAAAAGTTAAAACTGGACATCTACACTAAATTGCTAAAGTGCAACATATGGTCAACTCTCCTGTATGGATGTGAGAGCTGGACACTTAAAGAAGACGCAGAGCATTCTAAATGTGATGTTATAGAAGAATGTTAAAAATTAGCTGGATAACCAAAATTACAAATCAAGCAGTGATGAGAAGGATGGATTTTAAAAGAATGCAGTTATTTGAGACCCTAGATAAAAGAATATCATCTTTTTGTGGACACATAGCTTGCCAATCGCAGAGCAACTCGCTTCCCGCACTCACACTATCAGCAATATCTCAGGCAAACCAGGAAAAGGAAGAAAGAGAGCCAGTTAGCTTGGAAATATCATCAGATGGCCTGGTATCCAAAGGAAAGTGGAAGTTTTACAATGCTGTCATGACTGGAAAGGGTGGAAGGTGGTGCTTGAGAACCTTTACATTGGAAACATCACTTGAAGAAGAAATTGTAAGAATTCTGACATGTCAGGCAAACTATTGCACAACAGTGGTGCCCTTTCAGATGTCAAACACTCCTCCTGCATGTAATGTGGTTAGCTATTATCAATACTTCTGTGTATTTAAGGGGTTGAAAAATGTAGCTCTAAAATATACCACACTGCATTATATTTCTGCAGCTGATAAGACTAAAGCCATGTCCTACTTCACGGGCAAATTGTTTGGCTCCAAGAACAAATCATGCCAACCAAAATGCTAAGTCTCATTCATCCATGTAGGCATTTATACTGTGCTCACTACCATGGTATGTAGAAAAAGATCTATAATGGCTACAAACATAACTCTGGTTTTAATGCTGCTATGTCAGCCTGATTCACCACATGATGAGACAATTATAGACTGTCTGTTGGGTCTTATACAACAATCTCATTTAAAAGGGTAGTTGGTCTCAATCAGAAATTTTCAGACTGTAAAGGTACCTCTAATGGTATTAGCCACAGGGCCAAACCAGCGTCTTGTCAAATTAAGACAGCCTGTGGTGTTTCAAAGGTCTGCAAATTATCATTTGTCACAACTATGCAACAAGATTTTTAAATTCTCCTACTCAGAGGGTTAGAAGAATCCATGTGATGCTTTGTAGTAAGTGTGTCCAAAAAGTGCACATGACTTGGCAAACTTTCATGAAATATTTGGTACTTACAAGACAATAATTTATATTATTCACTTGCGAGCCTAGTAAAATATCCCTTTACATATATCATATTAAAAGGAGTACACATGCTTTTTATTAACTTAGTATAAGGCTACAAAAGAAAGAGCAGTAATTCAGAACATTTTCCAGATTTCACTACCTATCTGCAGAGCTATGTTACTCACTGGATTTTCACTGTTGTTTTTAAGAAAATTTAATGAAATTCAGTGATAAGTTTCTAATTTTCAACCCCAAAAATTGATGTTTTCTCCTAAAGTTTCTGGGGTTAGGCTCAGAATCAATTGCTCAGAAAGAACTTGACTGAGAAATATGGGGTTAAGAGTTTCCATGCAACTCTTTGAAATTGTACAGGAGTTACTGGATAAAGTAAGTCTGTGTAGGAGTAGGGCAGAATACAAAATACCTAAAGACATAAAGGGCCAGATTCTCATGTGGGAAATATTTACATAGTTTACTGAAGTCAAGGGAGCTGTGCTGACAGAGACCAGCTGAGGATCTGGCCCAGTGTTTTCTCTGGATCCCGAGGAACATTCATCCTATTTCAAAGTTTGTCCAAGTTCTTGTTCATTTAGTCTATATCTTAAATTGTGCCTCAAAAGACTGAAAGATCTGTTACACATTGAAATAAGTGGCAGTTTGATTTAACTTAAAGATTTTGATCTTTATGTGTCAGTTCACAAGTTAAATGCATTTTTAATTAAAATAGCAACTTAATACATAATGGGGTGAAATCTTGCAGTACTCAAAGCTTCCACTGAAGCTCTTGTTGGAGTGCTGAGTGCTTCTTTGCCATAGCTGAGAACATGGCCGAAGTATTTCCAAACAAACCTAGTAACAGCACATTCACTGCTTTAGGGCTAAATTCTACCCTCAGACACACCCCTACAATTCTATTGAAATCTATGGGAGCTACGTGTACATTCCAATGGCAAGATTTTTCTACATATGTGGTGTGGGGATGTATCATCCTTACGCCACCTAATGGAAAGTTCCATGAGAAGGTAAGGGTCACGATGGGACACTTGCCTGGCAATGGCTCATGGCCTTGTAAGACAAAGGCGCCCCCTGGTGGTCTAGGGATTATATAAGATGAGGTAAACAAGGTAATAAATCATGGCCTTATGTAAGGCCCCCTGGTGATCTAGGGATTATATAAGATGAGGTAAACAAGGTAATAAATCATGGCCTTATGTAAGGAACGGTTGAACCAATCAGTGTGGGGCTATACATGTGATAAACACATGATTCTCCTTCTTGTCCAATCGGTAGATGTGTGATTATAGCCTAATTGTGTTATGTAATGTTGAGAAAGACTATAAAAGAAAGCTTGTAATAAACAGGATTCAGATTCAGCTTGCAACCACATTGGTCGTGTGCTTTATTCTCCCCGCATGGGACCCCACAATGTGCAGAAGTCAGAGATTGACAGGTCAGATGCTGATGTCACTTACATCAGTGTAAATCAATTCAGTGGTGTTGCACCAGTGCAAAACTGGTATAAAAGATACCAGAGGTAGGCTACAGTGATCATTCTGCAATATGTACTCAACTTTTGGGAAAAGTGCTCTGTAATATAAGTGTACTTAATTACAGTATTATGGGAAAGCAAGAGTGCTACAAAAAACATACCAGAATATATACATTTATAAAAACATGCAATTGTCAAGAATGTATGCTTCCTTTGATGTATAAAGTAGTCATGCAAGGTATGCATGCTCACAGAGGGCAGAATATAGTTCTCAGTGAGTAATTACTGCTGCAGAAATGTAGGAATCTTTTCCCTTTCCCATAGTTTGCATCCTGTAATGGGGTGGCATGCACCTCTCACGAGCACCTCCTGCTGGCTGAATGCGTGTGCCTGCACGCTCATTCTGCGTTAACCTCTGTCAGTGTTTTTTCAGTCAGGTTTTCAATGACTCAGCCCTCTGTCCAAGTCTCTCACACAGTCTGTATGTGAAACAAACAGACCCCTTCTAGGGCATACAGTCCAACCAGGGCCTATCTCTGTAGCCCTCCCCAGGCTCAGTCTTTAAAGAGTCCCAGCCCAGGTATGGGGCTGTACCCCCCAGGGCTTCCTACCTGCAGCTTTCCTTGGGCTCAGGCCTTAATCAGTCCTGCAGCCCCTTCTGAGACAGCTTCAAATAGCCCCTCGACCCTGGTATAGGGTCATGTCCCCAGGGCTTCCTCCCTGCTGCACCCCTTTAAACTGTGTGTGACAGCGTACCCCATAAGGCTTTATGGGTGGGTGTTTATAAATGTATGTATGATATAACTGAAATATGTTTTGTGCTGCCTGTGCCATGTAACATATCTCCGTAAAGGTTATGGTCTACTATATCTATTCATCCTTTGTACATATATACCATTTTCTACTTGAGGTTAAGAATATGGGCTGTATGCTTGCTTGATTTCTAAGTAAGCTTGGTGAGGCATTTGGTCAGCTTCTTTAGGAAGGAATTTGCCAGGTTAAGTACCTGATCAGGAAACACTTGGAACAATGCATCTTGGAATGCTCCAATCCACATAAGAAGTCTTCCTGGAGACATGCAAGATACCATGTGGACAATGGCTTCAGCCTGTAAAGACTGAGTCATGCAGGGACATGTGACTTGCCCAGGTGACTCCAGAACTCCATCTTGGAGCTGGACTTTGCATAGGAGGGAGGAGGGGGGGTCTCCTCCCACAAGAGAGAGTCTATTTAACCCTGGGGGAGACCCCTCCATTTTGTCTTCAGCTGGCTAAAGAAGGAGCCTCTCCACCCCCCCAGGATGCTTGAAGGGAACTGAAACAAAAGACAGTAACTACAGGGGTTGTGAGAGATTGCTGGACCCAGGCTAAAGGGAGATTAGCCTGTAAAAGGGAGCATTCTGGAACTGGTGAGGAACTTATCTGTATTTAGTTTGATTAGGCATAGATTTGCGCATTTTACTTTATTTTGCTTGTGACTTACTTTGTTCTGTCTGTTACTACTTTGAACCACTTAAATCCTACTGTCTGTATTTAATAAAATCACTTTTATTTAGTAATTTACTCAGAGTATGTATTAATACCTGGGGGAGCAAACAACTGTGCATATCTCTCTATCTGTGTTATAGAGGGCGAACAATTTATGAGTTTGCCCTGCATAAGCTTTATGCAGGGTAAAACGGATTTATCTGGGTTTAGACCCCATTGGGAGTTGGGCATCTGAGTGCTAAAGACAAGCACACTCCTGTGAGCTGTTTTTGGGTAAACTCACAGTTTTGGGACAAGTGATTCAGACCCTTGGTCTGTGTTGGAGTCAGACAGGAGTGTCTGACTCAGCAAGACGGGGTGCTGGAGTCCTGAGCTGGCAGGGAAAACAGAAGCAGGGGTAGTCTTGGCACATCGGGTGGCAGCTCCCAAGGGGGTTTCTGTGATCCAACCCGTCACACTGTGCTGCTGCTACAATTCCCTGGGCCACTTCTCCACAGCCTCCCTTACCATAAATGCTTCACCCTTACCATAGGGCTGAAGGCTTGTACTCAGTCTCAGCAGCCAGCCAGGAGCTCTCGCTTGCTCCTGCAGTCCTTGCCAGCAACTGCTTGCTTCAGTCCCAGCAGCCAGCCAGGAACACCTTCTCTGCTCCCCCAGTCTCTGCCAGCAACTGCTCTGTCCATGGTCCTATATGTCCTTCAGCCAGCCAGGAACACCACCATCCATGCTCCTCTGGCTCCAGGCAGCAACTGACTATTTCTACTACTGCAGCTCCTTTTATGTGGTCCTCCTGGGCCCTGATTGGCTGCTCCCTGTAGCCTCTCTCCAATCAGCTGCTTCCCCCTGCAGCCACTCTAGGCAGCTTGGAGGACTTCTCCACTGCTCCTTTCTGGGATAGGGTGTAGTAGGTCCCTGAGGCTTCCAGCAGGGGGCCTCTGGGCCAAGTCTACCCCGTCACACATCCCTACACCAATTATTTGACTATTCAGTTTTTATGGCATCACAAACCAGAATGACACCATCCTCACCAAATGTTAAAACAGAACAAACTAAAACAAAAATGCTCCTTTCCCATACCCAGTATTTAAACAGAAAATAGAGAAAAGAAAACAATACATTTTCATTGAAATGTTGCACAATTTTATAACACTACTGGAGTAGTGTAAGCCATAATAGTAAGTAGTTGTGTCTCTATTGTTTTGTTTTGTTTTTTAAATTATAGTGTGCTTTTAAAGTTATAACTGGGCCTTCACAACAGCTTGTTTTAATTTTCTATGTTTTTTGTCATTTTATTATTTATTTGATTTAACATAATATTGTAAGCTCTTTGGGGCAAGGACTGTCTGTTTGTTCTGTCTTTGTACAGTGCTGAGCACAATAGGGTCCTGGTCTAAACTAGGACTCCTAAGCATTATGATAATACATATAATTATAAATAATAAATCTAGGATATATTTTGAGGGACAGTAGAAGCTATATAAGGAAGTGATCCAACACCCCTTGAAGTCAATAGACTCCCATTGATTTCCATGGACATTGGATCAGATCCTAAGTAATTATGTTCATTAGAGAGTGTGGTGAGACCACTAAACTCACATTTTGCTGTGTCAGGTCTCTAACTTGAAGCCAGAACTCCAGAAGTATACAATGAGTGAACTAATGCAATGCAGCATATAATGCCTGAATGACTTTTTTAAAAAACATGTATTTCATGCTTCTACTTGTCCATTCCAACATTTTGTTTGCCTATCTGACAAAAGATACAAATGGTACTAAGGGCCAACTTTTAAATGTATTTATCAACCTAAAGATTCGATGGGCACCTACTGGGATTTTCAAAAGTGCCACCTGCAATTTTAGATTCCTAAATACCTTTAAAAATCTGATCCTAGTGCTTTTGTGGTTCTGTGTCTTCCTGTGGACTATTCCTATTTACTATACACATTCTGCATTCTTGACCTCAGTTTTATAATCCCAAACATGTCTTAACTCAAAAATCATGAGCTATTACCTGCACTTTTTTTCTCATTTTCTCTATTTCTTTGTAACTGATCCTTTCCCTTACTATATGATTCACCTCATTTTGTTTTGTGTCTAAGATCGTGTATCCCACGGATAGGACCTTCCAGTTACGGACTAGAGAAGAGCCTGTGGTAAACCAATTGCTGCTTTCCCTGCCTTGAATCACACTTTCACAGTACTGTTACAATCCACCTTTGGTTTCCCAACCACTTACTTTATTAGTTAAGGACAGTGCCTCCCATCCCATAAATATTAATCATAGGCATTAGTTTTCCTTCTAGTGATAACCCAAATTCCTTTTTGAAGTCCATACTGATGAATATAGTGATAATATGTTCAGTGGAGTCGTCGCAGCAGACGTGGCTTAAGATCTCCCGATTAGCCTGTAACACTCATTTCCATTCATTTCCTTCTCCACCCTCCTCCTGTCTGTCTTAACTCCCACTTAGAGAATATCAGATTTCTCAGACATTATTAAGTCCATAACAACTCAATATTTTTATCATCTTTGAGTGTGTATGTGTGCTTTACGATTTTATTCCATGTAGTGTCAGACACTGATGTCAAATTTACTGCTTGCTGCCTTGCTCATTCTCTGTCTCCACTTTACTTCCTTTCTCAAAGAGTTATGTTAGCTAATAGTCCGTTTCTTGGAACATCTTCCTTGTCTTTCATAAATACTTCTTTTTTTGGACTAGAAATGTCCTCTGCTGTCCCTTTCCAAAGCATGAGCCTACCTTGTTTTACAGTTTTATCCCTCCTAAGTTATTTTGGTTTACACAAGACATGTTTTTGTGTGACTGCTAAAGCCCTAGTTTTGTTTCTTTCCTTCCATGGAAGCACTGTTTCCATTTTCTGGCATTTTATCTCCAGTTTTCCTCATTAAACATTGGAAAAGAGAAAGCAGTTAATATTACTGCTATATTCTGGCCCTATGTTAAGCTCTCACTGTTTTCCCTTCGTGACTTGATTGCTGACTGGATCTCCTCCTCTTTGTGTGTTTTAAGGGAATTTTGCTTGGTGTTGTTGAGATCATTGGCAGACTGTGTCTTTTCAAATGATATTTTTACAGTATTTCTTATTTTTAACTTTTGTCCATTCAAGGCCACGCTGCCTATTTTAATTCCAGCTTTATAAAGTATTCATCAACAAACTACCTACATTCCTCCCATGCTTCTGTGGTCTCTTTGCTTTCTTTGCCAGCTCCCAGCATTATGCGTTCTTTCTATGCCACCCATTTTGCTTCAACAGCCTCCTAGTAAAAATTACTACATGCAAAAATATCATCTTCAAAAAGATTCTGAAGACCTACAAGGTCCAGAAAGCATACAGTCAATGATTATCTTTGGTGCTCTATAAATTAAAAAAAGCATCTTATACAAAGCATGGACAATGAACGTATAACCTCAAAGTGCATGTCACTGAGTTCCATTCTTAGTAATTCTATTCACACATACTTAGTGATTCTGATGTTATCACAGCTGTTGCCTTTATATCTTTGTGATGGAATGCACCCATATAGTAAGATGAGGCCCTGAGACATAAACCCTTGGTATCAGAGGCCCGGTATGAGGCCTGAGGCCTAAACTGAAGTAATGGTCAAGACATTGCTAGCATAAAGCAAAGTTAGGCTGTGAGCCAGAGGCAGGCCCTGCTCACAGAAGTTGGCAAGAGGAAGGCTGCTAAAAGAACGTGTGCCAGGATGGCAATAGAACAGCCTGGTATGAACACATCCCACAGAGATAACAAGGAACAGGCAGACCCAGCCTAAAGACAGGGTCAAAAGGACAATATGATGGATAGACAATATTAAAGGACAATACGATGGATAAACAATATGATGGATAGACTTGTTTGATCGAACCAACCTGTACCAGGAGAAAGGCAACACCCTAATGCGTAGAGGGGCTGTACCTCAATGCATTCAATGATGCGTAACCTATTTGTACCTATGTATAAGAATGCATCCCTGAGTGGACGTCTTTGTCTGGCCTAGGGGGCAGTGGCAAATCCCGCCACTGACTGAGCCGGTCCATTGTCAGGGGGCACATATTCGTAGTCTGTCCTGTAGAGTCTGCGGGAAACTATTACTGTGCTTCATTTGACAATAAACCTGGCCGGGTGCCTTCGTACCTTATTAGCGTCATTGGGTGGTTCACTCGAGATCTGCTATGCCAGCTATCTGAGCAGAGCTGGGACAGCACACAGGGAGAACACACATGCACACAGCTGACTGTTATCATCATTGAACAGAGCAGAGCACCACACCGGTAGCGTCTGACGACACCCGGTATTCACACCCTACATACTATTGTAAGAATCTTTGTACAAAATATGCCTTGTAAGGTATTATTTGAAAACTAATAATTTGCAGGTCAATAATATCATGGTAGAATATAGATAGCAACATTATATGTAAAGTTATGAATTCCCCTGAATGACATTGGTGGTACATGTTCAAATCCATATAGCCCTGATTAGGCAGAACTGGTCAAGCAGGTCTTAAACAAAGGAATGTGTGTTACCTCAATTTATGTATAAGTAGTAAAAAGGATCCTCAGACAGTGTGGGGGGGGGGGGGACAGTAGACAAGAAAAATCTGCATTTCAGCAAACAGGTGAGAAGAAAGAGCCTCTTTCACTATTAGACTCTGTGTTTCCCTCTTTACTGTTTGAATAAACTTTATTTTGAGGGGTAACCTTCAGGAAAATGCATCTCAAAGTAGGACTGAACTATAAAAATGAGGGGCAAAAACACCTGTTTATCTCTCCCTCCCTACCTCTCTCTTTTCACCTAAGATGACAAAAGACACAGTTGCTAGACTTTGGAAGAAGATTGTGGCCTGAGAGTTTGGTTATCAGTGTTACTGGAAACATGTGGCAAAGGACTTTGCTTTGAATCAAGTCTAGTTAGTTAAGGTTAGAAAATGTTTTATCTTTATTTTTCTTGTAACCACTTCTGACTTTAATGCCTCATACTTGTATTCACTTAAAATCTCTCTTTTTGTAGTTAAATAAACTTGTTTTATTCTTTAACTGAAACTAATCCAGTGTTGTGAACTGTGTGGGTAACTCCATTTTAGGTGGCAAACTGTTGTATAATGAACCATTTAGAGGGACAAAGGACCTACTATATCTAGGCTGTCCACAAGAGGGCTGGACAGTGCAGAAAAATCTGGGACTGGGAGTGTGTTGGGGTCCCCTTCAAGTAGTAATCAAGGCTTCTGGAAGCCAGAGTGTGGCTGGTGTTTGCTGACAGGCTGCTGGGGTTAGAGCTGCTGGACCAGGGCTATGGCTTTACACAGACATGCAGGGTGTAACCATAAAGCCTGTTGGGGGGAGAGGGCTCTGCCACATTTCCGGCTCGCTCAGCCCCTCTCCCCAGCAGCGGAGCCTGGGTGGGGAGCAGCGGGGGCAGGATGGAGCCACTTCTCCTGCTGGGTGAGGGTGGCCGCTCTGGGTCACTGCCTCTGTGCAGCACAGCAGCTGCCTGCAAGAGTCTGGCTGGGGAGGTGGCGTTGGCCCGCCCCCTCCGCTCCCTGACTGGGCCCATGTGTGGGGAAAGGGGGGCTCTGGCTGCGCCTCCCACCAGTACATTTCCAGCTCGCTTGACCCCTCTCCCCAGCAGCTGGGCCCAGGTGGGGAATAGAGGTGGTGAGCCGCCACCGCCTCCCCAGTTGGGCTCTTGCCGGCAGATGCTGCGCTGCACAAAGGCAGCAACCTGGAGTGGCCATCCTCATCTGGCAGGGGAATCGGATCTGTTGCGCACCCTGCACTCCCTGTGTGGGCCTGGCTTCTGGGGAGAGGGGCTTAGCAAGCTGGAAACATGCCAGGAGGGTGGGACGGGGACGGACGGACATGCAGCCTGAGAAAGACAGAGCCCCTCTCCCCCCAGTAGGTAAGTCTGGCAGGGAAAGCGCAGCAACCCCTGGTGCCAGGCAAGGATGAGAGGTTGCTGGGGTAGGCACTGGGAACAAATTCCCTCTGCTTAGTCTGAATTAGGGGCATTGCCCATGCCCCTCCCCCCTGGGGAGCTCAAAGAAACCCAAGTTATTCTTATCTCCATGCAGGAGACCTTCTAAATAGCACTAAAGAAAATGACCCACTGGTATGTAAATCTCTACATATCAAGATGATCCCTTTGAACAAATGGACCCCAAAGGCTATGGAACCATAACAAACCATCTGCATTGCAGATTCTGTCAGCAGAATTAGCAATGCTCCATGAAGTCTCTGTTGTGAGGTGACATGGACAGGATCAGTTTTCAGTCCGTCAAGAAGTATTTTGAGGCCTAGTATTTTGAGTCCCAGAAGGCATCCAGGAAAAAAAAATCAAGCATGTTCTTCCCCATTCTCACTATCTTCTATCAGTCTGTCTCTCTTAGATATATATGTAGTGTTCTTCCATGTTGTCAACTCTCATGATTTTATCATAAATCCCACTGTATTTGGTGTTTTCCTTAAGTCCTCATCTCCTAGATTCATATGATTAAGTGAGAGTTTCAGCTTTTATTTAAGAAACAAAAACAAAAACCTACGTTTCCAAGACCCATGGCTGCAGAGAAAAGTTTGAATACACAAGGAACATAGGCTCAAAAGCTGGAAAACAAATATCACCCCCCAAAAATTATTTAAAAAAAAAGTATTTTTATGCTAATCTTATGATCTTGGGGGGTTGACTTGATTTTTGGATGCATGGGGTTAGCAAAACTGTTTTTTCACTGTAACATCTAAGCAGTGAGTTAAGACATGAATACCACTTAGTGCATACTAAGCAACACTAGAGGTTGTTATTACTGCCCATCCTTTTTGTTTCTTCAATTTTGATTTAAAAAACCCCCAAACCATTCCCTCCATGCAGTGGGTTCTTTTAAAAACTAACTAACAAGCACAATAATGTAGAAGGAGTTGTGGAAGGAGTAGCTCTAAGAAATGTTTGTTCGAAATACTGAGCATGTTCACCAAAGGTAAAAAGAGATGTCTAAATGTCTTCAAAAGCAAATGCCGTAGGAAAATACTAGGTATTAAATAGAATGAATTTATAACAAATGCCCACATTCATCAGAGTTCAACAACCTCTTATCTCTAAAGATATGCAGAAAAGAAGATGGAAATATCTGGGACATATATTAAGAATAAAGCCAGAGAATCTGCCATGTCAATGGGCAGCTGGAGGAACAGAGTAAAGGTGCTGATCAAAAGAATTCCTCCAACAAACACTACTCAAGGCATGTCTACGCTACACAATTTATTTGCTTGTGCATGTCTACATTTTGCTCCTTGTGTCAGTAGTATGCATCCTCACCAGGAGCTCCGATTGAACTGTGGGGCAGTTGCGGGACAGCTTCTGAAGCCAGTAACAGTTGGTATAAACAACACAGTGTTTACACTGTGTCAACCTAATTACATTGACATTGACTCTATGGCCTGGTCTACACTAGGACTTTAATTCGGATTTAGCTGCCTTAATCCGAATTAACCCTTCACCCGTCCACACTACAGAGCCAGTTAATTCGAATTAAAGGGCCCTTTAAATCGATTTCTGTACTCCACCTCGACGAACGGAGTAGAGCCTAAATCGATTTTGTTAATTCGAATTAGGGTTAGTGTGGCCGCACACCACCGAATTACTGTGTTTAAGTTAATGGGGTAGTGTGGCCGCACACCACCGAATTTATGTGGTTAAAAACCGAATTAAGGTGCTTAGTGTGGCCGCGCACAATCGAATTTATACAACCTGTTTTCCAAATTCGAATTATCTAAATTCGGATTAATCCTGTAGTGTAGACATACCCTATGCCTCTCATTGAGGTGGAGTTATTAAGTTGGTGTAGTGGGTGCGTTACATCAGCGGGAGCTAAATTTTAGTGTAGACACTTACATAGTTAGGTCAATGTAAGATGCCTTGTGTCAATCTAACTCTGTAGTGTAGACCAGGGCTCAGAAAGGGAAAATTTACTTAACAACATAGAGGTCATGCAAAGAGTGGCTCAGCATAGACAGGGATGTCAGAGCTTTGTACATGCCCTAAGCAATGTCTGATGGCACAGGAAGGATTCAAATTCAGTCAGAGATCGGGTCATATAATTCTGCTTCTCCCTGCTTCACTATAGAGCTTCTCTTAGCACTTTTCCCAGTTCCCCTTTTGACAGATAAGGCAATTTCCTGCCTTGAGAGACCTTACTGAATTAAGTTTAAGTATATTTTGTGTCCATTGTATTAAATGAAAAATTATGTATTATTGTGGGCTGGGATTGCACGTAACCTCAAGTCTCGGGGCAGGGACAAAGGGAGGGAGAGATGTGATGTAAGGCCTGGGAGTACAAAGGACTAATGTGAATATTAAAAATGTGCTGGACGAGAAGGGACAATAAGTGTGAAGTGGATTTCCTGGGGATTCCCTGCAGAGTAGTTAAAAATTACCCAACTCTGGTTATACAAAAACCCAGCCTTTTGAAGCTATGCTCTGAGAAGAGGGTCTTTGTCTGGTGATTACCTGTTACCAAAGGCCAAGATCAAAGGCCTGAGCTGTATAAAGAAATGGCTGCTCTGCCCAGCCTTTGTTCTGGTTCTGAGACAGTTATGAACTGGTGACCACAAGGAAAACCAAGTGTTTTGAAGGATTTTGAAGGACTGACACCTACCAGATCCTGAGTCTGGAGATGGGGTGAGCTCTGGTGAGCTTTTTAGCATGCGGGTCAGTTCTTTTACTGTTCAAATATGTTTTCTCTGTCATTCTTTCACCTTAAGAAGAAATGTGCTTGCTTATAACTTATAATTGCAGGCAATTACGCTGTTCCTAGCCTCTGGAGAGAAAACAAAGTGCCGACACTGGCCTGTTTAGGCAGACTGGCTTGCTGGGAATATCACAGTGTATGCATGGAACTGTGTAGCCTGCAAAAACCCAGTCAGGAGGGAGAGAGAGAGATGTTAGTATCGACCCAAGACAGGCAATGGCTGAGGAGCCTAGATTGGGTGCCCTTGGTGGACCACAAGGAGGGAATACAGACACAGTTACCCTGAACTGTGAGATCACTCCAGCCTGGCTTCCTGCTGCAGACTTTAAGGGACTGTACACATATGCTTCTAGCCTGAAATCCCAGTGAAGTAAATAGGGTTCTGAGCACTTGGCAGCTTATCAGATCAGTACAGAGACAGAGAAATCTAGTAAAGTGAACAGTGTTGAATGAATCATCCTTCCTTGGAAGGTAAATTTCACATAAATCTCACTTACTGAATATTACTCCATGCTGAACATAATCCCACAGACTGATGCAAGACAGTTGTTGCCAACCCACTGGGGAAAAGAATTACTGGGAAATGTTTATAGAAACAGATTCAATTTTTTTTAAACTTAAATAAATAAACTTGGGCTGAGAATAACACTGTGACACTTGTATCACATAGTTTTGTGACAGATACATATTAGTTTGTCAATCACTCATATTTAAGACAAAACAGGACATAAAGTCGAGAGAATTATAGGAAAATGCAAGCCATTTCTGTAAGGGCAAAGTGAGCTGGATTCATAAAAATACCTCCAGCCACGACCCTTAACATGCAAAAACATACATAAAAGATTACTCTTGGGGATAGGGATTGTTTTTTAGAAATAAGATGTAAAAATGAGCAGGGGACCAACTATCGAGTGCGTATACATCTTCAAAAAAATCTGTTCCAAAATACTAGAGGAAAAAGCAGGAACCAAAGTTGTTCATCCAGAGCAGTGAATATAATTATGAATGGATTTGAGAAACAGTCAGTGGAGTCTTCCCTATCCTTCTTGGCAAATCCATCAAAGGAAATATCTTTATTTAGAAGGTACTGGAGTGGGGGCACAGTTCAAAAGTATCTGAAGACTCCAAAGGCCCCTGAGCTTCTGACCCTTGCATCAAGAAGCCTGTCTACACTGCAATTAGACACCCACAGCTGGCCCATGCCAGCTGACTCAGACTCACAGGGCTTGGGCTAAGGGGCTCTTTAACTGCGGTGTAGACGTTCAGGGTCAGGCTGGATCCCAGGCTCTAGAACAGAGGTGGGCAAACTCTGGCCCGCGGAACCGTCTTGCCTGGCCCCTGAGCTCCTGGCCAGGCAGCTAGCCCCTGGCCGCTCCCCTGCTGTCTCCCCTCCCCCCGCAGCCACGCGGACAGCGCTCTGGGCGGCAGGGCTGCGCACTCATGCAGGGTGGCGTGGCAGTGTGTCTGGCTCCAGCCGGGAGGCGTGGGTCCAGACATGCTGCTCTGAGCGGCGTGTTAAGGGGGCTGGGGGGTTGGATATGGGGCAGAAAGTCCTGGGGGCAGTCAGGGGACAGGGAGTGGGGGGGGTGGTTGGTTGGATGGGGCAGAGGTTCGGGGGAGGCAGGGGACGGGGAACAGGGGGGATTGTATAGGGGGTGGGGTCCCAGGGGCATTTAGGGGCGGGGGTCCTGGGAGGGGGCGGTCAGGGGACAAGGAGGGGGGGGTTGGGTTGGATGGGTGGAGTGTTCTGAGGGGGGCAGTCAGGGGGTGGAAAGTGGGAGGGGTCGGATAGGGGATGGGGGCCAGGCTGTTTGGGGGGCACAGCCTTCCCTACCCGGCCCTTCATACAGTTTCGCACCCTGATGTGGCCCTTGGGCCAAAAAGTTTGCCCACCCCTGCTCTAGAACTCTGCAAGGTAGCAGGATCCCAGAGCTCAGGCTGCAGCCTGAGCCTGAACATCTACACCGCAATTAAACAGCCCTGCATGCTGTAGCCCCACAAGTCCCAGGCAGCTGGCCTGGGTTAGGTGCCGGTGTCTGATTGCAGTGTAGACAGGCTTCTTCTTGAATGGGTCAGGGGAAAAGAGAGAAGCTAGGGAGAAAGAACAACCTGTGATACATGCTTAGAGACCAGAGTCTAGGTTCTGTGACTTGTGATCTGTCAAAAGGGTCAAGAAGAAAAAGAAAAACTGGAGAGAAAAGCTGTGCTCTCTAGAAATGCAAGTTCTCACTTTTATGTTGTAACTGGCCCAAAAGGATACCTGTGTAGACTGTGGACTTTGGAGTCTACAGTCGTGGAGTTTAAGACTAGCTAAGATATGCATGTCATTTTTAAAATCTAATTTTCTCTTTTCTTGCTAAACTTTGCTTTTAATGAAACCAAATGAGTCTTACATGTTTTTGGGGGCAAAATGGACTGGGTTACATTTCTGAAGGGAAACAGCTTCCTGACTTCTTGTGAGAGGCAATTGGGAGAAAACTGAACCTATCATGGAGCACTTGGTTGAGATACTATCCTAAGAAGTACTTCCTGGACAATGGGTGCAGTCAGCAGAGGCACAAGGAAATCTTGCTGACTATAACATTTGGCAGGAGCAGGAGACCAAAAGCAAATATTTTTATAATTATAGCTTTAGAATCCTATAATTCAGGATTCAAGAGGCAATGTATGCACTTCAGAGTTCTAAATTACGTACAGTGACTGCTGTATCCCTGTAACTGCAGGCTGGGGACAACACAGTTCAGCGGTAGGTTTTTTAACTTGTGAATTCAAACAACAAGCAAATTCTCTCCATTTGGCAAGAAAGACAAAAGCAAAAGCAACCTCTGGGTTGGAGCTCATTTTAAAAAAAATTATGGATATTTATATGCACATTAGATGTAGCTCTTAAGCTCACTGCAATTTGCTAATGCAGCCCCCAGTGTGTGTTTTGGTGTTACTGCTAAAATTTGTTCTTCCATCTAGAAACTAAATAACTAATACTAAGAAACTAGGGAAACTTTCTGTGGAAACAATGTTTCTTTGTGTGGCTCAGGGAGTTGTCTGATTTGTAGCCAAAGAACCAGGATTTGGCTCAAACGAAATATTGCATCTCTTAAATTCTATTTACTTCATTGTTTTCTTTCTAGTGGTTGTGCTGGGGCTGCTGGACTAACTCACTAATGTTCCGGGACCTTAGTCAGAGTGGAACTGAAACATTCCAAAATTGTTAGGACATATTTCAGAAGCTGTCATAACTAAAAGAGAAGGGTAACAGCCCTCCTGTGTACAATACTATAATCCCTCCTGGCCAGAGACACCAAAATCCTTTTACCTGTAAAGGATTAAGAAGCTCAGGTAACCTGGCTGACACCTGACCCAAAGGACCAATAAGGGGACAAGATACTTTCAAATCTTGGTGGGGGGAAGGCTTTTGTTTGTGCTCTTTGTTTTGGGGGTTGTTCACTCTTGGGACTAAGAGGGACCAGACATCAATCCATGCTCTCCAAATCTTTCTGAACAAGTCTCTCTCATATTTCAAACTTGTAAGTAACAGCCAGGCAAGGCGTGTTAGTTTTATCTTTGTTTTCTCAACTTGTAAATGTTCCTTTTGCTAGAGTGTTTATCTCTGTTTGCTGTACTTTGAACCTAAGGCTAGAGGGGGTTCCTCTGGGCTCTTTAAGTTTGATTACCCTGTAAAGTTATTTTCCATCCTGATTTTACAGAGATGATTTTTACCTTTCTTTCTTTAATTAAAAGCCTTCTTTTTAAGAACTGGCTTGATTTTTCCTTGTTTTAAGATCCAAGGGGTTGGATCTGAACTCACCAGAAACTGGTGGGGGAAAGGAGGGGGGATGGTTAAATTCTCCTTGTGTTAAAATCCAAGGGTTTGGATCGGTGTTCAACAGGAAATTGGTGAAGAAGTCTCTCAAGGCTACCCAGGGAAGGGAATTAGCACTTGGGAGTGGTGGCAGCAAAACCAGATCTAAGCTGGTAGTTAAGCTTAGAAGTTTTCATGCAGGCCCCCACATCTGTACCCTAAAGTTCAGAGTGGGGAAGGAGCCTTGACAGAAGCTTTCCTGTAAATAATGCAAATCAGTATTGACTGTTTAATTCATAACCATTTTGGGGTGGAAAATGGATCCTTCCAATCATGCTTTGTATTATAGGAGAGAGGTATCTGGCACCTAAGTACAGTTAGATTCTCCCACTCAGATATATTTCTCTGGTCTGACAAGAATTAAAGTGAAAAAGGATAAATTGAAGATGAATATCAGAAAACTTTACTTCTTCAAAACTGCCCTGGGATCTTTAATTACTGTTGTGATGGGTTCCCCCCGGGGTGCCACCTGGAACTGCGGGACCACTGAGCCCTCTGACCCACCAGCCTGGGCTCCCTCTCACACTGTGCTGCTGTGACAAGCTACAGACATGCTTCCGGTCTTACACTTCCATCAGCATCCACACAGATAGGGACACACCCAGCTGCAGTTACATGCAGGCTCTCTGACCAGCCACTGCATGTGAACCAACAATAGGGAGGCTACAGCCAAAATCACTCCCAGCTTTCCAGCCTAGGACCCTAGAGCGGTATTGTCCTGCCCTGGTCCAAACCCCAACCTGTATGAATTTATTATCCAGTTCACCTCCCCCCCAAAGTGGAGAGGAATATACAACAGCCCCTCTGAGCTAAGATTCCCACACACTTCACACCAAAATCACTGATTCGGATAAAGCAAAAACAAGTTTATTAACTACAAAAGATATATTTTAAGTGATTATAAGTGATAGCAAACAGATCAAAGCAGATTACCTAGTGAATAAACAAAAATGCAAGATAAACTTAATATACTAGATTGCTAATTCATATCCAATCTGATTTTCACCCTAATTGATGGTACAGGCAGGCTACAGATTTTTAAGGGGCAAGGTGCACTTGCTTTACAGCTTAGAATCCCCAGGTCTTTTATACACAGGCTAGAAATCCCTTTAGCCTGGGTCCAGCATTTCCCCCAGTTCAGTCTTTGTTCCCCAAGAGTCTCCTTGTGTGGGAAGTGAAGAACAACAGATGATGTCACTCCCTGCCTTATATAGCTTTAGCATACAGCAGGAACCCTTTGTTTCAAAACTTGGTTCCCAGACTGGTTTATGGAAAAATACTGACATCCCAAGATGGAGTCCAGAATCATGTGGCCTGGTCATGTCCTTGCAGTGTTATAGCAGCCATTGCTTACAGACTGGCCAAAACGCCCATAGGAAGGTTAAACTATTCCACAGTTCATTGTCTTTGCTGATGGGCCATCAGCCACATCTGGCTTCTTCATTGTTGTACCTGAAAGGCTGGTTGTGGGTGTTTTCCAGAGTAAGCCCATTTGAGATACAGATCCCTAAGCAATATTCATAACTTCAGATACAAAAATGATACATGCATACAAATAAGATAATCATATTCAGCAAATCATAACTTTTTCAATGACACCTCATGACTTATCTTGTACAAAATGCATCATAATTATGCCATAATCCTATCATAATAATATCCCTGTGAAAATATGGGGTGCAGTGTTACAACTGTGATCCAGATCCTGAGCTGTGGTTAAGCTGTACTGGGCACAGCTCAGTGGCGGGGGGTGGGAGCTGAGTGCAAAGGTCCTTTTAAGCACTTATAAGCACCTTTGAGCCCCCCACCGCTAATCCTGGGGCTGTCCAGCAACAGGAAGGGACAACATTCATCTGAAATATCGAATATGTCTTTTCCACCTCTAATTTTTAGATATATCAAGAGGGTTCATCATGCTGAAGAACCAATTCACCATCAATCCAGGCTTGTCAGGGAAATTTTCAGATTTTCATAAGTCTTTGTATCTAAGCTACATGTTATCACCTCCTCACTCTTCCCTTTATCTACGTAAGGTTCTTTCCAGAGTCACACATACCAGCTCCATTTACAATTTACAAGTTATATTTTCAAAAGAGTGGACTGACTATGCACTACGGGTTAAATCCACTCACTATGCACAGAGCTCAGGTAAACATTCTTTGTGCAGGGAACTACACGGGACTTGGGGGGAAGAATCTACTCCCCCTCTATAGGGTAAGGTGGGGGGCATGCAGCCTCTCTCACAGCCACGTGCCATGGCCTAGAATACTTGCTGCAACCCTAGCAGGTCACTCTCCCTTGAATGCTCCTTTACAATATATGCTAACTACTTATGCTAAAAAAATCTCTTTTACCTTGCATTTTGCTGTGATGCTGGGAGTACCTTTCCCAGCTGTGAGGAAGAGCTCTGTGTGCATAGATGCCAATTTTCTTCTTTCTGGGGGGTGCTCAACCCCTGTTCTGCCCTGAGGCCCCACCCTCCTCCTGCCTCTTCCCAACCCTCCCCCCAGTGCCTCCTGCCCGCTGGTGCCACCAAACAGCTTTTTGGTGGGGCCCGCTGAGCAGCTGATCGCTGGGTGGCTGGTGGGTGCTGAGTCCTGGAGCACCCATGGAGTTAGTGCCTATGTCTGTGGATCAAAAGCTTGTTTCGCTCACCAACAGAAGCTGGTCCAATAAAAGATATATCACCCACCTTAACTCTCTAATATCCTGGGACCAACACGGCTACAACTACACTGCATACCTCTTTGCTGTGTGGCAATTAGGTCTGCATAGCCATGGACCTTCTATTGGATTGCTCCATTCCCAGTCTACTCCCAATCTTAGGGCTTGTGTATACACCTCTACCCCGATATAATGCGACCTGATATAACACAAATTTGGATATAATGCGGTAAAGCAGTATTCCGGGGGGGCGGGGCTGCGCAATCCGGTGGATCAAAGCAAGTTCGATATAACGCGGTTTCACCTATAACGCGGTAAGATTTTTTGGCTCCCGAGGACAGCGTTATATCGGGATAGAGGTGTACTACAGATTATGTCAGCATAATTTATGTCATTCAGGGGTGTGAATAAGTATCCCCCTCCCCCAAGCAATGTAAATTACACTGACCTAAGTGCCAGTGTGGACAGTGCTACCTCAGCAGAGCTTCTCCCACTGATGCTATCACCTCTGGCAGAGGTGGGTTTATTATGCCAACGGGAAAGCTCTCTCACGTTGGCACAGAGCATCTAGAAGCAGGGGCGGATTAGCCACTGGGCCAACATGGCCCATGCCGGTGGCCCTGGCCAATTGGGGGCACCCCTGCACCCCAACCCGCTCTGCCCACCTGGCACTTCTGCCAGGGAGTGGGGTTGGGGCGCTGGGGCTTGCTCCGCTCCGCCTGCCTGGTGCTGCTGCCAGGGAGTGGGGTCAGGGCACGGGGTCTTGTCCCGCTCCCTGGCAGAAGCGCCAGGCAGGCTGAGCAAGCCCCTGCACCCCGACCCCACTCCCTGACAGAAGCGCCGGGTGGGCAGAGCAGGTTGGGGCGCAGGCGTGCCAATTTTTCCACCCCCCCAATTGGCCGGGTGCCCTGGGCATGGGCCACGTTGGCTAATCCACCACTGCTTCTAGTGTAGGTTAGTCCTTCCTTACGTCCTGCAATATGCTAGTGTGGAAAGGGAGCAGGAATCCAGATGGGGGAGAGGTGCTAGAAGGGACTAACTGAGGGGCAGCCGCATCGGGAAATATTCTGGAGTGCTGGATCCAGGTGGATAACATACAGAGCTGGGCTGGCAGGAGCTCTGATGCCCATAACATGGGAGCAGGGTGCCTTACAGTGCCAGCTCTGGATGAGAGCCAGCATGGCTGGAAAAGGGAGCCGACCCCATAGGGTGCGGCGTCTCCCCGCAGGACGCCTGTGCACTGGCTGGGTAAAACAGGGCCACCCCGACCACAGCGGCTGGTTCCCACTGGAGTCTGTTTCCGGAGCGCGGCACAAGGCTCCCCGGGGCTGGGCAGAGAGTAATTTTCCAGCGCGCCCGGTGACGGAAGCCGCTGCCCGAGGGGTGGGGACGCTGACGGCTGAGAGCCCAGCCCCTGCAATCCCCCTGCGCTGGCGCGCTGGGGCTGGGCGGAGGGGAGGCGTCATTGCGGGCAGGCTGCCCCTGCAAACGCCTCCCTGCCACGTCATTGCCGGGAAGTGCAGACCAGCTGCGGCCGCTAGTGCTGCTGCCTGCTCGCCGGCTACTCCACGGGCCCGGGGGCTGGAGCGCGCCGGGGGACCCGATCCACGCACAGCAGCGCCTGTCTCGCCGCCCCCCCACCCCTGTAAGTGCAGCCTGGGCCGGCCGGGCGGGCACGCTGCTCCGCGCCGCCGCCCCCTCCCTAGCCCCGGCCTCCGCTCCGAAAGCGAAACTGAAAGTCAGCGCGCAGTGTGATGGCAGCCGGGAGCCGGTGGGGTGGGCTCTGCCGGTGCTGGCAGACCGGGCAGGTGCCTGCCGCGCGTGCCCCGTCTGGGTTGGGTTCCCTTAAAGAGCTGGGTCTTCATGGGCCAGGCAGCGGCTACGGCCAGGGAAGGATGCGAGCGCAAATTCCAAGCTGGCTTCCTAAGGGCGGGTTGTAAAGGCGCATGCACCCCAGGGACTGGGTGTGATGCTGTCGCTCTGAAAAACACCTCTTGGTTATTGACCGTACACGGAACACACATGATGGTAAATAATCACAGTCACCAAGGTTTTAAAGAGTAATAACAGAAGTTACTTGTCCTGGGGATCAATGGCCATTTAGGCAGCGTTTTGTTTAGGTATAAAGAGATTTTGGTGGCTTGTAAAGTGCAAATAAAAAGAAAATAATACACTTCATTATAAAGTACTCTTGTTTATGTGCTTTACAGAGACTTGGTGGGATAATATGCATGACTGGAAGATTGGTATAGAAGAGTACAGCTTGCTCAGGAAGGACAGGCAGGGAAAAAAGGGAGGAGGTGTTGCCTTATATATTAAAAATGTATAAACTTGGACTGAGGTTGAGATGTAAATAGGAGACAGACTTGTTGAAAATCTCTGGGTAAGGATGAAATGGGTAAAAAACAAGGGGGATGTCATGGTAGGAGTCTACTACAGACCACCTAATCAGGAAGAAGAGGTGGATGAGGATTTTTTTTTTAAACAACTAACAAAATCATCCAAAGCACAAGACTTGGTGGTGATGGGGGACTTCAACTACCCAGATATCTGTTGGGAAAATAACACAACAGGGCACAGATTATCCAACAAATTCTTGGAATGTGCTGGAGACAATTTTTTATTTCAGAAGGTGGAGAAAGCTACTAGGGGAGAGGCAGTTCTAGATTTGATTTTGACAAATAGGGAGGAACTGGTTGAGAATTTGAAAGTGCAAGGCAGCTTGGGTGAAAGTGATCATGAAATGGTAGAGTTCATGATTCTAAGGAATGGTAGGAGGGAGAACAGCAAAATAAAGACAATGGATTTCAAGAATGCAGAGTTTAGCAAACTCAGGGAGTTGGTAGGTAAGATCCCATGGGAAGCAAGTCTAAGGGGAAAAACAATTGAAGACACTTGGCAGTTTTTCAAAGAGACATTATTAAGGGCACAAGAGCAATCTATCCCACTGCATAGGAAAGATAGGAAGTATTGCAAGAAACCACCCTGGCTTAACCAGGAGATCTAAAAATGATCTAAAAATCAAGAGAGAGTCCTACAAAAAGTGGAAACTAGGTCAGATTACAAAGGATGAATATAAACAAATAACACAAGTATGTAGGGACAAAATTAGAAAGGCCAAGACACAAAACGAGATTAAACTAGCTAGAGACGTAAAGGGTAACAAGAAAACATTCTACAAATACATTAGAAGCAAGAGGAAGACCAAGGACAGGGTAGGTTCATTACTCAATGAGGGGGAAAAAACTGTAACAGAAAATGTGGAAATGGCAGAGGTGCTTAATGATTTCTTTGTTTCGGTTTTCATCAAGAAGGTGGTGGTGATTGGACGTCTAACATAATGAATGCCAGTGAAAATGAGGTAGGATCAGAGGCTAAATTAGGGAAAGAACAAGCTAAAAATTACTTGGACAAATTAGATGTCTTCAAGTCACCAGGGCCTGATGAAATGCATCCTAGAATATTCAAGGAGCTGACTGAGGAGATATTTGAGCCATTAGCGTTTATCTTTGAAAAGTCATGGAAGATGGGAGAGATTCCAGAAGACTGGAAAAGGACAAATATAGTGCCAAATCTATAAAAAGGGAAATAAAGACAACCCGAGGAATTACAGACCAGTCAGCTTGACTTTTGTAACCAGAAAGATAATGAGCAAATTATTAAGCAACCAATTTGCAAACATCTAGAAGATAATAAGGTGATAAGTAACAGTCAGCATGGATTTGTCAAGAACAAATCATGTCAAACCAACCTGATAGCTTTCTTTGACAGGGTAACAAGCCTTGTGGATAGGAGGGTAGCGGTAGATGTGGTATATCTTGATTTTATTAAAGCTTTTGATACTGTCTCGCATGACCGTCTCATAAACAAACTAGGGAAATACAACCTAGATGGAGCTGCTATAAGGTGAGTGCAAAACTGGTTGGAAAACTGTTCAGAGAGAGTAGTTATCAGTGGTTCACAGTCATGCTGGAAGGGCATAATGAGTGGGGTCCCGCAGGGATCAGTTCTGGGTCCAGTTCTGTTCAATATCTTCATCAATGATTTAGATAATGGCATACAGAGTACGCTTAAGTTTGTGGATGATACCAAGCAGGGAGGGGTTGCAAGTGCTTTGAAGGATAGGATTAAAATTCAAAATGATCTGGACAAACTGGAGAAATGGTCTGAAGTAAATAGCATGAAATTCAATAAGGACAAATGCAAAGTACTCCACTTAGGAAGGAACAATCAGTTGCACGCATGCAAAATGGGAAATGCCTAGGAAGGAGTACTGTGGAAAGGGATCTGGGGGGTCATAGTGGACCACAAACTAAATATGAGTCAACAGTGTAAAACTGTTGCAAAAAAAGCGATCATTCTGGGATGTATTAGCAGGAGCCTTGTAAGCAAGACACAAGAAGTAATTCTTCCGCTCTACTCTGTGCTGATTAGGCCTCAACTAGAGTATTGTGCCAGGTTTGGGCGCCACATTTCAGGAAAGATTTGGAGAAAGTCCAGAGAAGAGCAGCAAAAATGATTAAAGGTCTAGAAAACATGACCTGTGAGGGAAGATTGAAAAAACTGGGTTTGTTTAGTCTGGAAAAGAGAAGACTGAGAGGGGACATCATAAATATTCAAGTACATAAAAGGTTGTTACAAGGAGGAGGGAGAAAAATTGTTCTTCTTAACCACTGAGGATAGGACAAAAAGCAATGGACTTAAATTGCAGCCAGGGAGGTTTAGGTTGGACATTAGGAAAAGTTAAGCGCTGGAATAAATTGCCTAGGGAGGCTGTGGAATCTCCATCATTGGAGATTTTTAAGAGCAGGTTAGATAAACACGTGTCAGGAATGGTCTAGATAATTAGTCCTGCCATGAGTGCAGGGGACTGGACTAGATGACCTCTCAAGGTCCCTACCAGTTCTCTGATTCTATGATTAGGAAAAACTTCCTAACTGTCAAGGTGATTAAGCACTGGAATAAATTGTCTAGGGAGGTTGTGGAATCTCCATCATTGGAGATTTTTAAGAGTGGGTTAGACAAACACCTGTCAGGGATGGTCTAGATCAGTGGTGGGCAGCCTGTGGGCTGCACGTGGCCAGTCAGGGTAATCCCATGGCAGGCCGCAAGACAGTTTATTTACATTGACCGTCTGCAGACACAGCTGCCCGCAGCTCCCAGTGGCCATGGGTCACCGTTCCTGGCCAATGGCAGCTGCAGGAAGCGGCGCGAGCCACAGGGACATGCTGGCTGCCACTTTCCACAGCTCCCATTGGCCGGGAATGGCGAACCGTGGCCACGCCTGCGGGCGGTCAATGTAAACGCTGTATCGCGGCCCACCAGCAGATTACCCTGACAGGCCACGGGTTGCCCACCGCTGGTCTAGATAATTCTTAGTCCTGCCATGACTGTAGGGGAATGGACTAGATGACCTCTCGAGGTCCCTTCCAGTCCTATGTTTCTATGATTTGGTATGTTACATATAGCAGATTTTTATGTGGATAATATTATTACTGTTATTTCTTTTGAATGGCACTCGAAGTGTTCTAGGTGCTTTCCAAGCAGAAGCAGTGGTGCTAACTTGTGATTTTATCGCAAGGCTTACAGAAGTTTTACTGTAAGCCCCACCTCCTAGAGACAAGTGAATGTGTGAGAATTGCAGCTTTCATTAAAATAAAACCAGAAAAAGCTGTGCAACTTTCTAGCCCTCCTGGTTGCAGAGAAAAGCTTAAAAATGTAACCCAAGTATGCTTGAAAGCTTGGAAACCAGAAATCACATAAAACTAACCCTTTTTTGGGAAAAAATCTAACATTTTAAACCTGCCTCATGATTATTTGGAACACTTGGGGTTGGTAATACTGCAGAAGGGAAGGTGTGGTCGTGACACAACAAGATAAACACATAAAAATTAACACCACCCTGATCCTGCTAATGCACTACTTGCATGTAATTAAGCAAGTGCATACAATATTTGAAAGCTAAGGGGACAACTCTGAAAACGTTTGTAGCCCCCGCCCTGCCCTGACATCACATGTACACAAGTGGATCCTTGCTCTTATATGGAACTTTACTACCTCCAGGATAAACTTTTTCCAGTGTGTTCATTACTATGTTTATGAACATCCTCGTATTATTGTAATATTAAATATAATAGAACACTGGCCTTATAACTCATAATGAAGTATGTTCTTTTTATCTTTGTTTCTATTTTATTAAATAATAAACAATCTTTATACTGAAAAAAATCTAATTAGCTGTATATTTATCTAGGATGCTATTATTCTGGTAAAATAATTATTTTTAAAATCATCATACTTTGTGTTATGTAGGGAAATAACCAAGAGATGGTTTTATTCATTGTCTGTTTCCTCATCTCTAACATAGTTAAGTGCTTTACTTCCCTCACAAGATTGTTGTGATTAGCTAGTTAACATTATTGTGAAAACAAGTCCTGCCATGATAACAAATTGTTTTCTCTAACATTGATTCTTTGATAATATGTACTATAATGTGACATGACATCAGCATCAGTGCCTGCATTCAATACAATCACAAGTATTATGTGGAATCCTGATCCTAATTGGGGCATCTAGCTGCAATTGCAATACAAATAATACATACAAAAGGAAAGGCCGTTATCCATTTTTGTGCAAAAATTTCCAATTGACACTAATAAGAATTCTATTCATGGATCAGATTTCCAATATGAGCCTCAGTTAAGTTAGTTTGCAGTTTTATTGCATTAATATTAATTTCCTCAAGACTAAATCAAACTTCAGTGTAAGCATGAGATGTGCAGATTATTTCCATAAATCCCAGACCTGCAAAGATTTATGCACATGCTTAACTTTATGCAGTATGCATAAAGTTAAACACATGCTTAAGTGTTTGCCGTATCAAAGCCTTAAGTTGTGCACTGTAGAAATCTTGGCATGTCTTGCTCTCAGGTTATTATACTATCCTGTATAGTCTACATATTGTGAAAGTGGTGTATTGTTTCTATTTCCTCAGGGTTCAATGGATTTAACAAGTCAACCAGGTTCCTTAAAAGATGACTTTATTGTAAGTATTTTCTGTTGTGCCATGCTGTAAGAATCTATTTGAAAAAGAGATCTCTAAATGGAGATGTTTAGCTGGTGCTGTAAGATATTTTTCAGTAATAAATACGCATTCCTTTTTTCTGAACAGTTTCCAGTTATAGCCTGTATCTCCTTTCTCTCTCTTTTCCTTTCACACTTAAAAAAAAAAAAAAAAAACTAGACGGGACAAAGCACTGGAAAATATTTTGTAGGAAATATTTTGTGGAATATCCAGCTTGGCATGGAAACTGACTCGATTACCTAATGGGTCTTTTCTATGCCTAAATTTTATGATTCACATTCCAGTTTTACGTAATCTTAAGTGAAACAAGAGGGATTTTTCTGCAGGTCTTTCTGGAATTTTCTCTTTTAGAATATTGCAACCAGAAATAAAATGGAGCAAGAAGGGTTTTTCCTTCATTTCTGGTGCTCAGCCCAGCTACAAGTTTTCTCTGTATGTGAACTTCTGCATTCTAATTTTTAAGTTCTGAAATACTTTTTGATCCTATTTTTCCCTCCCTATGTTATTCTTGGCAACCTAATCATCTAAGGTCCTGCTCCTGCAAAGACTTATACACCTATAACTCGGCTTGGAGGGATTAGAATTTTGTTGGTAAATGTCAATTTCACTGTTCACACACAAAGTGACAAAAATTTCCATCAATAATAATTGAAATTTACAAATAGGCAAAGTAAGGAAAATGCTGCTCAAGTATTGATTGAAACTTTTGTATTAGACTTGTTACAAATGGACTAGCGAAATGAATAGTAAAAACAAGTATGATTTGTTGATTGAAGGACATTTGCTTTGTATATTTTGATGTGATGATGACAAATTGTGTTTTAACAATTATAAAGCTTTAACTTTTTGAATCTCAACAGATGCTAGCATTAAATAGTTATTACTCCCCCATAATTTCCCACAACTGTGAAAATTTAAATTGATAAAAATGCTTAAAAATAAACATTGATATTATCCATTGAAATTATTTAAAAAAAAAATCAAATTCTGCCAAGGCTATCTATATAACTTTATACACTGTGAGTAAACCCATTGACCTCAGTTGACCACACTGATCTTAGTTCTTTTTGGAAGAACATGGGGCAGCATGCCTCCACGATGTGTCAGAACTATTAGCCCTAGTTTGCAGTTGGATAATAGTTCCAATTAGGTCCCCGTGTTTAATGACCAAAATCCATTTTCTGAGATTTATATCCTTTCCAACCACAGCAGTAGTTCAGTGATTTCTGTCTAACTGTCAAGACTTATTGAAGTGAAAGAGTAAAAATGAGAAACTCATTGTTATAGTGCATCTGTTATACTTCTGCATGAAAATACTGGGAATATCTAATTCAGCATGTCTCTATCAGATTTGCCTAATCAGCACTTTCTCCCCATCACCCATCTGGACTGGCAGAGTTGCAGAGAAGCAGCAAAAGGCTCTCAGTCAAGAACTGGACTGTCATGTCACTGATTAACTAATAACTACAGTGGCAAAATATTTCAAACTAGTACAAAGTGTTATTCTTTTCAGTTTACTAGTATAGTTTGAACACTGCTGGTATGATTTGTACAGATAACGATTTAACAAGTGAATGTAGTCTCTCTAGCGTGACATATCTTGTGATATTATAGAGTGAAAAAATAGTACTGTGCATTTTCTTGTCTTTCTAGAATCTGAAAGTTACTGACCATTCTGGCACACAGATAGATGAAATTGACAATCTTAAAGAAGAACTAGAAAAATGGAAGGTGCGTATGAACTGTACAGCTCTTAGGTTTCCACTGAAGTCAGCAGCAGCAGCGTGCATGTGTCCAAAAGAAAAAAATTGCCCAAAGATTGCTTTTAAACCGACTTTACAATGTTTTGTTTGCTCTAATGAAAATATACTAAAGTACTTGTTGTTTTCAATGTCAAGGAAAGGCTGGAAAAAGCTGAAAAACAAAAAGATGAGCTCCTTCTTTTGAAACTAAGTGCTGATGAAAAGAGAGACCAGGCACGAGATGAGCTGAGAAAGATAATGGATTTAGAAGAGGAGCAATATAAGGAGAGCATGATAAAAAAGGAAAACCAGGAGGTAATAAGAGAATTTACCCATAGCTATCAACATTTGGAGAAGAGCTGTAGAAGTGTTCCTTGTAGGTTGGAGTACTTTTCCCTTTCAATCCAAACAACTCCATCAGAGCTACATTTTGTAGGGCCAGAATATTTAGCACATCATTTTATAAAAAAAATCAGAAGTTACACGATAAAAAAAAATCAAAAAAAATCTTGCAGTAATTATTTGAAAGAATGCATGCAAAGCTAAGACTTTCTACATCACAGGTAAAAAGTGATGGCTAACAGAATTTGCCTTCACCTGGTCCAAGGCTCCCACGGACAGCACAGAAAGTCCACATTGTGTTGAGTTGGGTCATTCAATTGCTCTATCAAATTACATAAAGAACACTTTAAAACAAAACTTCCTAATAAAACTCCTCATAAAAGCATCCAGGAAAGTTAGTTATTTCTACATAACTGTAGAGAGCTTGCAACCTGAGAAAGTTTGCAGCTAACATAGCTGCATAAAGACACAAACGTTTACTTACTAAGGATGGCAAAGTTATCCTCTGCTTCCTTTTAGAATGAGTTGGTAATTGTCCTTGGGGTATGTAATCTAGGCATTTGGAACATGAGTGATAGGCAGTGAACTCTTCCTAGACTGTCAGGGGCTGATGGTTGTGGCTTATCTGGGAGAGAGATTTGCAGTACAGTTTTCGATTTGACCTATGAGCTGTAGCTCAGAGGCTATCATCTCAGTATCCCAAGGTATTTTTAATAATGATTTTCATGTAGATGATGTTCAAGCCAATAAATGATGGATTTAATTTGTTTTGCTGGTACATTATTAATTTATAGAGAACTTCAGACATAGTAGAATGTAAGTAGCCAAATATATGAAATTCAAGCCCCTTGTCCTCATGTTCATGGCTCTACACGGTTTTGCCTCATTCTACATCTCTGTTGTTACTTCCCCCTTATGTTACTCACAGTCCTCTTACTTCACTGTGCCCTTTTTCTTTTTTCTACTCAGCTTTGTGCTTGTAACTTGTTGCTACACCTGGAATACCCTGTCCTCATCCTACAGGTGCTGTCTCTGTCCTCTTTCAGATCCCTCCTGAAAACCCTCTATTTCAAGCAATTATTTCTTTCTCTTATCAATAATCTGTATCCTCTCTGCATTGTCATCATTCTGTGTCTTGTCTTATCTTATTTGGAGCCTAATCCTGAAAACACTTTACATATGTGAGTAACTTTACATATGTACGTACTCCCAGCCAAAGTCAATGGGATTATTCATTGGTAAAGTCACTTAGATGCACAAGCGTTTGCAGAATCAGGCTCTAAACCCCAAAGCCTCTGCTGTACTCATTCTGCTCTTTGGGATGTTCTCAGAGAGCTACTGTGGCGCTCTGATCATGGATTCATAGATTTTAAAGTCAGAAGGCACCATTATGATCACCTAGTCTGACCTGCACAACACCGGGGGCATAGACTCTTACCGTGTAATTTCTACATCAAACCCATAACTTCTGTTTTCACCATCCCCGGTGGATATTAGAGCAGTCTGGGAACTGATGTAAATGCCATGAGCTGATAATGGTGCTAAAGGAGCCACCCACTAGTTCAGGATAACTGGAGCTCATCACTTCTGCCATGTCCCCTTTCTAATCCTGATGTGTTCCCTATGCAGGGCACCACAGGACAGCTAGCATGGGAACTGGTTACATTGGCTGTATACCCACTCAGGATTCCCCTACACCTAGGAAATCCCCAGCTGTGGAAATGCAGCTGGTTTCTGCTTCTCTTTTACCTCTTGAGTGGCATAAAGGGAGTGGAGTGGGAGGGGGCCAGGAACTGGCCCTCAGTTTGTAAACTCTTCAGGACAGGGAATATAGATTATCTAGGACCCCATCCTGCACATGAATAGTTTAATGCACACAATTAATTTCATTGAACTAAACGAGGCTGTTCACATGTATAAATCCCTCTTGTGTATATGAAAGTTCAGGGCCTAACTTTGTAAAGTGCAGTGTAAGTTTATGTGGGATGTATATGTTTCAGAAATCTTACTTTTCTTATTTAAGTTGAATGGAGCTGTTCCTTGGACAGCAAACTTACCTATTGGATAGTAATTTGTACCATTGCTTTAATCTATCTCATAATTGTTCATGCCATTGATGGTTGTGTGGTTGGTTATTTTTAGCAAAAGATTAAAAACGGAAATTCATTTTCCAATTTCTAGTGCCTAGTACTTTTTACTGAGATCCAGAATTTGACTCTTCTACATATTATGCATTATATATATATTTGTAATCTGCAGAGAAATCTTACTGTAGTAAAGCAACAAAATATTGAGCTGCAGAGGGAGATTCAGAAGCTCAAAGATGACCTTGCAGCAAAGAGTTCAAAGCTTTCACAGGATTTTCGGGTAACTGCTATTTGAAATATTTACAATATAGCTTTCAAATGGACACATTTTACTTCTGAATTTCTACACTCTACGGGCCAGATCATCAGTTTTGTAAATCTGTGTAGCTCCATTGACTTCAGTATGAAATTCAGCTATTGCTTTCCTTCTCATTCTCTATCTGGCAAAGTTAATAAATGCACTTGACAGTGAGGGGAAAAATGGAAATATGAAACTGGGAGATACAAGAAAGATCAGGACATGTTTTAATGGAAAAAATTGAAAGAAAAAAGTGCATAACAGGTTCATGAGTTCATATTTTATATCTCTGTCAGAAAGGGGAGTCAAAAGAAAAGGGACTTGTCCATTACCGAAAAAAAACCCCATGATTGTCAATTTAGTTTTCCGAAATTGCATGTAGCCTAATTTTGATCTCACTTGTAGCATGCAAATCATTTGAAGTCAATGGAGTTATATTGATATAATATGGGTGAGTTCAGAATCAGAACTCTCTTTTGGCTACACTGCGGCAAATGTCATGAAACACTGTAACATTCATGTTTATTTTACTAAGTTAATAACGTGCAAGGCAATTTTAGCAGGCCTCCTATTACCAAAGAGCTACAGTCAATGTAGCACAAACAGTAACCATAAACTGCTTTGTGATATCGGCTTATGCACAATGTTTTATACTTCCTTTGGTGTTAAAAGTTCTACACATCAAAGCTCTGATCCTGCAGGTAGAATCCCTGTTTACTTCAACTGGAGTTTTAGTACCTAAGGACAAGTTTGGGCTCAAAGTTTATTGGGGAGGAAAAGTAAAAGTGTACAGACCAAACTCCTTAGGGGGACATAGGATCCAAGAGAGGTTGGGGAATCTCCATCACTGGAAGTTTGTAAGAACAGGATAGACACACACCTGTCAGAGATGGTCTAGGTTTACTTGGTCCTGCTTCAGTCCAGTTACATCAGTGGTGAATTCAGCCCTACTATATATTAGCCTTAAAAAAATTACTGCAGAGTGAGGCAAGATGCATACTGTACATTTTTTCAGTTGCTTAATAAATTATTTAAACTTTGTCATTTCCTGTCTTGGTTCTACAATATTAGATTAAAAGAGAGATACCGAAAAAGAAAATGAAGTTTACTAGGATGGAAAATGCTGAGAGTGATGACACATTTTTGAATACTTGCTGCCTTTTTCACATAGCTGCAAAAATTCCATTCAGATTGCAGCAAAGACAAGCTCTTCTCACTTTTGAAGAGGAGGATGGTATGGTCCATATTTTAAATATAACTATTAATGTATTTCACGTTAACAGCAAGGGATATGGGGTTAAACAACAATTTATTTGATCACCAGGAGGGCTAACTAGCCTGGGTTTCCAGGGCTGGAGGGGGAACCTGCTTACAGTGAGTAAGAGCACCAGAATCTGGCTCTCAGCCTTAATGCAAACATTTTCATGGTATCACAAATAAAGTTGAAGACAGTATTGAGACAATCAGTTAATAACTCCCACTTTCTCTACATTCAGAGCTCAATTCTGCACTCACTCAGATGAGTGCACAGAGTTAGACAACTGCACCTTGTGAGAGGAGAATTTTGCCAACTATGTCAGCATCAGCTCTAGTCCAATTAAACTCAGCTGACAGGTGTTCACAGAATACCCGCAGTCGACCCTCCGTTACATAGATCCTACCTCACAGAGGGATGAGGCCTGATTTATAGCCCATGGAGATCAATGCAAGTCTTTCTGCAGACTTCAGTGGGCTTTGGATCAGTCAATGTTATCTTTCACCACATTAATGTACAGACTTGTAGTCAATATTAGTAAATCCTTGCCAATTGATATAGGGCAGTTTTCCCTACATCAGCCTCTTCCAGACACAGCTGTACCCCATTAAAATGCAGGCAACCCGAGCCTGCAGTGGAGTTGGAGGTTGGAACTTAGTTGATCCAGATTGAAATTAAACAGAATAGTTTGTTTGCAAACTAGTAAATAAAATTTCACATAAAGCAAGAGCCTGCCTTATTTCTCAATTAACTCTCAGCTGGAATCAAAATGTTTCTTATTGGTAGCGATTTAGCCATAATATTGTATATAGGGATAGCATCTTTCATACTGATGATCCTAAAATACTTTACTAGTGATGCACATTGCATACAGTGGTGAGATTTTAAAAAGGTATTTAAACACCTAACAAAGCAGATAAGTGCTTTTGAAAATCCCACTAGGCACCTAGGCACCTCACTCCCATTTATTTCACTTTTGGTGATGCAAAAGAGATTTTTGGCTAAGGGCACTAGGGAATACTTTTCATTAGTGTAAAGCTATCTGAAAATCTTAATTTCCCTTGCAGTTGCCCAGACACTGATAAGAAGAGGTAAGCATACTGTGAGCCTGGATAATGAAAAGATAGAGTTGAAAGCAATGCCGGTTACACTAGAAACAGGAGTCAAATTTGAGGTAATTGACAAGTCAATATGAAAATTTTTGAGATACTTCAAGAATATGTACTTTTGTTTTCAAAAACTGTATCGAACAGGTACTGTAGCACATAAAGAAAATAAAGTATATTTTTTGTTAGCTCCATGTAACAATTTCTGGAGAGAAGATCAATGTTTCTGAAGTACCACATCTACCAATACCCGATGAGTGGATCAGAGACAAAATAGAACTGAATTTCTACAAATCCAAACAAGGAGGAGGAGAAGTAAAGGATGTGAGATATGACAGAAGGTCTCGCACAGCCATTATTACATTCCTCAAACCTGGAGGTACTTTATATGACATCGTTTTAGCTAAAGTTACAGGGCCTGATTCTGCACTCATCTGTATTGTTTTTACCCTGATGGACCTGCATGGACTTCAGCTGAATTATTCCTTATTTATTCCACTGTAAATGAGAAGAGACTCAGGCCCATAGTTCTTTAAACACAGCTGTGTTTAATCACATTCCTTTTGGATCAAATATGAATTCATACACAGCTTGTAAGCTTTGATATTTCCCCCCTCACATTACAGTATTCAAAACTTCTTCTGCCTTTGCGTTACTGGACTTCATTTTACAGGAAAGAGAAAAGTGGGAAAATATACTTGTCATGTCATGCCATTGAAAGTTACCCAGATTCTCAGCTGGTCAATGTGTGAAACTCCACTAAAATCAGTGGATCTGCATTAATTTACATCAGCTGTAGATTTGGTCCATAAACTTTAGTGGACAATTAATTGACATCTGTTTTGTCATAAAAGTCAATTACAATTTTGAAATAGTAAACTTTACAAAATTGTATTTAGTTTCTAACTATATACTAAAAGGACTGGTCTTGTTTCTGATGTGCTTACAAAATACACCTTAGATAGCATTAATTTTATTTTCCACTTTTGAATTTTTTGTTCTAGTTGCTGACAACTGTGTGAGATGTACAAAGCATCCTTTCTGCATAAATGAAAAGCGCTTTATGCTTTCTGTTTCCCCAAGCGTAGAAAAGCACTTGGAAAAATTTCAGGTAAATTAATCCTATTGACACTACATTCTAAAATAGCAAACAATCTGTGCTCTGGGAGGGTGGATTGTGATCAGAATCTTCCCCTCAGGTCACGGAATGGCAGGAAAACTGCTGTGTTCTCAGAGCAGCTGTTTCTGCCTCATTTTAGGTGGGTGTATACAAGAGCTTGCTGGTGAATTCACATTGCTGTAGATCTACCAACCTGGCCCTAGGCTCCTCTGGGACACAGGAGCTGTGAGCTTTACAGATTGTTCACTCCTTGCAGAGAGTCCCCCATAGCCTGTTCCTCTGTTGATGATCTTATGACCTACAATATGAGGGTTGTAATTCACTCACACAAATGATTTTTTGATCATGTGTCACAGCAGTAACCAGTGTTGGGTCTGTGCTACAGTCAGGGCAGAGATAGGGTTCCATCAGGTGTTTTATGGCTTAATTGTTCTCATTTAAGTTACACACAATTGATGAATCGGTGTCCATATCATAAAAGTACCACTAAATCTAGCATTAATTTAATCCCTCATTACCTGTGCTGTGGCTAATGGGTATATTATACCAACATTCCCAATCAAACTAAAAGCACCCAAAAAAGTTTTACAAACGGTAAATCCTCTCTGCAAAACCCCACAGTTCATGTATATCAGTGGATTCTCAGTAAGCTGTTTTTCTCTGCATAAAGTTTTATCCATCTACCTATGAGGTTAGAAATGATTGCTCTGTTCCCATATTTGTAATATGCACTCCAGTGTGTATTGGCCCAGATGCAAATATCCAGGATTGTTTGACTCTATAGAATTCCAACCTCCCACTGATTTTAGTACTAGACCAACACCATAGTAGAAATCCTAAAATGAAAGGCAAGCTTGTAGCAATATCTTCACAGTGACATTTTTAACTGTGCAACCTATCAATTCCTGAAACTGAACATACAATGTGTTTTCCTCCTTACCAGATATTTTCTGGGATTTCCAAGAGGACCATACTGCTGTCAGGAATCCAAGAGGTTGAGGAGGATGAGGAGAGCATGCAGGACATGATTGAAATTCATTTTCAGAAGCCTAGCAATGGCGGCGGGGAAATCGAGAACATCAAATATGTAGCAACAGGAACCAAACTAGCCTATTTTGAGGAAGACACTGAGAATGTGGCATGAAGCGTTACAGCTGGGACTTTCACTTTGCCCAGTGTGACATAGTATAATGGAAAAATGTTGCAGACTTTTAGTCTTTTTAATATCTGTGCTTTTTAATCTTCAAAATTTACACTCGAAAAGAAGAACTGCCTGCCTTTCCTTCCTTTCATCTGCATGATGCCAAGACTCTTAGGGAATGTCTACACAGCCGTTAAACACCTGCGACTGGCTTGGATCAACTGACTCAAGCTCAGGGGGCTTGGGTTGCAAGGCTGTAAAATTGCGATGTAGATGTTCAGGCTTAGGCTGGAGCCCAGGCTCTGGGACCCCGCAAGGTGGGAGGGTCCCAGAGCCTGAACATCTACACTGCAATTTTAAAGCCCCACAGCCCTGAGTCAGCTGACCCAGCCTAGCCTCATGTATTTAACTGCTGTGTAGACATGCTTTTATGGTCTTGAGAGCACAGCTGTGTGAAACCCACTTGTTCTGGCTTGTAGAGATTCCTTGTAAAGTTCTACAACAAATATTACACAAAGCCAAGATCTCAGTGCAAAGCTCACCTGAAACCTTAGCGTTTGCTTAATGTACGTGGGTCCACCAAACCCCTAAATCCCTCACCAACACCTGAAACTTGATCAAGGTTGCTTTCTGCAAATCAGATCTGAGTTTCGCATGGATAACAAAACCCAAAACTTGATAGATTTTTTCCTAGTTGAGGCTTTGTTAGGAAAGCTTTACATAACTGCTCAAAAGTGACTTCAATGTATATGCTTTTTTAAAGTGGCTCTCCTTCATACAGTGTATAGCCCAATAGGACTTCAATCCTGATCACATCTTTTGATGCTACCACAATACAAGCAACTGATGATAATTCTGTAATTTTATAAGATTCTATCATCAAATTAGCTACAGAACATCAATAATGAAGGAAGTGATGTGCAGTTTTTCAAATGTGCTTATGATCAGAAGTGGAATGTTAAAAAATGGCACCAGTTTACTCATCATATTGACATCTGATGGGCTAAATTGTGCCTTTAAGGAACAACTCAGAGTGGGTAGCAAATGGCATAGAGGTAATCTTACTCCTGGGGCAATTCTGTGCGACTGTATATGCTCAGTATTCATGTGTCCCACAGAATTTTATTTTTCCTCACAGAAAATACATTCTGCCCCTGAAGTGCTACAGTTCTGCCTTTCGCCCACCAGAGGCTACTGTGGCGCCAGAACAGCCAACAGCATGAATGCAGCATATCTGGGGCAGAATATATTTTCTGTGGGGAAAAAAAATTCTGTGCGCATGCAGTGGCACAGAATTCCCCCAGGAGTAGAAGTTCATCACAGCACCTGGCCCGTGGAGCCAGGTTAGGACAGAGTGGGGCACACAGGGCTGCTGGGGGATCACAGACTGGGGTTCAGAATGGCTAGTGGGGAGGACAGACTGGGGGAGGGGGACGCTAGTGGGCTCCAGAGCTAGGGGGTGAGTGTTGAGCCAGGGGTTGAATGGGAGTGGGGGTGCATAGCCACATGGGGACGGGGGCTGTAGGGACCCATCAGGATGGAGGGATGCGGGGACAGGGGCAGATGTGCCTGATTGAATGGGAGAGGCTTGTGATCATCCAGAGTCTGCATGGGGGAGGCTCCCTAACAATCCTGCTCCCTCCCCCGCCAAAAAAAAACCTCCCACCCACACCCAACAACCCTCCAGGTTCACTCCAGGCTCCTTTCCTCTCCCTCAGCTCCTCCGTTACTCCTGAAACTCCCAAGCTTTTGCACTGCTTCTGATGGGTGCACACACAGTTCTGTATTGTAATTTAAATGAATTTCTCAAAATTCTGTATTAATATGCCTAGTAAGGAATCTATTTGTCCAAAAAAAAATTACCAGAATCTTTTGTTTGTTTGTATTGTTACAGACATATTTTGAAATAAAGTACCAAAATAATTGAAACTGGCATTATATTGTATTATTTTGACAAATAAAATATGAAGAATTTTGCCAAATTTTAAAATATTGTGTGCAGAATTTTTAATTGTTTGGCGCAGAATTCCCCCAGGAGTATAATCTCCACTGCTATTGGCATGTTGATACCTCTTCTGGGGCCTGATCCAACACCTACTGAACTCTTTAGTGAGTTAATATGAGGTCTCTCTCTAGTAAGGATGTATTATTTATGAGAGGTCTTTTTCTTGACTATTTGCATCTACAGTTACACTATTCCTCTGTTATACCCGTTATTTTGTCTCATTTAAACACATACAGATACTAGCTAAGAACTCGGGTGTTTCTTAAAACTATGTAAAACAGATTATTATTTTGTAACCGTACTGGAGCAACCATCTGGTTACAAACACCTTGTTTGAGGATTTTATTTTGTGTAATCATGGCCATAGCCCTCTTTCTGAGGGCAGCAATAAATGGATGGAGATGGACAATTGGAAAAGGGGCATATGGAAGGCAGCACAGATTTCATTCGTGTCCCTTGAACCAGGGACAAAAGGCAGAATTTATTGTCTTCATTCACATCTTAAATTATATTAAAAGTTATTTGAACGGAATTGGGCTTGCAAAGGGAGGGAGTCTCCTCTCTTCCCAAGGGGGGATTTCTTGCCTCTCTGCCTTTTTCCTTCTCCACCCTTGTGGGGCTGGAATGATTTGGCAGTCTGTCATATGGCAGCAGAAAACCTCTAATGTCACTTAACATGGAGGGAGGGGTTCATGTGAATATCATTTATTTTCATGATATAAAAGACCTTACTGCACAAAAGGGATTTTGTATTATACCTTATGTAGGAAGACATTGAAAAATATACATCAGACATTGATTGTAGCTATTTTATACAAAAGTCAGATTTAGATTACACAGCCTTAACAAATGACTTTTTGTTTTCTATATACAACCATGTATTTTGTTGTTCAAGTACTGTCAAAGTTGGTTTTGTTTTCCTTCTGCTTAGAACAAAGAAAGTAAATGTATGGGGTTACAGCTCCTCTAACTGTTTGATGTGTGGAAAAAGCTTACATTGATTACACTAAATAACAAACATGAAATGCATAATAAATAAAGGCATGTGAAACTATGGAATGAATGGCAGAATTGTGTACTTAGCAATTAGCTTTAAAAATGTCTTGATATTTTGAGCAGACGCTCTAAACTGCACAGAGAAAAAAAAAGTGCATGAAGATCAACAGCATAAACCCTATCATTGAAAAGCATTGAGATGTAAAACCTGAAGAATGAAGGTTTTAATGGAAATTCTGACAAAAGTTTAAACCATAGCAGGACTAGTGAAAAGTTGCAGATAAAGTAACGAAGTAAAATCAAGAAGAGTTTTTAAGTAATACATCTTAAGAACCAGGTAGTATTTGTGAATTTCTCAATCTATTGGATTATCCAGTTTAAAAGTGCAAAGTAGTGATTTTATATAAAGGACAACTGGAGATCAGTTTCAAACAAAAAATAAGACCTTTTTCAGAAACAGTAATTTTTTATATTTCTTTCAATTAGGTGCTATTACCACCCCTAATATTAAATAATGGCTAGATAATAAATTAAATACAGCCTTAGTAAACATCTCAGTAATAAATCCTTGTTACTAAATGTCCTCATTATATGTCAGAATATTTAAGAGGGAGAAGAAGAGTTAGAAGCTCTCTTCTGTAGGCAGAAATACACTAGACAGGCCACACAAACAAAATTCCTCCTGGGAAACACATGCTAGAGTGGTAGTTCCTCACCTGAGGGGAGTGTGTTGCATGCAAGCAGCTGTCAGCAATGGGGGCTTTAGCGGGGAGCAAAGCCTGCAGTCCAAAACCACCATATGACCTGGCCCTGCAGTATGGCCCAGTGGGTCAGGGTGGGGAGGCTCCTAACACTTTTGCCTTCTTGCTTACCTATACCGGGGCCAGCCATGGTTCAGCTCATAGGAAGCTAATGCAGCAGGAATAAATTAACAGCTTTCTCTGTGCCATTGAAACCAATGGGAGAAATTAGAGAACAATTTAATGGAAAGGGTTTCCCATCTATCCTACAGTGGTATCTAGGAATATGTTGTAGGTAGTAGCTAATTCAGGCCTTATTAGCTGCAACTGTTTGAATTCCATTGGCAAGGAGCATTCTTGCTGAGAAGATTCCTTTTCTGATCCATTCAGGAAAGGTGTGTCATCACTGAGAGGGGTCAGAAACAGAACATATATTTAGTTTTTGGAGACAATCTAAATGATGTGATGGGGACTAAATAATTCAGTGATGGACATCTTATAAATGTCTGTAATAATAATTAGATAAGATTAGGTAGCCACAGAATGGCTGTGCACTCTTCCTATCCACTTACGATCTCATGAAATTGTTATTCTCCAATGGAAGTTTAAAAATCCTAACATTTCCTCATAGACTATGCTGCTAGGATGCAGCTGGCACCATGATCTAAACTTCAGCTTTGAAATTTCAAGACACCCTACACTATCAGAAGTTCAGATCCCAATTTGATTAATGCAGATTTGACAGGGTAGTTCCCTCAGTTTGCACTTGTGTGGGTGGGTGGGTGGGTTTTGGATGATACTGTGATTCTAGGGTTTGGGGTAAACCTGGTTGAAGCTGGTGGATGTAATCATAAAAATAAAGATAAGAAACTCAAGCTCATTGTGGAAAAAAATATTGAAATAATAGAGTTGTTTTCCAAAACACAGGCCATGCTATGCAGGACTAGTGAGAAAATGGCCTCCTGGGAGTAGGGGGTTTGGGTGGGTATTGCTTGCTCAGTTTGAACTGTGTGTGTGTGGAGACACAGCCTGTAGAAACATTACAGCACATCAACAAGGCAGTGAGGAAGCACCAGATGCAGAGAAGCACTGTGACCTTGATCCTGAGAAAAAGCTCAGCAAGCAAGAGCTGAGAGAGACCTTGGGGCTAAGGGCTGAATGGAAAGGGGCTTGGAACTGTGAGGAAAGAAACCACCTCCTGCTGTGTTCAGGGAAACAAGAATTTGTGTATTTCTCGTAAATAAACAGAAATACCCGACTCCATGGTCAGTTTCTCCTAATGGGAACAACCCATGACCCCCCAAACTGGCTAACTGCTCTGGTCAAAAGGGGTAACAATACCTTCAAACCTTGATTCCACACTGCTGTACATGAACACTAAGGATCCCATGGCACTTGTCAGATTTGCCACATTCCTCACAGTAATGCTGTTTGCTAGTAGATTGCCAACTGTCTGTTCTGAGGTGGCTGCCTTTCAGTGGTCTTTCTATGTATGTGTAAGCAGGGGAATGGTCCCACTATTGTGGGGAACTTTCCTGGCTTCTGCACTACCCCGGTGAAGTGGGCTAGCGAAAGGATCCGAGTCCTCGCTCCCACTTCCTTTACCCAGAGGCCTCCCTGCCCTTGAGGACTCCCCTTCCACTCTCCTGTCTGGCAGAGTCCTCGTAAACCCCAACAAGGCTGGGCCCAGGATTCCTGGGGGGGCTTGACCCCCAACCCTGCTGTGGTCACCTAGGACAGGGGCTAGGGTGTCCCCACTCTGGGGTACTCTTTCTGCACTGGGCACCTCCCTGACCCACTGATCATTTCATACAATTTAAAGCAAATACAAGTTGTTTAATTAACAATTACTTTTAAAAAAGAATAAGGAAAAATGGGAAAGGTTAAAGGAAAACCCATCACCCTGCTCTGTGGCAGGGAACATCACAACCAGTGTCTCTGGAACATCAGGGGCAGTTCAGTCTGTTCCTTGTAGGTCCCAGGGCTCCTTCTCAGGCCCTGGCTGTGCTGCAGAGACGCTGCGGGTTGGACACTTGCTCTGGCGGTGGCCACATGCTCTCAGGCTCTAGGTGGCAGGACCCTTCTTCCCAGCATCGCCCCCGCCCTGTCGGGGTTACGATCCCCCTCCAAGTCTGGCCTGCAGAGCCTCTTGGCTGAGGCGTCTCCCTGCACTGGGCCCACTGCCCAGGGTCCCCCTCACTCTCCCCAGCTGCTCACCGTACCCAGCTCCAGCCCCAGCTCCACTCGGCCTCAGCCCGGCTGCTGCTGCTGCTGCTCTGCCTCCAGCTCCCTGGGCTGCTTCTCTGGCCTCTCTGGCTCTGGCTGCTGCAGCTCTGCCCCCAGGACAGGTCTGCTCTGCAAGCTGCTTCTGTGACTCTGCTCCCAGCTCTGACCTGCTTCCTGGCTGCTTGTCTGGCCCCTCTGGCTCTGGTTGCTGCAGGTCTGCTCTCTCTGGGCTGTGCTCTGGCTTTGGGGCTGCAGCTCTGCTTCCAGCAGCTTAGCTCGGGCCCACTCTGTCTGACCCAGGCAATTTCAGCTCACACATGGAGGACGGGACCCCCCTGGCCTCCTGACTCTCTGATTAGCCTGCCCGCCCTGTCAATCAGGCTGATCTGGAGCATTGGCCTCTCCCCATTGTTCCTGGGGACTGTCAGTCTCAGGCCCCTGATTTCCCATCGACCCTTCCCCTTTTAGTGCTGGGAGCTAGCCAACCAAAACACCCCCACTGAGTGTTAGTAAGGGGGCAACAGTCCCCTTACATATGCATCCATATATACATGACATTCTGTGTTTATAACCTCGGTACAATGTTATGGAACTAAAGTTGCTCCAATGTAAAAATCAAACACTATTGCTTGTTACCTTTTTTATTTTACTGCAGTAAAACTGAGAAGAGAACTGAACAGGAGAGGCACCCTAACCTTCCTGTTTCTGTGTCATCCATGCCATAAAAACAGAACCAATACATATACTGTTTTCCTTTAATTTAAAAAAAGAAAACCACAGCAGAACTAGATAATTGATATCACAAATGAAAAATAACTATAAAATGAGGACAATTATTTCTCCTTTCCATTGTAAGGGGCTTTGAGAGCTATGGATGAAAAGCATTATATACGAGCTATGAAGTATGCTAATTATTTCTTTAGAAAATTGTTTTATCATTCTGCACTGCAAAGGAGCTGCGAGGAGGAATCATCGATAAGAAATCTGATGTGTGATTGCCAAAGGTCTTGCCATTCTGGAAGCACTTAATATCTCTTTGTGTGAGGCTTTACCATAGCACCCAGCACTACGGGCTTGTCTACACAGGGAAGCTACTGCAAAATAAACTAGGATGTGAATTTAAAACCCAAATAAGTGGATTAAGCTAAACCACAGAACGGTATTCTTAGTGTAGAACAGGAGTGTCCACACAGGGAGCTCATGCAGAATAGCTGTTGAGCAATCACTATTTCAGGCTATTTCCCCATGCAGACAAGCCCTGAGCACTGAAGATTCCATTCTAAGAAGCTGCAGCAAACCATGCCAAGGAAGAAGGAAAGATGTGGGGATGCAATAACTCATTGCAGAGTCTTCATTCTAATTTTCTTCAAGTTCACACTTTAGGGGAAAAAAGACAATTTAAAATCAAGTCTTAAAAAGAGTCTTTGCTACTTGCATAATTTAAGTCTAGTAATAATTCTACAGCACCCAGACAAGGCATTGACACTCCTCACTGGGGACTCAAGGGGCCTGATTCACCACTTTCTTTTTCTTGCCCCATAAAAGGGACAGCACAATGCCATTACATGCCCACCCATCGGACGTCAGAGTACTTCTGGCTTCCTGCACTGCCACATGACAGATGAACGATACCCACAGTCTGTATCTCTGCCATTCAGTTCAGTCTCATTTGATTTATACGTTATTTTATGCCCAACTGGTTTAACGTGCCTGCCTTGCCTCCTGATGTCACCACATTCATCTTGGATTACTCCTTCCTGTCTCTTCCCTGTGCCCATCCTCACCCCACTCATCCCCTATCGTCTCCCCCTCCTACTTAGCATCTGAATTTAGTTTCATAGCTTTATTTGTGGATAGATCCATCTAGATAAGCAAAAATGCACGTAGGGCAATCTGTGACAGTTTCACACCTGAGTGCACATTAGATACTGCATGATGTGCCGTAGGCAAGGCCTATGCTGTATCAGTTATACCATGCACGTGTATCAGTACCTGGTAAGGCACACAGCTCTTACCAGTACCTGATTATATGCTTCGTCTTTTTAGTTATAAACAAACCATACAAATCAAAATGAAAACCGGGCACAGACACCAGAGTTAAAACCTAATCCCTGTATAGCAAATCCCCTTAGCATCTCCTTGGGGTTAAGGGTCAAATGTACCCGTCTGTGTAAATCCATCGGTACCAGCGGGTGTAGCTCTTCAGGGGCTAAACAGACGCGGCCGCTTGCCCGGGGAGAACTGCCTTCTGGGACGTGTAGTTGACGGTCTCCTTTTACACCGCACTGTTCTCCCACGATAAGGGCTGCAGGGTACTACAGTTCCCAGCAAGCACTGCGCCGAGACGGGCTGATGAATGCCCAGGCTGTCAGGGAAACCAAACTAAGAAGTGAAACTAAATCGGCACCGTTGCTGCATTCCCAAGGCCAGGCTGCAAGCGGTACAACCATGGCAAGTGTCTCACACTGTGTGCGTGTCTTTTATCGCGGGGAGCAGAGGGGCTGCGAGCTGGCTGGGCAGGACTTCGGGCTCTAACTGAGGGCAGGGCTCGCGGGCTCTGGACCGGGGGTTGCGTTTGCACTGAGCGCAGCGCCGAACCCGGAGATGGCCCGGCAGTTCGTGGTGCTGGCTGCAAAAACTCTAGCGTCGTTATTCTTTTAGCAGTTCCTATCTGTAGCATATAAAACATCATTGGTCAAAACCAGCTCAGCCTGCCGTAAAATCCGCCTGAAGGAGTTCTGGGGGAGAAAAATCTCCTGGAGATTCCCCCACGCCGTGCCAGAGCAGGAGCAGGATTTGCCACTCATGGGCCTGCCCCACAATCTTGCTGTTTGTGGAGGAGCTGCAGGAGGTCAAGGCCATCCGTGCAGAAGCCCTGTGCCTAGTCTGCACTAGCTCTGGTTCCCCCACCCCCAGCCCAGCTGCTGGGCAGTGCAGTTGCAGTAGGGCCTTGGAGGGGAAGGGGCTGTATTATCTTTCCTGGCTAATTCCCCCCCATCCCTACCTGCCTCCCTAACCCAGTGCAGGAACAATATTCATCTGTGTATATGCTGAAAACATTAATTGTGTGGTTTGAATTGATAAAAGCAAATGAAATTACTCCAGGCCAGGGGTCGGCAACATTCGACACGTGGCTCGCCAGGGTAAGCACCCTGGCGGGCCGGGCCAGTTTTATTTACCTGCTGACGCGGCAGGTTAGGCTGATCGCGGCCCCCACTGGCCGTGGTTCCGGGCCAATGGGGGCAGCAAGAAGCCACGGCCAGCACATCGCTCGCCCGCGCCGCTTCTCGCCACCCCCATTGGCCCGGGACGGCGAACCACAGCCAGTGGGGGCCGCGATCGGCCAAACCTGCCGCGTCAGCAGGTAAATAAAACTGGCCCGGCCCGCCAGGGTGCTTACCCTGGCAAGCCAATTGCCGAACGTTGTCGACCCCTGCTCCAGGCCCAGTTAAATAACAGTCATTCTCTCAAGTTATTTGTAATTTAAGAAAACACATTGAAATTAAACATTAACCAGTCAGACATTCCCATATGGAATGTGTACTAACCAAAGTGCTGGCTAGCTATTATTCCTCAGCCAAAGTAAACTGTCATCGAGGGTTGTATTAAACCTTTTCGAAGTTAGTGGGTGTAAGAGCCCTCTTTCATTCAGGCTAAATGTAAAGAAGCCATTAAGTCCCTCTGTGTAACTAGGCGGCTAAAATAACAGGAGTGCCAACCAACACACAAGCACAAGATAAAGCTTGAGTTAAAGCTGAACTGTATAGCTCAAGGGGTTTCCCTGGGAGCTAGAGTTACCACCTGGCTGGTATTTGACCGGCCTGGTTGTTTAAAAAAAAAAAAAAAAAATTGCCAGAAAAATGATTAATTATGCCGGAGCTTTTTTAATGTGGGTCTAAAGATTTGCATTATCATCACAATACACTGGGATAGCTAATGTTAAAAGTTTGTGTCCAGCTAAAGAGGCTGCAATGTTCCCACTTCCGCAGTCTAAATAACAGATCAAAACTATTGAAAACACAGCAGCTGTCAGTCCACCAACATTCATACACACGCGTGGTGCGATTGCGAGAGAGGGCTTGAGTCATTTGAGAGTGAGGAGACATGCAATGTTATCAATCTTATCTAAATGTGTTCTCTTTAAATACTGTAAGTGGCTGTTGAGTGCTGGGGGTGAGGGGGCGTTGGCATTGTGGAGTTGCCTTGTGTTTGGGGTTGCATCAGGCTTGCCTTGGAGTGGAGGTGCTTTTTTTTTTTTTTTTTTTTTTTTGTGTATTTCAAAGGTGGTAACCCTACTAGGGACTGGTATAGCAAACACCTGTCACAAGAGAAACAGAAGAAACACTAGAGAAACAGAGAGAAGGCAGCAAGGGACCAACCACAGCAGAACTGTTAGCACCATCCTGAGGAAAAAAAGCTAAGAAAGAGTGAGCTTTTGGGCCAAGTGCTGGCTGAAAGAGTTGGGACTGTGAGCAAAGAAATTTTCTCCTGCTGCTTGATTCCTGCTCTATTCAGAGAAAGAGGATTTGTACATGTTTTTGTAAGCAAACAGGATTGCATTAGAGATACCTGAATCCATCATCAATTTCTCCTTCTAGAAAAAACAAACTTCAGGGCCCCAACTTTGGCTAACCACTCCGGTTAAAACCAGGTAACCCTACATATATTTGAGCCAGCCAGAAAGCAGCTTGTTCATACAATCACTATCAGTTTAAAAAATGTATTTCTGTGCATAAGCTGCGCTCTGGTAGACAAAAACAAAGTCTGTTCTCAAGACGATCAGAGTGCAATTTAATTATTTAGTGTTCGCATAGCAAAGCAATAGGGTTCTTAGTGGCCAAGTGGAGCTCTTGGAGCACCAATTTGGCTAGCAGGCACTCCTCAACAACGTGTATCATTGTTTGATCTGCATCACAGCTTGGATTGTCTTGAAGACCCCAACGCTGCTGATTGGTTGCACAAAGGCCTTGCCCAGTCCAGAATCAGTTAAGAAGGACCCACTGACGATGTGTCAGGTCGAAGGTGGGCAGGCAAGCAGAAAGGTGTCATAAGTAGAGTGCAACAAGCTAATGCTACAATAAACTGTTATTTTACTGTGCTAATATTCCATCAGCTAAATGTCTAAGGGCTAATGACTGCAATGGAATCCATTTGGAAGAATCCATGCATCTGTGTGCAGCCCTATTGACTTAAATGAGATATAAGGAGTCTGCACTTGCAGATCCAGTTGCAAGATCAAGGCTTAAATCTGTGTGTAACAGCATAGCACCCACCTCTCACAAGTGCCCCCTCTGGTCAGGTGTGTCTGTGGTCTTTAGACAGTCCCAGCCCTGCTATCAGGCCATACCCCCAGGGCTTCCTCTCTGGAGGCAATGGCTTTGCCCTCTTGGTCTGTTCCAGCCCAAGCTCTCCAGTTGGGCTTCTTAGTAGTTCAGATCCCCTTCAGGAGGAGTTTACCACTGCCCAATTGTAGGTCAGTTCCCTAGTGGCCTATGAGGGGTGGGGGGTAAAGAGGGACCTGCCCTTATTTCAGGGCTCATCTGTGTCCAGGCCCAGCAGCCAACTAGGAGCTGTCTCTCATTCCCCTGGTCCCTGCCAGCACTGGGCTGTCCATGGTGCTGCAGTTCTCTTTGGCCAGCCAGGAGCACCAGTTGTACTCCTCTGGCTCCAGCAAGGAACTGACTGTGTTTGGCTACGCAGCTCCTTTTATATGGCCTTCCTGGGCCCTGATTGGCTCTCCCTGCAACCTCTCTGATTGGCTTCTTCCACTGCAGCCACTCTAGGCCGCTTGGAGGATACCTCTATTGCTCTTTTCCTGGGATGGGTGTGGAAGGTCCTTTAGGCCTCCAGCAGGGGTCCTCTAGGCCTAGTCTATCCCATCACACTGTATCATTCAGGTTGTTTGATGAGGCAATGCTATTGCCATAAAAGAATATCACAGGATTAACAGTTTAAGACTTGCAAATACAAGTCTCAGCTTTCTCTTGACACTCAGGGCCAAATTCTCTGCTAATATAAGCTGGCACAACTCCAGTGGAACTGCCTGGTCTTTATTTTCCATTGATTCTTCTTCTATAATTTGGCATTTATGTAAAAGAAAGAGATTAGAATGTTGTGACACTATTCTTTTCTTTCCATGTACTGTTCCAACATGCATTACAAAAAATGAGAGCATCTTTGTCTTGGATACATTGTCAAAAAACATAAATGCATTAAAAGATGCAGCATCTATAGTTGAAATGGCTTCTTTCTTAAATATTGTCTTTTGAAATTAATTCCTGTACTGAAAAAATGTATAATATGAAAGTATTAATATTCTCTATGGTATCTCATTATTATTCACTCATTTCACTTTTTCAGCTTATGATACAATGGGGTCTACATTTTTTTCCAGTGAAAGTAACATTTTAAAATTGTGTAGAATAGAGATATAAACTAATGGGTTCCACGTTCATGCCCCAGTATCAAAATTAAACATCTTCACCTCAGTATTCCTCTTGGTAGCAGTAAACCATTATGGAGGCAGCAATTCAAAATCTATTGATGTCGTTGCTTTGTTTGAAGAAAAATAACACTACTATTTAACTCTTATATATCACTTTAGAAACATTATCAGATTAATTCATCCTCATATCTCCTTGTGAGGTAGATGATTCAGTATTGCTAGCTGCATGGTACAGATGGGGAACCGGAGGCCTAGATGTTAAGGACCCAAGGACACAGAAGGAGTCAGTGTCAGACCTGGAACTTGGGAGTTATGTCCTCTCATTTTTATGGTCATACCACTAGACCACACTTTTTTTGTGTGTGAGACCACATATGTGTCTGGTAACCTGGAGTGGCCAGGTTCTTTTACAGACTCTTTATAGTAGAGAAGGAGCCAGTTATGGCTCCTTGACCCTTTTTTTGCCACAGTACTGGGCACAGGTTAGAGCAGCCTCAGGCTGCTTCAGCATGCCAGCTGGCAAGGCCTCCTAAGGGATCGTCTGCCAGCTGAGTATTCTAGCCGTGCCTCCTTCCCCTCTTCCCATTCCCTGTGCCAGAGGCTGTGTAGAAGGTGCCAGTTCAGGTGGCTGTTTGCGTTCTGGGAAGTCCCTCTAGCTGGGCAGTTGCCTGTCTCCATTGCCATTGTGCGGCCCAAGAGTGGGGTAAAAATCTGCCCCACTATGTTATCAGATGAACAAAAAACAAGTTGGCTTATACTGAAGAAAATCACCATTTCATAAGTAAAACGTATAGCTCTTTAAATGTGAAGCCTGATCAAAATAGGGCTCATGTCTTCTCATATTAAAAGCTTTTGGAGTGCACTGCTACGCTGTGTCATTGAATCTGTCTTCTGACTCCCTTTGGAAATAATAGACTAGTGATCCACATGGCTGTGAATCCATGTCAGTGAAAAATTATCATCCTGTGGCATGTTTTGCAGGCTTTATAACTGCTATGCTGGCCCTGGCTCTACCTTCTGGAGTGTAGATCCAGAAGAGAGCTTCTTAGAGTAGTATAAAGAATGTCATGAAAAACTGACCTGGCTTACAGCCACTCAGAAATTGTTGACACTTCATTCCTATAGGTGGTCTATGATGAAACACTAAATTATTTACTTTCTTCTTCTTAAATCAGTCAACTGTTACAAAACTCACTCTATGTACTTCTGCTTACAGGAATTTTGTTACGGTATTCCCAGTGAAACACTACTGTTTATTTCTTTATAATCGGCATGGAAGGAGAATATGCTTTTCATAATGGGACACTGATGAAAGTCCTATTTGTGATGAATTTCATGTTCAAAGAAAAAGAGAGGCTGGGTTCTAATGAAAATCTTGTGTGTGTTGAGTTATTTTGCATGTTGCACATCTCAGATGACTGTAGTTGTAGTCTTCCACTGTAATCCTGTATCCCAGCTCTCCTGAACTTTGGAGAAGTTTGAATCTGAGCCTTAAAATTGCAGTCAGACCTATCTCTAATGAACAATAAATAGTAGTTGTGACACTGAGCCAGAAAGGGTTAAGCAACTTGCAGGCTTAATGACCCAAATTCCACCTTTAGAGATATATTAGTATATAATAATTGTATTTTTTGTTTGTTTACATATATATTGTTAGAGGTTGACAATGTAACCAAATGGTTCCTGTCTGTCACTGTATTCTGTTAATTCAGAGATCAAAAGGAGATGTTAACATTTAGATGAACCGTGAATGTAGTAGTATCATTGTCTTCATTTCTCTTTGAAGTTTGTAGTAAACTACCTGTAAATGCAAAAAGAACAGGAGTACTTGTGGCACCTTAGAGACTAACAAATTTATTAGAGCATAAGCTTTCATGGGCTACAACCCACTTCTTCGGATGCATATAGAGTGAAACATTGAGGAGATATATATACACACATACAGAGAGCATGAACAGGTGGGAGTTGTCTTACCAACTC
>NW_020664413.1:25374511-25383515 GCF_002925995.2 Terrapene triunguis | reverse complement strand
GACAGGCTGCTCTCTCACTCCTCTGAACAATTTTGAGTAATACATAAAGTATCAGGCAAGAATATTGAGCAGTGGGGAAATCACTAGGGAAACCATCAAGAGAAAAACACCTATGAAGTATTCCAGCCATCAGACAGGAAATAAAACATTATCATCCTCTTGCAAAACAAAGTGAGTCTGAATTTTCTTCTCAGTTACAAAGAATGTTCTCCAGAAAGATGAACACAGACTAGAGGACAAGAGGCTGGGCAGGTATTATCCTCTGAAAATATCTCTCTATAGTGAACACGTAAGTGCTTCCATCATAGCATCCTAATCATGTGGTCACGGCTGTGGTGCACTTATTAATTGCTTTTATTTTACACGTATAGGTCTTCACCTGTGTCTCGTCTGTTCTTGATTTGTCCATTTTTGAAGATAAATACATTTTGGAAGATCTGGTGCAGGAGCTTCAGAAGACTATCCCAGCCTTGAGCTTCAGTCCTTTGCAATCCAATGGGCAAATTTCTGTTCAAGGGTCATTCCCAGCAATCAAATCACTAAAAGACAATTTGTTATTAAAAGCAAATTCCCTTTCCAGGAAGGACAAGAGGGGAGAGAGAAAGCCGGATCAAAGACCTAACAGCAGGACCGAGAAGCGTGGACTATTTGTGGAGCCAAATAATACTTTTGTCCATAATGTAAACAGGGAAGAACAAGTGGTTGTCCTTGACACAGATATATATTGCTACATGAAACATTTTTTATACAAGGAAAGTCTGGCAAAATACAATGTTGTAAGTCGTGGAGTCACAGATGGTGAGATCACCACAATATATCTAGAAAATGCCAGAGCAAATTCTGATTCTAGAGAATTAGAAAGAGCCAAAGAGGGAATTGAAGATTTGTCTGCAAAACTTCATTGCAGATTACGTAAAGAAAGATTCTCTCTTGATGGCAACACCAGATCCGAAAGGCTGAAATATATAGAAGCATTTGAGAGCATAAAATCCCGATTCCCCAAAGTTCTGGTTATTCCTTATGATACTCACATTGATGTGATAGGAAGTTCCTCTGAGACATATGAGTTTACACAAGAAGTGAATAGAACAGTAAAAAGCCACTTACAAAAGAGATTCAGGAGGTAGGAGTCATTTAGGTGATGCCTGCAAGCTAGGACTTCCTGACAGTGACATCTCTTACATCAAAGTACAGTCTCCCAAGGGAGTTGGTAGAAGCCCTATTGCTGGGGATTTTTTATAAAGGATGTTTTGCACTTCTGTAACTTCCAGCGGAGGATTTCAAAGCACTTTGCAAACTTCAATTAATTAGGGCCCAATCCTGCTCCCATTAGAGTTTTTCCATTGACTCCACACGGCACCCTAATAGTATTAGGAGCCTCATTTTACATGTTGTGGCTCCTCTATCATTAAAAGAAAATGCAGGCCCTTCTACATCACTGCTGATACAGTCCTACAATATGTGCACAGGCACTTCTCACAGTACAGGAAGCATGGACACCAAGACAAAAGTCCCAAATACTAACTTAAATTTCAAACATGTAGCAAATGACCTGTTCATGCAACTGGTGAAATTAAAGTGTGTAGAAGTTAGTTTTCATAGTGAATGGACCATCCCTGTTTTATGGTTTTTACTCATCACAAACGAGTGCCTCTTGTGGCTGTATTAACATACACTCTTTTTATGCAAGTTTTTGTTTAATAAATCACTTAGTTTTACATGTAAAACATGTTTTGATAAACTTTTTTCTTTCTATATGCAGCAAATTTAAAGTAGTTTCATTTAACCAATAAAAAAAGTAAATGCTGTTTTTGTGCATTAATTGAATTCTAATTTCCATCCAAATACAGCTTGACAAGAATTATGAGTAAAAAATTCATCATAATCTAGTAAATAAAAAACATGCACCAATCACTATTTTGTAACAAAAAAATTGTGCCAATTAGGAATCTGAATAAATGTATGTTAAGCTACGTAGACTCATTGACTCATAGACTTTAAGGCCAGAAGGGACCATCATGATCATCTAGTCTGACCTCTTGCACATTGCAGGCCAGAGAACCTCACCCACCCACTCCTGTAATAGACCCATAACCTCTGGCTGAGTTACTGAATTCGTGATTTAAAGTCTTCAAGTTACAGAGAATCCACCATTTACACTACGTTAAACCTGTAAGCGACCTGTGCCCCATGCTTCAGAGGAAGATGAAAAATCCACACAATTCCTTAAATAACTGTGTAAAGGTCTAGTGTATCGTCCTGGTTAGCAAAAAGAAGTAGCAAATTTAATGTAAAGGCTCTAATTTGTAGAAAGTAAACATATTTTAATGGTTTCCAACCAACAAGAATTAATCTTTCTTTAGGATAATAATTAAGGTACAAAGGCAAAAAAATAAAAAATAAATTAAAATCACTTATTTAAATCAAGGTTTCCTTCTTGGTGATTTAAAATGCTTTGCTTTAAATCAATCCACCTTACTTGAGGCAGGGAGTATATTGAGGGTGGGGAAGAAGGGATTTTTAAGTGTTTAAAGAATAAATAAGAGGCCATTCACATACTATAAGGGATAAACCAACTCGGTATTGATTGTCAAAAAGGTACGTGTATATACCTTTAAATACTATATATTTGTTTGTCCTAGTAGGTAGTTACAGAAAGCAGGAACATTGTTATCTGCCTTTAGTATTTTCGTTGCAGGAGAAGCTCCTGGTGATAGAGATACACCCAGAAGGTAGAGCTTTTATACCTGGGAAGGGGGCATGAGCTCTGACCCCAGAAATGTAGTTTAGGGATTGGTAGCCATTTTGTAGAAACCTTTCCTGTTTTTTCAGTCAGCTAACCCAGCCTCCCACATTCAAAATGCATATTAGACACAAATAAGTGATAATTGGCCTTATTTTCATGGGACTATTGAACTCTCACTGACAGGCAGCTGCAGCTGCTCAGCATCTCTTACAATCAGACCAGTTATTTTGAATATCTCTAAGGCTTTGGCTACACTGGCACTGTACAGCGCTGCAACTTGCTGCGCTCAGGGGTGTGATAAAACACACCCCTGAGCGCAGCAAGTACAGCGCTGTAAAGCGCCAGTGTAATCAGTGCCTGCAGCGCTGCACGCTTGCTCGCAGTGCTGCAAGCTACTCCCCTCGGAGAGGTGGAGTACATACAGCACTGCGAGAGCTCTCTCGCAGTGCTGGCGGCGCGACTACATTCACGCTTCACAGCGCTGCCGCGGCAGCGCTGTGAAGTCCCAAGTGTAGCCAAGCCCTAAGTTTTGGAGTGAAAGTCTTGGTCACTGCATTAAGACTTCTGGCTTTGCTTCTATTTATATAGTTATTATTGACAATGCAGTGAAATGGACACACATTTCCACAGCAAGTCATCACATTCAGCAATGAATCCTGTGAGCAAGAGAGGAGTAATAATTTCCTGTACAAATGTAAGCAACCTTGAAATTGTACTGAAAAGCAACAATCACTCTAATAATTAATTAGAGAAATTAGGGAAGGAAAAGACCTTTATGTCATATTATCCGTCATCCCCCGTGCCAGTGCCTGATTGTTTCTGGCTGTGTTTTACAGTCCAGTTTTAAATGTTTCAAATAGTGGTGTTTCCACCACATTGCCAAGGAAATAACTCCACGATCTAATAGAAAATTAGTTAATATTTTAACGTTTAGTTAAATATTTTCTGGATCATAAAATCCTAGGAGCAGTAACTGCCTCTCTCTGTGCATTTGTACATTCCTAGCAAATGGGGATCTTATTCTGATAGTTGTCAATCCATATAATTAACAATAATAATCATGTTTGTATAGTGCTTGGAATGTAAAAAAACTGTATAAGTGCTTTCCATCTACATTGTTCCATGATGCCTGTCACCTTGGTATCTGAGGCTAAGTATGAGCCTGAGGTTAAAACTATGTCAGAGCCATTACTAAACCCATCTTTTAGGGCTTCATCATAAAAATTAATGGACTTTGTCACTTAATGTGATTTAATGATCTTTAGCAAATTTGGCTCTCTCAATGTCCACTGTAGTGGAGAAGCAGGGGAGAGTGAGTTACGTTTTCTTGCCATGACAAACTATCAGCCTTACTTATTATAAAAATGGAAGGTCCGGTTATTATTTTTTATTAATCCAGTGCCATTGTGGTGCATGGAAATTTACAGTCAAGGAAGAAGACAAGGTCAAGAATGAGCTTAAGTACTTTGCTATATCACAGTCTCAGCAGGGATGGAAATTTTAGAATGTTTTGAAAAGATAAAATCCGTTCATATTTGTGCTCATTTCCACTGTTCAGGCTGTAGTTGTTTTTCTCTTTGTACATCATTTTTAATACATTCATTTTTTCTCTACCATAATTTATATAGAAAACCTATATTAAAATTTCAGGTTTTTATCTTTATGGCATTGCTGTTTCTTATTTCAGTTCATTGTTTGTGTAGAGGTATTGTTCTGTTTTCATTGTATTTAACTTACCTTATAAAAATAATTTAAATTCCTTGTAAATAATAAAGAGTTTAATAAAAATTGTTACTTCAAATAATTGTAGGTCAAATCCAAACAATATCAGTGATTCTGGCACACTTACAAATCAGATGTCATTTGAACTATGATTTATAAACAGTTGCATAGCCCATCCTGCTGTCTTTATGGTCTCTGTTACATGGTCTATATTTATTCCAATTACATATAATAGGGTTTTCTTTTTCTCTCTGTACAGTTGAAAATAGTAGTTGAAACTTTTGAACAGATAGTAAAAGGGATGCAGTCAGCTGAGACAAAGGAACTAGAACACTAGGAATGAAATTCACCCAGGAAGCAAGGACCAGAGAAAGCCTCCTGTGAAATGAGCGTGTGTGGGGGTTGGGAGAGGGAAGTTCCATTGCACAGGGGGTGAATGGCTGAGGAGTTGGTATAAGAATGGCCAGACTGGGTCAGACCAATGGTCCATCTAGCCCAATATCCTGTCTTCTGACAGTGGTCAATGCCAGATGCCTCAGAGGGAATGAACAGAACATTGCAATTTAATGAGTGATCTATCCCCTGTTGTCCGGTCCCAGCTCCTGGCGCTCACAGGCTTGGGGACACTCAGATCACAGACTTGCATCCCTGACTATCTTGGGTAATAGGCAATGATGGACCTATCCTTCATGAACTTATCTTATTCTTTTTGAACCTGGCTATAGTTTTGGCCTCACAACAGCAACTGGTTCCACAAGTTGACTGTTTGGTACGTAGATGGATTCTGCAAACCTTGTATAATAGTAATAGCTACCTCATTATTCACCTTTAAATCTCTTCTTCAACCTCTCCTTTGCTCTGATTCCTAGAGAAAACTTGACAATGGTTAAGCAGCTGCTGTACTGTGACCACTGCTTATCAAACTAACCAGTATTATCTCATTGTTTCCTTGTATTCCCCCATCAAACTGTATCAATCTGTTGTCTCTTATCTTATATTTAGATTGTAAGCTCTTTGAGAAAAGGACCATCTTTTAGTTCTGTGTTTGTACAAGTGCCTAGCACAATGGGGCCCTGGTCTCTGATTAATAACAATGAATATAAATTCTTATTGTATGTTACAGATTTTTACACATAGTCTTTATAGCAGCTCTGTAAAAACAGCCATGAGGGAAGGGGACAGGGTGTTCATGAAGGGACAGGGTCTTGAGGTTAATGACTATACAGACCACATGGCACTGACTGAGATGTAGGAGGTGTGTAGAGGGCAGGACATGCATCTCCTGTTTCAGCTTGGGAACTGAAATAGTGACAGTGGAAAGGCTATGGAGCTGGCTTGTGGCTTAGAGAGTGACTGCCTTCCCACTCAAACCCCTTATAGGCCCTGATTCTGCAAACAGATGTAAACAGACAGACCCTTATGCTTGCAGTAGAAAATGGAGAGCATTGTCTCTGTTGTGACTCAGGCTAGGTCTACACTACAGCGGGGGTCCGACCTAAGATACGCAACTTCAGCTACGTGAATACCGTAGCTGAAGTTGCGTATTTTAGGTCGACTTACCTGGCTGTGAGGACGGGGGAAAGTCGACCGCTGCCGCGCTGCCGTCGACTCCGCTGCCGCCTCTTGCCACGGTGGATTTCCGGAGTCGACGGCAGAGCGATCAGGGATCGATTTTATCGCGTCTTCACTAGACGCGATAAGTCGATCCCAGAAAATTGATTGCCTGCCGCCGGACCCTCCGGTAAGTGTAGATGTACCCTCAGAATATTACAGTATTGTTTGCTGTACGAGATTACAAAATAGCATAGCAGGAGATAGCGTTTTTAAGAGAGGCAACTGTGAAACCAAACAACAGTTCAGTCTGGTGTTATCCATATTCATCATCCAGGTCCCATTTCAATGCATGTGAAACAATAATAAATGTTTAGAAAAAAGGTTTCATAGATTCCAAGGCCAGAAGAGACCATTGTGATCATCTGCATAACACAAGCCATAGAACTGCCCCAAAATAATTCCTAGAACATATCTTTTAGAAAAAATGTCAGTGATGGAGAATCCACTATGACCCTTGATAAATTGTTCCGATGGTTAATTGCGCTCACCATTAAACATTTACATCTTATTTCCAGGGTAGATTTGTCTAGCTTCAATTTCCAACTGTTGGGTCATGTTATACCCCTTTCTGCAAGATTGAAGAGCCCATTATTAAATATTTGTTCCTCATGCAGACACTTATAGACTGTAATCATTTCACCCCCTTAACCTTCTATTTGTTAAACTAAATAGACTGAGCTTTTTGGGCCTATCACTGGAAGGCATGTTTTCTAATCCTTTAATCATTCTTGAGGCTCTTCTCTGAACCCTCTCCAATTTATCAACATCCTCTTGAATTGTGGGCACCAGAACTGGACACAGTTTCCATCTGTGGTCTCACGTGTGCCAAATATAGAAGTAAAATAACCTCTCTACTCCTACTCGAGATTCCCGTTTATACATCACAGGATCACATTCGCTATCCCACAGCATCACACTGGGAGCTCATGTTCTGCTGATTATCCACCACAACCCCAAATCTTTTATCTTGATCCAGAATGTTTTAATAAATGCAACACAAAAAAATCAATTCAGATCTGTTGCCAGGTCTCATTACCACAGTTATTTTTGATCAGCAAATGATGATAACCAAAGCGCTGTTCAAACTATTAAACTCCACTTGACAAGAGGAATATATTTAATAATTTCAGATGTTGGAGAATGTCCAGAAAAGTGCTTTAGTTGTTATTCCTATACCCCTCACTGTTGGTAATTACTCGGTCTGAGCAACAGGTTTGGAATATAATGCACTTTTTCATTAGGATAGAGGTTTGCCTCAATAACAAATATTTTCCCTCACCTTACTGTATATGCACTTGTCACCTACTGCCCTCCATCCCAGTGGGGACGCATTACAGCTCATGCTGTATGTAGACAATGTCCAATTCTGACTTAAAGGTCCCATTGACCTCACTACCAGGATCACAGACTATGACCCAGTATTTACAAAATCATTTCAGATCCTGTTGAATGAAAATTGCTACATAATTATACAATATCATTAATAGTAAGAGATCTGTGGAGGGAAGAAAGCCATGTTAAAAGGTTCTCTTAATGCAGGTTTAACTGTCTTTCAACGTCAGCAATGCTGGCCTAGTATTCTGGTGTTTTATTGCTACGTTCTCTGTTCTTGGTTAACAGACACACAATATTCAGAAACAAAACCTGCTGTCCTGTCCCCTGAAAACCTAGATGGGATTATGGTATTGCAGAATTAGCGTCCCCCTTACCCCCCCAACACTTCGGCTAGTCCTTCAGACCTCTCTCCATCTGTGTGTATTGCTTTTTTAAACTTGGTTCATATAGGCAAAAATATTGATAGCATATCTGAAAGAAATCATTCTTTGGAAAGAAACAATAACAATTAGGTTTATATTCTCATCTGGACACATGAGAAATTTAGGAGAATAAAACCACCAAACAGCAAAATGAAAACACACCCAAAATATGCAACAGCTGACAGTCAGCTGTGCCCCTGATAACTGGTGATTCTACACCTGCAGCATCATCTGAATATGTAAGGTGTGCACTTTGGAAAACATGAGAGAGGCAGCTGAAGTTAGCTGTTAGTGTATCTGGCCGGGTTTGTGTTCTCACTTGGCTTCAGTACAGCTGTTAGTCAGCTTCCATAAATAAACGTACACACTTAGCCATTCTCTTGTACCACTCATGTAAGAGCAGGGTTGCCTTTGTCCTCCCCAGCTCTGCTTTTTAAGGTCTTGTCTACATGGGAATTTTTTCAGCATAACCAAAGGTGTGAAATTAATTTGCTATAGTCATACCAATATATGCCCCCATGCAGACCTCTTTTGGTTTATCTTATGTTGCTTGGGAAGGGGGGGATTAAGCTAAACCAGAGAAAAGCCACTCATAAGAGTATCCATACCACAGTTTGGGGTGTGGGGGGTTATAATAGTATACCTATGAGTCTACACAGCTGCTGGGAGGTGAAATTCCCAATGGGTAGACATACATGGGCTAGTTCTGTGCAAGCTAATGCACTTAAAAATAGCAGTGGCAGCACAGGTGGTGGCTTGGGCTAGCCTCCCAATCCTGCCCAACCCCCTGCATAAATACCTGGGTGGCTAGCCCAAGCCACCACACATGCTGATGGACCACACTGATATTTTTACTGTTCTAGCTTGTGCAGTGCAATATGTCTACACAGCTGCTGGGAGGTATAATCAGGTAGACATACACTATAGCAGTACATTTCCCTTTGTAGACAAGGCCTTACTTACTCCCTCGAGCTAAGCTCACAGGGACTGGAGGACATTTTCAGCTCAGTGACAAGTAACAGAGTGGTAGCCGTGTTAGTCTGAATCTGTAAAAAGCAACAGGGTCCTGTGGCACCTTTAAGACTAACAGAAGTATTGGAGCATAAGCTTTCGTGGGCGAATGCCCACTTCATCTTGCGTCTGATGAAGTGGGCATTCACCCATG
>NW_020664413.1:25260353-25371511 GCF_002925995.2 Terrapene triunguis | reverse complement strand
GATGAAGTGGGCATTCGCCCACGAAAGCTTATGCTCCAATACTTCTGTTAGTCTTAAAGGTGCCACAGGACCCTCTGTTGCTTTTCAGCTCAGTGAGTTTCCCCAAATAGTTTTTTGCAAAGATCAATGCACACAATGGGGGTCGGTAGCTGTTTGCATCCCCTCACCCTCCTGGTGATTGTCTAGTGTTGGGAAGAAGGTGGTAGATATTAAATATACATCTTTCAAATGACTAACTTCCTGGCTCAAGTATAGCATTTCACAGATCGTTTTGCCTGGCTGTATCCAGACAGATTGGATTTTCCTCTGAATAGATTCCTCTTAACTATCTTCCCTTGTTATAAAATATAATTTACTGTTAAATCCCAGACCATCTATCATCTATTAGCCTAGATGTCCTGGCTATCTTTGATTATTACATATTTTCCTTTTCCTTGCTGTTTTGCTGTGACAGCAAAAACCCAGGGATAATAGTATAGAATGTGCCTAATTGGGAAACCCCAGTTGATAGCCTTCCATGTGTTCATGTTGTCCTGTAGTGGCTGACCCCAGTAACTATAACAGCCAGTTACTTAACAAAGTTACTCCCTTAGCTGAAGTGGTAGAGGACTGTGCTTTGATGTTGAAGGTCTAAGGGTTGATTCCCCACTGGTTACTTTGTTATTTGCACATGCAAGGTCATGGGTTGATTGCTGTTCTATTATTATCATCAACATTTATTTGAAAGCACCTAACGGCCACAACCAGAGTGGGCCCATTGTGCTGGGCACTATACAAATATAGAATAAAAGACAGTCTCTGCCCCCAAAGAGCTTACAGTCTAAAAGACTCGGTATAACAGGTGGATGAGACAAACAAGCAAACTGGGGTGAGAGGTAGGAGAGACAGGGTAGCACAGCTAAAGAGGCAGCAGGAAACCTCCTGAAAGCATCCTAGTTAGGCAGAAATACCATCCCTAAAAGGCAGCAGCCATTGCTGTTGGGTCCCTGGGAGACGCTTCAGATAAGCTATTTGTTCTTATTTTGTAGATTTCCTGATTGATGACTTTTGCTACTATTATCTGCATTATATTAGCACCTGGAGTCCCAATAGGGCCCCATTGTGCTAGGGGATATATAAAAACACAGGAAGGCCTGGTCTTTGCCCCATATATCTTATAATCTAAAAAGCCAAGAAATGCAAGAGATCCATATAGAAGCATAGTTATTGGGGTGATGACAGGCACATGCATTGTTAGTTCCAATTCTCCCTCCCAAACCAAAAGCAATATATGAAGGATGGGGAAAGGTGGATCAATATGTACAATTTTTAGATATCATTATTGTTTAAATATAAATACACATCAAGTAGGCACAACGGCCTCTCAACTATTATTAATTTGGCAATTTATTGTAGGTTCTATGGCAGAGGTGGGTCTTCAGGAACGATTTGAAGGAGGAGAGGACAGTGGTTCTATGGAACAGTTCATTGAAGGAGAGTAACAGCATCCTGATTAAATATGGAGTGGACTGTAAAAATATCTCCAAACTGAAGTTTGGAATGAACTGCAAAAATGCCAATGTGGTCAACCTTCTCTTCATATGACTTTGGAAAGTTACGTAGGCAAATGTACGCCCCACATTGGCGAGTACTGCAGAAATGGGAAGGTTCCATATAGAGTTTCTGGGAGGCAAAGGTCAAAAATCCCCACTCACTTTTTACTTTTTGGGGGGGGAGGGGGTTAGAGCTTTCTATTGTCCCCAGTCATCTGGATCCAGCCACCAGCATCATGCGGACTCATTTACACTGCAAAAGAGACACCTCCCCCCAGCAGTTTTTGGAAACCAGCATTCACAACTGTTAAAATTATTGTATAGTATAAATTCATATATTGATGGAGGTGGATAGGGCATCTTTGGTAAGGTGCAATCTCTTGGGCATACATTGAAGTTGCTCTGGTGCTTCAAAGTCACAGTCTCTCTGACATGGGCACAGATATAGGGCTATATCAATATTGAATTATAGGCATATATGCATCATGGTAGTTCATGTCTTTGGTTTTGTTTTTAAATGGAGTGTAAACACACTCTTTTTGCCAGTGATGAGGAATGAGAATTGGGGAGGGATTTGAGGGAGGAAACATGAGAAACTGATTTAAGAAGGCCCATGGAGTGAGATACACTATCTTGACAGGCTCACCATGAAAGCTTTGAATGTCAGTTCTGCCCCTTAAGTTCCTTACAGCAGAGTACGTGCACATTTGGAGCGAAGAGCACAGACTGATGTAAGTGATCACTAGATATGTTATAATCCTGAACTTAGAGAGAGAAGATGGGTGATGTAATATCTCTTATTGGGCCAACTTTTGTTGGTCTCTAATATCTCTGGTTCTCTAATATCCTGGGGCTGACATGGCTACAACTACACTGCATAACCCTGAACTGACATTTAGAGCAGTAACAAAATGTATTGTATAAATTTTAGTTTTTCCAAGGTGTAAGCCCGTTGCTTACAATAATTACTGGTAGTCATCTTTGATTAAGCCAGAGATAATGTATGGATGCTGGAAGATGTAGGTAACTGTAACAGGGTGCTGTTAACAGCTTCAAATTGGGCTCTATGGTTAAGGTAGATGGGAGCACTTACACCTAGTGGTAGCCTGATGAATTAATGAGATAATTAGCTCACCACTTGGAGAAGCAAGGCAGGCAGTTTAAAAGGCTAACCCAAGGAGCAGCAAGGGGGCTCTTCATAATTGCTGCTATATGGTTGCATTGTACCTGGGGTTTAAGAAAGTGGTAAACAATAAACACATGTGTTAAAGGTACCTTGGTGGACCAATGTGCTGCTTAATTCACCAAGAGGGCTTACCAGCCAGAGTTTTCCTGGAGAGGACGGGGGACCCCATTTGCAATGGCGCATAGCCTTTTCCTTAGTTATGTTCCAGGAGCAGCTGCATTTCACAATTTCAGTTTGCAAGGGTGCTCAAATGTTATAGTCTGGAAGTGCTCTATGTTTTCTGTTCTAGCTAATAGCTAGCAATATTACTATGTCACACTAATTTGACGATGATAGGACTAATCAGATTTCATGTGCAGCCCCCATTGCAGGTTACCACAGGGCTGAATTTGTCCTATTTTGTTTTCACTGCTTCTCATTATGAAGGAATATGACCATTTGGGGAGGCAACACAGCAAGTGAGAGGAAGACTGGAATGCTCTGGGAACACTGAGCATGAGTGTCATAAAAATAGGAAGCACAAGAGGGAGCCAGATACCAGACAGATGAATTTCTAGCTTCTAGCTTAACATCAATATTACACATAAGCCTTACACATCTCTTTATCTGGATCCCCCATATACTTGGAAAATCATCCCTGCGTCAGCAATGACAAACTGAATTCTGCATACTGGGGAAGAAGAAATAAATATGTGTAAGCAATGAAGACATGCCCTGCTACATAGCTGGTATAAACAGGGTTGGATACGTTTTTGATTCAGATTACACTTGTTTTGAACAAAAGTCCAACATAGATTTCCTCTAAAATCTTATTCAGTACTCCTTAAATTGGGAATTAGTCCAGTGAATGTTTATTCTGCTGTGACATTCTCATTCAGTGACTTACACCACAAGAAAAACCTTTCACAATCTTCATCCAAGCTGTGTGAGATGCCCATCTGAAAACAGAACAAATCCAGAGGCTTTCACATCTAGTACTGAGCCCCAAGGAAAGCCCTTTCAGAATTTCTGCCAGGCCATGGGCTCGGCATATACTGTCCTGTCCACTCCAAGCCAATGTGCCAAAAAATAAACGCTTCACAACTAGATGCCTGTAAACCATTGGAAAAAAGAAGAGGAATAAACACACTTACTGGTATAACACTTAAAATATGAATTGTAAAGAGGGTAGCTGGAACTCCTGGGTGATATTCCATGGCTTATTGTTATTAATCCAGTGTTATGCAGTGCTCAATGCAGGTACAGAGCATTGCATGTGTAAGCACAAGGCAAAAAGTGATGGGCAAGGCAGGGGGGTGCAAGGGAACCCAATCCTGCACTAAGGTGAGTGATGTTGCATGATCACCAACTGTCTTCTGCTTAGGCGCAAGAGTAAGGCCTAAGAAGGAAATGCATAGCTAAGCATTATGAGGCTTATGCTCAACCCATATCCTCAGACATGGCCATCTCTGCCCATTTTTGACCTGCACACCTGTTAGTCAGGGAGCGAGCAGTAGATTTCCTGCTGCTCCAGTGCTCAGGACCATTCTGAGCATTAAACCTATGTGTGCTAACTCACACCCTGGTCTTCCTCTAACTATCCTCCACTCAAACTTACTCTGGAGCACAACAGCCTTGTTCACTATGCTGAGCACTTCACAGGGACTTTCGGAATCAAGACCCCAGTTTTAATAATCAGGCAGCATGTCTAGGAACTTAACTATTCTTAGTTTCTACTGGCAGTATAACATGCCAGAGCCACATCCACAGCTGGTGTAAGTCGGTATAGTTCTGGTGAAGTAAACTGGCATGACTCCACTGACATCAGCTGCAGCTCTGCCTTTAGTTCAAAACACAGTTTGAAAGAAAAAAAGATGAGATGCATTTGGATAAAAAACATGAAGCTGTCTGAAAGAATGCCAGACCGCCATTCCACCTAACCCAGCTTTTTTCCCCACCCTCCCGGCCCCCTCCTCTCCCTAATCATATATGTACAACTTCTTCTATTTTACTACTTTAATCCCCACCCTAACGTGTTCTGTTTTTGTTGCATTGTCTGGTTTGTATTGTCTGGTCTTGCAGCTTTGACAAGTTGTAAAACGGCATCATTCTATTTGAGACCCCATGAAGCATGCAGTATTTGGAAACACATGCAAGCTGTAAGTCATTTACCTTTTTGTACTTTTCATTATTGGTTTCTTTATTAAGGAAAAAAAAATAAATGCTTGTCTTCCAGCACTTTTACTGAAGCATGGGTTTCAGGGCCGGTGCAACCCATTAGGCGACCTAGGCAGTCGCCTAGGGCGCTAGCATTTGGGGGGTGGCATTTCGGGTCCTTCACTGGCGGCCGGACCTTCGGCCGCCCCGGTCGTTGTCGGTATTTAGATGGAGGGAGCTGGGGCAGGAGGGCGCGGGGAGGGCCGCCTGCAGCAAGTAAGGGGGAGGGGCAGCACGCAGGGGAACTCCCCGCCCCAGCTCACCTCTGCTCCGCCTCCTCCCCTGAGCACACCGCCCTGCTCTGCTTCTCTCCCTCCCAGGCTTGCGGCGCCAAACAGCTGAATGGCGCCGCAAGCCTGGGAGGCGGGAGAAGTGCAGTGGCAACGGCGTGCTCGGGGAGGAGGCGGAGCAGAGGTGAGCTGGGGCGGGGAGCTGCCGCATGGCTCCCCGGGCTGGGGGAGCTGCTGCGGGGGGCGCCCTCAGGGTGGAGGGGGGGAGCTGCTGCGGGGGGGATGGGGAGCTGCCACAGGGGGGGCACCTTAGGGCAGAGGGGGGGGCGGAGAGCTGCCACAGGGCTCGGGGATGGAGGGTGCAAGGTGGAAGTTTTGCCTAGGGCGCGAAACATCCTTGCACCCGCCCTGATGGATTTTGATGTGCCCTATATACTTCAGCCTTCCTGATACTATTGTGAAGGCAACAACAGTCTGTGGTGTTGTGACTACAAATGCATGACTACTGAAAATCATGTGAGGCATCACTAGATTAAATACTACACAGTCCAGACATATTTTTGCAGTTATGGTTTGGCATAGATCCTCCTGTTTGATAGAGCAGAGATAATTGTGCGAACACATCCAATGTTTCAATTTCTGACCCTTACATCCAACATATAACACTTTTCCAAAGTAGCTGAGCAGTCCCTTCCCCTCCCCCATCAATTAATGGAACTTACATTTCTGTCAGTCAGACTCCCTGTTTCCCAGAACTTTCTGAATAACGCACACTTGAGAGATTTAAGCACCTACACTGCCAAAGCAAATGAGAGAAGTAACAATTTTATGGCCTCATTTATGTATAGTGTTGACAGGCCTGTAGGGTTGTGGTGTTATTTACATACAGAACAGACAGGCCTTAAGGAGAGTAGTATTATTTACATACAGAGGAGACATCCCTTTAGGGGTGTGGTCTCACTTGTATGCAAAAACTACAGGGGCTTCTGGGTGTGGCCTTATGTATGTACAATTCCTTCTATATTCTCAAGAGCATATTTGCCTTTTTGATGCTCCTCCTCCTCCCAACAGTAAATTCTACTGCTGCTAACAGTATAACTGTTTAGCTATATCTTCTTTCCCATTTTTACAATATATGTTTTCCTTCAGATCTACGTTTGGTATATTCTAGGTGTTTGGCACCTACAATGATACTGCACAACCACTCAATAATGATGGATCTTACACCATGAAATGAACCTTGTTTCCAGATTAAAATATGCAACTAGTATCTGAACAGCTATAAAGACAGTGCATTGTCTGCTATCCTGTCATATTTTATATGGGGAACCATGTGAGAAAAAACATGGAGAGCCCCCAAACCTGTTTATAAATGTTGTACTGTATATCCAGTGAAATTTGCATAGATCTTAAGACTTGTGAACATGGATAATAGATCCACTCATCTGGTACAGCATATGCATGCTAATAGGAGTTACATGGTATTGGCTAAGACTTTTTGCATGTGGGCCTAGAAGAGTCTGAAAATCTACTTAATTTCTCTTTATTTATTGCTTCCTTTTTCTGTTACAGTCCCTGTTTTATTTAATTTATTTATTTATTCTTACATGTAAAATGATCCTCCACTTTTGCTGCATTCCAATAATAGCCCCTGGTCCTTATGCACAGACATCGCCAAAGAAATACAGAAGTTACAAATGGGAAAGATCTGTTAGGTCATTAGTCAATCTCATTGTCATTGCAGGATTGTTTCAATAGATTTTTAGATTATTGTGTCAATAGATTTTTGACTGGTTTTGTCCAGTTTAGTTTTAAATGAAAAAGGCCATGGAACTGTGATCATTTTCTTTGGGAGACTATTCCATCTCCGGCCTAATACATAGATATCATTGTCAGATCAACAAGTTTTCCTTGATATTTAGCCTAAATTTCTCCTTATTAAATTTCATCTAGTTAGTCCTTGTTTCCATTAATTCTGCTAAGGCCATGTCTACACCTACAGCTGTGCCGGTGCAGTGCAAGTGGTGAAGATGCTCTATGCCAACAGGAAAGAGCTCTCTCATCGGCATAAAAGAAACACCCTTATGAGTGACATAAGCTACGTCAGTAGGAGGAGCTCTCCTGCTGACATTGCGCTGTGCAAATTAGCGCTTATGTCACTGTAACTTATATCACTCTCGGGGGGTATGGAATATTCACACTCCTGAGCGACATAAGTTTTGCCAACAAAGGCGGTAATGTAGACATAGCATAAGTCAGGGTGTGACAAAGTGAGTCATCAGCCAGTGCATTCCCTCATGGCTGGGTGCAGCATTGTAAGGTTTTTTCCTCTCTGTAGCCCCACACACTGACCATTCAGGTCTGCTGGTGGTCCCCTTTGTTTTGTGACTCAGTCCCCCAGCCACGTCATGTTTAGTTTCACCCTTTTCAGGGTAAGTCAGAGTCCAGTCCAAAAACAGTCTGGCAGCCTTGTGCCAGGTTAACTCTAGGACCACTACTCCTTAAAACCTTTGTTTGGGGCCTTAAGCTTTCCTGGATGTTTTTAGGGGAACCCAGTTCCTCCTCTCTAGGTTCCAAGCCTAGGGCCCCCATGTAGCAGGTGATTAAGGTTTGCTATTTTCAGATCTCCTGCTTCTTCCCTAGACTTCTGACTATCATAGCCTATCTCTAGAACTTCTTCCCCAACCCTCTTCAGGCCTCAGAGGAAAGGCAACAAAGGAAAGGCATAACACAAAATATAATCCATATACATCCTTAGCTTTCTTTCTTTCAGGAGATACCTGACAAGCCATAGCCCAGCTTGGTGTCCCAAGGACTATCACACAGCATTCTCTAGAACCCAGGCAGTTTTGCTCTCCATAGTGTCGCTTTCTAAGACATAATGGGGAGAGGTCAACCCACCACACATGCTCTTCTGAACTGGGCCTCTCCCTTCTAAGGCTCTCTTCCAAACCTGGTGTGCCTTACAGGTGCAGTGGGGAGCCAAAGCTGTTCTTTAACCCCTTCCTGTCTGTGGTGGGGTTTGTATACCCCAGCACAGAGGGGTTCTCACACTTTTCTGTGGTGTGGACCACATCCAGGAGAGCGATTGCTTTGTGGATCACCTCTGCTCCAATCTGTTACTGTGAAACCTACCTTCCCTCCCACCTGTCATTGCAAAACTTTTAGAAGATGATAGAGCACTCACTGTTTTGTACTTTATGAAATAAAGTCAAGCCAATTTTTTTTTTGGTTTCATATCCCTGTCAGACTGTAGCAATGAGGAGGGTCAGCAGGGCTATATGACCAGTCAACTCTCCACAGACCACCAACAAATGGTCTGCATTGGCCTTTTTTTAATGTCCAGGTCAGGGATCGGCAACCTTTGGCACGCGGCTCTCCAGGGTAAGCACCCCGGCGGGCCAGGTCGGTTTGTTTACTGGCAGGTTCAGCCGATCACAGCTCCCACTGGCCGCGGTTCACTGCTCCAGGCCAATGGGGGTGGCGGGAAGCCGCGGCCAGCACATCCCTCATCCCGCGCCGCTTCCCGCAGCCCCCATTGGCCTGGAGCCGCGAACCGCGGCCAGTGGGAGCCGCGATCAGCCGAACCTGCAGATGCGGCAGGTAAACAAACTGGCCCAGCCCGCCAGGGTAAGCACCCTGGCGAGCTGCGTGCCAAAGGTTGCCGATCCCTGGTCTAGGTCATGACACATGCATTAAAGAATCAGTGTTGCAAGTCATGCATATTACCTTTTGTTTTTAAATAATGTGAATAATATTACTCTGTGGAACATATTTCAGTATTTATAATTTTTAAAGTAATATATTTGCTATGATCCCAGACTGACTACAAGAGAATGTGTTACCCTAGAATTCCCTCTAATCCTTTTAAAGAAATAAGATAAAATCCTCTACATTTTGCTCAACTTTTTTGCCGATTTCCTTTGACACCAGTGAAATGTGTATCTGTGGTGCTTAAGAGATGCACAAGTGACTAAAGTTTCCCTAGGTTACCAGGAGCCTGAGGATTGCAGTTGCCCTCACTTTTAATTTGGATCTTTCTGGTGCAAAATCCACTGGTCTTTTGCTTGGCTCAGGACAGAATAATTCATGCTGAGAGAGTCACTGTCTACACGACCATGTTAAAGAGGAGTGTGCCATGAACTGCACTGTGGAACTCTGTGGGCTGTGTTTGACTTGTCTGCCACATTCATTTTAAGTGTAGAGATCTTTGGTTGACATCAGCTGATGTGTATATTTTTTTCTGCATCTATCAGTTCTAGTGCACATCCAGTACTCCCACCAGACTTTGCACCAAAAATAAATAAATAATTTGATTCCTAGTACCAAAGAGTTAGAAACCTCTGCACTTTCCCCCTTTGCCCCACCAGGTGTTAGCTTAATACAATTTGTGATGCTTGCCATTTACTTCCAAATGGGAACTAAAGTTACCCTCACTAAGTCAATATTATACCAAGAGTCTGACAATTTCCCTGAGAAGGCTGCTGTGTTCCACTAATGAGCCTCAAGATGGGCAAATTGCATTGACTTCTTGTGGTTGCTGGCAAATGAAATATAAAGTTCCTTTGATAGCCCCTACTAGTGTTTCTTAGAAGTTTTCATACTTCCTACAACTTTATGCCACCTTGCACAGCATTGTTCTTCATGTGGTGTGATTCTTCTTTTTAAAATCTTTACCTTGGGCAGTCACTGTAAGCCAGTTAAATTACAGTGGCATATTGATTTGGTTATGTCAGGAGAAGGTAAATCAGGGCAAATTAACCTTGATCAAAGCAGGAAAAATCCCATAATCCTGTAAAGTTCCAATTTAGGCAACAAAGAAAAAAGAATTTCAAAATCATGTAATTCACCGAAAAGTATTTTTTTTTTTTTTACACAGGATGAATTTATCTTAACAGATCTGGACATGGCAAAAGAGTTTGCAAGAAAATAGTTCTATCCACTTTAATTGGAACATTCAATTTTGCACAAAAATATTTATTTGTCCAATAATTTACTGTCTCCAAATTGTAAATCTGGGTAAAGTAAAACTGGGTAGACAAATACTGATGCTAAATGCTCATTTCAGTATTTTTCACCTCTTAACCATGTCCCTAAAACTCTGGTGATGTCTAAAAAATAGTAGGTAAAATTAACACCATAGCCTCCTCCACATCACCACTGAAACCATGTTAGCAGGTTGATAATAGGATTATAGGGGGTAAACAGTGAGGTGGCAAAATTTTCAGAAAATACAAAATGACTCAAGATAGTTAAGTCCAAAGCAGACTGCGAAGAGTTACAAAGGGATCTCACAAAACTGGGTGACTGAGCAACAAAATTGCAGATGAAATTCAATGTTGATAAACGCAAAGTAATGCACATTGGACAACATAATCCCACCAATACAAACAAAATGATGGGTTCTAAATTAGCTGCTACCACTCAAGAAAAACATCTTGGTGTCATTGTGGATAGTTCTCTGAAAACATCTGCTCAATATACAGTGGCAGTCAAAAACGCTAACAGAATATTAGGAACCATTAGGAAAGGGAAAAAATAATAAGACAGAAAATATCAGAATGCCACTATATAAATCCATGGTATGCCCATAACTTGAATACTGCATAGTTCTGGTCACTCCATCTCAAAAAAGATACATTAGAATTGGAAAAGGTACAGAGAAGGGCAACAAAAATGATTAAGGATCTGGAACAGCTTCCATGTGAGGAGAGATTTAAAAACTGGGAATTTTCAGCTTGGAAAAGAGATGATTAAGAGGTGATATGATAGAGGTCTATAACATTGTGACTGGTGTGGAGAAAATGAATAAGGAAGAGTTATTTGCTCCTTCACATAACACAAGAACCGGGGGCAGCAGGTTTAAAACAAACAAAAGGAAATACTTCTTCATACAACGCACAGTCAACCTGTGGAACTCATTGCCAGGGGATATTGTGAAGGCCAAAACTATAATGGGGCTCAAAAAAGAACTAGATAAGGTCATGGAAGATAGCTGAGAGGATAGCTCTTGGGGTCATGGAGAATAACTATTAGCCAAGATAGTCAGCAACCTCATGCTCTGGGTATCCCTAGCCTCTGATTGCCAGAAGAGGACAGCAGGGGATAGATCACTCAGTGATTGCCTATTGTGTTCATTCCCTCTGAAGCACCTGGCATTGGCCATTGTCAGAAGAGAGGATACTGGGCTAGACAGATCATTGGTTTGACCCTGTATGGCCATTCTTATGTTCTTATGATAGCTGCTGACATATTTAAACATGGTTTGCTTGTTCATGCATGCCATTAGTAAAAGCACATTTAAAAAACATATTCTAGACCTAGCCTAGAACCTAAAACACTGTCTTCTTATCTGAGTATAGCTATGTTCAGAGCCAGTTTACAGCAGCAAATTAAAAAAAAAATCATATTACTTGACTCAAGATAGGTTAGGTTAACCAGCCTTGTAAAATTCTAATTGGCCACTTGTACAAGGGAATTACTCAGCTTTGCTCTAGTATCTGGTGTTTTGCAAGGATGGACTAAGACTATCCTGAGGAGCCTCCATAGGCCATTTAATCACTTTTATTCCTCTCTCTACTCCAAGTTGCCATGACCTGCCCTCTAGCCAAGGTGGGCTGGATGTGATTCTACGGAGCCAATCGCTGCTGTTTACAATGGCTACAGTGTTACATGGTAATCTCTCCTCTTCATGGGCAGGGTGTGCTGCCTCTTAGTGCTGACACCCACAGTTTATCTATCAGTCCCAACCACTGTTGCTGTGCTCATGGGAGTGGTAAAGCTGCTACCCAACTCCTTCCCCAGGGGCTCATAGCACCCCAAATTGGGCAGGTGAGAGAAAGACCATAGCTCCATGCTCCCTGTGTTTTGGCTGCCTCCCTGCAAGGGAACAAGATGCACTACATCAAGTGAGACAACAGCGAACACACTGTGTGAAATCCTGGCCTCACGGAAGTCAATGGGAGTTTTGCCATTGACTTCAAAGGAACCAGGGATATCAACCTGTGCATGCCTGGGGGCTTCAGCAGGCATCCTGAGGCAGAATGCCTCTTGGGGCTTCTCCTCTTGGATGGCCCCACACTGCCCCTAACACAGGGCTGTGTCTTCCATGCACTGCTGAGACCTTTACTTCTTAAAAATGTGTTAAAATGTGACACATGAAAGCTGTAATTGAGTTTTACTGAAGCCACTTATTACAAAGAGCTATTTCCTTTACTGTTTGTGGAACACGTTACTCAATAAAGAATTTGGCTAGACATGAATAGCTAATGTCATTCTACAATTTGTGCATCAAGTTCAAATCAAATAAAGCCATCTGATTAACTGAAGATTAGAGAAGTGCGTGCAAATATAGAAATAGTTCAGAACACAGCTAATGATGTCCATCCAAGACTCTTTAATGTTTGTTTTTTCCAGTACTCAAAAGCATTTTTTTGGTGTTGGTGGTGGAAATAACACAAATAATCCATGTGTAGGGTGGGGGGAAGAGACACTGGTTGGTTTACAAGACTGGCAAGGTATGGAACCTGCCATCTTTAGGGTCCTGCTATAATACAGCTCTGGTTAGTATGGGTCTGAAAGTTATTCCTATGTAACATATGTTCAGTGGCCTATGAGAATAGAGTTTAATCAAGCAAGTGTCCAAGCTACAGTTACCCTTTCACACTATGTGTGAGTCTCAATAGAAAGGCGAAGACTGAGTGTGAACATTGAAATCCAACTATCACAGCATGGACTCTTCCACCACAGAGCTGCTTACATGCAGACAAAACAGATTAAAAGACCAATTTTCCACAAACTGCTATAAGTCCATTGATTTTAAAGGTGTTAACAACAATTCACACTAGTGTAAGGGAGGGGAGAATCAGGATCTAAGCAGCATAGATTCAACAATCCATCCCTTTTGGCACTCAAAGAGAAGCACAACATCCCATCCACCCTCAAGTGTGGTCTACCCCCATCAGACTGCTTCCTCCTCCTCTTTTTATATCTAGCAACTGAACCTGATAGATTAGTGAGGCCAGTTGCACCACACTCCTCAGCAGCTGCTTTTAGACCCATATAGGGATGGGGCCGGCCATGTGGAGACATGACCCAACCACTTAGGGGTCTCATGGAATTCTGATTGGTCATTCCTACTGGTGGCCCTTCAAGGAGAGTATTGAGGCACATTGACAGAGCACCAGAAGTGGGGAGGTTTGCACTACTGCAGTGTGAGAGGAACATTTTCTTTAGACAGAGGACTTCAGTTTCCTGTGTCAATAGCCTGGCAGCATTCACAAGAATTCAGTAAAAGGGAAAACAATTACTTATGTATTAATTGAGCCAACATTTTAAAAATTAAAGACATCTATCTATTATAAAGTCATATATGTAAATGAATTTGTGGTATTTTAGGCACTTTTCAATGGATGAAACTTTAAAAGTGTCTATATTCTTTGGTTCATTTGGGCCTATGTGATAATAATATAATTTGGACTCCCTTGAGCAGATGGAACTGAACCATGTTTTGATCATGTTATTGAAACGTGGTATGGGCTAGCGCTGCAAAGTTTGGTCCTGTCTATCATCAATGTAGTGTCATAGCAGGTCCCCAGCAATTCTATGTGCCTTTCGAGATGGGCTGTTGTTAAATCTGTTAAAAATAAAATTTGGGGTTACTTCATACATCTTGGGAACCTGGCATTTTGGTAGTGAGAGAATAGTACATGTTTATATAAATATGGGCATGATTGCTGTAAGGATTAATTAATGTTTGTACAATGAATTAATTTTCACAACATCCCCATTTTATGTTTATTTTATAGACTGGGAAATTGAGGCAAAGAAGTTAAGTACTTGCCTGAGGCCAAACACTGAGCCTGATTCACACACCATACTTTCAGCCCCAAGCAGTCAAAAATCATGAGTCAGGTCTCCAAAATATGAGACTGGCTTAAAATCATGAGATTTTAAAAATTAATTTGCAGTTCTTTTAATTTGCCTTCTAGGTGCACACTTTCAATCTTTTCTCTGCAACCATGAGGAACAGAAACTTTTTTTTAAAGGGTTCTTATGTATTCACATTAATCCAGAAGCTGGGGCTTTAAGAACAACCTCAAATGTTGGTGTAACCTTTGGGTGAGCTAGAGTTTACTTCATTGCCCTTCTCCAGTGCCTAAAAACACCCACTCAACTCTCATAGAAAAACACCTGGAGACTCAGAATTTAGTCATTGAGGATTTTCAGCAAGGATTGCACAGGGCCAACCTCCTCACAATCAAGTCCAAAAGAACAAAAGGAAAGAACTTAAGAATTAAGTATTGACTTTATAAAATCTTATGATAAAGGAACATAAATAATAACTTAATTTCTACAACATAACATGGCCACTTTATAAGATACATACATTATCTTCAGTTTATACATAAACATACATAAAGAAAACAAATTATATCTAAACAGGTCAGTCTCCACAGTAACACAGTGAGAAGAAACTCAGAGTTCCCAAAAGCTTAGGTTGAGTTCACCTGAGTCTCGGTTAGAGTCTTTGATCACCAAATCTATAAAGTCCGCTGAGTCAAAAGCACATGCTTGTATAAATTTTCAGCTGGAATTCATGCAGTCTTCCTTTTCCTTTGCTGAAATCACTCAGTTAGCTAGTCAGCTAACCAATTAACCAACCACTCAGTTAAGTATGTGGATTTAAAAAAAAACCCTGCTGCAAAATGCTTCAGAGTTAGTGAAAGCAGCCTGCTTGCTTTCTGCTCCTGGGCTCAGCCCCTCCCAACCCACATGGCCCTTTGTAAACCAGCCATCCTGACAGCTTGCCTTCATGGAGTCTGAGTCCAAACAGGGAACCTATTGCATACCCAAAACTATCACACCCAATTCCAGAAACTTTTGAGTTATGGAGAGCTAATTGTGCATTTGCCTAGCAACAATGACCCAGACACAATTTGTTCCTACCCACCCCCAATAGATTTCTTAAAGAAATATCTCTCTATTAGGCCAGTGGGTTAGTTACATTGGCAACACTCAAGTTTTACACTGGTTAAGTCTACTGAAGTCAAACTGAGGTAACACCACGGTGAATCAGTTCCACTCTCCTTAGTATTTTAGGATCCAAATACACTCTGGCAGCCAATCAAAACAATGGGGGAACCTCCAGCCATGTACACATACTAGTACACATCTCAATCACTTTGCACCCAAACACAAGTCATGACCCTGAAAACTCTGACTCACCTCAGTATTCCTTACTCATGCCAGTAGTTCTTACTCCCCCAATAGCAGGAGTCGGCAACCTTTGGCATGCAACCTATCAGGGTAATTCGCTGGTGGGCAGCGAGACATTTTGTTTACATTGACCATCCGTAGGCATGGCCCCCACAGCTCCCAGTGGCTGCGGTTTGCCGTTCCCGGCCACTGGGAGCTGCAGGAAGCAGTGGCCAGCACATCCCTACGGCCTGTGGCTTCTCGCAGCTCCCATTGGCTGGGAACGGCAAACCGTGGCCACTGGGAGCTGCAGGGGGCCATGCCTCTGCATGGTCAATGTAAACAAAAGTCTCGCGGCCCGCCAGCAGGTTACTCTGATGGGCTGTGTGCCGAAGGTTGCCGACTCCTACCCTATAATCTTCAATGACAGTGCACTAACATACATAAAGGATACTCATATGAATACAGGTTTGTATAACTAGGCCCATGGTTTTCATAACAAACATTTATAAATGGGCTTCTAAATAGTGAAACCTCAAACAACCTTTGTGATAACAGACAGTCCCATTCCCTTCACTGTAGGAGACCTGTAATAAGTTTCCTTGTATATATCTATCTATATATACCCCATTCACTGCCTTCATTAGTTTTCAATTGTTGGCCCACTGTTTTTGAATTTTCTTGCTCTGTTGCTACCTGTGACACTTGCAGCACCATACATCCTTTCAACACGCTGCACTGCACTAGCCTCAGAAATATCAGTTGCCCAGCTGGTGTAATATAGTGACAGGCAAAATGTGAGAAATTTTCTTCCTAATGACTCGCAGTGAAAATTCTCTGTGGTAGCAAACTGATCACTTCTCATTAATGGACGAACAAGTGTAAGTTTGTTAATAGCGAGATAGTAGTTTATATCGCTGTATAAATCAGGCATGGTGATGTTTTAGTGCAGAGTTTGCACTGTAGAATAGTCAGATGGAATTAGAATAAGGGATTCAAAGTTATAAAGTGAACATTGAAAACTGATCAATACCTCCATTTCCTATGAGAACAAGGGCTCATTCAAGGGAATTAATGGTTGGTAAACTTAAAATACATACAACAAAATGTTTCTTCATATCAGTTTCTTCCAAATCGGCATCCCAGCACCTTGCTTAAGGAGCTATAGTGGGTGTTAAGCAGATTCACAGTGGAAGCTCATATGGAACAGGGGAACACGTAGGTGGGGCGCAATACATCTTGTGAGGTCAGCTCAGACCCAGCTCCACCTTGAGCTTCCTCATCTGTGGAGGAGACGGCTGGGTTTGCCCCATAATGAATAGTCAGCCTGTGGAATTCACTGTCACGGGGAATGTTAAAGTTTTAGGCTTAAATTTTCAAAACTGCCTAGGGGATTTAGACATCCAGTCCCCATTAAGGTTAATGGGAATTGGTAATCCAAATAACCCGGTGGCTTTGGAAACCTCTACCATAAATCATTAATTGCTATAATGGTTTTTGTTGCAAAAAGTTGTGGCAATTTTTAAAGCCTGTTTTTGATCATTTGGGTCAGATTTTCAAAAGCAGCCTCTAAATCTACATATCCAAGTTCAGACTTGGCACAACATTTGTCCATCCCAAAACTCGGATTTGTTCCTGCAGATAGCTCTGGTGGGTTCAACCTGAACTTTGGGGAATTCAGAAACCTAGACACCCAAAATTGTTCTCCCATTGCGAAGCTGCAATAATGATACCAGTTTGAAAATTTTTGCCAGGCTGCTAAGCAAAATTTTCTCCTCATTTTAAGAAATAACACTTTTAATGCAGAGAAAGTGACACTGTGAATGAAACTTTATTGGCGTTCTGACAAAAACACATGGCTGAGATGCCCAACACACTCCCTTTTGGAAACTTTCTGTTATTCAGCACACTGTGTGTCTCATTTTCATAACTTGCTTATTTTGTAGCTATACCACATTAGCCTTACTCTGCAGGTTGCTCTGTGTAATAAACCATATTGCGGTCTTAGTCACATAAATGGGAATTAACATCATAAAAGAAAACAAGGAAATTAAATATAAAACATGGAGGTGTGAAAACTTATGGGCATGGGAATAATTATAAATATTATACTACCCACTGCTGCATAACTTGGACTACATTCTACACATATACCATCTAAATTCTCTCTCCAACTATAGGCATTTCTACAGTACCTAGCACTGTAGTAACTATAAGAGAAATTATTATGTGAATCATTTATATGAGAGGATGAATCAGAGAGACTGGTTAACCTCTAAAAAGGTACCCAATAGGAGTTGGATAATGCAGGGAAATGGTGATGGAATAGGTTGGCTTTTCACTGCTAAGTTAATGATTTAAGCCCAGCTCAGCCCAATAGGGACTGAAAGAGTAACTGTTACCAGATGTGGGCCCAAACTGAAACCTAGGATCTGAAAATGCCACAGACTTCTGTCTAATCAGTTTATCTTAGCTCTTATATTGTACCTCTCACTGAGTTATCTTTGGACACCTCAGTACAAGGCTATCCTTTCTTGCTATGGGGCAGCATTGCACCTCTTGCTATCTGTAGACTCTAGCCCCAGTGACCCTCTCTTGCAGGAGGAGGCTGAGGAAATGTAAGGTTCTTGCAGGTCATTGCATTGGGATGTGCCTCTCCCCACAACAGGAGACTCCTCAGGCTCTGACCACAAACATGGGGGAATCCCAAGGGATCAGCAAGAGGCCACAGCCATGTGCACGTAAGCCCAATGCCTCCACAATGGTCCATTGTCCCAGTGGAGCCATGCAGGTCAGGCTACTGCAGCTGGCAACTGCCCCAGAGAACCTTTGTTAAGTGGGATCGCCACCAGGGGATGCAGGAAGAAAATAGAGCCTTGGGCTGTATTTTCTTTTTCCTCTTAGTTTCGCTGGACTCGAGGGAAGAGGGAGGGATGATTGGATGAAATGTGTGTTCTCAAGTCTTAACCCCAGCCAACTCATTCCTCCCCTTGCCCACCCGTTCCCTCTATATGGATCCCCAGTGCCATGGAACATCTACCAAGGAATTTGGAGGAAAACAGGGGTGCTGCTGTGGAGGCGGTTAAAGCCCCCTCCATTCTGTGCATGATGTGTGTGACCTGAGAATGGATCAGGCAGCTATGACTGAACTGGGCCCTCTGTGGGCCTACTTTTCAAACAGAGGCATCTTAACAGGCTGTCCATTTTATGGATTTAGTTAATCAGATCTTCATTTAGGTGTATAGATGACTGCTATTTAAGACTCCTAAGTGCATACTTGAGAACTCAAGTGCAGAATCTGGACATGCTTAAATGCCCATATTAAACTATGCACCATAAAGTCTACAGAGATAGCAAGGTGTGCAGGGCTGCCCCATTACAGCTCTATAATGTCCATTTTTAATTAGTCTCTTAATTATTTATATTGCTAAATGTGTAACCACTAATCTCTCACCCTTTCCCTCTCTTTTCTATTGGGCATTGGGCATTTCATCAGCTATTGAGCAATATGAATTTGTAGAGTGGATGAGTAGAAAGCTACATGCCATGGGTATTTCAGAAACTGCCATCATCAGATTAGCTTCCCAGTAGCCCTGGAGCTCACTACATCCTAGTCTAGGGGTCTACTGTTAGTTCAGTGAGCTATCATAAAGAACGTTAAGGGCTTTTTTTTTACATCCACGTGTCTTTGTTTCTATAATGATAAAAAACAGTTAACTAAAAAGATCAAATCCCAAAGTTTTATGAGGCTGCATCAAACCTGGTAGTCTCCCACACTTTGCCCAGGTACATTTGATTACATACCCACAGCAAACACAGACTGTGAGATACCTGTGTGTACCTACTCCCAAGTTATTAGGTGCTCTTCAATGAGTATATGACTATTCTAGGTGCTAGGCACTGGAGAATTAGGGCTACAGGTAGCATGCATAGCGTAAAATGGAAGGTTCTAGGCAGTGGAGAATTAGGGCCATATATATCGTAAAATGGATTTGTTTGCTGCATTTTCACTTGTGATATCAGTTATCTGAGTCAGGAGCATAGTGTCTTCAGCACTGGAGAGAGACTTGAACCATACTTTCAGATCCAAACCTTTATATCTGTTGAGAGGGTCAAGACCCAGTTCAGGACTCTGTGGCTTCTGCCCATATCTACTCTTATCTATCAGAGGAAAAAATGTTCACAGGGTGACATGAGATGGGTGAACACTAAAGAAGGAATGTGCTGATCAAAAGCCTGTTTTAAGGTTGCCATTCTCTGTCCTTCCTGCCATTAGGGAAATAAGCAAACTGCATTGGCTATCCCATTCATGAAAGCATAAGATTTTTTGACTGGGGACTGGAATTTGGTTCAGATACAAAGATCTGACCATTATTTTCCCCCAGGCATGTCAGATTGTTATTTCGTATCTATGCGCAAGTAACAAGATGGTCAGTTCTCTGAACATCTTGTCAACTTGGTAAATTCTACATAAAATTAGATAAAGTTGCAAGATGGCACAAAAAAGACAAAAAAAAAATCTTTCTACGAGTTATTCCATCCTGTGTTGGAATGACCCTTTATGGCAGGCATTGGAACAGTGGGTGATCTTATACACCATACGTGCAGCAATGTAATCAAAGGGATGAGTGAAATGTAATTGCTTTGTTTTTATTGTCTCTCAACTTTATTGTTATTTTGAGAGGAATTTTTTTTTTATAATACATTTGGACTATCTTCTGTAGTGCTTGCTTTCCCCCTTGAGGCTGTTAACTGAGGACAATAGTTGGCAGCAATGTAGCATTTTGAACTCACACGAAGTCCATTAATCTGCACCCAGAGATTATTACCTCCATAGTGAACCACAAAACACATATGCTTAGATAAATAAAACCATTAATGGGATTTTCCAGAGAGCTCCACAATACCAGAAGTATCTCTGGAAAACAGGACCCAGGCTGACAAGTCAAGTTATGTGAATTAGGCTTTTTATTATTATTTCTCAATCTATAATACAGTGCGATCATCCGTCAGATTACTAGGCTAAGCCTGGCTGAATGCCTTGTTAGTATGTGATATAATGTTACCCCCCAAAACCTGTGTTTAAAAGAATTGCATTGTTCAGCTCAGTGCTCTGACATATCACAAGGCAAGGAGCCCTTTCTTCAGTTTATATGTATTAAATGGCATTGATTGTTATTTATATTACAGAAGTGCACAAAATCTCCAAGCAGGATCAAAGACTCATTGTTTCACTTGCTCTACAACCACAGAAGTTGCTGGGGTCCGTGCCCTGGGGAGTTTACAGCCTAATTTCAAAGGAAGCCGATAAGATAAAAATTGCTGGGTTAGGGAGGGTTTTTCTCCCATTACAGCCTAAGTAAGGAGGTGAGTGGTGCTTATGTGGGTATGTCAGGGTGGGAAGGCAGGAACCCTCTGTCCGGCTGCACCCTCTGTATGCCCCAGATATCTCCTACCTTTTCTTTCATTTTTAGCTATAAGACATTCCTGCATCCCAGACATGTTGTCTATGGTGAGTGTCAGCTGAGCTTGTGCACATTTGTAGTTTTCTTTGACAGGAGGCCACACATATGCCCTAGGAACAGTCACCACTCAATGCAAAGTTTGAATAAATAAAATGGCAGTCTTTCATCTAGCACCTTCCTAGGCAATTTGTTCCAGTGCTTAACTACCCTTATGGTTAGGAAGGTTTTCCAAATGTCTAAATCTCCCTTGCTGCAATTTTAACCCATTTCTTCTTGTCCTGGCCTCAGTGGTCAAGGAGAACAATTTATCACCTTCCTCTTTATAACAAACATTTACGTACATGAGACTGTTATCATATACCCCCTTAGTCTTTTCCAGGCTAAACAAACCCATTTTTCCCTATTAGAGGCCAAATGATTTAGGAACCCAAATTCATTCTGTGTGGTCTGCACATGTATGCGTGTGGTTTTTTTTAAGAATCACTGCCACAAAAGGAGATTTAGCCTTTACAGCATTTTGCTAGCATATGAAACCATGGCAACTCTGTGTTCGGAGCATTTGTAAGCAATTTAATTTGGCCTACACCTTTTAGAGGCATTGTTCTGCCAGATATTTTTTTATACTTAGTTTTTATATTTCAATACCTTTCAGTAATATTTTATTGACCTCTGCCCCCAACTGCCCAAAAAGGAATCCCTTCGAGCTTTATGATGTATCATTTGATATTCCTTCTTAAAGAGCCTGTAGGTAGAAAATAGCTTACAATTTACTGGGTCTTCAGAACACTTGCATTGCATGACATTTTGTTTAACCTTTGAAATCAGGCTGAAAGAGCTCAAGCTAAGACAGGGACAGGAGCCCACGCTAACTTTTGTAGCAAAAGGGCCTGATCGATTTCAATAGGAGTTTGCAGGATCAGGTCCTTAATCATAATGCAAATTGCACAGTTTCTTTTAAGTGTGGCACAGTGCTGATAGTCAGTTAACTGTCACTATTCAAGGAGGAAGAAAAAAAGCACAAACAGGTAAAACAGGAACTGTTTGCTGACTTTTGCGGAGGCGTTTCTCTCTATTTTTTAAGGCATTACCTCAAAGAGCCAAGCAAGCCCATTTAATTTCAAGTTTAATGACTTTCCACCGTAGCTAATTTTACCTTTTCCGAGTACATTAGCTGAATGATATCCAGATTGCTAGAAGGGTGTCGTCAGGTAACAGACTGAATGTCAGATGTAAAAGCTTAATAAGTAGCATGCTTTACATTCTTGGTGCAATCAGAATTTAAAAGCTTCCACTCAGTTAAAATTACTAGAGGTAATTTCAGCACATCTGTCAAGCCTTTTCCTAGAAATGGAAATTTTCCTTAATGCAATTTTACTCAGATTCAGGTGGAGCCATTTCTGATTTAATTTTCTTCAAATGTGTGGGCAGGAGTGGGAGGAAGGAAATCCTGACATTTTTGCTGAGAAAATAGTTACCAGGCCAATATTTTCACTTTGGGTGTCTAAAGATAAACCTCTACATTCAAGCTTTATGAATGTAAATAAAAGTGGCCTGATTTTTAGGTGTTGAGCACCTTCGTCTACCTATGACTTCTGTGGGAGCTCAGCATCTCTGAAAAACCAGCCACTTTTATTTATATGTCTAATTATTATTTCAGGTGCTTAACTTTATATGCCCACTTGGAGACCATCAGGCTAGGAACTTTTCAAAGTTTAAACTTCCCATTATCTAGGAGGGCCAAGGCACCAAAATCAGCCTTCCACCAGAGAGAGAGGTGATCCTTCTTTCCTTGGAGCAGGATTCACCATTGTTGATACAGAGCTGATACCAATAGACCTTCACTCTCCCCGGCTAGAAAATTCCTTCACCCTCCTCAGGCTAAACAGTTAATAGAATTCTCTTGGCTCTGCCTTGTTCCTCTTCCTGTTGAGGCAGGGGAATGAAGGGGGACTTCCTCCTACTGTCTTTGGCCTGGTCTACACTAGGACTTTAATTCGGATTTAGCTGTGTTAATCCGAATTAACCCTTCACCCGTCCACACTACAGAGCCAGTTAATTCGAATTAAAGGGCACTTAAAATCGATTTCTGTACTCCACCTTGACGAGCGGAGTAGCGCCTAAATCGATTTTGTTAATTCGAATTAGGGTTAGTGTGGCCGCACACCACCGAATTACTGTGTTTAAGTTAATGGGGTAGTGTGGCCGCACACCACCGAATTAATGTGGTTAAAAACCGAATTAAGGTGCTTAGTGTGGCCGCGCACAATCGAATTTATACAACCTGTTTCCCAAATTCGAATTATCTAAATTCGGATTAATCCTGTAGTGTAGACATACCCTTTGAAAGCCCCAGTACTGGCTTTTTAAACTAAATGATGTCACTAATCTGAAAGCTATTTTCCAAGCAAGAATAGATGCAAACATGGGGCTTTACGAGCACACTGCTATTGGATTGCACCAAACCTTTTCTGTCACTGAGGGCATGTCTACACTGCAATATACACCCAGGGTTTGAACTCAGGCTCAAGCCAAATCCCCTCTTCTATTTATACACAAATTGCGCTAACCCAGGGCTCGGACCCAGGCTCCCAGGATCCCCTGGGGGTGGAGGGTCCAACCCTGAGTCAAACTGGGACCCAAAGTTCAAGCTCTATGGCTTTGCAGTGTAGACAGCCACAGTGGACTTGTGCTCTGGGTGTCTACTGAAAATATCCCACAATTCCATAGGCTCACTTTCTTTGTCCTCTGGACAGTCAAGGTTTCCCAAAATGCCCCACAAACAAAGGGCTAGAGTGGCCAAGTTTTGCGATGGTGCAAGGAAGACTTCAGTTTCCTAATGCCCCAAATGAAACCTTTGTTTTATAAATATGTCATTTGATCACAGCCTCAGGATTTATTTTTTAAACTTCAATATGGAATGTAGCAGCCAATCAGCTTGATTCTTTATTGTCCTGCACCTTGTGCGGTCATCTCCCCTATTCATGCATTTTTTATTTTGTCTTTCCATGAAATGTGTAATATCTTCCTCAACCATCTGTGATGGACAAGCTCGAGTCTCTCTTTGTTAGCCGAGTCTGTGCTCTGTACAGTAGCATGCTTACTACAATTGCATGGTATGATCTGACCTAAAGTTTGGTGTGGAGATGTCTGTTTGACCAGATGTTGTTCATCCTTCCACAAGTGGTGCTTGCTTTTCCTAATATCGTATGAATATCTATCACAGTCACCTTCAAACGCCATCACATTCCCCAGACAGCAGAACTCTTCTACCTGTTCAATTTCTTTCCATCCATGTGCACCTTTGCATCTGTTGTCCAGTTTCTTACCTTCATAATATTGGTATTCTCTGCATTTGTTTTCAATCCAATTTCTGTTGCTTCCTGTTCAGGCCATTCTGTGTCACACATGATAAAGCAATGTCGTGGGCAAGTCAAGGTCATGCAACTCATTTCCGCTAACCCATTTCGTACAATCCACAATGCTTTTTGTTGCCTGCTTCATCTCTCACTCTATTGTTAATGCAAAGAGGACTGGCGATAACACACACCCTTGTTTCAGAGTAGCAGCCGTATTAGTCTGTATCCGCAAAAAGAACAGGAGTACTTGTGGCACCTTAGAGACTAACAAACACACCCTTGTCTAATTCCAGTCACAATATTGAATCAATAGTTACATAATGCTGATCTTACACCTCTGCTGGGTGAAACCTTATTAGGTTTGGGAGTAGTCGAGCTGCAGAGGTCAGGCTCAGGGCTCTGCAGATCTACCTATGGATCACCTAAGATCTGTAGAGTTAGCGGGGTCAACCACCTGCCTATTTTGAGAGTGTGTCAGGCCCCACAGGTCTCGAACCTGGGTTTGTGGGAGTCATCACACTCCAGTCCCCTACCCAACAGGTCACAGACAGGAGCTGGGATCAGGGTCCATGAAGCCCAACTGGGGCACAAGCCCCACCCCTACACTCTGATTGGGAGAGCTCCAAGGCTCCTGATTGGGCTGCAGACCCTATTTAAGCCAGAGGAGGAAACAAGAAGTTGTCTGTAGAACTGGGTTTCACCCTACCTAGACTGCTGGTTTGTATTTACCTGTTTTTGCCTTCTGATCCTGGTATCCTGACTTGGCCTGACTTTTGGTAATTGACTCTTGATGCCTGCCCTCTGGTTTGTCTCTTGAGTCTGACCTCATGGTATTCCAACCCACCCGGATTTCTGGTAATTGGCTCCTGAACCTTAGGACCACACCCAGTGCTAATCCCTAGGCCAGGCTGCCCATGCCCTGGCATTGACAGAGGGATGCTAAAGCATGTTGTCTGATGGAATGATGTACAGGAAACACATGGCATTTTCTATTGCATACATGAGTGTTTCTTGTTCAGAGCATGATGTGGCCCACAGAGTGCTATTGTAGCAAAACTGTGACATAGACATATTGCTGCAATCAATAAAGTGTTTATTCATGATTCAATGTACTCATCTGTGCACCTACTAATTCCTCCCTAAGCTCTCCTTTCTAAGCACTGGTAGTGGCAAGCTTTTTTATAATAAGCAACCCCTGTGTTACCTCCAATATGTCAGAGAACTCAACAACCTCTATAACCACATCTTTAATTAGCCTACATTTTATTCCTTCCACCTTGCAAAGTCAATAGAGGGGAGGATAACTTCTCTTCAGCAGCATTCAAATGGGTAGATCAGAGTAGACAGAGATACAAATTATTATAGCATTGAACCAATCCTCCTGCCACACCAAGGTGTAAACCCCAAATAATGGATATATCAGATGTTAAATCCCCAGTCTTAGTCAATGTCTTGAGGGAGATCTCTTCTCCCTTCCCCACAAAAAATTATCTGTGTTCAGGACCCCATACCTAGTCCATATTCAACTGAGTCACACTCCACTTGGGCTTACCTATAAAATTCTCTCCTCTTCTATAACAGACCCATTATGTTCTTGAGGCTGAAAAAACTCCACGTGCATTGCTGGGGCTTTTTTTTTATTGGCTGCCAGAGCCCACCATCAACGGCCAGGATGAAATCATTCTATTTTATTTTTTTACTTCATCGTTGAAAACTCATAATGAGCCTTCACAGTAAATGGAACCTTCACATCCGTAACTTGTTTTCTGAATAGTTGTAAATATTAGCCCAATATACATTAAAAATGAGAGAAAATGCTGTGAAAATATACAAATGTAAGCCATTTCCCACACTCTAAGGAAACCTCCTATCCAACCACTCTACATTATTCCCTTTATGAGACCCCTGAAGAAAAAGGTTAAAGCAAAAATCAATCCAAATGTAAAATGTTTATAAACCGCTGGGAGCTACAAAGTAAAAGCCTATGTTCTGGCCTACAATTTAGGGGCAGAGAGAAGAAAGGAGAAAAAAGCCATCATAATAAACAGCATTGCCCATTATAATTTAATACAAAGAATGAGTAACGATATCCAGGGGTGCTAGCAATGCCTTTCTTGTAAATACTTGTTAGCTCTCTGTCATCTCAGGGCTCCATTGTGCCTCCCAGAAAACAGCCCCAAGAGGAGCTCTGGGATTCATTGCGACTCAGGCAAACATGGGCCCTACGGTGTTCCAGGAGCCACCTGGGGAGCACAGCCCATAATATGCCTTGTGCTTTCTTTCATGTTTGGCTGGTCTGGGAGGGAGGGGCTATAGTAAAAGGCCCTCCACACCTACATTGGAGACAGTAGGGCTGACAGTGGCACACCCTCACGCAGTCTTGTCTTCAAGGCAACAATAGGGGTACCATTGTGCCTGGCCCCCATGGGGGTACCTAGAGAGAAGGAGGTTTTCTGTGTATTCTCCGGGCTATTGTGCATAAGGCCAAGCACAACCTTTTCCTCAGTTTGCAGAGGCCTCAGTAACAACTCAGAATAAGTGGGGTTGAAAAGAGGGGCTTTTAGGTGAAAAACATGTGGCAGCTCTAACTAAAATAAAGCCGGTGATGGTTTGAAAGGGGCTCCACTCCACAGCAAGTGGCCATAGTGTAGTCAGAGCTGCAGCATGTTTTTTACCTGAGTTATGTAAGGGCTACTGAGATTGATCCTGCTCCTACTTAAATCAAACAAAACAAAACTCTCAGTTTGTAGCACTGGTCCCAGTAAGGCTCTTGAGATATCCAGGAATAACCAGAGCTTATTGGTGCTGCGGCCTGGCCCCCATTGTCATCAGCGAGATGTGGAGTTGGCAGTGTAGAACTGTTATGCTAGCTTCACACCACCTGGGGATTCCCTTTATGTACAGGAAATTCTCAGCTGGCTAGATCCACCAGTTCTATAACCCTTTGTGCCTGCAGAGCAGTACAAGGTCGCCAAGAATTGGGCCTGGAATGTATATTTTACTATAACTTTGCTAATAAATAAAATCTATCTAACACTAAAATAAAGAGGAACAATGCATCCCATTTAATAGTGCCCTATAGACTGCGTCCGTGCTCAGCCAGCACACAAACTGCCAAGTGAGGATGGATAAGTTGTAATTCAACATCACACAATTTTAACAAAAGCTAGTATGCTTTGCAATACTGTAAATACAGTTAATATAATGCAGACAGTGCAAGAAGGTAAAACACCAACTGGATGGTTTAGGAGATTTGGAAAACCAAAGCTGTGGTTTAAATCCAGAGTAGTTACAATCAAATAGCTGTAATGTGACTTATGTGAGTTGTGTTGATGGTCTCAGTCCAGAACCTAGGAGAAATGGTTGCACTTCTACCTCACAAAAACTGCCATTTAACAGGCCCTCCTCTTAGTTGTGGAGTGATCGGGTACAGACAGCAAAAGTTTTCCTTTCAGATCAGGTTTGAAACACACCGGTGGGATGGAGGAGGGAGCCTGCAGTGCCATTCCTAGTCTGTGAATGAACACAGAACTTCAATCTCCCGTGCTGTCACCGCCTGAGCACTGCGTGCACTTTAGCGAAGGACAGAGAAAAGTTATATCAAGGTCCGTTTTTTCCTATCAAAGTAAATAGAATAGAAGTTAATACTAGAAAATCAGTCTTGGTGCTATGGTGCTATTTTAGACAACTGGAAACATCCCCAGTGAAAATGTTCGAATTAAAGAGTTTCCTTTTGAATAGTATGAAGGTACTAAGTTCCTTGGAGGTTCATCTGCTGCAGCTTCTAACAAAAGTAGTAAACATAATCCTCTGGTTTCCAGTAGCTCCATTCCTTTCTATAGGAGTAAACCATCTAACTATGTGATAAACATAAATATTCACCATCTCATCATCAGTTTCTGGATTTTTTGGTAAACCTTGTTAAACTCAACAAATTATTTGCAGTAAGAAGTCTGATCCCTTGTCCAGCCCATTTGATTCCATATAGTAGTCCCATACATTGGTCCAATACCATATCAATCAAGTTTGTCTGTATGGTGTGAAATTTCTAAGTAGGGGCCAGATCAGCATCTTCCCATGGAAAAACCCTCAGCATGGGCCTAGTGGGTGAGTGAAGCCTCTGTTAGATTTGGTTTGAGGAGTTTTTCATGTTCAAGATGATCAGCAGGAAACAGACTCCGCTTTTCAGTGGAGAGCAGAGCTGTCCTAGTGGAGAAGTGTCTGCTCCACTAGCCCCTTTTCCTTGGGAGTATCGTCATTGTCTGGGACCTCTGTGATTACTAAGGGGACCCAGAGGGACACAATATAGCTCCAAGATATATTATCTCCTGCTGGAAATCCAGGTTCACAGCAGGGGAGGGTGCTATGGAGAGCAATGCCTCCCCTGATCCACATTCTCTCATCCCTGAGGGACATCCTGTGAGGACCAGGGAGGGAGCATGAAGCCACTGAAGGGACATGCCTTCCACATGGGAAGGAAGAGTTCCACAGGTGGAGAGCCCCTCCCAAGCCTGGATCGCTAGGATATGATCTGGGTCTAGATTAAGTATGTTTAGATGGAGCATGCCAGCGAGTAGGAGGACTGGGGATTCAACCCATTACTACTCTGTTTAGCTACCTAATTTCCTTTCATACTGAGGTACACTATATACAGTTTTGTTTAGTGTGGTTTATAAAGTACAATTGTAAAAATAATTACATTTGCTGTGGACAGAAAAATTGGACGGAGGCTACTCTTTCATGGATAGGCTCTTCCCTTGGACTTTCATAATGAAGACTGTCAGATGCTCAAGTTACTGACAAGTAGCTTGGGTTCATTTGAGACCATTCCATGCTTATCAGACCTAAGGTCAAAATTTCCCTGTCTCTCCAGGTGATTTTATAATACAGCTACTTCACATAAATCTTGAGGGTAAATCTTCCACTGCAGTCCTTTCATACTTTGCATCTTTTCCATTTTCCATTGCTCCTGACTTATAGCATGCAGCAAGAAAACAGATAGAAATTGCAAAAGAGCAGGGTGCATCTAACACACTTTTCTTGTGCTTGCTCCATTTTTAGATGGTTCAGTTTGCTTTCAGCATAACATAGGTCTCATTTCAAAAGCAATACATAGTGAGTGTCTATTTGCAGTCAGAACCTCCTGCATGGATTTGCTTTATAAAAGTCAATACGTGAAATGTAAGTTGTGTGAGCCATTGAGAGTAAAATCTGCCAGAAGCTAATATTGTAGAAAAGAACACAAATCAGAAGAGAAGCTTGCTTGTTTAACACCACACTTCAAACATCTGCCAGGTATCTGACTGGCAGTAGTAAAAAAAGACAGATAAGGTCTTGAAGTATCTGGGGTTTGGAATATGTCTGCTGAAGTTATACCACTTTATACAACACAAGAGACCTCATTAGGATTATTGTGTGCAATGCTGTGCAGTATAAGTTAGGAGGGACATTGCAAAGATAGGAAAGATGTGGCAGAAGGCATAATGATCAATCCACTGGGGTCAGAGTTATATGAGTGACTAATCAGTTCTGGACCCGTAAAGCTCACTAAAAGGGAGACAAAGGCATATCATTAAAATATTAATAAGTAGCACTTTACATCTTCAAAGTCCGGAACAAAACTTCTTAATTATTAAGATCACTGAATGAATTATTTCCCTCTTACACCCCTGCTAGGTCAATAAATAAATTATAATCCTATTATATGGAGAGGAAAATTTAGGTGAAGTTGGGTTAAGGACCTGATCCAAAACCCACCAAAGTCAATGGAAAGACTTCTATTGACTTGAATGGGCTTTGGATCAGGCTCCATGTGACTTATTTAAGAGAATCCACACAGGGAATCAGTGGTAGAGATTGGATTAGAACTCAGAAGTTCAGGCTTCTAGTTCCATGATCAGTCCATTAGACCTCATTAAAGTAGTCTAAGATCCTAAAGTGGAAAATACTAGATTTGGGAAACAAGCCATTTGAGGTAATAATAACTCAGTTAACAGGAGTGGGGAGGCAGGGATTGAAATCTATCAGAACCCAGAGTCAGAATTTTAGTTTACAAAGTATGCTTACACCATGGAGCAAAATGGACACAATATTAGTGGGGTGGGCTTCAGAATGTGAGCTATTTTATATTGTTGTATTTGAATTCTGATATGGCTGGACATTTGTACAAAACACAAGGTCTAGGCCCTGAAGATTTTATGATCTAAATAAGACACTGGGACAGAACCCACCTTAGGTTGAGATATGCTTAGTGCTGGAGAGAAGAGGGGTTAGAGAAGGCTCCTTGATTCTCCCCTTGCCCTAACTCCAGTTTATGATGTAAATTAGAGCAGTCTAGGGGCTGCTGCCTATGGTCCCTAAAAGATAATCATAGAATATCAGGGTTGGAAGGGACCTCAGGAGGTCATCTAGTCCAACCTGCTGCTCAAAGCAGGCCCAATCCCTAGACAATTCTTTGCCCCAGATCCCTAAATGGTCCCCTCAAGGATTGAATTTACAACCCTGCGGTTAGCAGGCCAATGCTCAAACCACTGAGCTATCCCTTCCCCCCTAATATGTCAACTGGGAATGCCACAGGGCTCCATTCTGCCTCTCCCTTCTCTTTTTTTCTGACTTGCCCCCTTTCTCCTACAATACACACCCTCTATACAACAATTATAAACAAAAGTGTGAAAGGACAGCACACAACACACGTGGCTGTTTTAAATTAAAACAAAATAATTATGGAATATACTCAGTATAGGCAAATGGACAAAAACATCCTCTAGAAACTAATATTAATAATTACATAAGGTGCACCTTGCTGTCTGGGTTTCCATGGAAAAACATTTTTTTTTAAATTTAGATAAATTGATCAGGACATGTCATATGCTAAACAAAAACCTATGATCTGTAGATGTCAAAAATGTCTTCTGTTTTTCAAACCATTTGACTGGTGGCCATCTACTATGACCGGTATTTCATGCAGATATTTTACTGATCAGTTGTTTTACTTTTTGCAACTGACCTGCACACATTTCCTTGCTAAAGTCAGAGGAGCTATCTAAGTGGTATTTAAGAAGTGGAGTTTTCATTGATTTCCACATTCCATTTTCTTCTTTTGGCACAAAGAGATATAATAGCATTTTCTTGAAATGACTATCAGCCAAGAATAACAATTCTCAAAAATCAGAGCCAAGGACGTGGAAATTTGTATAACAAAACATGCAAACATCCTGATCAGTCTGGACAATAAAATAACAGAAATATGATGACAATCAGAATAAACGCACTGGCATATAATGTATTGATGAATGCCTGTCCAGTTATGGCTTCTTAGCTAGTAAATAACATGATAGCAATAACCTTTCACATCTGAGGTCTGGAATTTGTGTTGCTTGGTTTATTTTGCTTTTAGCACTTGGAAGTATAGGGATACAAATTGCAAATGGCTCATATTGTAGTCTCCTGAAATGTTGATGACATTTTTTAGTATATATTCCCCTTCATGACTTAATTAAATGAATTTACATTGAAAGCTAGTGTACACCAAAGAGAAGCTGCTTAGCTTCAGTAAAAGAGGCATTATATACCAAATCCTGCCCTCACTAATACCCGAGTAACCCTACTAGCATTAATGATTCGGTTCTTTGTTTCTTACTTACTTGAGTGGTCGTTCACTTACCACACTACTATAAAGCAGACTGATACAGTTTCATAATGTATTAGTCTACTTTCATAATGCAGGTGTTAGCAGCTTTTATATTTCTCTGTCTCTTTAAAAAAAGGAATGCACGAGTAGGAAGGAAAGACGAGAACTATAGACTTTGCCTGTTTGTGCACTCTTTGCTGTTTGTAAAAACCGTAAGTGGCTGCAGGATCGAGGACCATGTGTGCTGTGCATTATAGTTTTTGTCTTGTTTTTTCCACTATACTTACAAAAGAACAAAGGAAATGTTTCTTCACATTCTTCAAGGTTTCCATTGGTCTGTCTTTCCTCAGTTGATCCAGTGTGGTCCTGAGCACCTGCTGTGAAGTGCTGATGCCCCTTTATTGGTGATTGTCTTCATTTGGAGTTGAGGGCACTCAGCACTCTCAGCTCAACACTTTGCAGGATTAGGGCTTTAAAGCAGCTACTCCCAGACAACCTACAACCTTACAATGACTTTCATTTCCCCTATGAACTTTTCACCTAACCTTTCGCTAACCCAAGTATATTCAATGGAGCATGTAATTATTGCACCATATATAAACAGTTTGGAAAAAATGCAAAAAGCATATGTTTGATCTTTGACTGCATGTCAGCCATAAATGGGCCACAGCGGTGTTCAATTTATTCTTCATTACTTAATAGCTCCATTGTCTTTATTTAAAAGAAAAATTTAAGAACTCTCCTTTCTTGTATAAAAATACTATGAAGGTACAAATGCTATATTCAGGGGATAAGATTCTAGAAAATTGAAAGTGTTCATACTAAAAAAAATAAATAAATAGGGAAGGAATAAAAAGAATTCCAGGATTTTGTTCCAACGTTTCAGATATCCGATCAAGGTTCTGAATAATGGAACGTGTGAAGTACAGCATCTCTGAAACACCTGCCATTTTTCTCATCTCATGGAGGGAAAGCAACACATAGATCCCAGCCCTCCTAGTATATTGAGATAAAAGCGAGGGCGGGGGGCGGCGGGAGGGAGGAAGTCTTACCGGGATTTCAATTCTGATCTCACTAGCAATCCTGCTGGATTGAATCTAATGATGTAGGAACAAGAAACCATCATCTTTGTGATAGAAGGATATTGCTAGTCTTTACTATTTTATATGTCGCTTCAGGATAACTGTTTCCACCTGGCCTCCCAGAGATTAATGCTATAGGTACCAGCAGAAAAAGCCCAAATGACAAGCCAATTTTAATACAAATATATACAGGAAAAAACTATCCAAGAAGTGATTTAGCATTTACGCTAGGTTATAATATTCAGTAATGAATCCCAAATATTTAAAGCCCCAGCCATATATCTTCAATGCCTCTATCCCGATGCAAGGAGTATGGGGAACAAGCAGGATGAACTGGAAGTCATGGTATATGAAGAAAATTATAACTTAATTGGCATTACGAAGACTTAGGCTTGGTCTACACTTACCCCCCAAGTCGAAGTAAGGTACGCAAATTCAGCTACGTGAATAACGTAGCTGAATTCGACATACCTTACTTCGAACTTACCGCGGTTCAGATGCGGTCCACACGCGGCAGGCAGGCTCCCCGTCGACTCTGCGGTACTCCTCTCGTTGAGCTGGAGTACCGCAGTCGACGGCGAGCACTTCCTGGTTCGATTTATCACGTCCAGACCAGACGCGATAAATCGAACCAGGAAGTTCGATTTCCAGCCGCCGAACTAGCGGCTAAGTATAGACCAGCCCTTAGTGGGATAACTCCCATGATTGGAGTACCAGCATTGAGGGATATAGCTTGTTCTGGAAGGATAGGTGTGGGAAAAAAGGAAGAGGTGTTGCATGGTACATCCAGAACATATGCACTTGCTTCAAGGTCCAAGTGGAAGTGAGTGACAGACCTTACTGAGAGGCTCTGGGTGAGGATAAAAAGGTAAAAGAATAGTAGCGATGTTATGGCAGGGGGCTATTAAAGTTGGTGGCTACACTTTGAGGCCACCAAAAATTTGTTGTACTAGAGCAATGTATAAAAATACAGTTTGTGAATACCTGGAGGGCCTTGCTGAAGTCCAGGCATATTATACAAGGCTTTTGACACAGTCCCACATGACATTCTGATAAATAACCTGGAGAACTTTGTGCTTGGCAGAACTACCATTAAGTGGATACATAGTTGGTTAAACAACCACAAACAAAGAGTAATTATTAATGGAATGGTGTCAGATTGGAGGGAGGTCTCAAGTGGGGTTCCACAGGGATCTGTTCTGGGTTTGGTGTTGTTTATATCTTTATTAATGACCTGGATGTAGGCACAGAGAGCATACTGATCAAATTTGCAGATGATACAAAGCTGGGGGGGGTTGCCAACACTTTGGAGGATAGAGCTAAAATTCAGAGGGATCTTGATAAATTGGAGAACTGGGCTATAGACAACAAAATGAAATTCAACCGAGACAAATGCTACTGTTAGGGAAGAAAAATCAAATGCATAAATACAGAATGCAGGATAACTGGCTTGGCAGCAGCACTGCTAAGAAGGATCTGGGAGTTGTGGTGGATCACAACCTCAACATGGGTCACCAGTGTGATGCTGTTGCAAAGAAAGGAAATGTAATTTTAGGTTACATTAACAGAAGCATAGCATGCAAGTCATGGGAGGTGATCGTACCGCTCTACTCAGCAGTGGTTAGGCTCAACTGGAGTACTATGTCCAATTTTGGTCACAGATGTGGAGAAAGTGAAAAGGATCCAGAGGTGAGCGACAAAGATGATCAAAGGGATGGAACAGAAGCCATGGGAGCAAAGGAGGAGCGAAGGAACTGGGTATGTTTAGTTTGGAAAAGAGGAGGTTGAGGGGGGACATGATAGTGGTCTTCAAATACTTGAAAGGCTGCCATAAAAAAGTTGGAGAAAAGTTGTTCTCTCTTGCCACAGAGGGCCGGACAAGAGGCAATGGATTCAAACTACAGCACAGCAGATTTAGATTAAATCTCAGGGAAACCTTCCTAACTATAAGAACAGTAGGACAGTGGAACAGACTGCCTGGGAGGTTGTGGAAATTCCTTCACTGGATGTTTTCAAAAGGAGGCTGGATGGTTTAGACACAACAAATCCTGCATCTTGGCAGGGGATTAGACTATATGACCCTTGTGGTCCCTCCTAAACTTATGGTTCTATGATTCTATTTCAGCTTGCCAAAGCCCAAAGGATGTTGCATGTTCCAAAGACCCCAAATGAGGGACTCAAAAACCATTTAAAACAGGAAGGATACAAAGCTGTGGGATTTGTTCCCTTAATGTTAATGACTCTTTTCAAAAGCTGAGTTTCATGGCTTTTCAATTCTGATGTAAATAATTTACATCTATAAAAATGAGGTTCCACTGTGTGAAACAGGCAAATTTGAGAGTAAAAAAAAAAAAAAAAAATATGAGGTCCCTGACAGACAAAACTGGGTGAATAACTGAATTTTCAGTTCACTGGCAGTTAAAATATAAATAATTTAAAAAACAGTGTTAAACCAAATCTGAAAATTCGATGTTGGAGAGTTCTGGTTTCTTTCCACCGACTGGGGAGCAGGGAAGGGAAACCATAGATCACTCTCTTGGCCTGAGGGAGCAGCCATGGGGAGGAATTGTGGGGGATGGGGGTATTTGTACAGGAGGGAGAGATGGAGAGTACAGATAGCTGTACTTTCCTTGCCCCCCAAGTATATCACTTAGGGGAATGTGCCCCATTCCCCTCCTCCCCCCTCTCTCCATGGTTCTTCTATGTCAGTTCCTCTGAGCTCCTAGAGAGCAAAGGCCCCTTGCATTAATTGTGCCAGAGCACAGTCCTGAGGGGTGAAGGTTGGCAAAGGGGCAGATACCCAGGGCCGGCTCTAGGCACCAGCAAAACAAGCTGGTGCTTGGGGCGGCACATTTTTAGGGGCAGCATGGATTTAGGGGCAGAATGCCGCCCCTAAAAATGTGCCGCGGCCGCCCTAGCTCACCTCCGCTGCTGCTGCCTGGGAGGGAGGGGGAGAAGCGGTGCCCGTGCCGCGGCTACTCGGAGTCTCCCCCTCCCTCCCAGGCTCTCAAACCTGGGAGGGAGGGGGAGATCCCGAGCGGCCGCGGCCACTCAGAGTCTCCCCCTCCCTCTCAGGCTTTCAAACCTGGGAGGGAGGGGGAGACTCCGAGTGGCTGCAGCGCGGGCGCCGCTTCTCCCCCTCCCTCTTAGGCTTGAGAGCCTGGGGGGAGGAGGCAGGGCTGGGGATTTGGGGAAGGGGCGGAGTTGAGGCGGGGCCGGGGGTGGGGGTAATTAAAAAACGGGGGGGGGGCGGCCAACATTGTTTTTGCTTAGGGCGGCAAAAATCCTAGAGCCGGCCCTGCAGATACCCCACTCTGTGCCCTCCCACTTCCCCCCTTGCACTGTTGCAACAGCCTCCACATTCCCTCATCACTGCGCTGACCCCTTCCCCATATTCCCTGCTTCTGCACCAAAAAAGTTGTAAGAATCTGAAAGTGTTATGAGCAACTCATATTAGAGGAGCTGTGTATCAGGAACCCTTGACCAAATGACCCAGTGACTTTCTTTTCTTTGATCATGCTCTGTTCCATTGTTCAGAAAACCTGTGAAGAGTAAGAGTCATGATAATATTAAGCTAACTGCTTAGTAGAGCCTTTCATCTTCTCTCTGTTTAATTAATGCTAATTTCCCTTACAATACTTCTACAGTAAAATCAGAGTCTGCATGTGTGTTTATAGAGCAATTTAAAATATTGCTCTTCAACCAGAAATTTTAGTCTCAGGGAAAAACTTCCAAAACAAGCTTTGCAGAATGTAGGCAGAGGACCAGGTACAGGCACAAAAATGTATTATTTGAAAGCTGCCAAGGGGAGGGCTCAAATTCTCAGTGTAGGGATATAGACAAGGTTCAGTGACTAGCAGATCATCACAGGCCACCTAGCTTCTACAAAAAGAGGCTTCCTGCAAACCATCTGGCTTCAACAGAGTACTAGTCTTGCCACACATGTGCATTTCACTCTTTGGTTTGTCAGTTAGGCTCGAGTAGACCTCCTGTTTAAACTTTGCCCTCAATCTCTTTTCAGTATTTCTTCCCCAAAGGGGAAAATCCTGAGTACCTGAGATCCACTTGGGTAAGATTGGAGCCAGAGTTTGAGCACAAAATAATATTATAAATATCTGGTAATTTTGTAAACATGTGATTCTTTAGGGAAGCTATATTTTGGGAACCCCATGCACAAATGACTCCAGATTTGGTCCACTAACCCCCACTCCACAATTCATTGAGACACTGCAAATTTCAAGACAACTTGGGTCTGCATGTGGCTTTTAGAGCAGTTAGAATAGTCATCTTTAAACAGTCAATGACTGAACCTTAATTACAGCAGAGCACTCTCCTATAATGCCAAGCCAATGTGAATGGCAGAACAGATATTTTATTGTATGGGCTCAACCCAAATCCTTCTATGTAGGTGCTCATTCAGAAACTATAGTGATGAGTACAATTTAAAAACCCAGATAGATCACACGTGTGAAAAATGCATGAGGGGCCTTAAGACATTTTTCTGACATTTATTTCTCTACATCTTGACATGATGTGTGCCCAGAAAATTCCTACTTTAATATATTGGTTTTCTCTTACAACCATGAACTTCCCACTACAAGGTTTTAGTGTCCAATTGTTGGTCTAGCTTTCTTTCTATGGCACTCAGGGCCATAGCCTGTGCCCTGTGAAGTCTCTGCTTTGCACCACTCGGGGCGTGTAAAGCAAACAAAATCAGCTTAGGTGGCCGGCTGATTCCCCTTGCACAGGGGCACTGCATCAGCCACTTCAGAATCCTTGGGGTAGGGACCATGGCTGAGGAAAATGGATATGGCTGAAATTCCCCAGCTCTCTGGTAATTCCCAGCTACCAGAAGACTTCCTTAAGGGCTAATGCAACTGGCACAACTTAAATCCCCTGTGAAGCAGCTCTAAGTTGCACCTTTCAACTGAACTGGTGGTGACCCCCGAGCTCGGCAGGAGCAAATGACTGGTCCTGAAGATCTGGCCATTAGTATTCACCAATGGCGCCACATTCAAATCCTGACTCTTTTCTCATCGTGCTGCCTTCCAGGCCCACATTTGGTCACATAGAAATAGGCCAAATTAATGCTTATAATGAGCCCAACGTGGTGCTAAGTGACACATCTCATTGCTTCTAAGCATATACACCTCTATCCCAATATAACGCAACCCGATATAACACGAATTCGGATATAATGCGGTAAAGCAGTGCTCTGGGGGGGCGGGGCTGCGCACTCTGGCAGATCAAAGCAAGTTCGATATAATGCGGTTTCACCTATAACACGGTAAGATTTTTTGGCTCACGAGGACAGCATTATATTGGGGTAGAGGTGTATTACTTTCTGTACGCATTTTGGCACCAGCCTGTCTCACTGTTTTTCTTCAAAAATAGCAGGATAATTACATTCTTGTCATATTTTCTATGTGTTTGGAGAGGACTCACATCTTTATGGAAAATAGGTTTGCAAGCCCTGTTTTGATTTAGAAGTGACATTTGGACTTGGCTCCAACTTTCAAAATATTCCAGAAAAATGAAGAAACCCAGCACTGTTTTACTGCATGAAAAAATATGAACTAGAAGCTTCCACAGTCTTCTTTCCCACAGGCATGTTACTGCTTCTGGGTAAAGAACTAACACCCACAATGCAAATGGTCTGAACTGAATTATGAAAGGAAAATTGTCCAGATATAATTAAAATACCCATTTGTGCAAAAAGTAACAGCTGTAAAGAATGGTAATCAGCTGAAATATAGGAAAATCTCTATTAAATATATTGTAGAGGAAAATATAGACTGTAAGGAACAAACCTGCTCTGGTAGTGGGAAGATAAAGATGTATTGATAGGTCTTTGCCACCTCTGGGTTCTATTATACCATGAAAAATTATTATATCCTGGATCAGGTTGAACTAATTATTAATACAATGTCCTATAGATTTTGATAATTCTGAGGTAAAACTAATGATATTTTATGCACTTATTAAAATTTACTCACCTTGGGCCATCTATGGCCAAATCCTGAGCTGCTGTAAATCAGCACAGCTCCATTGAAGTTGATGGAGATACGCTAGCTAGAAACTAAGTCTCTGCATATGTTGAGAGATAGAAGATCATCTGCACTACAGAATTTTGGCTAGGCAAGCACAGCTGCAAGCCTCTGTTATGCTTATAATACACGTCACGTCAGCACAAACAATTCTGTGTGATGATGGACTGACATTGGCAGCACCATGGCAAATGCTCTCTCTGAGAGGAGACTCAGCGCCCCCTGTCCAACTCCCTGGCATAAACGGCATGCTGGGTCTTGGAAGGGATCATCCCCCTGCTGAAAGAATGATCCCTAGAGACCTTTTTCTGTCAGTGTTACTTAGGAGAGCTCTCAATTTGGTTTAAAGTACACCGGGGGCCTAGTTACCCCCAGCTGTCCCCAGAATTGAGGGAACTTCTCGTCCCTCTTCCCCTCAGGTTCTGTGCAGAACTGGATAACGGCAAAGGGTCCTGGAGTCATATGATTGTGCCAGAATCTCAGCTTTCAGTTAGAAGATAAAAGTAAGTTTCTAATTCTCATAGACAAAACTTGAAAACGTGTCCTGAATGTAACCACGGCAGAGACACCTGTGTGAAACAACAGCTCCGAGGGGTGTGTGTGTGAACTGCTCTCATGTATCTCAATATGGTGTTAACTCAAAGACCCACCACTTTCATGGGCCATACCCACATCACCACGACAGAGGACTCTGTGTAGCTAATTGTGACAAATGGTGGTCTTTGCCAGTAATCCCAAGGGAGTGTCACCACCCCGCCTCTCCAAAATGGGAGAAAGGCCCCTGCTTCTGCTATGGGGACTCCTTGTTATGCTGTACTTTGGACCTGGATTGTCTTAATCTGACTCTAGTCCTGGTTGAGCATAATTTGGCTGCAAGCAAGGATTTGGCCAAACATGTCTCTGCACCATTCTGCACCAGAGGTTCCCTTGCCCTGAAAAATGTAGAAATGGGAGAGAATATTGTCATTTATATCGATATAAAGGTTTGAACTTTGACTCTGCGTTCCTGGTAGAGTGACCAGATGTCCCGATTTTATAGGGACAGTCCTGATTTTGGGGTATTTTTCTTACATAGGCTTCTATTATCTCCCACCCCCGTCCCAATTTTTCCAATTTGCTGTCTGGTCACCCTAGTTCCTGGCATAATCAAAACTCCAACTCAAACGAAGGGGAAGTTTGGTTGCACTAGCATGGAGAAGCAGGCTCTTCACTGGTGTGAGTTTGGCATAGACATATTATTCACAAATGGCCAAGCCACAAGTACATATAAATGCTAGTCAGCTCTAATGATATTACCCTTTGATTTCCCCCCATATGTTATAAAGATAAAATGTTTGAAATACCAATCAATTAATCTCTTAGAATATGTAAATAACGCCAGAAATATTGTCATCATCCTGAAGAGTTAAAAATAACAGGTGTTTTCAGCAGATTTACTGACCATATTGAATGGAGATTTAGCGATTTATGGATGGTAGCAGAACTCCACATTGTATTATGGACACAGAATTTAAACCCAGAGTGTATAATAGATCATTAGAATCCCTTTGCCATTGTGAGGCTCTTTACTTTGCAAGGAGTTGTTAGCCATTAGAAAATAGGAGCTAAAAATCAGGGCAACTGGGGAGTTTGACAGACTACTTTACATAGCGTAGGATGAGAAGTGTGTGAGGCTTAGGAGAGGGATTAATGTGTGTATACCACACACTGTAGGTGGACACCAATGACTGGAAAATTACATTTTCCAGGAGACTATGATAGTCATTTTAACCCATATTACCACTGTGATTTGAAATATTATGATTGTTACAAAAAGGTGCATTTTAACAGTGAAGAAAATACAAAATCAAAAGAGCTTGAGGTCTCAGTAAAACCATCATTACCGTAATGCTGTAAATAGCTTCATGGTAAGTGTAATAAATGTCAACTCTAAAATGGCCAGATTTGGATTGGAAAGCTCAGAGTGGGGAAGAGGCAACTAAAGTTTAGAACTGAACATGTGGCTGCTTTTGTTAGGCAAGAGAAGTGTTGCTTCTAAAATTCATACATGCAAAGGTTTCAGGGCATGACTGAATTTTGTTGTTGGCTTCTGTGTTCAGAGGGAATTGCATTGGCTACAGATGAAGCTAGAGGTAAAAATTATATCAGGCAACTGCAGAAGATGCACAAAGGTGAACAAAAAGTTGCAAGATGAGCCAAAATAAGGGTAGTGGATAAAGTGGTATTTAATAATTAAATGAAACATTCTGTAAACTGAAAAGTGAAGCCAAAATTAATCTGTCAGCTAGTTTAACCATGCTAAACTGAAGCTGAGAAGCACTATATTTAGCAAAGATTAATTACATGATGAATTACAAAGATGAAACATGAATTACAGGGCCACTAAGGGTTTTGTTGGCCTGGTATACCAAGAGAATGAGTGACTGGGCTGTGTGGAGGGACGAAATAGAACGGGTCAGGGTCACCCTGCAGTCAGAAGTTTTGTTTGATTATTTAACATGAAAAATTCTGCCAAGCTTCTGAAGCTAGGGAAAGAGCTATTCATCTTCTCAGTGGACGCACATAACAGCAGCACCATGCTGCCTTCACCTCCAAGACAAGAAGAGAATAGGAGAGTTACTTGCTATGATACCTTTATTGGGAGAAAGAGCATATCATGCAGAATTTGCTTTTCTTCCCCAGGAATTAAGTGCAGGCATGGTGCTCACGTGATGGACATTTCAATTTACCACAACATTCCAGGTATTGCATATTTTGTGACATATTAATTCTCACATTCTTTCTATACCTAACTTGTTCCACAGCCAGTCAGCATGAAGAAGAAAAAGAGCCAAAGAATTTTCATTTAGTCTTAGAGGGCTTTGTGGGTAATGGGGTTCCGGGTACTTTATTTCCACTTGCAATGCTCTACATTAATTCTTGAATTAACTAAACCAGAGTTTTCCTTGTTTGCTTTCAGCAGAGCCTGTTCTCTAAGTAGCCTTTCCCAAACTCCCATCTTATTCCTTTTCTAAAAGGGATTTGAATACAGTAGGTCAAAACCTTAAGCTTAATACATTGCAAATGTGGTTGCTGAGCAACCAGTCCACTTTCCTATAGTGCAACTTCAGCAAATAATCTGTTATCTCTTTGACACAGAATCAGTTACGGAAACGCAGACAAATATGAGCCCTAGCACAAGAGTTACAAGGCATACAGAACAACGTATAGAAAAGGGAAAGGGCAAGGGCAGACCACTGTGCAGTCTCACCTGTGGTTCTTATTGGCGGTGGGTCAAAGGAGACTGCCGCAGAAGGGAAAGCAACAATGTTAATGCCATGACCTTCCTATTACTAGCCTTATAAAATGATCTTTTTTAATATGGGTCTAAGAGGAACTTTCTATTCCCAGCAATAAGTGCTGCAATATTACAAGGTTCTGATGGTCTCCCGTTCATTTAGTGGTACCATCTAAAGCATAAACATGTTATAAAGGTAAGGAAGTCATTTTTTCCCCTTGGTGTTATTTGATTTTCTTGTGGAGTGATGAATTTGGCTCAAGTAGTTTGAATGCCATTGTATTAGTTTAAATTGTAAATGATTACAGGGACAAAGTTCATGGGGAGGAATATACAAGGCATAAAATGGCTTTTTGTGAATAAACATCAGAGTGAAACTGTAGCATCTGATTGCTAGAAGAGTGATTTGCTGTAAGTATATTTCCCTCTGTGAACATTAAGAGGAGAAGAAAGGTTCCAGTTATATGACAAGAAGAAAGATTAAACAAGCCACTGTATAAAAATGTTAATCATGCCTTTCTTGCTGTTGTAGCTTTGAAAGATCTGTGTGCAGTTTGGAAAGTTCTCTTTGCATTGATGTCACTTTTGCAGGGTAGGTTTGGGTCTGAGGGTTGGAAAGAGCAAAGATGAATGGTTTTAGTGAGTGTTAAAAAGGATGATTCTTTGGGATACACCCCAAATTTAACAGACTAATTTTCAATAAAAAGCATATGGCTGTAAGGATCTTAATCTGTCTCCCAGCTTCCTGATGCATACATGAAGACCATTTGATGCTTCCTTTCAATCCCAGCGATTGGTTTACATCAGTTTATGTTTTCAGGGATCTCTTCACAAGGAAAAGGGCCCAAACCTTATTTTGTAAATAATGAAAGCTGAGATTCTCCTCTAAATGTCTACTTCTGCCATATCAGAGGGGCCCACAGCAATGGACTAGGTCTATGTTCATCTTTCAGTATTGAACAGCAAATACTTTGAGTGTGGAAAAGGAGTAATTCAACCAGAGACATGTTATCATCAGAGGACCATTGTGTGAGGCACTGTACAAACATATGCTAAGAGACAGTCCCTGCCCCAGAAAGTTTACAATCTAAATAGATAAGACAGACAAATAATAAATAAATAAATTAAATTAATGGAGATATCCCATCTCCTAGAACTGGAAGGGACCTTAAAGGTCATCGAGTCCAGCCCCCTGCCTTCACTAGCAGGACTAAGTACTGATTTTGCCCCAGATCCCTAAGTGGCCCCCTCAAGGATTGAACTCACAACCCTGGGTTTAGCAGGCCAATGCTCAAACCACTGAGCTATCCCTCCCCCCATAAGGGAAGAGGGAAGTTTACCTATCACTCATTTGACAGCTGGGGAACTGAAGCAAAGAGATTAAATTATTCACAGTTCCACAGGAGGTCTGAACTAGAACCACAAACTGAACCCAGCTCTTCAAAGTTCCAATCCAATGCTTTAGCCACAAGAACCAAACTTTCAAAGGGGATTCAATTCAACCACCAATTTTACAGGTAGTTTTGCGGGTGCACATATTAGTTTTTCTATGGTGGGGATTTAGCCGTGGAATCAACTTCCTGAGGAAATCAGAGTAATCCAGAATCTGATCACTTTCACAGCATGCTGCAAGACCCTCCTCTTGGACAAGGCATTTCCACTATCACTGACATGATGATGATTTTAAAACAATATTGCTCCACAAGCAGAATTAGGAGAGAAGAGAAAAAAATTCCCTGAAATTCAATAGGGACCTCACCACGCAGATTTGATTTATCAGGAAGCACTCAGTGACGGGCATTATAGAACCATAAGAACATAAGAATGACCATACTTGGTCAGACCAAAGGTCCATCTAGCCCAGTATCCTGTCTTCAGACAGTGGTCATTGCCAGGTGTTCCAGAGAGAATGAACAGAACAGGTAATCATCAAGTGATCCATCCCCTGTCGCCCATTCCCAGCTTCTGGCAAACAGAGGCTAGGGACACCATCCCTGCCCATCTTGGCTAATAGCCATTGATGGACCTATCCTCCATGAACGTATCTAGTTCTTTTTTGAACCCTGTTGTAGTCTTGGCCTTCACAAAGCCCAAAGATAAAGAGGGATAGAGGGAGATCTACATGTTACCTGACTGTAATGATAAATAGCTTTCCAAAATGGGGCACTATATTATGATAGCATGTTTATGCATAGGGTAATGTCTAGGAATTAAGAAAAGTGCTTGATGAGAGAGGACAGTATACATGGAGGAAGGAATAAAGCCTGAATGTTGCTCTGGCTTTCTCACTTATTATACTTGAACACTGAAGATGATGTAAGAAGTGAGACAGCTCCTGCAGGTACGTGAAATCAGAAACTACAAATATTGGGGGGAAAAACACATCCACATCCACAAAGAGAAAACAATAATCATGGCAGCATACCAGATTTCAGCCCCTGAGCAGATGAACCTAAAAGAGGTTGTTTTTAGCAATTGGACATACTTTATTTTAAATTGTGGAAACTACAAAACTGCAACAGGGCGAGATTAAAAGGAGACCAAAATTAGAGCAGCTACACTATTAGTTGTAATGGGTTCATGTCATATGGTCCAACAGCATCTGGATATGTCAGCAGTAGACTGGGAAGGCCCATGTAAAATCCTAGAAACTCTCCAAAAGTATTTTCAACCACTAATTTTACAGGCAGTTTTGCTGGTGCACACATTAATCTTTCTGTGGTGGGGATTTAGTTGTTATATTTGAAAGGTACCTTTTCAAGAACTGGAATTAAGAATTGGAGAAACAAGAGATCAGCATTTTGCCAAACTTTACAAAATGGCTGACTCTCATGATTATCAAATATTAAAAGATGAACTAATTTGTGATAGATTTGGAAGGGGGACAAAAGATGCAGGAACTCATATGATAATTCTCAGAGAGCCCCCACTAGCTCTACTAAGAGCTATAGGGCTGTGCAAAGCTAATAAACAAGCCCATGCTCTGAATTTGGATATAAGTGGAGCAGACAGAGATAATTCACTCATGAAACACAGGGAAAGCATGAAAATACAAGGAAAACACACCAACATTTGTGCCAAAGCAAATGCACAAATGCAAAGCAGAGGAGATAAACAACATGCAAATGAAGATGAATGGGTACTGTGGAGAAAAAACATAATAGAAAATTCTCTGCAAATAGGATCATATGCAATCATTGGGGAAAGAAAAATCATTAAACCACATTTGCCGACAAGAAAAACAAAAGGGTGGGGGGATCCACCATATACAGAAAGCAAGCAGGAGATTTTGCATGTATATGACATTAATGCAATGCAAAACAACAAAATAAATTGTTTGTGACACTCTGACTGACATCAGATACAAAGACAATGCAGCTGCACACAAGCAAATAGGACATTCAATGCCAAATAGAGAGGCATTAGTGAACATGCTCCATTACAAAGACGTCCTTAGCATTATGCAAGAGAAGGAAGCGAAATTGCTAAGGATAAGTACAAAAGAATAGCCCAAATATTGAGAGCAAAATCAGAAAGGGTAAGGCACAAAATGAGTTACACTTAGCAAGGGACATAAAAGGTATTAGAAGAGTTTCTTTAAATACATTAGGAGCAAGAGAAAGGTGAAGGAAAGTGTAGGTCCTCTACTTATCAGGGAAGGAGAGCTAACAATTGATAACATCAAAAAGGCTGAGGTGTGTAATGCCTATTTTCGTTCAGTCTTCACTAAAAAGGTTAATGGTGACCAACTATTTAACATAATATTAACAACAAGGGTGAAGGAACACAAGCCAAAATAAGAAAAGAGCAGGTTAAAGAATATTTAGATAAGTTGGATGTATTCAGTTTGGCAGGGCCTGATGAAATTCATCCTAGGATACTTAAGGAACTAGCTGAAACAATTTTGGAACCATTAGCAATTATCTTTGAGAACTTGTGGAGGATGGGTGAGGTCCCAGAGGATTGGAGAAGGACAAACATAGCACCTATCTTTAAAAAGGGGAACAAAGACGACCCGGGGAATTATAGACCAGTCAGCCTAACTTCAGTACCCGGACATGTATTGGAACAAATTATTAAACAACCAATTTGAAAGTGCCTAGAGGATAATAGGTTTATAAGGAATAGCCAGCGTGGATTTGTCAAGAACAAATCATGCCAAACCAGCCTCATTTCCTTCTTTATTGGCCTAGTGGCTAAGATAGAAGCAGTAGAGGTGATTATCTTAATGTTAGTAAGTCTCCCGACACTGTCCAGTATGATATTCTCATAAGCAAACTAGGGAAATGTGGCCTAGATGAAATCACTATAACATGGATGCATAACTGGTTGAAATACTATATTCAAAGAGTAGTTATGAATGAGTTATCAAAGAATAGCTGTCAAAATAGGAGGGCATATCTAGTGGAGTGCTGCAGGGGTCAGTCCTGTGTCCAGTACTATTCAATATTTTCATTAATGACTTGGATAATGGAGTGGAGAGTATGCTTAAAAAATTGATGGATGACACCAGGCTGGGAGGGGTTGCAAGCACTTTGGAGAACAGGATTAGAATTCAAAACAACTTTGGCAAACTAGGGAATTGGTCTGAATCAACAAGATGAAATTCAATAAAGTCAAGTGAAAAGTAGGAAGACAAAAATCAAATGCACAACTACAAAATGGGGAATAACTGGCTAGCTGGTAGTAATGTTGAAAAGGATCTTTGAGTGATAGTGGATCATAAACTCAATATGAGTCAAAAATGAGATGCAGTTGCAAATGCAATGTGATGCAGTTAGGGCCGCACCGCCTGCCCTCCTGGCACTCCGCGGCTGGGGAGGCTGGGCCCACTCTGGGGCTGGAGGCGCTAGCCTAGGGTGGGGACAGGGACCGGCGGCCACAGTGTGGGGCTCTGGACTGAGGCAGGGGGGTGGAAAGGGTGGGGCTGGGGGGCTAGCCTCCCCAAGCTGGCGGGCCACGTGCCACCCATGAAGAGGATGGTGACTGATTGTTCTCCACATCCACTGAAGGTAGGATAAGAAGAAATGGGCTTAATCTGTGGCAAGGGTGATTTAAGTTAGATATTAGGAAAATCTTTCTAACTACAAGGGTAGTTACATTCTGGAATAGGTTTCCAAGGGAGGTTGTGGAATCCCCATCATTGGAGATTTTTAAAAACAGGTTGGACAAACACCTGTCAGGGAGGGTCTAGCTTTACTTAGTCCTGCCTCAACACTGGGGGCTTGCCTTGATGACCTCTTGAGGTCCCTTCCAGCCGTACATTTCTATGATTGTATGAAAATCAAATAAAAAATTATACAATGGCATGATCATAATGCAACTAGGACAACATGGAAATACCAAGGAAAAGTATGCAGGCTGAAATTTCAAGTAGTACGGACAAAATTGAAGCCTCTGCTTTCAGCTAAAACAAGTGAATTCATGAACTTTGTGACACTAAACCTAGCAGAAAAGATTCATACAATAGACACACAAGCAAAATGAAAAACATCCAGAGCATCCAGTGTATTGTGGCATCCTTGCAGCAAAGCTGTTAAAAGATTACCATGATATTTTTGATGGACTGCAATATCTTCCAGGCATGTTACACCTGGATATAGATAAAATGATTCTGCCAGTACAGCACCTATCTCACAGAGAACCCATTGCCATAAGAGAAACAATAATGGGAGCAATAAAGTAAATGGAAAATGGCATCATGCTAAAATCACAGAACCAAGAATAGCTGGGAACTGATGAGCAGATGTGTTCCACATGGGGAAAGCTAGGCCAAACGCCAAAGAGAGATAATGAAACTACACAGCATCCCCAACAGACTTTGAAGCAAAGAAGCAATGGACCTTTTTACTAGAAACCACACAAACCACTCATTTCTTTAGACTACTATTCAGACTTCTGGGAACTAGATGAACTGTCAGACACTACTGCAGGGACCATCATAGACAAGGTAATCCAGCATTTCAGCAGGTATGGTATCCCAAATTGTGTAGCTTCAGACACCGGACCAGTAGTGAGTTTGTGCAATTTACTTGGGAAAAGAAGTTCAGTCACATCACATCATCACCATATCACAGCCAGTTAAATGGCAAAGCTGCATGGGCAGTTAAAATTGCTACTAAAGAAATCTGCAAAAAACAAAGAAACTATATGGCAAGACATTCTTGAAAGGACTAACATTCCCACAGAAGGCCTTAATAGCAGCCCAGTACAACACTTGACGTCAGGATGCATACCTTGGCGCTTATAGCCCCAGCATTAGAACAGCTGGAAGTGGTGGAAGGAGTAACAGACAAAAAGGAAGCGAGACTTTAAAGGCCAAAGCCTACTATGATTGACTAGCTAAAGATCTCTGAGAACTACCATCCAGAGACCACGTCCGATCAAATTATTTCCTCAGGACAAATCATGCACTTGAAAACAAATGATGTGTTGAACAGATAAATGTATGTTCATATAATGGATGGGTATATATTTCACTGAAACTGCAAATACATGATGAACACAAGACAAACATAGACATGGAGGATGGTGAAAAACATTCTAGTGGTACTTGATCAGCAGGACATGGAAAGAACTGGCAAACAATTGATAGATATTGGAAACAGACTTTCAAAACACCACACCACCAGAAGAACCAAGTGAAAGGCAGTCTCTTGTCATCACAAGAAAGACTTGCACTTGCTCCAACATCAAACTGCCTGCAAGGTATACACTAAACTTGGTACAATACTAAAGTATGAAAGAACAGCTCTATCAAATCCAGAGGAGAATAACTTAGTTCCCAAGCAAGTTAAAAGTGAGTTATAAAAAAGTAACTGGTAAATTATCTATATGGTGATATTGATTTTAAGGTAGTGTAATAAATGTTAAATATATAAGCAGGTTATGTTATGATAGATTGCATCCCAATAGGGAGCATTATCATTTGATAGTATGTTTATGCATAGGTTAATGTCTAGGAACTTAGAGAACTCTGCTCAGGAAGTACTTGATGAGAGGAAAGTACATGTGGAGGAAGGAATAAAATGTGAATGTTGCATTGTCTTGGCTTTCTGGCTCTCTCACTTATTATGCTTGAATACTGACTGTGTAAGCAAATCAGGCAGCTACAGATCTAAGTACCAGGCATGTCTACTCACAGACTAGAGGCCCTTTAAAAAATCTAGCCTAGTTTTAAGAAGAATTCTAGTGCAGCTTGCAAGAGGCTAACTCTTGACATTTCTAGGATGTGATTGGCTGGAATTCTGAAATCCTCCTATGTTGTACCATTCTTATAAATGTTTCTATTGCTTATTCTGCACAAATGCAGTATACGTGGCCTGCTGGGAATTTCCTGTCTTTTGAAATTGTGTTTCTTTTGCAAGCTTTACTGTGTATAAACATGCCATTCTTTAAAATAGCTTTGCAAGCTAGCATGTGAACTGTTACAATTTATTGCTGCTCTGAAGACTACTTCTGGCATTTTTTCTAAGAGCACTTGGCCCTTTTCTGCAAATTCCAGTAGTTGTTTGTGGTGGTGGAACTCACGGATGGATGGTCTATAGTCTCTTGGACATTTTCTAATCGTATATTCCTTTAGAGTGTCACTGCCAGCATCCATGTTGCACTGGTACTCTATCAGCATTGCATGCTATGTGTTTAATTTTCTTCATCTTAACTTCCAGCAGTAAAATTAGAATGAGACCAGTTTGAAAAGCAGGATTCAATGTCCGGGCAAGGGGGAGAGGCATGGACTATGGACCAGAGTCTTCTCTAAGGCTAGATCCACACTGCACACCACAGGTGGCAGCATGTACGTGCCTCTTTACGCAGACTGTTTTTCACTGAGGCATACACCCCATGCCTCAGTAGCTACCCGTGTCAGTGAAAAGCTCTGGCGGGGGGAGGCAGCAGGGAAAGGGTCATTAATGGGGAGCTGCCCGAGCCTTTCCCCATTGCCAGAATCTATCACTACTGTGGAGAAAGGCTTGGGCAGCTCCCTGTAGTGCAAGTCTTTCCCTGGGGCACAGAAAGGCCCCTGCAGCTCCCCACTGCCTGAGTCTTTCCATGCTGCAGGAGCCTTTCCCTGCGGCAGGGAAAGACGCCCTCAGCCAGGAGGCAGCGGGACACTACGCTGCCAAAAACAGGGGACGCATTGCTGGGGGGAGTAGGGTACATACCCACCGGGTTCAGGCATGTCCTTAATCTACTTGCCTAAGCGGTGCCTCAGTGTTTATGCTGCTATTTATACTCATGCTAAGGGGGCACATAGCATATGTATGTAGTGGTATGTATGTATGTATATAGTCTACATGCTGCAGACATAACTTAAATGGGAAAAATCTGGTTAGGGAGCAGGAAACACTATGAGTTGAAACTCCACAGAGTTTCCTCCTAATTATTCTGTAGAGGGGAAAGATGTTTGCTGCCCCTGTGGGACTGGCAGGGGATTTGGCCTCTTAAATCAGCAGCTGTTCTGAAAATGGAAGTTACTATCTCCATTTTAACAGGAAGAAAAAGGAGTGCTTCTAACTGGGCCCCCCCAAAAATGAAAATTGTGAACCCCAATAAAGTCCTACAGATTCCATTTGGTCTTTCCAAATACTTCAGTTCCATCTCAGGTATTAACCATCACCTTGGAACACATCCAACTAGTTAGGGACAGAGAGTGCTTGGGCCTCACCCTAAAGTACTAAAAATGAATAGCAAGTGGACTTGGGATGACACTCTGTGAGATGCATGTGTGAAGTGGAGATAATGGGCCAGTTTCTGTCTTCAGTAATATCGCTATAACCACAATGGATTTAAACTGATATAACTTAGTGCAAAATTTGACCTAGTTCTTTTTTCCCCCTTAGAAAAAGTTGTCATGATGGACCTCATCTTTTGTTAGTATCATTACATGAGCAATGCAATATTAATAAAATATAGCACTGTGGATTAATGTAATCATTGCAAAACCGTAGAAGCACTTATAAAAACACCAAGGTTGACTGCCACCACACTTATGCCTGTTTTACATCAGTGTAACACTTCTGACTTTAATTAAATTACTCCATATTTACACTGGTTGAGATCAGATCCAGTCATATAGGGAACAAAATTTCAAATGTGGATTAATAAATAAGGCAACTAAATTGTGTGTTGGGTCACTCATATTGGAATCTAGTTGCCTAAATGACTATTTTATATGCCTAAATGCAGATCTGAGTGGTTTGAATTCAGCTATGATCCTGTGAAGTGAAACAATAGAAGCTGTCTGTAAAGAGGTGTATGGAAGTAGCAGGATTATCTCCAATAAAATGCAATGTATGATAATGGTAAATTGGTATCACCCTTTGATTTGCTAGGCTAATCACACCTGTGTATTTCCTAGAAATTGTGGAATTTGTTAGAATGCAATATTGTCATGTCAACACACATATGAAATGGATTATCTCATTCTCATATTAAGAGGCGGTTAGGAAGTCAGACGTATTTGAGGGCTAGATGGAAGGTTAAGTTATGTTACTTTTGGCTGTTTCTATAATATTATATAATTCTCTTTTATGTATATGCACTTCATCAAATGTGGTGTTCAGTAGGTTTATGCATGACATTTTGTGAAGGAGTTGTTTCATTTCTGGAAAAAAATGAAATATCAAACTTTTTGTAGCTGGTGTATGAACATGCTGGAGTTCCATATGGAAAGAGATTATATTAGCAAGAAGAATTACAGCTGTTTGCAATACTTCTTTATGGTAACAATTGATTTTCTTGAGGAAGAGAGTTGTCTTAGGCACACAGTACTTGACTTTGGCACATATTTGCACTTTTTTCCCCTACAGTGAACATTATATAGGGAGTTAGAAGATACATGTTCTGTATTGTATTTCAAGCTAGTTGAATATGAAGATTTGTGGAAAGACTTTGCAAAACATAGTTCATTGATTTCCAAATGTACCGGGATTCCCTTTGTGTGACATAGGTAAGCGCCAAATTCTGCTCTTTTTTACACCAGTGCAATTTCACCAAAGAGCTGGGTGTCTCATGATTTACTTGTATAATCCACTGTTCTATGTGTGCTACATTTTCCTTTCTGCACCTAGGGTTGCCAGTTTTGGTTGGATGTATTCTTGGAGGTTTCATCACATGACCAACTTTAATTAAAGAATAATCTTTAATTTCTGGAGACCTGCACCCAATCCACTGAGGATGTGAGTCTGTTACAGAATCTGGCCTGTCAAATGTAAAAGCTCTTGCTTTCAGCTCTGCAGGTCCCTGGTCTATTGGCCAAGATACTGGGCTCACATAAGTGAGGCTCATCTGGGATTTGAGCTGCTGCAGGCCTCAGGATGAGTTTCTTCTCTCTGTTCATGTAACCCACAGCCAGTGTGTGTTATGTGACCCCTTTTGTGCCTGACTGACAAAGGAAGTGAGTCTCCTACTGCTCCCACTCTGAAATCCTGGCTCTTTATTTCAACTGTACAAACTCCTACTTTCACCTCTAAAGGTCATCGGTTTAGTCCCTGCTCCCTGCCAGCATGCTAGCCCTCACATTTATGTGTATGGCCAGACCTAGCCTGATGCTTGTGCCAAATAAAAGGGAAACATCCCAATTTACAAGTCTGCAGGGTTATTTATGATACTGTACATGGCTGCTTTAGTTTAGCTTTTAAGTCCTGCGAGGAAGAGACACCTAAGTATGTTTTAAAAAAACCTAACACATGGTACTTTCAGAGCAGAGTTGGGGCACTTTCAAGACTACCACTACCAGACTGTTATAAGATCAATACCAAAGAAAGAACTGCTTTTGCTCACAAAGTGCCCCGTTTGCACTCATATTGCATTTTATACACTTTATGATATTACCAAAATTAACATCTTTCCCCATATAAAACAGTAATGAGTTTCTATGGGTATAGCATTCAGTCTCATTTTAAACTATACAATTCAATCTAGATTTAACTTAAGCTAAATGGTAAGGCCTTCCTGCAGATGAAGTTTGCTTGTACTTTTAAGATTTCCTTTTGTGGTGCTTCAAAAATACCTGCCTTGACCAGGGCCACCCATAAATAGTTAACTGAAACACCTGTGTTTGTTCTTTTAATCAAATATTTCATTTGATTGGGCAGCAATTAGCTTGAAGCAATATCTGTATCTATCTATATGAAGCATTTTAAACACCTGATTTAGCTAAGTTCCTGCATGTTTCTGATAATTACATTTAGGTAAAAAACAATCAACTCATAAACTGGACTGTTGTATATGAGTTACACATAATCACATAGCTACTTTGTAAGTATTTGGTATTTACCCTATGCGACAGGGTGCTGAGCAGGAGGACTGCAGAATCAGACCCCGGCCACACCAGCCCTATTTAAGTGACTAAAGTGGAGCTGGCTGGAAAGAACCTGCCCTAATTGGGGAATGAAAGCCAGCTGCCAGCCCAGGGCTATATAGGAGGCTGGGACGATGGAGGTAAGCAGGTAAAGAGAAAGTCTTTCCTTCCTGGGTTCAGACTCAAGGAATCAGGGGGAGAGCAGGAAGAAAGGGAAAAAGGCAGGGAGTGGAAGTAGGGAGATAGCTCCCTCTCCTGCCTGCAGATGGTAAAGGGCTGTTTGTATGGTGAAAAGGTGGTGGGAGCACAACCTGTAAATAAACTGCACCGGTAGTTACTGAACCCAGGGTCTCCGAGTGATGTTATCTCTGCCTAGCAGAGGCAGGACCCAGGAGGGCCAGTTGTGTTCTTATACCCTGGTATATCTGAACAGTACAAGGTGCTTTCTTTGTAACTGAGTCAGTACTCAACGGTTGCCATGTAAGCAAAATGTAGTATTTATCCTTCCACAGTTGTAACTCCCCACTTGGAGTTTCCCAGCTCCTGGAACTTTGCTCTGAGCCTCTAGGGGAGCTACCAGAGACCTCAGATGCCATTTCCCAGCTGCTTGGAGTCAGGGGTGGATAGAGGTAGGCTGTGGAAGAATTCTGCTGGTGCAGACACCGCATAGGCCTGCAAGCCCCAGGGGTCAGAGGAAGGTTGTAGGGGACGCTATGGAGATTCTAGTCTGCTCTAGACTGAACAGTAGCCTATAGAGCACCACAGCTTCCTGAAGGCTAACTATTTGTTTATTAGAGAGTCTAATTTATATGTTTCAGCCATTGCAGCAGCCCAGAATATTGGGGGAAGACAAGTGGCTTAATACCACCTCTGTGGTCCCCTTTGGACTTTGTGTGCTGCTCCTGCTGTAGCCATAGTACAGAATTTCAAACTGAATGTGAAGTGGATTAGTTACTACAGAGCATATAGATTCTGCTGTTTGTTTCTACTGGTGTGAAGTCAGAACAATTGCTCTCTCCTCAGTTTAGTTGTCAGCTTTATGCTGGTGTAACTGTAAAACGGTAACAATGGGAAAACTTCAATGGGAGCTGGATTGGGCAATGAGAACAAAATGTGGCCCCATGAATTTATGGTGAAAAACAGAGATGAACAAAAGAAAAACAAACGTGAGGGTAGTAGAAGAATGCTGCACGGAAAGATGGCTTGTAATAGTGATCAGGTCTTCTTGAAAAATATGTATTAACTGAACAAACATTGTCTGCAGCAATTTTTATAGTGTTCTCTATAGCATAGGAAAGGGATTTTTATCTTAACCAGTACTTGGCAAAGAAATAAACATGGGAAAATAATATTTGTTCAATATCATTGATGTGGATGGAAATGCATTTTGTCAAGCACAGAGTGTTAAAATACATTAAAATATTTCAAAATAAATAGAATTAATGACTTTTAAAGTTTCCCCCAATCCCATATTCATAGTTTCATTTGAATAAAAACTTTCTTGAGTTCTTTGATTAATATTGTAATTAAATGTACATAAAGACATGAGTAGAGAATTAATGGAAAAAGGTAGAATTGCATAAAAGAATGGATAAGAGAAATTGAATCAGGAGATGGTCACATAGTCCATCCAGCTGTCAGTGCATGATTTTTCTTTACAGTACATTTTATCATACTTTGTCCACTCTGAAGCATTGCTGGTGATGGGGCCTCTACATGTTCCTTTGAGAGAAATGTTGTTCTCTGTTAACCAATACACCTATAGGTGTCCTTCATATAGTAATCACCAAGTTGCGGAGGTGGTTTCATGAATAAATGCCCACCCCCGTGAACAAAGGCTCTACAATCTGGCCCATAAGCATTTGGTTGAAAACAAGCTGATGATGGTTCCATGCAACAAACAGGCTAGAATAATAAACTTTTTGATCACTTGTTCATTGGCAGCCAAGACAAATTTGGTTGTCTCACCGCATGAGCTGTGACCTCATTGTTGCTGGTAAATTAAAATGAAATTTGTTGCAGCTGTTACGTTTCTGAAGGTCATTTCTCTGCATTCTGCTTGGTTTTGGTATGCTTGACTCTTGTTCAGTTGCTGTAATATAAATGAAATACTACAGCCACCACCCATCTGAGAGTGAGACCACATAATTTATTTCACATTAGAAGTTTTACACAAATGCCTAGAGGATAAGGGAGGTATTTTCAAAGGCATAAATTGAAGTTAGGTGTCAAATTCCCATTGATCTTCTATCAGACCTGGATTCTTAACTGCCTTTTGTGCCTGTGAAAATCTCTCACATTATGGGTCATGTTTAGCTCATTTGAAAAAACTAGTCTGGTCCTCCTATAATGCTGCCTGCTGTTGAGTGCTTAATGTGACTCTCTCCACAACTGCATTTCCTCACTCTGAGAGAGAGAAAACATTTGGGCCATTTGCTTGTATTTGCATCCCATCCTGATTTTGACGATGCTGCATATATAAATTCATGGGCTTGTTCTGATTGTGGAAAACACACATTTTGCCGCTGCCATGCTACAGGACAATGAGAACAGTATTTCCACCAAGATCACTATATGCAGAAAGGCTTATGGTTTATGCTTAAAGCTTTATGGTTAACCATCTAGTGGTTAACAGCTTTCTTAAACATGTGTGCGCACTGTCATTTGTATTGGAGTCAATGGCATAGAAGTGTTATTTTAGACTGATGTAAAGGACTCCCCTTCTCCTCCCTCCATACCCACATCAAGTGGTCTAGCAGAGTGTCATTTTGTACACTGCCATAACAGGCCAGTTCTTTCTATTACCAGGCCACTGTGCAGAGTCAAAGCATTCAAACCATGTGAATAGAGATTGTTGTAGCCTGGTGAATCTGGCATTCATATGTTCAATGACAGCTTTAAGTATATAGGGCTCATTTTATGAGCTGCCTTACATGCCTATGCAAGGGAGTAAAGAGGGCATACATAGTCTCTTTCCTCCCCTGCCTAAGTCACCTACGTAATCAGTCTATGTGCGGGTATAGAGCAGCCACAACAGGCACACTGCTCCCCCAGCTTGTGTATCTTGTGCACCGGCCAGCATGGCTGAGTTTGGCCTAGAGAAGGTAGCAGTCTGTCAGACATAGGGCTGGTACAGCTTACTTCCCTCCTGGAATAAGTTGGAAGCCAGGACCCAACTGTCACTCTGAATCACAACTGGAGCCCTGGCCTGCTTCTGACAGTCCAGTTATGCACTGGCCCTCTCTCAGGACTTATGGTAACTCCACAATCTAGCCCAGAGATTGGATTTTTCTGCCACTTTGCCTCTAAATATAAGGAAATGTTTACATCTTCAAAAGCTGCCATCCCTTTAGGACAGGGGTTCTCAGACTTTTGTACTGGTGACCCCTTTCACATACCAAGCCTCTGAGTGTGACCCCCCCTTATACATTAAAAACACGTTTTAATATATTTAACACCATTATAAATGCTGGAGGCAAAGCGGGGTTTGGGGTGGAGGCTGACAGCTCGTGACCCCTCCATGTAATAACCTCGTGACCCCTGAGGGGGTTTGAGAACTCCTGCTTTAGGACATAAGGCCCCAAAGTGAGTTTGCCCAGTATGTTAGGCCCAAGCTCCTCCATTGAGCCATCAACAGTGTACTCTGTACTTGCAAAGATTAACTGGGAGATGGCCCCATTGCTCAGGTTCATTTTCTCCTCCCTCCATTTTCTAAGAGTGAAATAAAGAACTAATATGCCAGTGTGAGTAAGGTTACTGATGTGAGTAAGGCTTTGTAGGGTTCAGGCCCTAATTATAATCTGCATAATTTTCCAGCTTTTTCAATTTGCACTCACCTCTATTGTTATCGGTATAAATCAATCTCATTATTTGTGGCTTTACCTGTAACAAACACATTATTAAAAAAACCTTGCTGTGAAAGCAGACTTTATGAAAAGCCACCCTTAATTGTTCATGCAGTTTGGAGATTGTTGAACAATGGCCCCTTGATTTTAAATGGCTTGTTAATGTACACTTACAGGTAATCTGAATGGAGATTCAAAATTATGAGATTCCTATTTCAAAGAAATCAGAACGAGTCCCTGCTCAAAAGCCCCTCAAAGTACTCTTGGAAAGCTCACATGGAGTTATTACCCCCTAACTTAAAACAATTTTTGGTAGTTGTCCACCAGACCTGGAGGTGAGATTCTGAAATAAGAAGACTCCGACTCAGCAGGCTGTTAAAAAGGTATTGAAACATCATAGCTAAGGAAAAGAAGTTGAGATTTGGTCAGGGTCTGCTAGCTCTGCAAGATAATCTGACATAGGCATACATTTTCCCCTAGTGTGGATGTACTTCAATTTTGTTGCTCGAGGTTGACCCCAATGGGAAGCCTAGAATTGACTTCAGCCAGCCAAATATTGAGATAATAGATGTAAACCTATGTCTACACTTGGGAAAAGGTTGTGGTTAGTTTAGGGTTATTTTTCCTAATCTAGACAAACCGTGTAAGAAAACAAGGAAAACATGAGTTATTTTTGCACTATCATAAGGAATTGATTATTTTCCAGTCACCAATTTTATATGCTACCTTTTACTTGACTTATTATTCTCTAGATAGATCTGATTATATTAAGTTTAGGATATTTGAACGAGTAATTAATGGCTGCATGTTCTCATCAGCCTCAGTTTCCTGCTTTTATCCCACTGGTAAATAAATCTAGAATTATTGCTGTAATTTGTCTGGAGAAAGTGTTATTCATTTTTATTAAACCCCTTAAAGACGCTCACTGATTTTTTGGGGCCAATCTCAAACAACATGTTAATATGCATTTGTTATTTTTTTTCTCACCATGTTGTTTAAAATATAATTCAGGCCCCTATCCTGTAAACACTTAAGCATGTGTATAATCTGACTCACATGAATAGTCTCATTGACTTCAGGGAAAGCAATGGAGCTATGCTGACTTGCATGAGGCTGTGGCCTTCTATGTCCAAACCAAAGAGTGAGAGGGAAAGAAAAAGAATCTCTGTCAGACAAATACTTGCTAAAGGCACAGACCTGTTTAAGGACTATATTTTTGGTGCAATTAGGTTTACTCAATGAGCAACAGGTTTATAGTTTTTTAAACCAGAATAAAGTAAGTCCTGTGCATTCTTACCTATACATTATATATTATGGGCTCTCCATTTTACACATACTTGATTTTGAAAAGTGTGTGAGAGAGAATGGGTGACTTTGCTCCTTACACATTTGGTGTACAGTATTTCCCCCTTATCCTTTGACTTATTCAGTCCTCTGAGTGTTACTGTGAAGGACCAGCTCTTTTGTGTTTAGATAAAGTGCTTTTATAAGAAATTAAACAGCAGATTTGACTGTTAGTAATAAGAAATCTTAGATTGTGTTGCAAACAAATGGAGAGACAGGTTTTTGTCAGCAGAGGGAGCTACTGTAGAAACAATAAAAGAAAGAAGGTGTGCTAATTAAATAGAAAAGAAAATAAATGATCATAGGAAAGAAATTTTGGATTAAAAAAGGTCAAGAAGAGATCAGGCAAGATCTCTTTTACACTGGTGTAAATCAGGAATAAATACATTGAAGGCAGCATGAAACCACCATGAGATCTGAATCAAACCCTTCACGAGAGGAGAGAAAGAACAAAAGGAAAGCAGAAAGAGTGCACAGAATTAAGAAGGCTAATAAGATCAAAAAGGTGAAGATGGAAAAATATAAAAGGAACAATGAAAAATACAAAGAATTGATTCCATACTGCCATTATTCAAGGCATGATCTTGCTCTGACACTGACTTCAGTGAAGCCTGGATTTCACCCAGAGGGTCAGATTTCCAAGTGCTTGAGACCCACATCTAGGGCCAGATTTTCAAAACAGCTCAGCTCGCATTTAGGCAGCCAAATAAATGACAACACTCCCACTGACTTCCAATGGTGTGGAATAAGGGCTTAAGAGAGTTTAACTGGTTTTATGCATGATAGTCACAGGTCATTCCAAGATTTATATTTTGCTTTTGAGCGCCCACTTCAGGAATAGATCTAACTTTAAAGGAAGCACCAATGGGTTGAACTCCCCCAACATACAGGTTTTTCATATCACCAACATTGTTTTTGGAGCTAACAAAATGTGAAACACTGTCTCAGTCATATGTGTTTATAGTATTGAACCCTAGAGTAGCCCATCTCAGTCTTGACGTTCATTTGTCCCTGGGAAAGAATAGAGAAATTCCACCATATATAGACAGCTCCAGAATTATGGCTCTCTATCAGCAACAGGAACTCAGTTTAGAACTCATGAAAAATGAAGGAACAAATGGCGAAGTCACATTGCCATCAGTGGGCTTGCACAGGTGTAACTGTGTGGCCCTGTAACTGGAACTTAGTAAACAATTGTGAAGGTGATGCATAAGGAATAGAATGCAACTCTCTTTCCCATAGTTGTATTGGTTCTGATGTGCTAACAAGAGTAGAAAGATGCAATAGCATATTATAGTCAGCAATAGACACTGCCAAGCAGATCTATCCACAAAAAAAGGCATCATTTTTTGCCTAGTCATTTTTCACACAAGACCTACAGAGGTGAGATTCCTTAGCTGATGTCAACAAGCAGGGGTTCTCAAACTTCATTGCACTGTGACCCTCTTCTAATAACAAAAATTACTACATGACCCCAGGAGGGGGGACCTAAGCCTGAGCCCGTCCAAGCCCCACTGCTCTGGATGGGGCAAAGCCAAAGACCGAGCCCCAACCCTGGGCAGGGGGTCAAAGCCCAAGGGCTTCAGTTCCAAGTGGGGGGCCTGTAACCTGAGCCCCACCGCCCAGGGCTGAAGCCTTTGAGCTCTGGCTTCAGCCCCAGGTGGTGGGCTTGGGCTTCAGTCCCGGGCCCCAGCAACTCTAATGCCAGCCCTGGCGACCCCATTAAAATGTGGTCCTGACCCACAGTTTGAGAACTGCTGCAATAGAGCTATACTGATTTGCACCATTTGAGGATATGGCCCCTGAGTTTCTGTCATTCTGTTCCCTCTCTTCTCCCTTGTGAACAATTTCAAAAATAAATTTATTTAGGTTGCTATTAATGTCATGACTATATTTTTACAAAGGACAATAAAAGAAATTTATGCCTTTTATAGCAGCAGAATTGTTTGGAGCCAAACGTTCTAGGGGTATTAAAGAGGAGTTATAAAAAAGGCATACCTGTCTACTGTACTGAATTTCTGGCTCTGGGTCTGCTGTACAATAACGCTATACTGCTTTTTTTTTAATCTAAAGCTTCTTGCTAAGGTTGCTGTTGCTTATGTCACTGACCTGCTGGTCTCCTGCTCTGCTGAGTTAGCACCATATTGCCTGCTGTCAGGCACTGACAGGAAATACCAGCTTCTGGAGGTGTATCTCAGCTGTGGCTAAGGAGGGGTGAATGATATCTTTGGAATTGATTCTGCATAGCTTACTGAGGCAAAACCCTTAGTAAGGTAAGGTGTGCAGGATCTGGTCATCAGTATAAAATGTTTACAGGATTGAATAAAGCAGAAGGGCAGGGAAATGTGGAGTACAGAGAAGACATACATGGGAGAAAAAGAGGCGGAGCGGAGGGAGGGGCAGATATTGAGGAGGAAAATGAACACACTTCATCTGTTTTCCTTCTCTCTGCCCTTTTCCATCATATTCTCTTCTTACGCCCCTTCATGCTTTTCTCAGTTGCACCCACTCATGGGACTGAGCTGGGAGATTGGATGGAACCTAGAATCCTCTCCGGAACCACTGAGTCTCTTGACAAATTAGCAGGTGTACTTCAATGCATGGAGTTTAGTGCACTTGGCAGCCAGTGTAAACCATGAAGAGGATTAGAACTAAAGAAGGGCCCAGACCAAAAGCCTGGATCTGGACATGGATCAGCATTTGCAGAGAGAGCCTCTCTCTAAAGTGGACCAAATATGAACACCCCAGAACTTTGAGAAGTTCAGATTTGGACTGAAATTGTGAAGCCCTATGCTATGGAGTACTCAGATCCAGAGTTTGGGTGTTGCCCTTCACATAGATGTGAAACTAGGATTTGGATCTGGGTCCATCCTTAGCGATAAGAAAGAACTCTGAAAACATCCTAAATGATATTTTAAAGCAAGAGAGTTTCCTCACCCTGAAAATTATTCCTGAGGGAATAAGTGGCTAAGAAATAAGGAGAGGAGACAGAACAGAGTGGACACGAAAAAAAATATAAAATAATGAATGGCATAGAGAAAGTCAATTTGACCTTCAGAGTATTCTGTAAACCCTTCTGTTTTTCAGGCATTTGAGGCAGGTGAAGACAGAGTGAGACTCAAACTTTGAGGTATTTTGTGATCTGTCACCTTGATTATCTGAGTTGCTTTGTAATATGAGTTTGGGCTGTCTAGATGGGGCTGGCTTTTTGTATTTTCTTGGTATAGTTGTGATACTTTAAATGTCAGGGGGCCTATATCTAGTATAGATATTTTTTGTAATTAAATAATCAAAATAATTAAATAAACTCAGTACTTCTATCTACTTTTCACTATTTACCATGAGGACCTAAAATGAAGCTGGAAAGGCAACACATTTAAAATGGGGAAGAGACAATACTTCCTTTAAAGCAAAGCATATAGAACCTGTGGAACACCATGCCACATGATTTTACTGAGATAAAGAGCTAAGTAGGCATTTATATGAGTAACAGTATCACGTACATTTATACTAATTAAAAATATATAACATGCGCCATTCTTTACCACTGATTAAACTTCCCCTATAGATATGTTATTACTCATTACAGAGAATTTACATTTTCCTCTGAAACACGAGACAGACTACCAAGTTCCCAACTAGATGGAGTATTGGTTTGAAATGACACCAGGTATAGTAGTTCCTGTTTAAGAAACTGTGCCAGCTGTTGTTTGAGGAAAAGGTTACTGATCTTGAGGGCTGGAATAATACTTTGTTCTACCATCACGTGGGGATGAGGAAAATATCCCTAAAACCATTTATGGTTCAGCATTTAAAAACACTCCCAATTTTGAACCAGACACACTGCCAGCAATGCACTGGATATTTCAGTGAGCTTGTTTTTCCCAAATATATTGCAAAGATAGAATTCAGAACTCCCACAGCATACATACCAACACTAACAATGTCATCTAGTGCTTTTTGCTTTCACTCAGGCCTGTGCAAATGTTCATCAGAGAGAAAACTTAGTTTTCTACCAGTTACGGTGGTTGAATTAAAAAATCAAATCAAAATCAAAGTCCATCACCTAATGAAATAGAAACAGAGGTCAGAGTCCAACAGAGCAGGACAACCAAGTAATATTTTCCCTCCTTTTCATTGCTTTTTTCCCACTGTGGGAAGCATTGTAATTTGCATGCAAGCAGCATACATACATTAGGGATGGTTTCAATTTTTTGCAATCAAATTATTTTCCTTAAATCCAGGCTCTGCATATGTGGATTTTATAAGAACATTTTTGCTCAACAGCAGAGCCAACAACCTCCGAGTGCTCTTACTCCCTCTGTTTGTGTTAAATAATTATCCATTTATGTAGGAAACACTTCCAGACATAGAATAGAAAAAAATATTTTTGTTGTCTCTAAAATGTAACTTAGCAGCCTATATACCATGTGACTAAAAATTTAGGACCATTTCATTGCCCAAGAGGGGAAACTAGAGCTAGGAAACTGCACGCCTCAACTCATGGACTTTCCTACAGAGTTGTATCAGGGATGTGTGCAGAGGATTTGTGTCCCTTCCATAGAGCAGGCAGGGCCAACACCCACTTAACCCATGGATGTCCCAATATCTTCAAGAAAACCTTGAGAACATAAGCACACATATGGATGGCATGAAGGTCCAGTGCCTGTCTATTACATCCCAAGCCATACCTGCTCTATGGGGAACTATAGTTACATGTGTCTATGCAGTCTGCAGATGCATCTCTCCCAAGTAGTGTTTCAATCTGTGTACAGAAATCCCTTCGATATATTTCTTTTTTTTGGACAGGATCCATCCCCTGATCTCACTCCCTCCCAACCCATGGACTTCGAAGTGCAGGAGTTTCTGTGGGATTGAAGCATGCAGAAGATCTGATGCTACCTTTTCCTTAACTTGCTGACTGCTTTCGATTGGGTTTTGCTCCTCTGCCCTCATGTGAAAGGAGAAGAGACTACGGACCCTAGAAATTAAGAACAACTTCTTTTCCAAGAGCCAGTTGTACAAGCAGTATTTAACTTTTTGCTCCATTGATTGCTTTACTATAGCTTTGCATAGTATAAAAGCATGGGATCACAGAACAGCTCATTGGTGCAGGATGTGAAATAACTTTATTATCATATGCTAGAAATAACTGTGTGAAATCAATATAACAACATGAAATAAACTATGGTTCAACTATCAATGGCCCCTTCCTATATCCTCCATTTACTTTCTTTTGGTGCTTGTATATCAGAGACTTGGGACCAGATTGTGGTATTGTGATACCTTTACTCACATTGAATAGTACCTTATTACATATATAGTCTCATTGATTTCAGTGGAACTACTCCTGGAGTAAGATACTACACTTGGTGTGATAGACAATATCCTGGACAAACCTCATGGAATCAAGATAAAATTGACACTTTATTGAATTAGGTTTGAGACCTTTGGGGTCCATTGTATTAAAAATGCAATTGTGTCTGTGTTATTGTATGCAACTTCTCTAGTAGGAGGGGGTGATAATGTAATTCCTCAGCCATTTGAAACCACACCCCTAGAGAAGTTCATATGTATATTAGATCAAACTGGATTCTCCAGGGACCAGCAAACAAAGACAGGATTTTGGGATAGGCTGGTTTTAAACTGGCTCAGAGCCTATTTCCTGATCCAGCAAACAGACAGGATCCCTGGTCCACAGACGGACTGACTCCTTAGGGAAGGGTTGGAAGCACTGGGCCTATTGAGGTTCCATATGACTGCGCTTGTTCTGAGCTGAAGCTCAGATGAACCTCAACCCACAAGGAAATCCCCTGGGTGTGGTTTGAAAGGACTGCTCCTGCTAGAGCCAATGTTAGGGTAGGGGTGATCTCTGGTAAGCTGATTAGCATGTGTGTTTATTCCTTTTATTGTTTTTAATATGTTTTCTCTGTAATGCTTTTCACCATAAGAATAAAATAGAGCTGTGTGGGAAGTTGCAACAGTGGGCAGTCACACGGTTAGCTGTCTCTGAAGAGAAGCAAACAGGTACGCACGGGAACTGCTGGAGATAACACAGCGAAGGCAAGGAACTATTCAGCTTGGAGATACCGCAGTCAGAAGGGAGTGAGATGTGGGTCTTCACCCAAGAAAGGCAATGGCTGGGGAGCTGGAAGCCGAGTGAGCTGACCTTGTTGGTCCATAGAGGGGGAATACAAGTATAATTGCCCTGAACTGTGATACCTTACTACATATGCAGTCTGACTGAATTCAGTGGAGCTACTTCGGGAGTAAGATAGCTTTACTCATACCAAGTGTATTATCTCTGTCTGGCCCTTCTCTTGGCCCATTGTGCTTCACCCTAGTTTATCTCACAGCCAAACTCTGCCTTTAAATTACACTGCTTGTATTTCCAGTGATTTCAGGATTGTTGCATTGTGTTCTTTACTGTGGGTCTCACTCAGCTGACATTTAAGCTAATGGATAAACAAGCAGATAAAATCATGTTCTTGCAGGGCAGCATTGCGGTGACGTGTTTCCAGTACATCCTGAGAGGAGAACTCACACACACAAAATATTCAAAACCATGTAATGCAGTGGCAAAAAGGAACACATTTCAAAGGAGACACTTTCTTCAGAGCTGAGACAGTAGTTGGCATTGGCACAAATCTGAATCATCCTTTTCATTAAAGTGGGCTAATGCATAATATTAATAAGTGTAGAGAACACTCATACTTCACCAGGTCACGCTATTAAATTGTGTCCGTCCCTTGTCTCCTGAAGTTATGTTTTAAATACTAGCTTTCCTCAACAGTCTCATCTGACTAATCTTTTCATGCCCCGGTAGCCTTAACACCAGTTTCCTAACTCTGCTGTTTATTGCTGTGCGGCACCTACAGTACAGCACCAATAACTGAGAATTATTTAACTTGTCAGGTTTTTTATAGCTTTATGAGAATTTTTTTTCTGCTCTCATAACTGCAGAGACTTGGCTAATGTTTTGTATTATACATGTAAATCGTGTCATTTATTACACTGCCTCTCTTTTCAATTCATAAGAGTCTCAGGAACTTTCAGAAACACACATTAGTAGAAAACATTAGTAGCATTATTATTTTCTTACTATAGCAACAATATATCTCTCTCTCTTTATATAAACCACTCCAGTTATAAAGTAACTTAAGATTCCTTAGTGATATTATTTCAATTAATGGACCTATGGAGTCAGGGTTAGGTTTCTATAATGTATTATGGAAAAAAAAAGTCAAGCCATGTGGCTCATTTTCTTGCTCATGAATATATCAGCAAACATGTGATCTGATCCTGCAAGTTGGGAGCTGCCTCATCTTCCATGGTGCTCAGCACTTTGCAGGATTGATTCCATAAAGATGTATCATAATAGGACACCTTAGTTTATTATCTATATTACAGTAGCAGCCCCAACTGAGATCAAAGCCCTATTGTGCTTGGCACTGTATAGCCACATCGTAAGAGACTATCCCTGCCCTGTTAAGTTTATAGTCTGAATAGACTGGACTGACAAAGGTGGGCTGGGAAACCGGCATAGACAAGTGAAATGACTTGCCTAAGGTCAGTGACAGAACTGGGAGAGACAGTGACAGAACCCAGTTCTCACAGATTCTAATCTAGTTTTTTACCCACTGCACCATCCTGGCTTCAAAAGAACTGAAGCTATAAACCTGATTTGACCAGGTAAAATGAACCATATTGCCACTGTAAAAAAGAAAACATAGCATGTCTGACTACGTTTGGTATATTACAGGTAACATTTTGACAAGGTAATATAAATCCACAGGATTTTGTGTGTATTTTTAGCTTCCTAACAGAGTGAACTAGGAATATATCACATTCACGGAATCTAAACTTTCATCAGTGTAGTTCTCAGGATTTTTGTCAAAATAAATGCAGAGGGTAACAAATCACAGAATTTTCAAGGGATTTTATGTTTCTGGTGTGGGTAGCTCAAGCTTCTTAATGCTTGAAAATCTATAAATGTGATTTTTTTTCTCTAGCCTTTCATTTTTTTAAATCTTGCGAGCAATAAGCACTCAGACCAAATATGATAGCCATTGCTCATGGCTCTTGGCTGTCCCACATACCTAGTCAGTTCAAGATTAAGGCCTTTTACAGCTGTGCTGACCACAATCCTTAAAATATTGCTGACTGGTTATTATCCCAAAAAATCTATGTGCTAAAGACGGAGTTTCCCTTTGAAGAGGCTCAACATTTATTGAAAAAATAATTCTAGTGTCAATGTGGATCTGTTGATAGACTGGGTGACATGCAGTGGCATTGTTTAATCACTTCTGCCTGCTGATCTTTGGGTTTTCTTCTTCTAGCACAGTAAAATAGAGACAGCTTTGTGCAGTCACAGTGAACACCTCATTATAGCTAGGAAAGCACAAATTAAATATCAGATAAAACAAAGAGTACTGTTTTTAGCCTGTTAGGTTACACATATTGGAGAAATTCTGTACCTCTTTATTAAGGACATTACTGATGTGGGGAGTTCAAAGTGAACAAGGTGGCACAAAGGGTGGGATGGGTAAAAGGATATTCATAGAGGAAAATATAAGGCCAAAATCTAATCTGACCTGTAAAACACAAGCAATAGGACATCTCTGAATTAATTCCTGTTTGAAATAGAGCATGTTTCTTAGAAAAACATCCAATCTTGATTTAAAAGTTTCCAGGGATGGAGAATCCACCACAACCCCTGGTAAATTGTTCCTATGGCTGTTAAAAATGGGCTTGTGACGGAGGTTGTGCTGCCTAGTGGTTAGATCATGGGGGTCCCAGGTATCCCCCCTGTATGGCAGCGCTGCTGTGACAATCCCCCTTGTGGTAGGTAGTGATTCAGCCTTCTAGCCAGGTCACCAATTATGTTCACCCTCTTATGGGCAGACAGAGTCCAGCAAAATATATGTAGTTCAATGGCCCCACAAAAGAAAGGGTCAACAGGCCATCTCCTGGCCCTGATGGTTGGTGTGCCCTTGACTCAGGGCTTACATTGTCTCTATCCCCGCCAGATTTCCAACGGAGAGGAAAAGAGCATTGTGCCCTCTTCACAAAGTGGGGTTGGTAGGGGGAGCCAAGGCCCTCCATCTCCACTGGGCTCCACCCCAGAGCCCTACAAGAGGCCGTGCTAACAAACACCCCAGAGTACTTCAGGGCTGCCTCCCTGGGCCACTTCCTACCACTTACTTCCCTAGTCCAAAGCATGGTCAAAAGCCTCACAAATGATCTACCCAAAGGCTAGTCCCTTCTCTAGGACCTGGATTAGCTGCCACTTGCAGATCTCTGCCCTGCAGCCTGGACTGCTACCGTATCCATACTCAGGTGCTCCCAAGATAGGTCTCTCCTGTCTGTCCCCTACTGAGCTGTCTGTGTTTGGTTCTCTTTTTAAGCTCCTCCTCCAGCTGGAGCAGGCTCTGCAGGTGCGGCAGGGTGGAGGCACCTGGGCCCAGTACACCTCCTTAACCTCTTCTGTCCCAGTTTATAGACCCCATCAGAGGGCATCTTATTTCTAGTCTGAATTTATCTAGCTTCAGCTTCCAGCCAGGGATCTTGTTATACCTTTGTCTGCTAGACTGAAGTGTCCTGTATTATCAAATGTCTGTTCCCATGTAAGTATGTATAGACTGTGATCCAATCACCCCTTAACCTTCTCTTTGTTAAGCTAAACAGACTGATCTGTAGTTTTCACCAATCCTTTAATCATTACTGTGGTTCTTCTCTGAACCCTCTCCAATTTATCAACATCCTTCTTGAACTGTGGGCACCAGATCTGGACACAGTATTCCAGTAATGGTTGCACCAGTGTCAAGTACAGAGGTAATGCAGCCTCCCTACTCCTACTTGATATTCCCCTGTTTACACATCCAAGGATTGCATTAGCTCTTTTGGCCACAGCATCACACCGGGACCTCATGTTCCGCAGATTATCCACATGAATCCACCCCTTCTCCAATCCAAAAGCCTTAACTGCTGATTGAGTGCCAAAATGCAAAACTCCTTCCCAGGTCATTCTGGGTGCCAAAAGATATAGTTGTCCTCTCTTCAGCTCAAAACTTAGAGCTTCCCCCTAATTTCAATACAGAAGTTGGTGGCACACTGAAATTTATAGGCAGTGTACAATATATTTAATTTAACTTCAAAATCAATACTGCTCATAAGGAATACTGTACAGACAGTACTGTACTGAATTATATGCCAATGCCATATCAATCACACATAATTGCCAATCTACCGAAGTCTCTGCAATATAATTTAATAATAATAGTATCCAGCTCTTATATGGTGCTTTTTATCCATAGATCTCAATGGGCTTTTAGAAAAGAGGTCAGCATCATTGTCACCATTTTACAGATGGGGAAACTGAGGAACAGAGACATGGATGCACATGTGAGTGTTCTAATCACTGAGCTATGGGATAGTCTGATGTGGGGCTCCCCCAGTCTCTCCTATTGAAGCTGTTTCACTGGGTAAATAATTGGAGTCATTTGGAGTCAATAATTGGAGTCAATTGGAGCAGAGGGACTGAATTCTGGGTCTCTTAAGGTAAGTGCCTTAATCAGCAGCTACAGTGTCATTCTCATGCTTGTGCTCTCTCGCTCTGGACTAAATTACATTTTGGGTACATCTTCACCACCTGCCGTATCGGCGGGTAGCAATCGATTTATCCGGGATCAATATATCGCGTCTCGTTAAGACACGATATATCGATCCCCGAACGCACTCACCGTCGACTCCGGAACTCCACCAGAGCGAGCGGCGGTAGCGCAGTCGACGGGGGAGCCGCGGCTGTCGATCCCGCGCCGTGTGGACCCCAGGTAATTCGATCTTAGATACTTCGACTTCAGCTATGCTATTCGCGTAGCTGAAGTTGCGTATCTTAGATCGATCCCCCCCCCAGTGTAGACCAGCCCTTTGAGAGCAAGCGAGAGAGAATGACTCTATAGCGGGAGTTTGAAGCATTCGCCCAGGATCCAGTCCCCCTGCTCCAACGACTATTTAAAAAATATTTATTCACAATGGAACAGCTTCACCAGGAAAGACTGAAGGAGCTCCACATCAGAATCTCTCATAGCCCAGAGGCTAGAGCGTTCACCTGAGAGGTGGCAGATCATTACCCAAATCCCTTCTCCCCTCACGTGGATTTTGATTTACAGGTAAACTGAGTAACATCCAGTCATACTGTTTATGCTCTTCTGCCTGCTCGTCTTTGAATTTATGTAAGTACCTTGAACAGGATTTCTAATTGACACTGACCTCATATTCATGCTGCGTTCAGCAATTCACACTGCATACTGTGCTTCAATGTCACATAGCAGAAGAATTGGAAGAATGTACAGGAAGACGGTGCCCTAGGTATGTGCATATGCTCCAAAAATACTGAATAGGTAAAAGATAAATGACTGAAAGCTGCATCATTGTTTTGAGACAAATGTCATTACCTTTGTAGGTTGGAAAACAAAAATTGCTGACATCTATGCATACTAGCTCACATGTTTTCTGGTGGTCAGCATCAGAAGTGACTTGGTTCAAAATGATAATTTCAAGTGAAATCAGTTGATTTTTGCAAGAACTGAAAAGGCCCCAGAGGTAAGGCTATGATTTTGTCATGGATATTTTTAGTAAAAGTCATGGACAGGTCATGGGCAAAAAACAAAAAATCATGGAAGCCGTGACCTGTTCTTGACTTTTACTGAAAACATCCCTGACAAAATGGGGAGAGAGGCGGATTCAGCATTCTGCCCCCCCCAGTGGCTGGGAGCTGCAGGGACCTCATTGCCCAGTGGCTGGGAGGGGTCCCCCTGCCGCCCTGTGGGACTGGAGCTGGGGGGGTCCCCTAACTGCCCTGCTGGGCTGGGAGCTGAGGGGTGTGTGTGTCCCCTGCTGCCCGTGGAGGCTGGAGAACTGCTGCTGAACAGCTCCGGCATCTGGGAGCTGCAGGGGACCCCCCCCCCACGGCTGCTCAGCAGCTGCGGGGTCCCTCTGCCACCACTGCTGACAAATGGGAGCTGCAGTGGGGCCCTGGCTGCTTGCAGCAGCTGAGCAGCTGCAGGGGGGACCCCTGCTAGCAGCAGTGGCTGGACAGATCAGGGTTGCCGCTGGTGGTGGCAGCTGGTCAGTTGCAGGGCGTCCCGCCACCCTCAGCTGCAGGAGAGTCCCCTGCTGCCCACAGTGGCTGGGCTGCTGCAGGGCCCCCAATGTCATGGAGGTCACTGGAAGTCATGGATTCCATGACCGCCGTGACATAATTTTAGCCTTACCCATAGGTAGCCAGAAATAAAAAGTACATTCAGTAAAATTGAAAAATCAAACCAAACCCCCTAGTCCTGTTCTATTTATTGTTGCATATAAGGTTAAAGAGCTGAAACAGTTTGCCATGATCTGAAGTTTACTAAGACTAAGATGAATTATAGACAATGTAATTCAGAGCAATCTCTGCTGGATATAATAAAATAGAAAATTTCTTGCTGTAAGACTTTTTTTTGGTGTCATCCTGGCAACTTTTGTTATAGCAAAAAAAATATTTAAGTACATCAGAAGCAGGAAGCCTGCAAAACAACCAGTGGGGCCACTGGACGACTGAGATGATAAAGGAGCACTCAACGATGATAAGGCCATTGCGGAGAAACTAAATGAATTCTTTGCATCGGTCTTCACGGTTGAGGATGTGAGGGAGATTCCCAAACCTGAGCCATGCTTTTTAGGTGACAAATCTGAGGAACTGTCCCAGATTGAGGTGTCATTAAAGGAGGTTTTGGAACAAATTGATAAACAAAACAGTAATAAGTCACCAGAACCAGATGGTATTCACCCAAGAGTTCTGAAGGAACTCAAATGTGAAATTGCAGCACTACTAACTATAGTCTGTAACCTATCATTTAAATCAGCTTCTGTACCAAATGATTGGAGGATAGCTAATGTGATGCCAATTTTTAAAAAGGGCTCCAGAGGAGACCCCGGAAATTACAGGCCGGTAAGCCTGACTTCAGTATGGGGCAAACTAGTTGAAACTATAGTAAAGAACAAAATTGTCAGACACATAGATAAACATAATTTGTTGGGGAATAATCAACATGGTTTTTGTAAAGGGAAATCACGCCTCACCAAGCTACTAGAATTCTTTAAGGGGGTCAACAAGCTTGTGGACAAGGGGGATCCAGAGGATATAGTGTATTTAGATTTTCAGAAAGCCTTTGACAAGGTCCCTCACCAAAGGCTCTTAAGCAAAGTAAGCAGTCATGGGATAAGAGGGAAGGTTCTCTCCTGGATCAGTAACTGGTTACAAGATAGGAAACAAAATGTAGGACTAAATGGCTAGTTTTCAGAATGGAGAGAGGTAAGTCTGTACAGAAGTCTGTACTGGGCTCAGTCCTATTTAACATATTCATAAGTGATCTGGAAAAAGGGGTAAACAGTGAGGTGGAAAAATTTGCAGATGATACAAAACTGCTCAAGATAGGCAGGCAGACTGCAAAGAGCTACAAAGGATCTCTCAAAGCTGGGTGATTGGGCAACAAAATGGCAGATGAAATTCAATGTTGATAAATGCAAAGTAATGCACATTGGAAAACATAATCCCAACTATACATATAAAATGATGGGGTCTAAATTAGCTGTTACCACTCAAGAAAGAGATCTTGGAGTCATTGTGGATAGTTCTCTGAAAACATCCACTCGATGTGCAGCGGCAGTCAAAAAAGCGAACAGAATGTTGGGAATCATTAAGAAAGGGATAGATAATAAGACAGAAAATATCATATTGCCTCTATATAAATCCATAGTATGCCCACATCTTGAATACTGCATGCAGATGTGGTCGCCCCATCTCAAAAAAGATATATTGGACTTGGAAAAAGTTCAGAAAAGGGCAACAAAAATGATTAGGGGTATGGAACGGCTGCCATATGAGGGGAGATTAAAAAGACTGGGACTTTTCAGCTTGGAAAAGAGACGGCTAAGGGGGGATATGATAGAGGTCTATAAAATCATGACTGGTGTGGAGAAAGTAAATAAGGAAGTGTTATTTACTCCTTCTCATTACACAAGAATTAGGGGCCACCAAATGAAATTAGTAGGTAGCAGGTTTAAAACAAACAAAAGGAAGTATTTTTTCACACAACACACAGTCAACCTGTGGAACTCCTTGCCAGAGGATGTTCTGAAGGCCAAGACTATAACAGGGTTCAAAAAAGAACTAGATAAATTCATGGAGGATAGGTCCATCAATGGCTATTAGCCAGGATGGGCAGGGATGGTGTCCCTAGCCTCTGTTTGCCAGAAGCTGGGAATGGGCAACAGGGGATGGATCACTTGATGATTACCTGTTCTGTTCATTCCCTCTGGGGCACCTGGCATTGGCCACTGTTGGATACTGGGCTAGATGGACCTTTGGTCTGACCCAGTATGGCCGTTCTTATGTAGAAATGACTGAAAGCCAATCTCTGTGGCTGTTGTGTGACCTGTGAAGATACATAGTTTGTATGTGTTTATACTGAACAGCTTTAACATTTTTCAGATGATTCAAAGGCTGTCATGGTCAAAGATCCTTTTTAACAGATCTCATGAGTGACATCTGCAAGACACCTGATTCACAAATGATTACAAATTGCCAAGTTCTATTGAAGGAAAGTGCAATGGAACCAAGGAGATATTTTATAAGACTCAGAAACTAGGGCTCACTAGTAACCTTCTATATCAGTCAAACTTTTTGTGTCACGCCCTCCTCTTACCCATAATGGAATCTGTCTGTTCTCCCCTCACTTGGGAGCTGCAGTTGGGAACCAGGGCCAGAGTTGGGGCCAGAGCTGCAGCTGGGCACCAGGGCTGGGGCTGAGAGCGGAGCCAGGGGCTAGGCCGCGGTTGGAGCCGGGGGCCAAGGCTGGAGTTGGAACTGCAGTTGGGGCTGTGACCGAGAGCAGAGTTGGGGCCGGAGCCGGGAGTTGCGGTCGGGGCCAGAGCTGCAGCTGGGGATGGGGCCAGAGTGGAACTGGGGGCAGAGCAGGACTGGGTGGTGCTCCCTCCCTGCCCCCTGTGGGGGCTGGCCTGGGTCCTACTGTGCCCCCCTCCCCCAAAGTTCCTCTGCATGCCCCTAGGAGGGTGTGCCCCACAGTTTGGGGACCACTGTTCTAGGTGCTGAAAGATCATGACAAATCAACCAATTTTGAAATTTGCCTATGAAACTTGATAAAAGCACACCTATTAGTGTACTATTTTTAGTACATTGTGTTGGTAAGTAGTAATGTTAAAGACAAATGTAAAGTCAAGGCAAAATGTACAAAAGAAGGAATAATCAAGTGCAGAGGTAGAGATCAGGGTAATAGTGGCTGCATAGAAGGATTTGAGTTTGAGTGGGTGATAAATTAAATAGAAGTTAGTGTGGCATTGCAAAACCCACAGGTACTATATTGTGTTGTGCTAATACAAGCAAACTTGTAAAACAAACACGCTCATTATTTTACTCTTCTTCGTAATGGTTAGGCCTCACTTGGAGTAATGCTTTCAGTTCTTTAAACTATAATTTATGGAAGATTTAGAAAAATATCAGAGTTTATAAGAGAGTATAAGGTATGATAAGAAGCTTGGGAGATAAGCCATGTGAGGAAAGGTTTAGAGAACTGGGGATGTTCAGTCTGCTGAAAATAAGGCTGAAAAGAGATATTACTATTGTCTACAAATTATTTCTGGGCCTGAATCGAAACACTGGATCTGAACACTCCCAAACTTTGGTAAGCTTCCGATCCAGATCCAAACGTCATAGCTGATCCCTGTTTTTATAATGAGCCAAACCAAAATCCTGCATCCAAACATCCTTGATCTTAGGAAGAATTCCAAGATAAAATCCAGGTCCTACTGAAAACAAAGCTTCCATTGACTTCAGTGGGACTAGGATTTCACCTCAGATCCTTATTCAGATCTACATCCAAATTTTGGAATTCAAATCTCTCTCTGATAGAAATAGGTAAAATGGATGATATAATGAGGACAAGGACAAATTTTCCTTATTAGGCAGTGAGAAAGAGCAAGAAATACAGGAAAGGGTAAAATAATGGTTTGGTATTAGGCAGGGAGTCAAGCAAAGATGAAATCTAGGTGCAAAACTAGATTTGACATACCTCTATCAGGGTGAACTAGCCCTATTACAATTCAATGGGACAGATAATGACCACAAGAGGTCACAGTCATCTCAAATGCTTTCATGGCTTACTGGGCAGATAGCAGATATCATTTGCACTACTGCTTGGGAACAACTATTTTGACCACTGATTTTCAAAGCCATTTATTTTATTGAATTTGATTTGGTTTCTTTGTATAAGTTTGGTATTTGATTTTGGTATGGTTTCCTTGGAAAGCAGATGTAGAGGGAGACATTCACTGCTGGCAGTTCTTTAGGAGAAAATGTAATTCAAATAGCTCATCAAGTAAAACATAGCTTTGAAATATGTCCCTCCAACAGTATTCAGTATGTAATGTACAACCTGTGTAACAACAACCAAAGATGGGTTTTCAGTTCATACAATTTTTCAGTAGAACATAACTTCAGAGTTAGCTTTCAGCAATGCAGACAATGCCAACTGTAGATGATTTTCAACAGTCAACTTATTTCCAAACCTGCAATAGAGATGGAATTTTTATTACTAATAAAAGATGAAGGTTTTCTCCAAATTCTGTTATATTTGTGAAAATAATAGATCTCAGAATATTTCCCTCAACTAATTTCAAAATCAGCATTTTCCCATTGCAAAGGCTTATGATCTATGTGACCTGATGTGCTGGCTTCATTGTGCATGGCAGCAATATAATGTAATACAATTGCAGGTTTGTGCAGTGTTGTCATAGAGACTCTGTAATTACAGTTCTCCAAAGAAGCATATAATGTATATTGTGTTAGGAACATTACACAGATTTGCTTGAGTTCATTTGAGAGAAAATTTGAAGCTGTAAAGTCACTTGCGATTTCAGCTGCAGATGGCATTATTACAAACAAAAATAACTCAAAAATAAGGGAAGTCACATTAATACGAAGCAGATTATCACTCAAAATGTGCTTTGATTAATATTGTGATACAAAATGAATTTAGATTACACTGACAGCTAAACATTTTGGATTTCTAAGCCTTAGGGATAGATCCTCAGCTGGTGTAAATCAGCTTCACTGTAGTTATGTTGATGTACACCAGCTGAGGACCTGGTCCTTAGTTTACATTCATGTCATTTACAATGTTTGCGAAGGTAAGTGTCACATCCGACCCAAGATGTGATCATAGAAAATGTGAATAGCAGCAAATGTCATTTTTGCAATGTGTTTTTGCCTTCACTGTACCTTTGTATTTAGCACCCAGGTAGGTCAGCTTAAAACTAGCTTTTCTAAGTAAATAATTACCATTAATATATATTTAATCTTTGTACAGTGCCTATTTATTACTTAGAAGTACTATTGTGACTTGTTAACCAGTGATATTTCATTTCATTCTCTTAGAATGCTTTTAATGGCTGGCAAGTTCACATCCTGGACAATGTCACCAGATGCATACTTTATAGTCTCACTTAGAGTCAAATAATACTTGGCATTGAATTTCTAAGTCCTAAATTTTCATGTGTGACTGAAGGATATTATGAGCATGCTCGTCTATAGAACTATTTTGCATAGATGCTACATAGTCTACAGGCCTGATACTGTGAGGTGTCAAATACTTCTGAGAGGTCCTGAGCACCCTTATCTCTTATTGACCTATTGATGCGCAGCAGTTCTTGGCATGGGTCAACACCTTGCAGGATTGGGCCCTCAGGGCAAATTCTGCCTTGTATTGCATTAGTGAACTCTATGTATGTGGATGAGGGGATAGGTGGAGGAAAGAGAGTACAGGAAACTCTTTCTATTAGTGCCTCTACAAAGGAATGGGATTGGAGCATGGATCAGCGTTCACATCGCACTCCCTGTCAGTACCTGGCCCAAGCCAGGGAAGCTGATGATCCCATCATCACACCACATTGATAATGATGTTTCCTGGTCACGTGCCATCTGAGGCACATTGCGCATGCACTAAGAAGACAGGAACAGGAAAGGATATGGCCCTAGTGCATCATGGAGCACTTGGGTAGTGGAATGGTTAATAGCCCAATGGCGTTTAATGCCGGGAGTGGAGGGTGTCTGCCAACTTTTGTGCCTGGCCAAATCCCCAACACCTGCTGAGTGTGCTGCACTCATGCACTCCCGAGAACTGGCAGAATGGCTCTAGAATCTTGCACTTGGTTGCTGCATTGTTGCTCCTCTACCCCATATGTGGCTCAGAGGGTCATGTGCAGAATTTTGCTCTAATTGTGAATGCAGCAGACGCTAGTCGGCATAATAATCCATTAATATTTTGGGATCCGTTTTGGTTGTCATGACCTAAACCACTATCGTCACTTTCAATCCAGGTATATTAAAGCACTTTACAACTTCACTTTATGAAGCCCAATAACAGTCCCGTTAAGTAGGTAATTATCCTCACCTTGCGGTGGAAAAACCGAGGCACAGAGAATTTAAGAACAAAATTTTAAAATACAACTCTAATTTTGGTTCCCTCCATTTTAGGTGCCAGATTTTAGACTCCCACCACTGAAAATCAGGCCCTGGGTTTCTAAAGTGTCTAAATATTGGCCCGAGTGCCAGATTTGGCAAGAAATAATATAATATTTTTATAGTCCCAAGCAAAACAAGGAAAGAAGGATGTTGTTCAATGTCTGCTAGCAAAGGAACATAGAAGGAGAACACAAAACAAGTACAATACATGTCAGTCATCTGTCATGCAAACCACACCCCAAAATTCAAACAATGTAGAACAGGCGACATTTCACCATTGTTTTCTATAACATATGTTAACAAACACATTGGGCTAAATGCTGCTCTTAATCACTGCAGTTGAGATGGCTGTGAATCATAACCCTGGATCTGAGCTATAAGGAACTTTGTGGAATTTTGTATCTAAATTTGTATCCTGTCACAATTTGGGCCCATCTCTATAATGGACTGAATGGCAGCTTCAAATTTGAACACTCCAGAATCTGGAGTATTTCAGATCCAATTTAGGCTCTGATTGTCACAAGTAGGACCCATCTCTATTATACACACACACACACACGCTCACATGCCTTAGGCCAGAAGCTGGCTCATTGTATGGTGAATAAATTAAAGCATTAAGTCAGTAGGCTAATAACAGAGGAAGAAAGAAATTAAAAGGCATAAGCAAGGGACAAAAGGAGATGGTGAGGCAGATAGTTAGAAAGACGCTATTCCAGATGGCAAGAGCTGCAAAGGAGAGAGACAATGGGAATGGTAATTACCCCCATGTTGAAAAACTATCATTCAGCAGCGTAGAGGAGCATCAAGTTCAGCAGACACAGCTGTACCACGAACAGAGGAGCAATAATTGAGCTGCTGACCCTTGAGAGAAAGCTCAGTCTCCAGCAGGAATCTACAGAGAAAGAAAAAAGACAAAATGGGGCTCTCACATTTACCTGGCAGTCTGCAGATCTCTGCCCTCTGAAACAGGCTTGAGAGCCCCTATGCCTTGGCTGGGAGGTGTATAAGAGAATGATTGGAGAGGGGGGTTGTGTGAGTGCCGTTAATATGATCGGTTGGGATTTCTTGACAGTAAATCAATGATTCTGACATGAATCCTCAAATCATAGGGAAAAAAAGGAAATTTTAATGGAATACTGAGATAGTTGCTAATATTAGCTAGAGACTGACTGCAATAATCTAAACCTTATGATTGTGGCTAATTGGACTGAAATCTTACTCAGATAGGGAGAAAGTGGGCTTAATTCAGTCCAGATTAATATTCTGGCTTCCCGCGTATAGGATCCCTGAGACAGACAGACAGTCCACAGAAGGAGAGGAGGTTGAGGTGACAGAAATGGGGTGTCATCTTTCTTCTGGCAGATGTGACTGGAGGAAGGCAGCTTAGCCTAAAAAACTGGGATGCACTGAAGAGGAAAGAAGGTTGACCTGGACATCCAGAAAAAGAATGTTTCATCCATCACCTCAGAAGTCTCCGTGAATGGGCTCCTACAGAGACTCATCCATAAATTAATGATGCTGGCCTCTCCCCCGCAAGAATATAACTTGAGAGTGTGCAGTGGCAGCAGTATTTTCTCCCATGTGGTGAATCCCCTTGGGGCCATGCTGGTAAAGAGGGAGTGTAACTTGTACCTATCTCTACCAACCAGCAGGAAGCGAAGACTTTTGTGGTGGACCCACAGACATAAAGATCAAAACCATACATGTTCTGTATCAGTGGCCACTTCTGTAGGATTAATATGCCAACGTTGACTGAGAGAGATAGGTGCATACTGGGTTCTTGGAAGTGGGTAGAGCTAAAGAGCAGAGATTGCTGAAAGGCTGAAGATGAACATTTAGTTTGAACATAACCTAAGAACGGCCATACTGGGTCAGACCAATGGTCCCTCTAGTCCAGTACCTTTTCTTCTGACAGTGGCCAGAGCCAGATACTTCAGAGGGAGTGAACAGAACAGGCAATTTATCTAGGGATCTATCCCATCGTTCAGTCCCAGCTTCTAGCAGTCGGAGGTTTAGGGACACCCAGAGCATGGGGTTGCATCCCTGACTATCTGGCTAATAGACATTGATGGACCTATCCTCCATTAACATATCTAATTCTATTTTGAACCCAATCATACTTTTGGCCTTCACAGCATCCCCTGGCAACATGTTCCACAGGTTAACTATGTGTAGAGTGAAGAAGTACTTCCTTTTGTTTGTTTTAAATCTGCTGCCTATTAATTTAATTGGGTGACCCCTGATTCGTGTGTTATATGAAGGGTTAAATCTGCAGATGAGGCAAGGTGGAGAGGGAGATAAGTAATTACAGAAATGTACACTTCATAAAAATAAACCAATTACATTCTCCACATCTGAAGTGGAAGCACATCTAAAAAGGAATACCTTTGCTTATTCACAGAGACTTGGGATAGTTCTCTTATACATAGATTTTCCTTTCCTAGTAGACCTACCTTTCTTTTCATTCAACAGAATTTTAATTAAATGTAGTAATTACAGGGTGAGGAGAGGTTTCATGATTTTGTGAGCCTTGCCAACCTAATCTGCTGTTTTATTTGTGCATTTAGGTCACAATCTTTACAGTGTGCATTGACTAATATCGGTATGTCTATCCTGGAGTCCAATCTTCCCTCTAGGTGTTTTGCTATCGATTTCAGTCGCAGCAGGATCAGGTCCTTGTTATCTGCATTGTCAGGAGTGTATAGCAAGTGGTATTCTCACAGTGCTCCTAACACAGTACACACACATTGGGTATTGTCCAATGTATCCCCTCTCCTTTGTAGTTAACTGATATGAGAACAAATAAACCTCAGCCAGAGCTTCCTCTTGATCTGCTTCATCCTCGGATTTCTCCCTTTAAGAACCCGCTATTCTTGCCTCAGGGAGACTTTCAACCTTCTGTACTCCTGGGTTCAAACTACTGGCTACCAGAATGAGTCACCAGAGTGGTTATATATCCTTATGCAAGGTCCTCCTAACATCAGACACCAGGGTGAGTGAGCAGAATAGCTCTGCATCTCCACACAGGGTACTTGAACATGATGAGCTATCACATGGTTGCATCAGTTAAATGAAAGAAGACTGTGGCCCATTGTTTATAATGGTTAAAGTTAGCTAAATAAATAGTTATGTGCTTTTTAAAAAAAAACAAAGAAAATAAATTATATTACCCACCCCCAAAAGCATATTATATTACCACACCCTCAAGCATAATTTTTACCCAAAAGGGAGAAGCACCAGAGACTCCATGAAATCCACTAGGGCTATAGACTTTACAGGAAAAGGCTCACATACTATGGTGATTGGAGGCATTATAAAACCCTAAGATAGATTTAATGTTTCTTATCTCTGTATAAATTAGAACACTCTAACTAAGAGCACAATTTTTATGCGGTGTTATAGCAAATTTCCTCATCTCAGCAATGCAGAAGTAATTTAAATTACATTCAAATCAAAATAGCATTAATTAACAGTTATTAAATGGTTAATAGAAATATCTTTCGCTGCCCAAATAAATACCTATAACATGGTGATTTGACAGCCCATGCCAAAATGGATATAATACTTTAAAATACCTAATGGACAATGTTTTAATAAGCTGTTTCAAAGCCCTTGTAAACTGAAATGCATAATATTATTTATATTGTACATATTGCTACAGCATATTACACCACAATTTATAATAATTTATTAGGGGAAAAGCTATTTTTATTAATAATTGATGCATTATAAATAATGCATTAAGAAATGTTGCTTTAATTTAAAACCTGTTTGCCATCAACTACATTAGTATTTAACATACATTAATCAAAGAATCTGAGGAAAACCCAGGCATTTAAGGACATCCATAAAATAAAAATCCTATCTTTTCAGAGCTAAACAGATCTGGTATTATGACTGTGTGACATATAAAAGACTTGATTCTAAAACTAGGTCCAAATCTGGCCGCTACTTTTTGACACTCATAAATAACTGCACCTATTTTTCTATGGCCACAACCAATTACTGGTATAAATATTAATAACCAGGGCCCTGATCTTCAAGTCTGGCTGAGCTGCAATTGGTAAAAGGCCTGGCTGGGTGTGGAAGGTGAGTATATGCTACCTTTATACCCTTCCAGTCCTTGGAGCTGCCTGGAGTAGTTAGGCACAGCTACCCTAGCTTTTTGGCCACCTGAAGATTTCCCTACACTGGGGAAATTCCCAGTTGTCTGATTTGGAGCAACTTAAACACACTGTTTTATGGCTGAAGACCTAGGCCTAGATGTTCAATTGTCTGATTTGTGAGCACAAACAGAAAGATGGCTGTCTAAGACTAATATTTGCTCCGTAATTACGTGTGGGTGCAAAATGGAAGCCTTTTCTGCAAATCTGAGTCAAAAGGTTTTTTATGTTAGGATTTCTAGTTTAAGAGCAGGCTGCTTCCTTTGACAACACAATGCTTCCAACCCCACCAACCTGCACCTGTCACTCCCAACTTCATTCTTACAACAATGTGGAGAACATAAGAACACTCATACTGGGTCAGACCAAAGGTCCATCTAGCCCAGTATCTTCCAATAGTGGCCAATGCCAGGTGCTTCTGAGGGAATGAACAGAACAGGTAATTATCAAGTGCTCCATCCCCTGTTGCACATTCCTAGCTTCTGGCAAACAGAGGCTAGGGACATTATCCCTACCCATCCTGGCTAATAGCCATTGATGGACCTATCCTCCATGAATTTATCTAGTTCTTTTTTGACCCTGTTATAGTTTTGGCCTTTACAACATTCTCTGGCAAAGAGTTCCACAGATTGACTGTGTGTTGTGTGAAGAGGCCGTGATTTTATTCAAGCACAGTATTGTGAAAATAACACTTCTCCTAATGATTTCCAGAAATGGCGGCACCCAAATTTAGTGGGCCTTGGGTAGTGCTTAGCTAACTGACAGACTTTAGCTGTAACCCTTTTTTGGTCATGATTTTCCCATATCAATCCAATTCCTAAATCAATACCGCTAGTGCATTTCCAGATTCAAAGATAAATGAATCACTTTTAATCCTTGCTCTCTTTTGTGTCCTTCACACTCACTGCATGCTTCCTTCCTGCTTATTAGAATGTTTTATTAGATAAATCAATGTCTTTTTATGCCACAAATCTGTAACACCTTGGAAAGCTTTGAGTTGCAGAAGGTATTCCTCCTCCTCTTTGTTGTTGGTGCATTCCAAGACAGCCAGGTTCTTTTACCCTATTCTTGACTCTGGACCATAAATTTGGTTCTGACAGTATGTAGAGTAATCTGTAACTCTTATCCCTCTGCGTCAGTATAAATGTCAGCTTTCCCATTTTGCATAGGGGAGAGCTTTTTTTATCTTCTTATCCTGCAGGGGCAAGCGTAGAAGTTTAAATTGTACTACTTTTTTGTGGGGGGAGGGGGGGCACCAGTGTGGGATGCAGAACTCCTTTGTGGGGAAGAGCAAACTCCTCCCGCCCTGGGGCCCCAATGATGGGCGCAGAACTCCTCCTGCCCTGGGCTCTGGTGGGGAGAGAGCGAGAGCTCTCCTCTCCCCTGTGGCTGGCTGGGGCTGGAGAAGTTCGTTGTCCCCGCCACAGCCACGAGGCTGGAGAAGTTCGCTCTCCCCGCCGCAGCCAAGGAGCAGGAGGAATTCTGCGCCCCTTGCTGGGGTCCCTGGGCCGGAGGAGTTCTGCATCTCCTAACGATTATTGGGGGGAGGGGCATGCCCCTGCTTGTCCCCTGCTTGCGCATGCCCCTGTATCCTGCAATCGACATTTTGCACAGCTACTGCTCATATGGCAGATAAAGAATATAAACCAAACTATGTGTTCCTTTGCTACTGACTTCCACCTGTTCAGAAAGATGTCAATTTGTAAATGCCCTTTTCATAAACCCTTCATTGATGGGGGCGCTGATTTAACATAATGAGATACTAGCACTTAACAGACAAGAAAATAAAATAAAAAAAATCATCCCTCTAGGATTACATGAGCTAATCCTCATTTAATGCCAGCAACCTGAAATGGGACGCTGAATATGAAACACTTAGTCATTCTGTAACTTTTTAAAAGGTAACTACATTAAGGGCGAAAAAACAACTCACAGATTGCTTACACTTGGGCCTGGTTTTGCTTTCATTGATAAATCTCCCCGTCATTTTAAAGGGAAGCAAGCCCCTTAAACATAGTCATTTTACTTTAAGAATAAATAACTATGAGTAGATATGTGTAAATTCCTAAATTTACCAGTAAGATGCTGTTCAGAGGGTTACTAGGGACTGCTCACTGTTCTTGTGGCCACATCAGTTTTAATTTTTGGAGGAGCTCATCAGGGCCGGCTCCAGGCACCAGGCACCCAAGCTGGTGCTTGGGGCGGCACCTGGAGGGGGGCGGCACGGCGCTCCGGCTGCCGGGGAGAGCGGGGCCACAGCCAGGCTCGCCGCCCTCCCCCCGGCGCTCTGGCCGCCCTCCCCCCCCGCGCCCTCCCCCCGGCTGCCGGGGGGAGAGCGGCGAGCCCCTGCCGGGGCTCGCCGCCCTGCGCTCTGGCCGCTGGGGGGAGAGCCGAGCCCCAGCCGGGGCTCGCCGCCCTCTCGCCGCCCTGCCCCCAGCGCTCTGGCCGCCGGGGTGGGGGGGAGAGCCGAGCCCCCGTTGGGGCTCGCTGCCTTGCCCCCGGTGCTCTGGCCGCCGGGGGGAGAGCCGAGCCCCTGCCAGGGCTCGCCGCCCTCCTCCCGGGGCTCCGGCCGCCCTTCCCCCCCGGCGCCCTCCCCCCGGCCGCCGGGGGGAGAGCGGAGCCCCGGCCGGAGGCTTTTTTGCCTGGGGCGGCAAAAAAGCCAGAGCCGGCCCTGGAGCTCATAAACCAAAAGATGCACACTATTAACACTTCACTTTGCAGATACAACCATCTCTGTGTGGGCTGAATGAGAGTGGCTTCATGCACACTTTAAATAATCTAATCCCTGTGCATATGTTAGCGAGAGAGTTTGCACCCACAAAAAACTTTGGGGCATTAATACACGCACAGGGGTTGATTATTTAAAGAGCATATGTGGGTATTAGTAATGCACTTTGCACATGCAAATACTTGCAAACAAACTGCAAGTTTATGTGCATGTGCAATTTTGCTGATGAATTGATGGAGGCTTGACTGAAAATGTCCCTTTTTATGTGCTTTTCAAGAAAAACACAAAGTGAATAGAGGCAGTTCCTACAGTTTGCCCAAAAAGCTTTTGCAAAAGAAAAACAACCCCCATTTTAGCTCATCTGCATCTGAAATGGAAATGGGTCATAGCAATATTCATCAGAATGCTCCTGAACTTTGGGGTTTGGGTAAAATGGGCCCCCATGAACCTCATATGAACCACTCCCATTTTTATTCTGAAATGTCAAAACTCAATTTACAAGATTTTGCAGAACTAAAATCCAGACCAATCTCCATAATTTTCCAATTTCTGATGTTAGTGTTTTAGTTTTCCAGTGTAGCTCGCATAAGCATTATGTAGATAGTGTAGAAATGTATTGGAGACTGTGATAAAATGTGTTACACTTTTCCAGATGCTCACTGAAAGCAGCTTCCCCATAAAAGCAGATACTTTAACACTGCAGATCTCTAGATATGTCAGTAAATATTGACAGAAATTTGTCAGCAGAGATTATGAGTCATCTTTGGACTTGAATTTATCAAGAAACTTCATTCATTTATTAAAAAAATAAAATACAATTCCAAGTTACTGTATAAAGCACAGTCACATTGCAAGCTGGAAGAGCAGATGGAGTAATTTAATTCCTTTAAACTATTGGATTGGTGACAAGTATTATGTAGCGTCAGAGCAGAAAGTTCCATCTGGTATGCACATTGGCTGCTACAATGATACTTAGCATGGTAAAATGATGTCAAAACAGATGCAATAGCCAAGGCATGAAATTAACGTATTTTTCTGCATACTTTCATGGGATTAGGGTCTCATTCTTTGCCCACTGGAGTCAAAGGGAATATTTCCATTGACTATAATGAGAATTGGATCAGGCCCTCAAAGTGCGAAGACCTGAGTTGCATAGCAATAAAGGGACTGTTTTGTGAATGAGATCAGTTTTGCATTAGTGGGCATCATGAAGTTCGGTATGAAAAGACCAGGAGGTGTGGGAGTTTATTCTGCTTGTTTTTTAACTTAAATATATCAAGCATGTCATGTCTAATCTTGCCCGATTTTCTCTAAAAGATCCCTTGGTGTTCTCTCAGATGTGTATTGTCAGCTGTAACACATTAACTAAAGGGACTGGAGTGTCAAAATTTTTACTAACACATTCTTTCTCTCAAGTGTTTAATAGGCATTGGAGTTTAATTAAACAGAGTTTTAAACCATCTGACTAAAATCCCTTCCTCTTTTAGCAGTCTCAGCTGTGATGTCATAATTTCACTAGTTCTCCAGTTGCTACAGTCTTCCAGGATAGATACATCTGCATTTCTAATGTAAAATCAAGGAGAAAGCAGGGCCGCCCAGAGGATTCAGGGGGCCTGGGCAAAGCGGGGGACCTGCGGTGCTTGTACTCACCCGGCGGCGGTCCTGGTCTTCGGCGGCATTTCGGCGGCGGGGGGCCCTTCAGTTGCTCCGCGTCTTCGGCAGCACTGAAGGGCCCCCCACTGCCGAAATGCCACCGAAGACCCAGACCGCCGCCGGGCCAGGGCTCGCGGGGCCCGGGGCAAATTGCCCCACTTGCCCCCCCCTCTGGGCGGCCCCTGGGAGAAAGCCTTGGTTGTTGTTTGGTTCCCTCCCCCTCCCGCCCCAAATTCTTTCATGCCTTCTTTACACATCATAAAGAAACAAAAAGGGCATAAGTGCATTTTTCCTTTCCAAGCTATTTTAATGCAAGGGGACATTTCTATATCAGTTAATGCTACCTCCAGTGTTATGAAAGAAACCGAGTTCTTAGCTAAACCAAAACAATTTGCAAATGTCATTTTGAATTCACTGGGTTTTTGCTGTGAATGGCTCTATTTCAGGACTGCTTGCTCATACCTTAGCAACATGACACAATCTTGATTGGCAGATGACTTCACCTTTGCTTTAAGGATCATTTAAATTTTATTTTAGCTAGATGAAGGAATTTTCATTCCCACGACTTATGCTCGCAGACATGTGCTATTAAAAACTTAAGCCAAGAGCTTCCTAGCAGAGATAAACCTTACTGTGCCTCTTTTTCAAGTCAGTGAAATTTGCAATTTTTTGTCCTTATTCAGATGAAGTAATTAAACAAAACCTGTTATTTTCATTGCATTAATGTGTTTTACAGTCTTGGATATTGGAAGTCAGCATTTTCAGATTTGATCTAAGAGACACCAGAATCTGCAAATCTTTATTGTACAGGAGACTATAATTTATTAGGGCCTAACAAAAGCTACTTTTAAAAAAGACTTCATAATAGATACAAAGTTACTAATAAATAATAAAATACCTCTACTAATATTTAACACTTACATAGTGTTTTTTTTTTATCAGCAGGTATCAAAATGCTTTCAGGTGGAGAACTGGGATTATTGTCTTAATTTTACAACGGGAAACAGAGGCACAGGCAGGCACTTAATGGCAAAATCCGATTCAGAAAGAAAATTTTCTTTTAGGAGTTAAATTGCTAATATTGGGTTATACGGGCAGTAAGTATCAATTAGTAAATTTACTACCACTGTTCAAAATTCTGCTTGTACACTGGTTGATACTACAAAGAAATTTGGCATGCTAGCCAAACCTGTTAAAGCAAAGACAGCTCCTATTGGGATATCATGCTAACTCATTTAGCCTTCACTGACAACTCTTCTTGCAGGATCATTGATTTAGCTGGTGAACTACAATGTCTGTTACTGTTGTATTGTTCTGCCAAGGTGCTGGAATTGGCTGTTTTGAGAACCAACTAATACTGGACGAAGAAAAAATATAAAAAGGACTATAACTCCATTTGGTGTTTTCAACAGACAAGTAAGGTACAGGAGTCTGACTTTCCTCCTGTCTTCAGAAATATATTGAGAGATCTGAAACTAGATGGGCTGGTATTGATAACCTCTTTGTTACATCTGCAGTTCCATACAAACCTGTTGTATACAGTATAATACGAGCTTGGTTTAAGTACCAAAGGGCAAATGCATGAATAAAAGTGTCTTATGTATGGGGACAAACAATTAGAAGGAAAGAGTAGCTGCAGCAGGGAGTGGGGATGTAATATCTCCACAGTATTATTTGCAGCCCATTGGTCCAGGGATAGAATCTTAATTAAAGATCTCTGTAACTTAGAGTCTACAGCAAAGTGAAAATGTTCAAATGCTAAGCTCAGAAACTAAAGGATCTTAGCTACCATAATGTAGCAAACTAATGTGTCTTTCTCCCATTATGTATAAAGACAGATTGACTTTGAATTACTGTCTAGGCTAATTACTCAAAAGCATCATTTTTAAGACTGACAGAATATTTTCCCTTCAAAACTTGTTTTTGATGGAAAATTGGGTTTCAATCAAACAAAAATGTTTGTGGAAAGTGTTTGTTTTCCTCAGAATGTTTTGATTTTTCATCAGAAAACTAAAAAATGTTTTATTTGCTGGCTGAACATTTTTAAATTTTTGGTAGTTTTCAACTGAAAAATTTCATTTTTGGTTGTTGAAAACCAAAAAATGTAGCTTTCATTTTTGTTCAATGAAAAGTTGAAATTTTGTGTGGGAAAAGTTTCTGATAATGTTTAATAATTTTCATCATTCCACCCGGATTTATCCAGTAACACAATGTTGTTGCTTATGTACATGTAAGTCAGCATCCAGCAATCGTTATTTCCTTGAGCAAAATGATGATGCAGTCAGAGAATTGTGGCATCAGGACGGATTCTTAGGAAGATAAGATGTACTTATTTTTCTTGTAGGGTTCAGAGATTTTTATCCATGGACCTATTTGCAATTCAAATTTGAATATAGGTTTTGAAGTTTAATTTTACTTTATCATGTTAACTATGGTAGTTACATCAGTCACGGGTCAGGTCCATTGTGTTTTAGAGGGCACTTGGGATTTGTTTTGTGTATCAGCCCAGAACAAAATTCTTTAACATCATTTATTTATTGGTAGGGGAATTTAAACTTCTGGCATGTGGGATCCTTTGGCCCTCAACTTATAACTCTAAAAGACAGTGGTGAATAGCTATATTACCACGATTACCCTCAGACAGGGCCTGATCCAACTCTCACTGAAGGCAATGGGGCTTTTCTCTTGATTTCAATGGAAGGTAGATCAGGCATGTAAATAAAATGATCAGTTCTTAAAATCTAAAGTGATTTGTTTTGTTCATTTCATGCTGAAAGTTGACTCGCCAGGGCTATTGCCTTTTCAGTCATCTTATTATATTGGGGACTACACGGATAAATCCTAGACCCCATTATAGTTTTTTGCTATTGATTTCACTAGAAACAGGCTTTGGCCCACTGTCTGTTAGCCTCTAGCTTTAGCTGTCATGGTTGTATGACTGGAATGGTTTGGGGATGCTAGAGGTTAGTTGAAGGCCTGCCCCCAATATATAGACTAATAGCCAAAACAAAACTCATTGCTGCTTCAGGTTGAAACAAAACCCCTCAGAGGTTTATACACGTTCCCCTCCCCACACCACCTGTGAGAAGAATAAAACCCTTACTCCACCATAGGGAGTTAAGAACGGCAGAGTGTGTATATATATATAAAGCTTCTTTCAGAGGAAGTTTTAGACTGCTCCAGCACAGAATCATTCTCCATACAGGTATCTCTATAAATAATGAGATGTATAATATTTCCACAGCTGTGCACTGCCAGATGGTTCTGCTTTTTTAAGCTTAAAGTAACTTCCTTCCTTTGCAGTGAGAAAAGCCAACGCTGTCAAGATCTATAAATTCATCCTTTAAGGAGTAGACAAGTTATGAGAGACCTGGATTTGAACTTAGAAATTCAGAGAAACTTCAGATATGGGAGTTACAACAACATGAGTCACAAGCTAGAGTCAGGTAGTTGTGTTTGAAGTACCCAACTTCTCAACTGGGTTGTTTGTGGATAATGATGACACCAATATAGAAGAGATGTAAATAGTCATGCTGCTTGCGGGATCTAGGCTGCAAGAATGGAGCCTGGATCCTGACTGGGGCCTTTGAGTGCTACCACAATACAAATAGTAAATAGTAACAATAATAGTAATGCTGATGCAAACAGGGAAAAAGGACTAAATTTGCCATAAAAATGTTCATAATAATTGTTAACAGAACTGTACTCAGGATATTTGAAATAATTTGTACTCATATACAGTGCAACTACTCTAAACCTAGGCACTCAGGTTTGACCAGCAAAATATTTAAGAACATGCTTAATTTTAAGCATGTGAATAATCCCATTGAAGTCTTTCCTTTATTTCCTTTAGTGCCATTGCTTTGCTGGAATGGAGCCTAAGACACTATGGTGTTGGGCACCAATATAAGAATCTAGATGGATAAGTATAATTTTATGGCATCATATGAAGCAATATAAGTATATGACATGATTTTGGGGGAAGGTTTAGGGTATGTTCCCAAAGGTGGGAGGGGAGATGTATGTGAAAAAGGGCTTTTTTATTGCTTTGATTTACTGTCTGGCTAAGGTCATTTGTTACCATTCATGACTGTTAAAAGTGGCTGCTGGGCTGAATTTTCAAATGGCGTTGAATGGTCATTATTATGCTCTTGTAAGACTATTTAAGCTAAGGGAGTTAGGAACCCAAATCTCATTGCATTTCAGTGGTGTTTGGACACTGAACTCCATATGCTTCTTTAAAACTTCCAGCCTTGACTGTCAGAATGCCAAGAACTTTTCATCTAGATGGGCTTTTTTTTTTTTTTTTTTTTTTTTTTTGTTTTTTTTTTTTTTTTTTTTTTACACTATTGATTAAATCTAAGTAAATAAGTACATATTTTCAGTTTCTAAGGTGATCTATTTTATGCTCCTCAAACCTCTCACAGGTGTTTGCATGAGCATATTTTTCATTTCCAGAGATGTCAGAGTGCTGTAGAGTAGCTATATAAATGACATCTACCAAAGTGAATGGAAGGTGACTTCCTCTTCATGTTCTCTCTGGGTAAAATTCAAAAATGTGCCTAGTGCTCACACAAGGCCCCATGCACCACTTCAGCTCTGCACTAAGGGCTTAAGTGGAACTTAATGTGAATTGCCGCCTCTGCACTGAGGTAAATTATGTCCTGTCGGCACAATAGCAGCAATAGAATTATTATGCCATAGAGACTTTTCAATAATGCCTTACGCACTTGTAGATAGAATTTCAGTTGCTATTGAATGTTCAGGTACAGGTTTCTAAAGGATTTCCCCCCCAGTATATCTATTGTAGCACAAAATGTTTGGCCTTGTATCTAATGCAAACACTTGCGTAATGTGCCTGTTGCTATGGCTGCTGTATCTGACCCATCCGTCTGACTCATGCCCTTGAATTATCCTGTTTTCAGAGCTTACATGATCTAAATTTTATGAAAGGGATAGCTAAAAATGGACCAAACTATTCTGATCAACTTTGTATGCTTCAGGGCCTGTAGTGTCCGAACAAGGCGGGTGACTGCTTGTTTGCTTCAGTGTTGCCAAAAATCATGTGGGATATGACACAGAGCCACTGAGGTTAATGAGAATTCTTTTCTTTACTTCAGTGAGTTTGTCCTTCGAGGGCGTAGCAAGAGGGAGATACTTAATGCGCTAGTAACTCCTGATGAAAAAATATGATTAGTCTCATAGCACTGGAGAACGGTTTTAGAAGCATTGAGTATTTTCCCATCTCTCCTCAAGAACACACTGTAGAATTACTGGATTTGCATGCCTAATAAGAAGCATATATTTCCACATCTGAATAAGAGACACGCTTTGACTCTGGTATTTCTGGCTGCAGCTTTGGATTCTTAGGGGAAATCAGGAGGGTATCTCTGCTATAGTGCAGTGTGTTAAAATTGTATTTAAATAAATCTGAATGTACTGTCCAGGCAATATATTTAGAAAAAAAACAACCCACAAGAGATCTTCAGCATAGTACATCAGTTATTTATAGGATATCTGAAAGTGCCATACCTAGATTATAGAGCATTCGAACAGAGATAAGAAGCAAGAATTCTGAGGGCTTTTGAACACCCTGGAGATTTTTGCATTGGACGATTTATTACACAGCTGTGTTTGAGTGAAGGTAATACATTAGGGAAAACTCATATCTGTTCTGGGATATGAAATCCCACTTGCTGTGTGGTGTAGAGGTTTAATTTTGGTATCCTGATCTGTAATATACATTAGAAATGTACAAAAACTCATACGAGACCTAGTAGAGAGTTTTTCTTATGTTGTCTGGTATAGTCTGTATATCTACATTTGCACTACCATATTGAAAATAGGTTAAAATAGGCTAAAAGGCTAAGAACATAATTATAGGAGCACCCAAAAGTGATTTAAACATTGACAGAAAAGCTTACTTAAGTTGCGCAGTGCTAGCATGGCAAGTGTTTACATGACTAATTTACAGAATCTGTACTTGTTTGACTATATACGTCAGTATTTTATTTACCAGTATTCTAGAGATATTTTAACAGGTACACACCTAAAAAGCTACAGATAAGATTCTGCCATCACATACATGCATGCAGCTCCCTTCGCAATCAATGAAAGTTTCATTTTTTTTGTGAGGCAAGAATGCACCTCCATACAGTTTACTAAAACAAGGCTGTGAGGTGGCCAACAATGATATGAATATGTTTCATCAGAGGTACAGCACTCTGCATTCTAAGAGGTATCTAAACTTCATCACCACATCTGAGGACAGATTGATATTCTCCAGTTTCCAAAGAAAAATCTTGCCTATAGGATGACAATATATTTTGCTGCAACCAATCACACATGACTGACTTCAATTAAGCTTTACGAAGTAAGTAAGAAGTAAATCACCCTACAAATATAATGAGTTCTATTCCAGCATAGAACTAACGGAGTCATTAGTAGTCATTTTCTGCAAAATTACATTCCTAAATCAGTCTGGAATATCCTGCATTGATTTTAAGGTATTTTTTGGTGTTATTGTTTTAAAATAAATAGTGTTCTCATTGCCCAAGAATCAGGACAATTCATTTTTCCCATCAGCAGAATAATCATGGAGATGAACTGTTAATTTCTTGCCAAGTTTATATCATGTAGGATTTTACAACTCTTACACTTGTTGAATGGTGCTAACTCATGGAGTCAGTGGGACCACTCACATAAGTAACCACTAATTACTAAGTGAGAGCTGCAGAATCTGGCACGGAGTGAATCAGAGATTTAAGGTTAAATAGAGGAGTAACTTTATTCTAGTTAGAAACATTAACAGCGATAATTCCAAAACTTAGGTCCATGAGTTAGGGGTGGGAAATTTATGGCCTCACAGGATTTGCCGCTCACAGTGCTAGCATAGCCGTTCAGAATGTCCAGAAACTATTACCATAATCCTCCTGGTAACAAGTTGCCCTCTAGCTCCCCCTACAGGATTATTACTAGAACTGATTTGTATGTTTTTTTGATAAAAACAGAAATTTTTCCATGAAAATTTTCTGGTAGTCAATAACCATTTTCATATAAAGAAGTTTCAACTGAAATTTTTTGGCCAACTCTAGTTATTATACTACACAACTTCCATTGACATCAATGGCAGTTTTGTGTATGTATCTGAGGACAGAGTCTGGTTTACTGGATATATCTTAGTGTTTATGATGTGCAAGAACTCATGTGTATATCAGATACTAGCATCTGGCAGGCAATTTTACAATTAAATATAGTTTGCATATTCTGTAATAAACCTTATTTCCAAGGAACAGCAGCCTCTTGCTTCTGTTAACACTTTGGCCACATCTTTTTCCTTTGCAAGTCTCTGCAGATTTGAAAGAGAAGTTAAGATGTACACCCTTTTCATGTGCTATTCCCAACTTACTGTCAGTATTATGGACATCTGCCAAGAAATTACAGATGAGCAAACTAAAGCCATGGGAGAAGTTTAGTATCATGTAACATTTTACTCCACATTACACTTGGTACCTCTTTTGAATGAGAATATATTTACTCTGAAGGGTCTTGTGCATGAAAACAGGATGGGAATTTAATGACAACATTGCATCACAGTTTAAAACTCCCTAATGGTTGGAAACTGAGCACCAACCTGAACACAATTGGGAAGTTTAGATGTCAACTGGAATTTGAATCTCTAAGTTTGGATATCTGTATTTTGGTTCTGACACCTTTGGGAATTATTGGTCTGATTATCTCGTTTACACTGATGTAAATCAGTCAAGAGCGTAACACTGATGTAAAACCAGTGAGAGAGGAAAATCAGGTCCAATATGTCTGCATCAGCAGTTTAGATCCAGGTTTTTGGTCTTAGCCCATTTCTTGAATCTGTTGAACCTTACTGTACAAAATAAACGATTTTGGCTGTATAAAAATGAGAATGGCAGTTTGATTTTTCTAAACTAAGACATAACGTGGTTTGAACTGAAAACACTTGAGCCAGCTAGCTAGCTTTGGCTACTCCTAAATATACTACTTGCAAACAGGTATTTTGGTTTTGGGTGGAGGGAGAAGGAACTAATTTTTAATATCATTCCCACAGTATGGCTTTCCACAGGGTTACTTACTGGAAATTACTTAAACTGGCATTGTTCAATGTGACACTTTGGGGGACAACATTTCCAGGTATAGTAGCATCCACATTAACACTGCCCACTGGTGCTGAGGCAGGAGAAGTAAGAAAATTGTCTCACCAACCTGCAGGTGTTTGAACATTCTCACCTCCCCTACCTAGATTATATCACGATCTTGCTCCTATCACCTTGTTTTGGAAGCTGTATCTGTTCCTTAGATTATAAATCACACTTTTCAAATGAATGACTGCTTCCTGTCACAGCAGCATAATTAGATATAATCCCCAGGTAACCTGCTTCCAGCTGCTGAAATTAAACTGCTGAATGCAGCCCCAAACCCTTTTCATTGGCTCATATTTTAACATAAACTCTTCTTTATTAATCTGACACAGCAGCTAGCAAGAGAATCCCACCTGATTCTAGTTATCAGGGTATCATTTATCCAATATTCAAGAAAGATAAAGCTACAAATTTCCCACCACTAGATTTTGTTCCACAGTCTATGTTGTAAAAGAACTGTCCAAAATTCTGCCACAGAGCTTAAATCCAGCCTTTCCTATGTTATACATTTTGAGCTGATGTGCTTTATTACATAAAACACTCCTGTAATTCAATAATTCATGTGGGGAGGCTCAGTAAACAGGCCACAGTTCCAGTGAAAACTTTTGCATGCCATAGTGTGTTTGGTAAAAATCTATTTTAGGTTATTATTTCATACGTCCTTCAATTATTTCCTTTTAATCCTGCTTTGGTTTTTTTTAAGTTGATGTGGCAGGCTGAAAAAAAATGGATTTCCTCTTTAGCTGTGTGCTAACAAATTAGGCCTATACCTTTGTAGTATTATAATTTGTTTCTGGGTCACAGAGACTAGGCCTCTTATCTAATGACCCAAACTCTACTAGGGCAACATTGTGAATGTGCTGTAGTGAATCTTTAGGTTTAATAATTTACTCTTTCCTCTTCAGGAAATCTCCCAGTACACATATCTGAAAACCCATTTATGGTCTGATTAGGAAACTATGGAAAAGTATGAAAACTGTTGCAATTTTTATAAAATCAGACTTATCTCTTTATCCTGAGTTCTGTATTTTCCCCCAGGGCTCAGATCAAATACAAACCAGGAAAGCAATCAAAATATTTTATATTAATGGTTTTAGAGCATTAAGTATAATAGTCTTTAAGATTTGTTTGACTTTAAGCAACTAGGAAATATATCAATAGCAAACGTCTCACTGTTTTAAAACTAGACATTTTATTCAATTCTGTTTTGTATCCAGCCCCGGTGAATCAAATGTACAAAATCCAAAAGACAGGATACCTTGGGATATGATGCATAAAAATGGTTTTTTTTTGGAATTTATAATACAAAGGCTGCTCAAACAACAAAATATCTTTCAAAAACACATACCAAAAATACAAAGACTACAGTTTTGTCTAAGCAATAGGAAAGGAATGTGCGAAAAATCACAGAGCAGCTGCAGCAACCCCTGTAAACTACTGTATAAACTTGTAAACTTTGCTCAGAGGCTGGTACAAAAGCCCACTGAATCCAAAGGGGAGAGTCTTTGAAATTTTTGTTTTTACAAAAGAACATTAAATGTGCATCTGTTAGAGGTATTGCTATTATGGAAAACTACCACCAAACATGTCTAGCAAAAAATGACACAGGGATACAGAGACACAAACAATTGGATCAGCGCAGGAGAGAATTCATTAAAATACTTTTGCATAGTAAGAACACAAGATTCATCCTAAGCCTTCTCCAATGTTTATTTTTATTATTGTGTCTGACTTCATTCACCAAGGGCCTGAACCTGTGCTCAGTGAAGTTTATGGCGAGAAACCTAGAGGAGCATAAAACAGCATCTAAGTTTTCAGAGTAAAAGTTCCATAAGCACCTATGTTTCCACCTCTGGGTATGTGCCCTGCTACCTCACTCTTCATGCTGGATGTTGATCTCCTACCTAAGCCTCAGAGCAATCCACAAACTGGGGAAAGGTAGGCAGTAGTCCACCTATCTTTCCTGCTGGGCCTAATGCAGTGGGTTTGCTCAGAAGCTGCCTACCAGACTGGGCCCCATTGAAAATCCAACCAGAGGAGGAGGTGTCACCACCCACCTTATAACTTTGAACTCAAAGTGGTAAGAACAGTCAGCTGGGACGTGGGCCTGGGGTGGGGACTAAGTGTCTCACCTCCGAGAAGAGTGCTCTAAAGACTGAGCTATGGGATATTCTGATATAGGATTTCCTCACTCCTGTTAAAGCTGTTCCACTTTGGTTTAAATAATGATCTGGTTTAAGAGAATGACTCTATAGCCTGGTGGTTAGGGCAGCCCTCTGGGAGACCCAGGGTCCAGTCTCCCTGCTCCTCTGACTTTTTAATTATCCAAAGTGGAACAACTTCAACAGGTGAGACTGAGGAAGCCCCACATGTGTCTATCCCACAGCTCAGTGGTTATAGCACTTTCCGGGGGGGGGGGGGAGGTGTGTATTGAACCTGGCTTGCCCACCTCCTAGGGAAATGCTCTACCCACTGGGCTAATAGATAAAAGGTGGTATGTTCCCCCTCCTCTGGTGGGTTAGTGTGGAGCGAGGCAGGCACTTAACTCAATCTCACAAAAAATGACTTAGCTGCCTGATTCCAGGAGAGGTTCCTGGATGTGGAGGGCAAGCAGAAATAGCCCTGCAACCTGGACTTAGGTGCCTAACTCTGTAATGGGCAGGGCTTATGAGACAGCCCTGTTCTCAGCATCCCCCATTGGCTAGTGTAGTCAGTTCCCTGCCTAACATGCTGGTTTTTGTGGTTGGTATAGGGAGTCATTGTATAGGGAGTCTAGACACCTAACTCAGGCTTTGTGGATCTCACTGCTGTTCTTGTGATTTTTTAGGCTCCTGAGAGTTAGACCTTGTCATGCTCAGCATCACGATGTCCAAGTCTCTTTGTGGATCCAGGCCCCACTGATTTCAGTTGGCACTAGATCAGGCCTCAACAGAATTGGCCTTAGACCAGGGCTCTATACTTATGTATAGGGCTCTACACTTTCAAGAGTCCCATACCAAGCATCCAAAACGGCAGCCAAAGTGTTACCTCAAGATCCCTGTAATGGGTAACAGGGTAATGACTGAGTGAGAATAAATCAAGTCTTCTCTTCTTGGGGTTTTTCTCAAAGTGTGGGCCAAATTCTAACCTCCAACTTCTATCCAGAGCTTCAAGAACATCTGAAAGTAAATGTGGTCAATTTCATCTTCTTATCTATCATGGATGCAGTGTAGTTGCCGCCGTGTCAGTCCAGGATATCAGAGTGACAAAGTGGCTGAGGCAATATCTTTTATTGGACCAATTTTTGTTAATGAGAGAGAGACGAGCTTTCAAGCTATCCAGACCTGAAGAAGAACTCTGGGTGGCTTGAAAGCTTGTCTCTGTCACCAACAGAAGTTGGTCCAATAAAAGATATTACCTCACCCACCTTGTCTCTCTATCATCATGGAAGTTTTCCCTGTGTGAGGACTGAAGAGCTGATCATATCATCCCACTGAAAGGGCCTATGAGGAGGAAAACTGAAATAATTTGAATAAGATTCTCAGTGACCCTCTCTATATATGCCACCTCCAATGTATAAGGAACTACAATTGCAATGGAATGTATCCTGCTAACAGTACTGATATCCTCTCTCATCTAGTAATTTAAGTTAACAAGGTGAAGTTTCCTCTCTGGTAAATGTTATTTTCAACCCTCACTTAGTCTTCGTATTCCATGCTGCAAATTATAACCTGTAGACTTCATATAACATCCCACCAGACAGTACCTAGACACTAGTGGGACTAACTGTACATGCCCTTGGGATTCTAATAGACACTTCCCTGCCTAGGACTAATGAAGTCTCCTGGGTTTAGTATTTTTTGCTTTCCGTTCTATCCTGTCATTAAATAATTTAACCCTTACTGGCAACAGAAGATGTTGCGATGGAGGTAATTTATTGTACCCTTCACTTTTCAGTCATCAGAGTCCTATAATGCTATGCTGACTATGAGACTGACTGTGGTTGCCCAAAAGCTAGGTGTTCTTAACGTCTGCAGCTGGTCCAATTTTAGCTCTCCTGCCAAATTCAATTTTCAAGTAGGAATTCATCTGACATCTCCTGAGGCCTTAGCTTGTCTGATTGTAATTCAAGTTTTATACAGTTGCGCAGCAGGCCTGTCAGCAAAATGTGAAAAAACAGCTCCCAGCTGTGGACTGGTACATATCTGAACCCCAAATATCCTTCCTAAGATGCAAGCAAAGGTTGTTTTAAAAATGAATACCAAAGTCTTTCACTGATGATTTTGGTTCTTGTATCAAAGTGTTCAGTACAATATCATATCTAAAAAGAGACTTTAATGCTGGGAGGACTTTCAAATGTATCAGTCCAAATATAGAAATCCATTTAGCTTTCAGTATATACTTCAGATTTTTTTCTTAGAATATTTTCTAATTACATTCTGCTGATATGAAGAAAGACTTCCTCAAAATCCCTCTTTCTTTCCTGTACTATCCTGCAGGGAAGTCGTAAATATGAGCATCTGACATTATCATTTTCATAAGAGTAGAGTAGGGTATATAATCAAAGGATCATGATTGCACTGCGGCTGCTAGCAGAAGACAATCTGAGAGGGGACTTCTGATCGTGTCTAAACCTGTCATGTGGTGGTCCCCTGAGAGTCCTCTCCAATCTCAGTCATGGACCACAACCACCCCAGGTCTTCTTAACTACCACTGTGCTTTATGATATGTTATATTTACAATCAGTAGCCAGCTTCCCCACTTGCTTTTGGGGAAGAGGAAGGGAAACAATAACAGTAGCAGCCAGGCCTGCCTACTTCTGCTTTCTTTCAGGCTCCCTACTCTCCTACCAGCACTTCCTTCCTGTTTGCTTGTATAGTCCTAGCTGCTGGGGATGCTTCCATCCAATTAGCCCCTCAGGTGGACCTCCACTCAGGGTATGTCTACACCCAGCCGCTAGTTCGGCGGCTGGCAATCGAAGTTCTGGGTTTGACTTATCGCGTCTTGTCTGGACGCGATAAGTCAAACCAGGAAGTGCTCGCCGTCGACTGCGGTACTCCAGCTAGACGAGAGGAGTACCGCGGAGTCGACGGGGGAGCCTGCCTGCCGCGTGTGGACCAAGGTAAGATCGAACTAAGGTACTTCGAACTTCAGCTACGTTATTCACGTAGCTGAAGTTGCGTACCTTAGTTCGATTTGGGGGGTGAGTGTAGACCAATCAGTTAATTGGCCTTCCCTGCTAACTGCCTGTCTTTCAGTCAGAGCTCAGTTAATATAAACTGGTGGGAATTGGAGTGACAGAATGCTGAGTCAGCAGCTGACACCCTATTACAAAACCCCAGATATTTTCCATACAATCAAAGGATGTGTAGAAAAATACTGGCTAAGTAACTTCTTTTTGTTTTCCTTCTCCAAGTTTAGCCCAATGTGAAAGTTCTCGAAATATAATGTCCCAAACTCTTTTTAATTATGTTTTTATAACCACATTGTCAGTTGACAATAAAGTATTTTGTTTACAAGAGAAAACAATGGGAAAAAATCCTTAATAACATAGCCAAGAGGAGAGAAAGGCTTTGATATATTACCTAGCTCTTAATAGAAAAAGAATAAAATTTCCATTAACAAATCCTAGAGGGCTTTCCTAGACAAATTTAACTTTTATGCTTTAAAGAAATAAGACTGAACAGACAAAAAAGGAAGAGCAAATGTTAAGAAGTGTTTGTGAACAAGGTCAAATGTCCAGTGTGTTTGGAATACCAGGTGTCCAATGTCTGACTACCCGGATGATCTCCACACATCTTTCCCACAGAGAGCTGTACTTGTGATGAGTTCTCCCTAATGTGTTTTCCTTGAAAGATGGCAACAATCCCAGCTTGGAGACTTGTATTTAACTTGTCCAACAAAGTCAAATATATATATTTGGATGTTTTCAAATGAATGCCAGAGTCAGGATTCTATATAGTGGACCATTTACCTCCACTATAACAGTTTCAAAGACAACAAATAAACCCGGAAAATGTAAAAAACAAGCATCACATTAAAAAAAAACAACCACCATAATTGAGGCTCAGATTCACCAGGGTTCGTAAAATATATGCCTAACTGTAAGCATGTAAGTAGTCCCTTAAAGCCAAAGGAGCTACTCACATGCTTAAAGTTAGACATCTACTCCAGTGGTTATTTGAATGGAGGCCTGAAAGAACGTTCTAGCTTTGGTCACATTCCTGGGAATGAAAAGATCTTATGATTTTTATTAGCCAAACTTTTCTTTTTCAAGCAGCGTACAGATCTAAGGGTATGTCTACACAGCAGCTAGACCCTTGTGGCTGGCCCGGCCCAGCTGACGCAGGCTGCAGGGCAGTTTCACTGCTGTATAGACATCTGGGCTCAAGCTGGAGCCTGGGCTTAAGGACCCTATAAGGTGGGAGGGTTCCGGAGCTCAGGCTCCAGCCCAAGCCTGGAAGTCTAAACAGCAATGAAACAGCTCCACAGCCTGAGCCCTGCAAGCCCGAGTCAGCTGGCGTGGGCCAGCTGCGGGTGTCTAGTTGTTGTTAGAAGTATCCTATATCTCGAACTATATTTGCTGAAAATATTACTTGCCTCATAGCTGGTTTAAAATACTTGCCATTTATTTCTGCTTGATTCTGATCTTAGATACAAAGTTGTAAAGTTGGAGTAATATCATTAGCTATAGTATCACTGCCCTAAATCCAGTTTAGGGTCAGATTATGATCTCATTTACAACTGTAAAGCTAAGGTAACTTTAGTGACTTCAATAGAGCTACTCCAGATTTACAGCCATGAAACGGAGAACAAAATGTTTCCCTAAATTGGGTCTAGGGCAGGTGATGTGATAGTGGCTTTAAAAAATATGTCCCACGAGAACATAGAAACAGACATTTTCATACTAGATAAGATCAATGGTCCATCTAGTTCAGCATCTTGTTTCTCAAACTAGCCAATATTAGATGATGCAAGAAACATAAATTGGACAATAATGCAATAGCATGCATATAAAGAAGTTTCTTCCTAACTTCAGGCAATTAGTGGTTGACATATGTCCAGAAAGAACTCTCAGTCTTTAGACCAAAATATAAAAAGTGCTTATTTGACTTAGATTCAAACAGAGAGAAAAGGTGGGTGAGGTATCTTTTATTGGACCAGTTTCTGTTGGTGAGAGAGACAAGCTTTCAGGCTTCACAAAGCTCTTCTTCAGGCCCTGAAGATATTATCTCACCCACCTTTTCTCTCTAATATACTGGGACCAACATGGATAAAACAATACTGCATACAACAATGGAAGATATTAGAGTCATACAGGGAATTAAAAACTCATACAGTGAGATGGAGAGAGAGAAATATTTATCCTTATGATTTGGGGTAAAATTTGTTAGTCTCTCAAGTAAAGTGGGCCAGATCGCCAGTGAGAATTGGCATAGTTCCAGGGACTTCAGCACAGCTCTACCAATTAACAGCAGCTGAGGATCTAGTCCATCCTGTTGTAGAACAAGAGATTTGATATCCCTTATACATATTTTTATTATAAAGGATGAGATAAATTTTACCAATCCAATAGAAAACAATTATCATAAAAAATTCTTCAGGGCTACCTCCTTCAGATGGCACTGATACAACATATGAGATATGGTTGATTCTTAAGATTTTCCAAACCATGCTGCATCCAGATGTGATGCTTTACTGATACTTTTGACCAGGCTTCTACGCAACTCCCTCCTCATTCTCTCTGGACAAGTTCCCAAATTATTTCTAGTTTTCTTTTGCTAACCCATCATCCCTTCTTGGCTTTGCTAATTGATAGCGTATGCAGTGTCATTCTATTTTTAAAAATCTCTTGCCTTTATTGCTTGTAACATTAATATGTCTTCAGGATTTCAATGAGATTCTACCCGAGCTTCGGTTCCCACCACACATTTTGCAGCTTCAGGTCCTAGTGTGAGGGGCATAAGCCTTTAGCTAGAAATTCCAGTAGCTGGGTCCTAACATTCTCATCCTTCGGCATCCAAATTGTCTTTAGGAAGTTGATATTCTTCTATGCAGTGTGGAGCCTTCCATCTCTGATCACTATGTGGCTGATGGAGCTTTGTGAAATCTTTGACTGAAAACACAAGACAGCTTGGATTTTCTAGTGACAACAGCACATGCTTATGTATGCATGACGTGTTGCAACAAAACAGCACTGTGACTCACTCATTTAGTCCCCTAAACCCTCCAGGAGAGGAATGTCTTTTAAATGTTAGCATTCCATTTCCATCTGCTTTCCAAAACACCCTCGTTTGTAAATGTTCTCTTGATTACATTTCATTGGTGGTTTTACTGAAGTTGTCTTCTAGGGGCATCAGCTGTCTCCCCATGAAGCTGCTTGAATAGAATCTGTTTGGGAGATTTTCAAGGGGCTTTGAATTTAAGCTTAACCCTTTACAAAAATGGTTTATTTATTTTTTTGTTTTAGTAGGAGCAAGCCACTGAGCTGAGCTAACATGCAAGACTGTGCTTTGTCCCATGCATAAGCACATTTCAATCACACATATCATCATGTTTGCATTTGCTGTTTGGGTTCTGGTTGCTCTGCCAATAACTCAGGATTTTATCCTTTTCCTTTAACAGGCTAGACAGTATTGACTGTGTGATTTTAAAAGGTCTGGCCAGATATCTCTAGCTAATGACATTTTGCTTTGCAAAATCTCCACTTTGCTGTGCCAATTAAGAACAGAACAAAAACTGCTCAACCTTCTTTAAAATGACTAAGATCATCAAACAAAATGGACCTTGCATAGAGGAACTTGTTCTCAGTGCATTTAACAAACTGCCATGCTAGTTCCTGGCTGATCCTTATAACCAGGAACTGGCTGTTAGCCAGAAAGGACGGCATATCAGAGCAATGAGCTGTGAAAATAAGAACCTTATTATTACAGATCATTAAGAGACCATGGAAATCACTTTTCTTGATGTCCTTTCTTTATTAAGTTTTCTTTCCTATTCTGAACAATAAGTAAATGAGACAACAGGCCAAAATCAGACCTGAGTTACTTGGTCACAGCTCCATTGAAGTCAATGGAATTATGCGGCTTACAACAGACATAACTTTGCCCTGCAGTGTTTAAAACTGTTTTAGGCCACACCGAAGCTCCAGTTTACAATGCTACCATCAAGCAGGCAGCTATTTTTAAAATGTTCCATATGCAGAGAGTACATCTGAGCCACACTCAAGGAGCCAGCAATGCTGATAACTACAGTGTACATTAAAATATGATTTTCCATTTCATATTATGTAAAATAGGCACATTAATTTGGTGCCTTTGTTTTTGTCTTCTCTAGCTATATAAGCATGCCTTAAAATGGACTTAATGTAAACCAAATGCTTACATTTCTAGTAACAGGCTACTTTAGTTCAAAATCTTGACATTTGTTTTTGCACATTATCTCCTTGTGTTTTGAACATAGCAGTAATATCTGTAGTTCTCTCATGCAGTGCACCTGGGTCTGCATGTCTGAGTCTGCTTTTGAGGTCCTGAAACAGATATGTGAACTGCCTATTTTCAAATTAATAGCACATGCACTCAGTCTTTAGGCTATTAAGCACATGTTCAAAAATATAGGGATATAAAAGTTGCATGATTTACTGGACCTTTCATAGACTGAAATGATTGTCTGATTTACTAGTTCCTCTTTTCATGCTGAAACCAATATAAAAAGAAATTACGGGAAAAGGAAAGAAAATGGTTATTCAAAATGCATTCATATTTTTGCTAACTACAAAAGTGATATTGTAATGAAGTGATTTTAAATGTTAGCCTTTTGGTTCATTGTGTGTGAATATAGTTATATATTAAATTGCATATCTAACTGCCTTATGGTGGACTGACTTACATCTATATATTAAGAGGAACTGATTTAAAAAAAATGGTTACCCACATTTGAATTTTATGCAAATATCACTCTTGATGGCCAGAAGTGTTTTTAGCTGCTCACAGAACCTGGAGAAAGGAGATGGAAGGTGATATGACTACAGTTCTAAAACTGCTATGACATAAGTGACCAATTAGACAGCAAAGTAATCATCTGCATTTCATTGTTTGACATATTGGCCAAAATTTTACTTAAAGATCTGTTAACATTAATGAGAGTCCTGGGTCCCAATCCTTATACGTCGGCCAGAAAGTCTGCATGGCAAGGCAATTAGTACTCAAGTTCTTGCTGGCGGAATGGATGAAACCATTGATGCTAATAACCAAATAGCAGAACAATGAATGCCAGGTTTGGAAATAAGATACTAATCATTTTACTGTAGCTAATTGATCACTATGAGAAAGAGAGGATAATTAAAAGCAAATTCCACTGTAATTGCTTTTGCAGCCCTTACTTAGTTCAGACCAATGTCAAATAGCTTGCCCAGGGCTAGTGAAAGAATGTCTTGTAAGATCGAATAAATGTCAAGAGTGGAGGAATTCTTTTGAAAGACCCTAGGAACATACCCAGTCAGAGAGACAGTAATGAAGGCTGGCTCTATGGTCTAATGCTACTGCTTCTGGATCAGAATTTAAGTACTCATCTACCTTGTAGAGAGCACCTTATGTTGATTTCAAGTAACCCCATTAACTGAGACTATAAGTGGCTTTAATTAATACCGGAGGCAACAGCAGCTTGGGTGGAGAAAAGAAATAAAGTCAAGGAAAAAAGAGACCCACTTAGCCCTTATATGTGGGTGGCTAAATTTGGCTTTAGGTGCTTTACTTTAGACACTCAAGTCTGAACATTTTGGCCATTTAACTGTAATGTTGTAAAAAGAATGGCAGATACTGAGGCTTTGGCCAGTCAAAATTAAATTTGCTTAATGGAAAAAATAAGAAGTAAGAGACCCAATAATAAAAGAAGAGTCAATTCCTAATTAATCCCATTTTGAGCAAACACTTTACCGGACAGCTAACGTGCCATTCACCACTGGAACTAAAATGATAGGGATTGAAATTTGTGGGACAGGGACTGACTGGTCTTTGAAAATGAAAAACAAGTTGCAAGAGGCAGCATTTTTGAAGGGCTTCATATTGTTGCAGATCGTACATCTAGGATTCCTTTCAAAAGGATAATTTATTTAGCAATTCCGGCATAGATGTATTTATGTAACTTACAGTGCTATATGTCCTTGCACCAATATACAGTAATGGAAGTCAGATTGTTATTCATTTACATTCACACAATGAAGCAGGAACTGCTGTGAGATGGGCAGGATTTCACTGGGGCCTATATAAAGGCACATTGTGTTAATTCTCTAAAATGAACGATTTAGGGACTGTGGAAATGTTAAAAGTAGAATTTTATTGTTACTATTTCAGAGAACCTTATGTTCATTCCTAATTGTATTAATGAAGTGAAGGACTAGCAAGAATTGGGACATAGGTCAGATCTGCGCTGCAGACCTCAGCTGTTATAGCTTCGTTGGTCAGAGTGTGATGAGGTGTGACCCCTGACTGACAAAGCTGTGCCAGCAAAAGGCCCCAGTGTGTATCCCCCTATACCAGTAAGTCTGCACTTTTACTGGGATAGCTTGTTTCATTCATGGGGTGGTTTTATTATACCTGCGCATAGCCAGTACAGCTACTTCCACACTGGGAATGCTTTGCCAGTATAGTATACTGGGATTCCTGTACTGGCAAAGTGCTCCTAGTGTAGACGTGGCCATAGTTACTTTTGAAAATCTTGGCCTCAATCTTTAAGGAAATCTCTCTATTTCTGAAACAGTTTTTAAAAACTGATCTGGCAAGTCTGTGCCAGGCAGTATGAATGTAGAGAGCATTTCTTATGGTTGGTCTCAAAAATGTTTTGCAGAAACTGTTTTAAAAACATTGTCCTATTCAAATTGGTTGGCACCAACCAATACCATAAAACCATTTGCAATATTGCTTCTTGTAAACTCACACAGCTAATTTTCTTGAGTAGAGGGAGTCAATATCTACATATTTTAGCTAATGTTTGGAGTCATGTGACAGATCTAGGGGTATGAGTCTGAAGAGTGCAGAAACCATGCAAGCCCTTCATCTTGCCAGCACTATTCTCCTCTCTGTATGCATGTATAGTTTGCACTGAAAGCAAGATTCTGCATCTGAGATTTACATTTGAATAGCTGGATCTGCTTTAATGCATTAATACCGCCAGATAATATTAACCACACAGCTTGGCCAGCACTTCTACACTGGGCAGTGGAATTCTGGAATAAAGGAAATGGTTCATTTTATGGTGGTGCTGTGGCTTTAGCTTATTCAGAATATGTAACAGGGGAGAGAGGGTTCACCCCATGCCACTCTTCAGCTCTCTACAAGACTCTTTCTGTCCATGGAGTGATGGGCTTTCTGAGTGCTGTTGGGTGGAAACTGACTAACTCATTAAGGATTGTTATCTTTACCTGTGATGCATTAACCCTCTTATGCTATGAAGCAGCTACCATAGGCAAGATATCCTTTTCAGTGTAACTCCTGTTTACATGGGCTCTAGCAATATTTGGTTTCCCATGAGGTATACCAAGCTTTTTCATGCTCTTTGAAGCATAGCTATTTGCACTCCAAAGAAGTTAGGAATTTTAGAATAAATGCAGTGAACATTTCTTTAAACTAGTTTTTTTCCCCTCCAAGAACGAGAAACCTGGTTTTGAACTCTCAGTTTATTGATCCATAGGATTTATTCTCTATGGCTCTGGTGTATCGAGCTTTCGAGATGCATAGTAATTACTGACTAAAATGTCAGCACCTCCTCAGCCCATAGTCTCTGGATTGTTTTTGTATGATTTGACTGTGGCTTGCAACATTTTGTGGAGATATGTTGAAAACAGAATACAGATATTTTGTCATCCTTTGTGCTTTCTATTCCTGATCTTTCTTTAAGTGCTAACAAATGTGTTTGTCTCCATTCAGGACATTAGCACTATTATACAGAGACAATTTGTTTTTCTTTTACTGCAGTACGACAAAACAAAGGGAAGTATATAGCTAGGAATAAGTTTGCCCTCTAACATTTTATAAGGCGTTTTACAGTATATTTACTAGCATAATGAATGAGATGCAATTCTTAAACAAAATACTCATGTGTCGGATGGCCAGTGAATAGGCAGGTAAAAGAATAATGGGTTAGGTGTACCCGCCGGTCTCTTCTAGAAGAAGCTAGCTAAAAGGACATTTTCAGACACACATATGAAATTAACACATGTATTTGTGTGTGCACAGTGCTGGCAGCCAAATATCTTGATATGCTGTGCATAAGCTGTTGTATGTTGTGCCATGTGGATGCATGAACTTCTGAAAATTTGACCTCTAATTTCTTTTATAGAAATTGCACATAAGTTATATGCTAAGTGAAAATACCGCACAGGGTTTCTAAGGTACTTCCATAATTACATACGGACCCAGATACTATGAATTAATTTTTACATGAATGTTAAGGTACTTTACTTGGCACCTTCTACACCTCTACCTCGATATAAGGCTGTCCTTGGGAGCCAAAAAATCTTACCGCATTATAGGTGAACCTGCGTTATATTGAACTTGCTTTGATCCACCGGAGTGCACAGCCCCGCCCCCCGGAGCACTGCTTTACCGCGTTATATCCAAATTCATGTTATATCGGGTAGCGTTATATCGAGGTAGAGGTGTATTTGTTTAGCATGTGTATAATTATTGTATGTAACCTTCTTCTAGAACAATTAAGAGACTGATAAGCATAAAGCATTGCCGGAGTCTGTTGTAGGGACATAGGAACCATATGAAGTCACATCTGGACATCTTTGCTTAGGGTGTGCGCTCTGCAGCTGCAATAGTGGGGCTAGGAGTTATGGCAATAAAGATTTCCTTTTTCAAATAAAAAGAGAATCTAAGCGGAAACAGAAGTAGGAGTCTCACATGGGGAGGAGACTGAGCAATGAGATAGGAGAAAGAAGGACTGAAGAAACTGACACATATAGGCATAAGAGCCTAGACTTCCCCTAAAAGGCATAAGACTTCCTTTAAAACACATCCAGTGCTGGGCACTGCAGAATTGAAGAGTTATACATCTGTTCTTATGTCAGTTCTGGAAAAAGGCAGAAAATAGGGTGTAAAGGAGACTGGCTTACCAAAAGACTAAGAAAGCTGCTTATGCGTACATAATGGCCAGATAAGCGTCTTACAGGGATTGTTTGCTGCAAACATTACACTGTAGCATGGATATGGCTTGGTGCAAGGATGATTTGAAGCCCATTCTGAAGTTATGGCAGGATCTGTTACCTTCCATTGGGTTAAAAATCCTCACTTCAAAAAGCCCCTCATGTCATCTAATTGGGCTTAGTTTTGCCCAGATATGAGAGATTTGTGCCTTAATTGTATTTTTTCCATATTTTTCTGGGTTTACATTTGCAATAATAATTTATTTTAAAGCAGTTATTTTCTATGCAGAAAATACATAAATTGTTCTTGGAAGCTCCTTCCATATTGTTCTTCCAAGCCACCTAACTTGTTTGCAGTTACCACAGGACTCCAAATCTTCTTCCCTTACTCACTCCATAAATCCTTAAAAGCAAAACCATAGTCTCTAACACAAAATGATAAAAATGTGGGTTGTTAAATTGGTTAAAGTTTTAGACTGACTGTTAAAAAACAAGTTTCCAAATAGTTCCTGGTATAGATTTTGAACCTATGTTGTTGTTTTTTAATAAACTCACATTTACGAGTTGACAAGGGAACTAAATAATGGTACTAACTGCATAAAAATATGCCCTCCCAGTTTGAGAACTACTAAGATGCCAAGTAGCAACCCACTTGGAGTTCTTACACTGGAGTTACACGTCTTTGGAAATATAGGGCTTATTAATGTGAATGCTGACAGAATCCAATTGATTTACCTCAGCAATGCTATGAAATAACAGTGCTTGCTAGAGAAGTATTTTTAATCTTTATGGGATGAGTCCGTCACTGGGAAGACTTGCCCTGAGTGTGAGGATTTACCAAGTTGCCTGATTATACAGTGTGCTCCTTGTATAATCTAATTGTCTCCTCACTCAGCCACTCTGATGTCCAGCCACCTTCCCTTTGACCTTAAATTTAGTTCATACCACATGCATAACAATTCTTCTCCATTTATATATATATATATATATATATATATATACAAAAGATGTTAACCCTTTAAAACTGCATCTCATGCTTCCTCTCTCCTGCCCCATTCAAGAGAGTATCCCCATCTATCTAAGGTCTTTCTACAGTGTCTATCACTTTGGTATCTAAGTGCCAAACCTCCTTTTTATCTGGTGTTAAGATCCTCTCCTCTGTCATCTCATTTTCCCTCCCCATCATATCAGTGAAAATATATTGTGCTACCCTTTAAAAAGGTTGTAAAGTTTGCAAAGCACTTTCAGATTCATTTGCTTTATAAAGGTAAAAACATTATCCATTTTCTTTGTCCAATAAGTCAGAAATATTTTTGGTCTATGTTTGTCCAATATTTTGTGTCTACTGGTAACTAAATGTATTTGTCAAGATAATTTGCTTAGATATTATACTGTATAAGCACTATAGCTACCAATAGATTGGACAGATAATTCATCTACCTTTCAGTAAAATCATCCTCCACCCTATTCTGTGTCAAACAATCCAGACAGTTAAAGAAGGCTTCAATTATTTAAAACTAGAGAGAGAATTTGGATTTAGATTCAGCACTGCACTATTCCAGAGTTTAAGAATCTTTGCATTCAGGGTTTTGATTTGGACCCATCTCTATTTAAAATAATGTTGACAGCCAAACAACAACAATAATAATGATGTCACCTAAATAAACACTAAACTTCTCAACACAGTTTGACTTCATCCAAAGTAACTTTAAATTTTACTAAAAAACTTTCCTGCTCCATTATGACTCCTTAGAACTGCAAACACACAGATGTATTACAAATACTAGAGTGTTTTACAGTACTGGCACAAAACATTACACTTTTCAATAGTGTTACTGCACTATTTCACACTCTTTGAAATATACTGTATTTTTTAAAATGTAAGGGATTCAGGATTATGCTTTGCCATACATATCATTCTTTATATTATCAAGCAATGTTTTAAATTCAGTGATCGCCAAGGGAGTTGCTTGGACAACACAAAAAAGAAATCCCAGACAGCAAGCATATTTCCTTACTTTTATGTATTAAATATAAACAGCTGAGTGGATTTTCATGACATTCTATACAATCCAGATGCAGACACAAGCTTTCTGAGAAAATCTGTTTCCAGATGCCTCATTCTTATAGTGTCTAAGATATAAACACTTGAAAAGTTGACATTTGCATTTAAAGCCTAAGCCAGGACAGGGGAACATTAAAATGCTGTGATTACTGCCACATATAATATATGCATTACAATAGGATATTAAAAATGAACGTGTGCGCAGCCAGGTCAGGTTTATGTTCTACTTAATCTCACAGAAGACCAGGTAATTGAGGACTATTGATTTTCAGGACAAAGTAAAAAAATAATCTACTCAGTTAAAAATATGCCACATGCACATCTGTATTTTGGAGGTAAGTAATCATCAGATGATCACTTAGTATATTTTAAAAAGATTCATAGATTCATAGATTCTAGGACTGGAAGGGACCTCGAGAGGTCATCGAGTCCAGTCCCCTGCCCGTATGGCAGGACCAAATACTGTCTAGACCATCCCTGATAGACACTTATCTAACCTACTCTTAAATATCTCCAGAGATGGAGATTCCACAACCTCCCTCGGCAATCTATTCCAGTGTTTAACCACCCTGACAGTTAGGAACTTTTTCCTAATGTCCAACCTAGACCTCCCTTGCTGCAGTTTAAACCCATTGCTTCTTGTTCTATCCTTAGAGGCTAAGGTGAACAAGTTTTCTCCCTCCTCCTTATGACACCCTTTTAAATACCTAAAAACTGCTATCATGTCCCCTCTCAGTCTTCTCTTTTCCAAACTAAACAAACCCAATTCTTTCAGCCTTCCTTCATAGGTCATGTTCTCAAGACCTTTAATCATTCTTGTTGCTCTTCTCTGGACCCTTTCCAATTTCTCCACATCTTTTTTGAAATGCGGTACCCAGAACTGGACACAATACTCCAGCTGAGGCCTAACCAGAGCAGAGTAGAGCGGAAGAATGACTTCTCGTGTCTTGCTCACAACACACCTGTTAATACATCCCAGAATCA